>NW_024521428.1:3928135-4608960 GCF_017590135.1 Pyrgilauda ruficollis | reverse complement strand
GGCCCCGCGCCCCCAGCGGCTCCGGCCCCCGCCCGCTCTGACGGCGCCGGGAGCGGCGGCCCCGCCCCGGCCCTGGCCCGGCCCCCTGCGGCCTCAGCCGGGCCGGCATCGCCCGCCCGTCCGCCGGCGCCGGAACGGGAGCGCTTCGGGCTGCCCTCGCCGGCCGCCCTCGCCAGGGTGTCATCTCCGGCTCCGGAGGATCCAGAAATATAGAAACTGGGATTCTCTTGTATCTTCATCTGCAGTTAAGCATTGGAGGTGGAAGAAATTCTTCCTAATGTCCAAACTAAATTTCCCCATGCCCAGCTTATCACTACGTCCTTTTGTCCTGTCGCTGGTTGCTTGAGGGTAGAGGCGGACCCCCACCCAGCTACAGCCTCCTTTCAGGTGGCTGTAGAGAGCACTAAAGTCCCCAGAGTCCCCTTTTCTCCAGGCTAAACAGCCCCAGCTCCCTCAGCTGCTCCTCACAGAACTTGTGCTCTGGACCCTTCACCAGCTCCACTGACCTTCCCTGGACAGGCTCCAGCACCTCATTGCTTTTCTTGAACTGAAGGGTCCAAAACTGGACACAGCACTCAAGGTGTGGCCTCACCTGTGTGGAGTGCAAGGGAAGAATTACTTCCCTAGTCTTGCTGCTCACACTGATACATTTTAGCATGTTCCATCCATCCATCCATCCATCCATCCATCTCCACACTTGAAGTTGTTTGATAGCTGTTTCACTCACAGGCAAGTGTTGAAATTGCTGGGTAGCTGGAGGCTGGGCTCCATTTCTTAACCAATTTCTGTACCCCATTGCTATCAATGAGGGATTTATCGTGCTCAGGCAACATTAAGAGTCACTTGAAAGAATGTAGGAAGAAGTCAAAGTCCAGCTCTGGCTCATTCTGTTATTTTTACATGGTGCACAAAAGCCAAGGAGTACACAGGTTACTAACAAGTTACCTTGTGAGAACTCCCAGGAGGGAGGTGAGGGGGAAAGACTGAAGTGGGGAATCAGTGAGACACAGACACACTTGTCTGGATGCCTCCAGCCAACTGGGCATGACCTGCAGAGGACTGCTGCCAAGAACCAGCTGAGTCAGTCCCAACACCACTCTAGTGTAAGAATTTTAATTTGCCTGTTGCAGTTCTCTCATGCTGGAAGCTGCCAGCTGAAGTCCCCAGTATAATCTGAATTGGGATAAAGAAGCTAGGAGAGGCAGACTGAATTTTTCATTTTTCTTTCTGCATGTCATTGGTGAAATTCCATGAAGGACTCCCTGCTTCAAAATCACACAGAATTTATAGAGAGGAGGTGTTTTCAATGCATAGTCAAACATTCATAATTTTTCACATTTACCTTTGCCCATAGTTTAGCATAAAGCTAATGAACCCTTCCACATTTTTAATTAAAAGAGACGAAAATAAGAGTTCTTCTGCATATCATGCAAACTTAAAGCCATCCTCGCATAAAAATATTAAATATACTTGGTGAGAACAAGCTGGAAAGCAAGTAGATATTGTCACTAGCACCTTTCAAATTAAATACAGATCCTGACAGAAAAAAAAAAAATAAGAGTTCATTTGCAGCTGATGACATTATTAATCATCATCAACCAAAGTACAACCTCTGTAAACAGCAGACTTGGACAGCTCCCCACCAAGGACTCTGGAAGAATGATGTTTACTATTGATATTCATTTAGTATTAGGGAATTGAAACTGCAGTAAAACCCAAGGGACCAGAAGGGCCTTACATGGCACCAGTGTTGGAGGATGTGGAAAATCACCGTGTTATTTGTGGGCAGAGCAGTCTGAATTACCCAGGGCAAAATACAAGAAAACCCAGCAGGGCAGGAATGGATGTGCTAGAGAGGTTTTCCATTTATCTGATTTTTTTGTAAGATTGTTTTCCTAATCTATATGTAATGAAACCTCACAAATAGAGGGGAGTTGTATTTCAGTAGAGTACTTAGAGAGCTGCTCTGGGACCATTACCAGCTTTAAGATTATTTCACATTTTCTTCCAAGGTGTGTACATATGTATAAACTCAGGGCCAACTGCATTTGTGGACACCCCAACAGCTGACACTGATGAACAAAAGAACTGGGCCATCACATGGAAGTTCTGGAACAGATGATAAAGCATGTTGTTCAAAACTTCTATTATTCTTCTTCAATGGCCATAGCTCAGGTTATACATCCAGGAAAAGAACACAAAGCTACACCCTGGGAAAACAAGCCATACACTGGGAAAACATCAGAGTGAAAAAATACTGACTCTGAAAAAGGCATCAGGGGTCATAAGGGACAGGGAATTGAACACAAGATCTCAACTTAACATGGCCTGTTAAGTGATAAAATGTGACACGCACCTTGGAAGCACAATCAATAGTGTAAAAAGAAAGCAGGGATTTTACCTGTACGGAGATCAATGAAAAAATCAGTAATAGAGGTTTATCTCCTTCCTAAAAGAAGATTGCAGATTTCCCCCTGTAATGGGACTAAGGAAGGCAGGTATAACACAAGCCACAAGTTTAGGAAGTCAATCCACACATTTCATTGCATCTTTTTCATTTTTTAACTTTTAAATGCATTCCAGCAGGAAAACATAAGATACCACTAACCTCTTTGCAGAGCCATCCCCTCTTCTCCCAGAAGTGAAAACTGAAGTCAAATTCTAATCACAAGACAGACATGCTCTTTCTACAGAGGGATTACTGGCTATTGAAATATTCTATCAAGAAAAAACATAATCAGATTTTACGCCATTTTCAAGAGCTGATGCCTTTCTCTGGCATAAAAAGCTTCACAGAAGGTCAGACTAGATGAAAGGTGTCAAACTCTTACCTTAACTACTAATATAAAGCAGGAAGGGACCTGAATGTCCAGTCTCAGCTGACAAAGGGCTTTATGGAGTTTTTGCCCATAAATTGAGCAATACAAAATTTTACATATCCAATAATCAATCCCCTCAATGCACTAGTTACTCTCATCTTCCTCAGCATGTCAAGAATCCAACAACCTGTAACAGATTTCTTCCCACTAAGAATCCCAGAAATCATCCTGCTATGACCATTACTGAGGGACAGCTGCTACAGAAGCAAAAGCTTGAGAAAACAGCTAATAAATATTAGACCTTTGTGACCTCAGAAAGACCAAAAAAGCCTCAAAAGTTCCTGTCACAAATTGACTAGGAAAAGTTCATACTCCTCTTCTTTTGAGTGGTAATGAAAGACAACATAATACAATTTTACAGTAGCACAATTTATCATTAGAACTTATGAATTACAAGCCAATTTCTGCTTTGCTATTTTTCTGTGGCTCCCTTTAAAGCAATAGTAGCAATATTGCAGATTTTTAAAATCTTATTCTAGGTCACAGAGATTTACTTGTATCATTTCCTCTGTTACTAAAAAACCTTTAGGGAAATTATTCCATTCCATTTCACTGCAGCCCATTAGTATCTACAGGGCAGCCAAAAAAGTATACTGCATATGAAAGCCTCCATCAAGACACATCAACCTCAGCTTGACATAAAAATATATTTCCAATGTTCAGCTACTAAAATACATTATTACTTGAAATATATCACATTCTACTGACCCAATTAAGCAACTGTTAAAATGCTAACCTTGTTGCTTCTTAAACTTTCAGCCTTCAAGAACATTATAAATGAACCTTCTGTAAATCCTGAAAATAAAACATAGTCCACTTCAAGAAGCTGCTCTCTATGTTTATGTTTACAGAATTTTCTTCCTACACAGACTGTCAACCAAGTCATTGTGAAGGGTGCCACTTACAGAAATAACTAGTTAATGATTTTCTGAAGATATCTGCAATAAAACCATGCCAGAGATAGAAAATTCAGCAGGCAGATTTGGAGAAAGAAATATGAGAAAGGATCTTAAGGTTTCTGGTTATTATTCTGTCAACTACAACTTATGACTGGAATTAAGCTGTTGTGCTCTTCAGCTTTAGACAAGACACATATTTGCAATAAATATACTATATTCTAAATGACCACATATCAAGGGAGTGTAAAATTCATCACATTAACAAAGCTGCTAAAGTTCTGTATTTGTAAATTTTCTAACCACAGGCTTAAACAACAGATACTGCTCATCACCTACATTCTGTGGCTGCATTTTTAGATGATGACTTCATTTAATGCTGCTCTTATGAGTAGAAGGTGTCAATCTAGTTTGCACCAGACTTTCACTGAAAACATGTAATTTTAAATGATTTCTTTGAAAAGAAGCATCTCATCCAACATGCTACTCTCCAGAAACTTGAAGAAGTGAAGAGAGACTGGACAACCAATTCCTTATGCCACCCAGTAAATAATGAAGCTCTTTATACTACAAACACACCCAGTCTGGGTGCAGAAAATATTTCAAAAGTGAAGGTTTTTTATACTTTGTCTTTCCTTCTGAGAGGCACAGCTTAAATACTAAATGTGTGATACTTTTTAAACAACTCCTTTCTCTCACTTTTCAATGTATGTACACGTGGGCCTTCGTTAAACAGACTCATATGCTCATCGCTCTGTACTGACCAGAAAGAACAGGTAACAGCCTGAAGAATTTTCAGAGTAAATGACCACAGCCTATTTTTAATCATCACAAACATGTCAGCAGCTCTGTAATATGTGTTTACAGCTCTGTAAATAGAACTGTGTTTGCAGGATTGGACCACAGAGAGAACATTTTAATTGCTAAAACAGGATGTTGTAACAGGGACAGGTCCTAACACTGCCACAGCCACAGCCTGCGACATCAGTCTCGACAGCATTTAGCACCCTCTGGTTCTCCATCATGGAAAACAAATAAGAGGAACAAGAGCAGCAGTGAGGTCTTTGCAAACTCTATTCTTTAGTTATTCAATACTAATTATTAGCACTGCTTATATCTATGATTCTGAAACTAGTATTAGCCTTTCGGCACCATGCCAACCATTGGTCCTCAACAACTCAATTTCACAGATCCCATCATGCAAAATCTACCAAAGAATAGAAACATGCGTTTTTTTAGTAAAAGTCAGTAATGCAGCACAAGGCACGAAACAAAAACATCAATATATTTAAATAAAAACATTTTGTGCATTAGGGAAAAAGCCGTAATCAAATGCATAGGACTTGGGGCATTAATGAAATAAATTATTTTTCTCAAAGGACCATTAATATCTCTCAAGTAGGACAGTGCTCAAAGTCCCAAGACAATTATATAATTACTTTAGACAGAGTGTTATGTTACACAATATTGGAATTGAATAAGTCTCTTGAGCAAATCAGTATTGTGATTCCTATTACAGTATTCTCATACTGTCCCAGGTAGTTTAGTGAACCATTAGGAAGTTCTGACACTGACATTCTATTGGATCAAATAATACATGTGTTCTGTTAACTATTAAATCCATAAATATCCAATAGATTTAATTTTAACACTTGATCTCCACTGGATCAAGCTGATTACTAGAAATAACTATGTGTCTGTCTATGATGTAGCAATGTTTCTGCTCCCTTCCAAAAGGAGTTGCTGTAGTACAAGTAGGAGAGGCTTAGTGCTTATGGCTGAGAAAGGAATAAAGACCACTTGAACAATCAACTTACAAACCCATGAAGAATGGCATACCATGAAAGAGTCCTTGACTATCAAACTCACGTATCATTCCCACTCCTCTCTCTAACTGACATTTAAACACCTGCCATCTGGCTTTATATTTATTTTTAGTACCTTTTTCATGTTTTTCCCCATGGGAAAGGCTTGTGAGTAATACTGTGGAATTAGAGTGTTAAGATAAAAATACTCTTATAGACATAAATTATCATTTTAGTGTATGCAAAAAGATAATATGGTAAGTAGGCTGTGGAAAACAAAGGATGCTTACAGTACTTGAACAAATGTACTTCCACAGCTTCCATATGATCAACAGAACACAAAAATGTGTAATCAGAGTTGATTTAGGTGGCAAAAATAAAGTCCTACACATACAAGGAATACAAACATTCTCTGACTCATTACAGAACAGTTGCTTAAGACAGAATTAAATAGTTAACGTGCTCATTCTGAAATTCTAAAACTGACGTCATCAGTTTTAGAAACAATAAGCGTTGCATACATCTGATCAGACTGAAAGTGTATCAGACACTTGGCTATAAACTTCAGCCAAGAAAAGAAGTTACTATGGCTCTCTCCCCTCTCACTATTTCCTCATCTTGCTTCTAATCAGCTTGTCTGAAGTTATTTGAGTTTCCACAGGTAAGAGTTACAACACCATTTATTTCTCAAAGGTTTGACACTTAAAGAGGCGGGGACACTGAAGGAAGAAAATGTCCCCTGAAAAAGCAGGTCTTATACAGAAGCAGTTAACATTTACCACAGTCATGCTTTAAGCACTATTTAATGCTTCTTACTCCCATAAATCCCACTTCCTTAGCAGTGTGGGACTGAAAAACAACACCGCTCCCATCTATTACAGGATTATTGGGTAGCAAATCTACTGGAGAGGAAGCAGCTTGCACACACATTTTACAACCCTGGTCGATTCACCATCTCTGAAAATAGCTCTATTCTTAGAAACCCTCTGAGATACTCATCTACTACAGAAACTCTCCCTCAACACATCAAGTGAACTCCCAGTTCCATACCTTGTACTATTTCGAATAGTAAAAGATTATCAGAATTTACAGTAGAGTCACAAATGACAACTTTACTTCAAAAGAGAATTAAAACTTCTGCAGCTTGTTCTGGATTTCACATTTTTATTGCAAGTACATGACAGGTACCCATTTTGGCCAGAACTTGCAGCTTTATGCTTGCCTTCTTTCTAACATTTAAATACACATCCAGGTCAATCTGTTGGAATACTCAGGAGTAGATACCTTCCATGAAAACACTGCATGAAAGGATGCAGCAGGTACCATCTTCTTATTTTAGTCTCTGTTTTGTGTAGAGTGCTGATGAGCCCCAAATTTCCATGGCAAGATCTCTTGACGAGGACTTCAGTATCCCTTCCTTCCTCTGAATCTTGCCCTGGTATCCAACTGAAAATTGAAGACAATACATTAAGAGCACGTATTTTCCCAAAGAGATATGATAGAGTGTTTGTGCTACCTTGGCACTTTGTAACATCAGAACCAAGGCCAGAATAAAGCAGAACAAAACTAGTTATGTAGCCAACAAGTCACAGGGGATTCCGATGAAAGAGGCGTTATATGATCTTAAACCTCACACAAAACTAAAATTATGTGGTAAGTATCCTATGCATTCTGAAATGAACAACATAAATGATAAAACAGCATAGTAGGATGGCAAGGAACCCATGAAAAACAAGGTAGAGTAAATCCACTTAGATCAGTTTTGCAAATGTAATAGATAAAGTGAAGGAGTAAAATTCAGATCTGGCTGAAGTAGGAGTCACTACAAATGTCTGTGAGGAGAGGGACAAGTTAAATAACACACAGTTTCTGGAAAAAATAGAAATAAACCAGTAAAAACAGAAACAATATTCATCTTGTAAAATCTGCAAGTTTATTCTTGGCAATTACAGCAAAAGCATTGAATGAAAGGCTAAAGAAGATGGCAAAGCTAAAATAAAAGCCACAGTGCAGTACTTACAGAAGCTAAACTGCAAGTTCTTTCCAAAAGCAGCAGAAAAACATACTTTTATCTTGGGAGAATTCTGCTGAACTTAGATAGCCAGTCCTGAAGATGGCAGTGACAGATTGCAACTCAGCCATATTCTGATATTAGACTCAGGAGGTTTCTGTTACCACCATTAACTAACAGTCTTCCAGAATTCAGGACTGCAGCAAAATTTGTAAAGAGCTAGACTCATGATGAGACAGCTTGTCCAGTAATCAAGCAGCTTTCACTTTAAACCTTGGCCCTACTTCAACACCTAAAGTGTACTAAAGTGACTCCTCTGATAAGACTTTCTGTTTCCTTGAAAAGAAAACAGCATCAAGACAAAACCCCTGATGATTTTTTGCTTACTGCAAATTATGTCTGTATTTAGTGTCTAGCTTGGTTTTGGACAGTCTTTAAGTTCCCCTTTTATAACAAATAACAAGTGTGACTGATTTGATTATTGAAATCTAAAGAATTAACAGGACAAGAAAAACTTCACCCATCAGCCTTAAAATTTGGGAGAGTTAAATAAAATCATTTAAGAGCCAGGCCTCTTCTGCATAACTGGAGGTATTTAGCTAGAAACTTAAGTTTCATCAGGCTCCCTTAACAATCCACAGACAGAAACACACAGACACATCACCTGGAGACACATATGTTACTACTGCAGTCTCGAACTTCCAATATGCAACATCTTCCCATAGACAGAAATAATAATTTGTCCCTTTATGGATTAATACAGTTCATATAAAAGAGGTACAAAAAGCTGCTACAACAAATACAAAATGGAAGAAAAATTTAAAGTACCATTTCAGCTGTACACTCGTCATCAGATAATAATAAAAATGAGCCTTGCACTTCTCATGTTTGGAAAGTTTTAATATCATCTTTACCACATCTTAAATGTGTTTTAAATGTTATGGAAACACAAGCAAAAAAAATTGTGGACAAATATGAAAAACTTTTAACTAATTACATTTTTTAAAATGATTTGTCATTTCCATACTGGATAGTTCATTATATTAAAAAACAAACTTACTTATCATGAATTCCAGTACTCCAAGAAAACTAATGACTCAACATGAATTCAATATCCTGCTTTAGCAGTGAGTTTTACTTCACTTCATTTAAATGTTCTCTATATAGATGTTTTTCAAAGATCTTACAGGCAAAAGACAGCTTGCTTTACCTTACAATTACCTGATCTACTAATACTTTTTAACCCAAAACTTTACTAAAAACAATAGTGAAAATACCTACATCACTATATGTGACATTCTAAGCCTAACCCAATTTAAACATGTTTTTCCAATTTTTCCAATTCTCCAGCTTCTTCTTCATGAGAATTGAATACAACATCCACAGTTTAATCAGGATTCAAAGGCAAGTACTGTTCTGCTGAATGACATCCACCTTACCGAAACAATGTATTTGTTTTAAAGAGAGGGGGGAAAAGGACAGGAAACATCCAGGCCAGTAGCAGAAGACACACCACACTTACCATTGATCTTTTGCATGCAAAGAATGTCACTTGCAAACTCCTACAGTGTCCTTCCCTCAAGCATTGTTTAGGGCTTTTGTTTTCCTAGCAGATGAAAAAAGAAAGATTAAAAACTTGATTTCTACACCTCATCAAAGAGACATCAAAACACCTGACAGAACCATAGAACAGAATCACCGCACATTCTGAGTTGGAAAGCACCCACAAGGATTATCCAGTTCAACTCTTAAGAGAAGGCCAATGCAGGGATCGGACCCACGACCCACGTTATTAGCACCACGCTCCGGCCAACTGAGTAATTTGGGTTGGAAGGGCCCTTTGAGGATGATTTACTTTCAACTTCAGAGAAGTTCACTGGGGATTTCGCTTCGGTACGGTGACGTGCGCTCTCCTCTGAAGCTGTAATTCCCTAAACTGCTGCGAACAAGAGGTAAGAAGCCCTAAAAGGGCGACCTGCGGGCCTCTGGCCCGGAAGAGCAGCGGCGCTCACCTGCAGGACGCAGGGGCTCTCCAGCAGGCACTGCCGCAGATCCTCCCTCACGCCGCTGCAGGCGCGCCCGTCCTCCTCCTTATCCTCGTAGTACTTGGGCATGGTGGCGAGCCCGGCGCTACGCTGCGCTGCCGCCCGCCCCGCGGCCACCGCCGACCGCCACCGCCATGCCGGGCGCCGCGGCCGCTTCCGGCGGGAGCAGGAAGGGACGGGGCGGCTCCGGGAAGGATCCCGAGCGCCTGCGCCACGAACGGTGCCGGAAGGCTGCGGGAGGCGGCCGTGGTGGCGGTGCCGGGCGGGGCGGGGGTCGCGCCGCGGGCCGGGGCAGCAGGTGAGACCCTCGGCGCGGGGCGGGGCTCGGCTCGGGGAGAGCGGCGCTGCCCGGCCCGGAGCTGAACGCGGGCCCCGCTGAGGGGGGGGCGGGTGTTCGTCAGCAGTGGCGGCCGGGCCGCTCCTAAGTCGTGGGATCGTACACTGTTAAGGGCTGGAAGAGACCGTAAGGATCATATGGTTCCAACCCCCCCGCCGTAGGCAGAGATGCCTCCCACTAGATCAGGTTGTTCTAAGCGCCATCCAACCTGGCCTTGAACACTGCCAGGGCTGGGGCGTGCACAGCCTCCCTGGGCAGCCTGTGCCAGTGCCTCATCCCCTCCACAGTAAAGAATTTCTTCCTTGTATCTAACCTGGATTTCCCGTTTCAGTTTGTGCCCGTTACTCCTTGTCCTATCACTGCAGTTCCTGATGAAGTGTCCCAGCTTCCCTCTTTTCCTCCTTCAGATATTGGGAGGTGCTAGGAGGTCTCCACACAGCCTTCTCTTCTTGCGGCTGAACTGCCCCAACTTTCTCGGCCTGTCTTCATAAGGGAGGCTCTCCAGCCCTCTTACCAACTCCATGGCTTCCTCTGGATTTGCTCCAACCAATGTCATTGTTCATGCTTGTGCCCATTTTAGTCACTTCAGCATTGCAGCTGTGGTCTGCATCACGTTATTTTATTTATACTCCGTATTTGTGTGCAAAATCAAGCGCATCTTTTGAAATTCTTTCTTTAGCAAGATGCTGCCAACCACGCTGGTTAATTCTGGGAGCCAGGGCAATGGTGTGCTGAGCCGCAGAGATGCTGCGAGGCACACGGCTGGAGCAAAACGCTACAAGTACCTCCGGAGGCTCTTCCACTTCCGACAGATGGACTTCGAGTTTGCGCTTTGGCAGATGCTTTACCTCTTCACTTCACCACAGAGGGTTTACAGGAACTTTCACTACAGAAAACAGACAAAGGACCAATGGGCAAGAGATGATCCTGCTTTCCTAGTGCTACTCAGTATCTGGCTCTGCGGTGAGTGCGGGAGAACAGACAGCATAAGGAAGAGGGAGGGAAAGTTTAGGGATGAACGTTTATTTTCCTTCAGATAAGACACACACACACAAAAGGACCAATCTGTATGGATGGTCTTTTAATCAAAGTAGAACAGAAGAAAAAGGCCTAGCCATTTTGAAGTTAAGGTGAGAAGTAGAAATCAGAGTAGGCTTGAGTAGCACGCTGTACTCTTGAATTGAACTCTCCATTGCAACACATTTTCTGTTGCATTTTGAGCTGCATACACTGTCTGTAACTTTGCAGACAATAAGAAAACCCTATGCCACATGGGAGTGTTTTTGTTTAAAAATACTGAATATTTGGTTTACTTGAATATTATGAATAAAACATTGTTTTTACCATAAAGTGTAGGAATGTGCCCCCTAATGACAGAGTGGCAAAACTAACCTTTGTCCCCCAAAAAAGGAAAGAAGCCCAGAAGTTTCTCTCAACGATTAGGTGAAAAGCCACCTCATAGGACCTCAGGGACTTCACCAAACACTAGAGAACATCTAATTGGATAGAAGCCAAAAAGTCCTGCCTGAACCATCAGATAGAAAAGAACAGAACAAAAGAGAAATGAGGCTTTTGAGAAGTGTTTTTACCAGGACCAGACCTCTGCACCTGGCTCCAGTTTTTCTGTTTGTTATTTTGCCTTTTATTAAACCATTTTTGTTTCTAACACCGCAGCAGAAGCCATCCTGCTTATTTTATGTCCGCAAAGCAATAGCTGAGCTATCCTTGGGTGTATTAAATTTCTTTCGAGGGCTTATAAGAACTGGCCCGAGAAAAACAATTTAATAATAAAGACCCTTGTGAGATTCTGTATATTGCAGAATTAAGCTGTAACAAAGTGGCTAATATAAATGACTGAACTGCAAATTCAGTATTGTCTCAGTTGCCTTCTATTAAATAGTGTATAGTGTTCATAATAGAAAAACTCTTTAATGAGATAGAATTACACATGTTGTTTGGGTTAACAAGGAGCTTTTAGAAAACAAAGAATGTTCTATTGTAGCATTGTCTGATTTTTTTTAAAAATAGTTTGGAATGGAGCATTACAATTAGAACCAAGTACAGATGAGTGTTCATATTATGAATAAATTGCATTATATCTAGTTTTTGGTGGAAAAAACCCCCTGAGCTGTTGGACTGAAAATCTTGGGGGGAAAATAAAAAGGAAAAAAATAAAAGGAGGTTTCTTAATAGAATATTTAAAAAAACCCCATCAGTTTAAGATCTCATGCTTTCGTTTCCACAGCTGACTTTAATGATCTTTCTCTGCTTTCAGTGTCTACTGTAGGATTTGGATTTGTGTTGGACATGGGTTTTTTTGAAACAATAAAACTGCTACTTTGGGTTGTATTCATAGACTGCGTAGGCGTGGGGCTCCTGATTGCAACTCTGATGTGGTAAGTAGTGATTTCTGAAGCCAAGTTCAGTATTGCTGTTCAGACACAGAGAGTCCTATGCTGTTTGTAAGACACTTGGTTCTTTGTTTGGGGTAAACTTACACTCAAGTATTGACTATAGGTTTTATGCTGTTGTAATTGTTTCAAAATGATACCTTAAAAAAGAATACATATCTTTCTTTACTATTTCCTGCAAGGTTAAATGGTCAGAAGGTCTGTATTATGATGAACATTCCAGTTTTTTTTCTTTCTTCTTGAGCTGGTTAATATTCAGCAGTAATGCCAAATAAAAATAGAAAAAGGTGATTAAAAAAAGGAAAAGCTGTTCAATCAAAATAATGAATGAAGAAGTCAAGTAGGTTAAGCCTGAGGATGAATCTCTAAGCAGGACCATATACACTTGGCCCATGCTTCTTGCTGAAGCTTTCTGCTAGTGTCACTACAGTCCCATCTGTTCTGTCTTGTGCTTGGCACCTTTTTGCTTTGTTGGTAGGCACTGCCAGTTTTATCCTCTCCTGTCCAGAGAGCTGCAGGAGCAGATCATTTTACAATCCAGGCCTCATCAGCACCATAGATGTGTCCTCCAGCAGTGAGGGAAACATGAAATGACAGGAAGCCACTGTTTCTGTGCTGCAGCAAGGGGAGGGCATCAAAGAAAGAATTTTTATTTTACAAGGAACTTAAGAAAGCAAGGGCATTTAAGAATTCTTAGGGATGGAGATAGCATCTTAAAGTGATGATGATTAGAAAAGGGACAGTGGCCTCAGGAACTCCTGCTTGTAATTGCAAAATTGAGAATGAGGCACGTAAAAGAAACATAGTTGATAGACGAAAGGTCCACCTGACCTATGCTCCTGTCTGGAACAGCAACTCATAAATTGCTTGGGAAAGAGCTTATAGTGATGCTCCCTATCCCCATTATCCAGCAGTTTGTGCTTCAGGATGCAGTCTCCTAAGCCAGGAAGACTTCAGCACCTGCTGGTTTTGCTCTGTATTTTAGTCACTTCCTGCAGGCCTCAATACCAGTCACCTGGCTCGAGTTTGGTTCAAGTCCCTTCTTCCAGTGCAAGCTCACCTTTTTTCGCAGAAGCTTCCCCCATTCCTAATCAGTCTAAACTCCTTCTTGCCTCGCCTCTCCTTACCTTGCACCCAGGCTCTGCCTCTTTGCACCCCCACCCTTGGCACAAAGAGTAGGTCAGAGGAAGCTTCCATGAAAAATCTGGTCTCTTATTTCTGAGCATGTATTGACTTCTTGTTCCTCCTCTATATGGGATAAATATTTTGATGTCAGCAGAACTTAAGCTGAAGGAAAGAGCCTTGAGGCTCATTCAGTAGCCTGTAATACCAGGCAGTGCACATTGCAACTGCACATCTTTTCAGTAATAACAGGCACATGTTATGAGCACTCTCCTGCCTCCTGTCCTTGCAGTGCATCAGTTCTGTAGAGATCAAATAAACCATCTCTGTGTGAGGTGTGCTGATCCTGTAAGAGCACTTCACTGAAGACATCTCCTGTGCTACAGAGAGAAGTGGCAGCTTCTGTAGCTTGCCACAAATTGTAGCACTGATCTCTTCTTTATAAAGGGGTTTTGTTTCTGTATTACCTGCAGGGTATTTCAGCTGCCTGTAGCATGCAAGGGATGTGATGAGAGTTTTAACAAAATCGTTTTAACAATAGTCTGGTCTGCATGATTATTGCACGTTTTTATTCCCAGATAGCAGAAACTTTGTGGTGGAGAGTTGGGATCACACATGACTTACTACATCAAACCTATGTTTTGTCAGTCAGCTTTATAGATTCATATTAACAACAGTCTCAAATATCTTTTCATATAGGTTCATTTCAAATAAGTACTTAGTGAAGCAGCAGAACAGAGATTATGATGTGGAGTGGGGATATGCCTTTGATGTACATCTGAATGCTTTCTACCCTCTTCTAGTCATCCTGCATTTTATCCAGCTGTTCTTCATCAACTGTAAGTAGAATACTTGGAGCTCTCTGCTTCAAAATGGTGCACTGTCAAAACAGCTGAGAGCAGTTACCTCTTGCAGATGTCATCATATCTGATTCTGTCATTGGGTATTTTGTTGGGAATACGTTATGGCTGATTGCAATCGGCTATTACATCTACGTGACATTCCTAGGATACAGTGGTGAGTAACATCAACTTCTTTTCTATTTGTTTGACTAAAAAGAAGAACGTGTTTTCAGGCTATTAATTTGATCTTAGCATATTATTTGTAAAGCAGAGGCTTAGCTGCATTTTGAAGTAACTCTTTCTTTGTGGTAAATGAAGTATGATAGAAATGTAGCAATCCATGTTTTCAGCTGGAGGGACATCTTAACCAAAGAATTTATATTATCCACCTCACCAAATTCCCTTCTTGTATTAGTTCTGTAGCACTGTAACTTAGTTTTCTTGTTCCTCTGTAAATCCACTTGAAGATGTTTGCAGTAGATAAAAATTCTGTAATGAGTTTTAGACGACAGTTTTAGGTAAAACAGTTCCCCAAGGCATTTTGAGATAACTGTAGGGCTAGTAGGGCAGAGATGTCTGAGGAGGAGAGCAGAGCAGAGCAGAACTATTTTTTATTGCTGCCTTGCCCCAAGGCAACTTTACGTGAAGGATCTTTTTTAAAGAGCACTACTTTATATTTGCTTCAATATTGCTTCTGTTTCAGCATTGCCCTTTTTGAAGAACACAGCTATTCTTTTGTATCCATTTGCACTTCTCATCATGCTCTATTTGATCTCATTAGCATGTGGATGGAACTTCACCAAGATGCTTTGTTCCTTTTATAAATACAGAGTGAAATAAAACTTCATTTATCTAATGAAGGATAGGACTTCATGTATCTAATGTTTATTTTGTTTCTACTTTAGCCATTTTGACAGTAAAGAAAAAATTAGCAACATTTTGTAAATGGTTGTAAATTTCTCTTTATTGTAGATAATTGTGTAAAAAAGTTTGAAGTGTCCTTTTTTTATTAAAATATTTACAACAGTAAACATGTTAGCAATTTTTTTCAAATACTTTCGCAGTACATTCCTAAAAACAAGTTACTTGGACATTTCTGTAGCTTAAATTTAACTGCAACAAGTCTATGTAGCATAACTCTTACTGCAGATACTATGCACATACCGGCATAAGCTCTACATTATGAGGGGTTTAAGTGACACCAAAAAGCAGTTTTATTGAAGACTAATATTGGAATACCTTGCCTTGGGACTGTGTGAAAGTACAGATCAATAGTGTTGCGATGGTAAAGCAACAGCTGTCTCTAGATACACATCTGTCCTCTCCTTGCATGAGAGATTGTAAGAACAGATTTACTTCAGTGACGACTTCAAATATACATGGACAACTCTGGCACACAGAAGAAACAGTGATGAAAGGCACAATTAACATGACCCATATCAGGTTTCCAAAGATAGCAGCAAGTTTTAAACCCAATCTCTAGCAGTCCAGTGGGTATTACTACATCCACCATTCTGAGTGGCAGGTCAATCAATGAACATGGAACGAAAGTACAAGGTGGTTTGGCTACAGGGGTGGGCTCATGGCAATGCCTGCAGCTGTGAAGTCCACAAGGCAGAAGTAGAAACTGACCATCACAAACAATACCTTATGGAAAGTGAAGATGACAGCTTTCCAATGCAGTTTTCAGCATGAAACATGAGCACTGGGATTCAGGTTCCAAAACAACACAAGAGTAAACTGGTTACAGTAAGACAATTTCAATACTAGAATTTGATCTCTAAGGAAAAACTATAATTTATCTTAAAATACCAAATATGCTGGCAGTGCATCTTACAGTACTGTGTGTTTCAGCCACTGTTAAGGCTTGAAGAGATTCATGTTTCCCTCTCAGCAGATGCTGAGCAATGTTCTCCTTTAAGCAAGGAAAGAGTGAACCGCTGATCCATGGAAGGGGAAGGTTTCCAGTCAGGATCTGCTCCCTTCCTGGCTAACAGCACAAGCTCCTGTCCTGCAGGCAGCTGCAGCCTAACTGTACACATTTTCCCTAACAGGAATCCTAGCATCACTGATCATCCACTTCAGTTCAACAGTAAAAATACTTCATACTTAGTGCCCTGTGGTGTGATGCCTTTGAAGGACTCAGGGCCTGTGTACCTTCCCTTTAGAGATATCAACATTTTTCCCCTTGAAACAAGGCTACATCATTCTCAAAATTAAGCTACTTCAACTTCCAGCAGTTCACTGTTTACAGCAGAATTTAGCAAAACCCTTTAGAGACCACTAAGGTCAGAAAGGTGACACTCAAGGACTAATTCACCAGGTCTCCATGGGCTGTGTGTTGTACATCAGCAATAAATACTAGCCGAAAACACCAGTTGTTTAATAGCTTTTCAGCCTTATGCTGGTGATTGTAAAGATGATTTAAAAACACAAGGACTTTTCCCCCCCCTCTTTCTAGCTAGAGTTACTTGGTCTAGCTTTTTCAGAATACTCCTTCCTAGTAAGAACAAACGTAGAACCTTGGGTTCATATAGTTTAGGGGAGCAAGGCTTGAGAGGATTTCATTTTTCTTTTCCTCTATGAAGCTAAAATAATACTTTCCATGTTGAAGGTGAACTGTAAACTACTATGATACTTCATCTGGAGCAAGTACTTCCAACAAAATACAGCGATTACTGAAATGATAATATATCTGGGGGAAAAAATAAAAGGAAACTGGTACACAGTTTCCAAATTTTTCCAAAGACTAATCACACTTCAGCTCATTCAAGGAACTGTGTTTCACACAGGCAAAGTATAAATTGCTTTGCTCTAAACTGACTCAAGGTATTTAAAAACTGCTTCAAAACAGCTAGACAAGCAGTGATACGACAGAAGACTCCAGTCTTTTCTTGGTCCATGAATCACATCTATCTGAATTTTTCTAAGCCATCTTTAAGTACAAAAAAAATATATATCCATAGGAATTTTTTCCATCAATGAAAACACACGGTTGAGATGCCTGCAAAAGCTCAAAGTCTTATACAGTGCTTTAGAAACACTCTAATTATCACATCCTGTTCACATTATTTACAAAGTGTTCAGTAGGATGACCCACTGAATGAGCAAAGCAAGATTATACTGGCAGTCTTGTGTTTTCTTGGTCCCGAGCAATCCTGATCAGCTCAAAAAAAGCAAATGTTCACATCAGCCAGTCTGTCTGGCATCCAGTATAAGAAGTTCATTTGCCCAGGTAATGAAGATTTCTGGCTATGCCTTTGGTTTCACAGTTTACTTTTCTGAAACTTTAACAGCATCAGAAGGAGCTAACAGGAGTATAGGACAGTGCAGGTTTTTTTCAAACACTTTCCATTATTGGATAACTCTTAAGATTCAGCGGCCTTAAAGGGGATTTTTAAGGTGACAACAAAAGTAACTTGAAATTGAATGCATGTAGGGAAAACTCCCTCCCAAACAGGTCATAGGTTTAAGATGCTGTTTAAGATTTCTTATGGTAATATTGTCCCTTACAATGGAGATGTGCAGGAGACACTGGCTCACTGGTGCAGATCCACTCACAAACAGTACCCAAGCTAAAGGTTGATGAGCCAAACAGCCCAGGAGTTCTTACTTCACCATACTACCAGGAAGGAGTCTTGCACCACTTTAACCTGATTTGGAATTTAAGGGTACAAAGCCAAATATAGCTGTCTGCAGAAATAATCTACCTGATTACACCAGCTCTGAATTTACCTGTATCTATGAAATATCATTTGTATTCATTGACACATTTATCTAGAGAGCCTGTAAGCTCAGGAACATTGAAAGTATTGAAGCAGCCCAGAGTATTTTCAACTCCTGCTACTACAATGTAATAAAAATGCATCAATCTTTAGAAAACAACCCACTTTTTACCACAAACTAGTTTAATTTGTTGTCTTGGATAAATTTCTTCTCAACATTTTTGAAAACTAAATATACTACTAACCAGTCTTGCAATCAATGTGGTACGGGTTCTGTGTATTTAAATATATTAGCAGTGATTCATCTTAACCACTGTGAAATATCAGGAACAGTGATGCTTTTAGAATAAGCACACAGGTTTCTTACATAAATAGTACCAGTAAACTTCCAGACTCACGGAGAAATGGAAAAGGTCACTGTCAGCAAAACTAATTATATTAAGAAACTGCAATATCGAATGTATTTCTGCAGTCTGGATTGTAATAAATAACCCTAGTTTAAATAACTTGCATCATTCATTCACAGACACAGCTGAGAAGAAAACCTAAATATTTTCTCAGACCTTTGCTAGCTGATGTGCGATTAAAAAAAAGCCATTTCATGTTGGTAATTTGATGGCAGGGCATTGTACAGGAAACAAACGGGGCTGTAGCACCACAATAGGCTAGAGTCACACAGGATTCAGAGCCTAGTCACCCACATTCCCAAATCCAAGAATAAACTCCATTTATGTGACCAGTGCTTACCTTATGCCCACAGCATCTATGGGCAACACAAGCTTTCCAAGTAACATTTTATTTACACCAGCTGATGCAATCAGGAAAAGTAAACAAGGTCTGCTTGGTATCTAATTTTTTTTGAACTTACACCAGCCAGTCTAAACAGAAGGTCTTGTTCTGCATACAAATCTTGTCTTCCCTCTGTCCCCAGACAACATAGCTAAACCAAAATGAGAACATGTAGAAGTAGTTAAGTTCTTCAACTTGAATATTGCTGAATTGTCAAAGCTATGGCACAGTTCTCCAACAAGGCAGAAGAGAAGACAGGTTGACACTATAATCCAGTGGTGCTTGCAGTGCTAGCGAGGCAGCTTTAGGCTCCTGCTCCTTACAAGCCTATCATGAAAGGGAGCCCAAATCTATCAGCTGAACTTTAATAGGGAAGTACAAATTCAAGACCCCTGCTCTAGATCAGGGAACCTGCAACAGGTTTTGTGCATCTGTGCCCTGATCACAAAGACAATAAAGGTCTTTTGCAGCTTAAGTGATTCTATGATTCTGTGTTGGGGGTAGCAGAGTGTGGTTTTTTCCACAGGGAAAGCTGGCCAGCTTTTGAGATGTCAGTTCCAGGAGGCTGGTTCACAGCACAACTGACAATACCCAAGCCAGGGTGGATGCCTCCCTCCAATGTCAATCAGGCACTTCATTCCTAATAAAAGGGAGGAATTCCTGCCTCTCTTTTTCCTAGCCATTTCTGACTAACTGAAGTCTTCTCATGCCTGAGTCCTTACACGTAAGCACCTAAGCTGAAGGACTCTTAAGAAAAGCAGCAGCATTAGAACTGCAACAGTTCCACTCTGATTATAATCCAGACCACGTTCTGTTCCTGACCGAATTTCTGATTCATTTAAGATCACTGTTGTTTCCCTTGAAACAAAAAGGCAGGCTACTAACTTGAGGCCAAATTCAGTTCCCACTATAGTTAGTGCAAGTTACCATACTGATCCATAAAGGAGTCAAACTAAGACCTTACTCTTAAACAAAGGAAGAAAATAAACTGTAACTACTCACTAATGTATCCAAAATAAATGCTGCCATAACAGAACTTTTTAAAAGGAGACCTCTGTAAATCAAATGTATCTACTGTTCATTCTTTTGATAAAAGGTAGTCTCTTGTCACTCCAAAGCAAAGCTGGAGAATGATTTTTTTTCAGTACAGAAAATGAATTTGTTTACAAATATTTTTAGAAAGAACTGGTTTGGAGTAAAAAAAAATTCTTCTAAAATGCAATGGATTAAATCTAAAATTACTGCAGATTTAGTACATAATATGAAACAAGACATTTCAACATGCTTTTCATGTGGCTACAAACTGTACATAGTGAAATTTCATAGCCCCAAAGAATAATGCTCTTCAGAACTCTGTTTATGCCTCTGAACATCATTCAGATTCTGTGTATAAAACTACATAATTTAGAAACTTAATCTTGTTTTCTTTTTAACATGGCAGTATATTTGAAATATGGTATTAATTTATGTTTGCATCTCCAAAGAAAAATGTAGAAAGATAACTTAAACTAGAGAATTCATAAAAAAACTATATCAATTTAAAATTTTACCGCATAAAAATATGTACTTTTCAAATTATTTTAATAAATTAAATATCCCTAGCATTTTTAATATATATCCCTGACAGTCTATAAAAGAGGGTTCTTGTTATAGAAAATAAATGGAACTCCGAAAGTACCCCCTTCATAAAACTTATTTAACAATAATTATATTTTTCTTTCTTCAAGGAATGTAACAATATGTACAACTCTATATTACTATACTATCAAAATAGTACAGGTTAAGCGTAGCAGGGTTCTGCAACCATAAGATGGTAAAGTCACATTACAGTGGAGGACAACTTGGGCCTCAGTCGAACGTTATCAGTGTGGAGCATCAGTTTCTGGATGGATCAGATAAGAAGGGGTAAATACAATCTTCTCATCTACAGTAGATTTCACAAGAGGTAGAGTTCAAGTGAAAAAGAATGACATTTGGAATAAGGTGCATGCTCAGTATTTTCAATTTGTGACTTGCTAAGGATGTCAGATTTTATAGGAAGAATTTTCAAGAATTCTTTCTTTTTCTTCTAAAGCAGATTTCCATGATCAGTTTGTAATCTTTTTAATATGAATCTGAAAGAGAGAATCAGAAGAAATAAGTCATGGTTTAGTGTATTACATTTCTCAGTAATAAGAGGTAACTATTTTTAGTTTTAGCCAGAAGTCAGAGCTTCAAGACAGAATGAAGAAATCTCCCGTTCTCCAGTTATGTTTTTTAATGTTCTACCACTTCTTACCTCATTGAGAATTGCCCAAACGGCTGAATTTTGTATCACGGAAAGCCGGAATGATGAAATAGGATTTAGGCTGGGGTCAACTGTTCCTTCAGCTACACCGTTTTCAAACTTCCCTGCAAAAGTATATCATTAAGTCCTGTTCAACAAACTGCAGCACAAAATCCAGAAAATGTGTCTGTAGAATCACAGTTCACAGTATCATTGTGACAGAACCACAGTGAAACCAGTATCATTCCCAAAATAAAAGGCAGTGAGTGATTTTGACATCAGATCCAGTTTTGCAGCAGCAAACAATATGGGGCACATCATCAGTGCACACCAATCTGAACAGGATTACACATAAGAGTAAAACCTTTGAAACTGTCTAAAGGCATTAACACCTAAACTCTGTGAAGATTTTGGCACAGGTACTCTTTCAATATCACAGAACTAATATGGTGCCTTTGGCTTATGTGTTTTCAAATAGGATTAAGGACAAGGGATATAATTCATGCATAACATATTCCTATTTAAAACATCTTCAATTATATTAGGATGAGTAAGAATTCAATTTAAAAGTCCAGTTAGACTTTATAGTTAAGCCATATAGACAACAACTGTAATTTATTATGACAAAAAAAGTTATAACAGGATTGCCCAAACTCTGTCCAGCAACTAATTAAAATCCATGGGTAAAATTTCTCTTCCTTGACAACATGTATCCAAGCACCTTCTCCAACAGCCATCTGGCTGTTGAAACGCCAATCTCATCCTGTGATGAGACAGCTGATTGTCTGTAGGGTGGGTTCAAATCCAGGGCAAGCACACAACTCAAAAAAGCACTTGTGCAGTCACAGGACAGAGGAGGTGATCTTACAAAACCTGGAAAGACCTCTATTATAATCCAGGTGATCAATCCTGGCAGAAAAGTTGGACGTAGCTACACTACTGAGAGTCACGAGAGATCTCTGTTCAGTACATCAGTCTCTGAAAAGAATTAGTGGATACAACATTAAGTAAAGCCTATGGGGTCATATACCCAAAAATAAATGATAAAAACTCAGGTTTATGTTTGTTTTGGTTTTAATAAACATGTCTTTAAGAGTTGCAATAGTAAGAATACACATTTTTTTCTGTGTTACATACCTATCCTGAAGTAACCGTCCTCTAAGCGTTTGTCTTTGGTTTCTTTGCTTAATACCAGTTCTTCACTCTAGAACAACAAAGCACAAATGAGATAATTTATTTTGACATATGACTTTGCCAGAGAAAAACAAATGTGTGTGCACTCTTCTTATATATTCAGCATCCATTTTTTCCAAATAATTAAGAACAAGCCTGCAATATAATTATTTATAGCCTTATACAAGCAAACGTTAAAAAAAAAAAAAAAAAAAAGGAAAGAAAAAGAAAAAAAGAAAGAGCAGCAGTGTTCCAGAACTGAACAATAATTGGCTTCAGGGAAGAAAAATCAAGTACTCTAAGTGCCCCATAAAGCTCGCATGGTAATTGCCATGTGAACAGAATACTTAGCACGTACTGGCACACACAGTAGGAGACAAGCAAAAGCAGGACCTGCCTTCTTTTTCTATGGCTTAAAAAGAGCTTTCTCTCTTGCACAAATGAAAACTTACAGCTTACTTTTTGATCTAAGACTTTGGGTGAGATGGAAAGCCATCAGACCAGCAAGGGAAGCACCACAATTATCACTGCCTCACTATATGGATGGGGATCAAATGGGGATCAATGGGAATCAGTAAGTTTTATTTAATAAGCACCAAAAAAAATTGTAGAAGAGATCTTGAAAAACAGCTTGAAAAGTACAACCATGACCCAATACTGAAAGACCCACTCTAGGAATTTCCCAGGAATTAATTAAAAATGCTTGGCAAAAATGGAGATTAAATTGATCAGCTTTTTCTTTTCCTTTCCATTCCTATTTTGAACTAAGGCTGCTGAAAAAGTGGTGGGAATGTCTTTGGTTGTTTATTTCAGGGACAGGTGTTTTGGTTTTCTTTCTTGTTGTTGTTGTTGGGGTGTTTGGGGCAGGTTTTTGTTATAGGTTGTCTTGAGGGGTTTTTTAGTATGCTGCTTGAATCCCAGACAAATCCAGTCTGGGGGTACTCTGGTTTCTAAGGGTTTTTTGGTTTTTCTGAATTCTACTTAAGGAAGATGAGGGTTAAAATACTTGAATGAGTTTCTAGCTCTGCTGAAGTCCAGGTGGAGAAACAGGGCCCTGAGGAGCTGCTATCCTCAGCTGACCTTATTTTACTGACAATATTTTATTCTGACACCAGTGGCTTAGGAACAGGCCAGATGCAGAATTTCTTGTTTACCTTTCCCACAAATTGCATCAATAGCAATAAAACCTCTGTAGCATTACTTCCTTAAAGGATGCTCCAGTGAGGGACATTCCACAACCAAGTAAAACAAAAAAAAGAGATGCCTGCTGCACATTTTTGCTCGTGATCTTGTGCATTTTGGTATCTTGGGCTTAGATGAAGTGAGGCCTGCTGCTGTTTTTTGTGGTTGAATGTATTTCCACAGGTCTTGAGAAAGAAACCCCTCAGATCTTATGATATAATATCCCACATGTAATGTTTTATAATTAGAACCAAACTAACAATTTTCTTTTTAAGGATGGGAATAGTAAGAACTTCCTATTTTTGCCTGCTCTAAGGAAAGTAGACTGGGAAAATGGAGATACGAACTCCTTCACAATTACTTACTTCAAAAAAATAGATAAAAAGAAAGTTTAAAAAAAAGAATCAACATAAGGCAATTTCAGCCTAGATTTCAAGATTCCTACACCAGGTATATGGGGGAAGGTAGAGATACTTTGCCATTTTAATACTAAATAAAATAAATTTGTCTGAAGCAACATCTTAATCCTCTCGGTCTTTGTGATATAAATAGTTAGCTGCAATATCTAGTAGAAGAAAGAGAACCCATAACATGTGACTTAAACAAGAATATACTTTAGATAGTGTGGTATTCTCCTGTGGTAAAACTGGCTCATTTATGGGGAAAAAACATCAGAAATTGGGAGAAAGAAATTGGGGAAAATTCTGTTTTAAGAATCTATATATTTTGGTATCTAGTGGGTTTGGATGTGTGTCAGTCCCTGAACTAAGACTTTTTTACTGAGACAAATAGCAGACTGACTTAGATTTCCCATTTCCCAAAATACACAGGAGAGGGAAGACTGTTTATTTTTTTGTTTTAAATAGTAGCAATGAACTGGAAGAAAATGGCCTTTTTCACCTCGAAATTACCAACAGCACTTGTAGCAGACTGCACCCTGAATGAACATTTGAATAGTTACAATAGTCTTTTGTGAACATACCCAGTTAAAAGAAGGAGAAGAACATCAGAAGATCAAGTTCATACAGTTAAAAGAAGCATTTTTATCTCCTCACTGTTAAAAAAGTCAATAAAGAGACTTTGCTTTTATCCTGTAATGGAGAAGACACAAATCAAAACATTCGTACCTGAAAAGGCAAAACTTCTACAGTTGTGTTTAGAAGTATGTCTCCTGGATGCTCTGGATTGCCACTGTGGAATAAGTACCTATAAATGAAAAGGAAAACAAAAGACAGTCTACATACATCCATCAGAATCAGCTGTGTTACTGTCTTACATGTTAATTGTCACATACAGATGTTACAAGGATAAACATCATTTTTATATTGAGCCTACATCAGCTGGGGATAAGATGCTTTCACATATCACTGTGATCAGAAGGGGTCAAGGTTTCCAGTTGCTAAAGAGCAGCTGGGCAGTATTTTACACAGGAAGGGAGCTTGCATCATGTGCTGTTGCCAGACTGCATTACACAAAGCTGTAGTCATTACTGCCTGGCACACACTGGTGTCACCTCCAGAAGCAGGAGCCCTGCCTTCTTCAGCCTCTCCCCAGCACACATCACCCTCTCACTGTGCCCACAGGATGAACTCTGCAGATCCCTTCTGAAACACTTCTGGAAACTTAGCCAAGTCAATATTTTGCCAGGTGAGTATTCCCCAAGTCCATGGTTCATTGCAAAATGTCATTGATATTGTGCCAGGAATACCCAACCCACATCCACACCTTTCATGTTACCTGAATTCAAACTTCTATTCCAAAGACAGATTTATTTAAGAAAAAAAAAAAAAAAAATCCCTCAAAAAACCCAAACCATAAAAGCGTGGTTTTGACACACATAAAAAAACCCTGTACCTTTTTAAACATGTACAAAGTCCCCATTACACTCACTCAGTTGTGCAATTAACTTTTTTTTAATTGGACAAATATATTTGAAACATTATCTAAGCCATCCCTATCAGTATCAATCAGTGAAGTGTTCAAATTCTAGCTGCCTACTCTGAACATCTTTTGCAGTACTGCACATGTGTAGATTATGTTACAAAATAGACAGTTAATTCCTCTTTCTTTATATATGACAGGAACTTCATGTTATTCTGAATATGTATTATGTAAACCAGTAATCATATTTTTTTTTACCACTAGGTGGAATCAATGCTTGAAAATAGTTCACTACTTGCCATTTTCTCTAGTGGACCGGAGTTTATTCAGATTACTGTCATAAACTAATTAGATCCTACACCTACTCAGATACCACTTTTAGGAAGACTATTTTACTTTTATTAGTTTTAAATTAATATGTAAAAATCTATCAACACATTTCAAATCTTTCTTTAATTGGAATTTAGATGGTACTTAGTGTTAATTTCTCTTCAACATTAAATATGTCACCAGCCAGAGACAAAATTAGTTCAGAAATTATTACTTGATTAAAATTAAAAACATTATCTCAATTTGCAATTTATTAAGATGCAGTTAGAAATGTAAATTCCAGCTTGTCTTTATCCACTATATCTGAAGCCAGGTTGAATACCTGCCATTAATCCATACTTCATAGCTACAAGACAAGTACAAGAAAACAGCTCTCTGAGCCCAGCTCAGAAATGTCTGTGACCCCAAACTTGGGATACAAGAAAGCCACACTGATTTCTATTCCATTGGTTTCAGCAGAACTGCACAGTTGTACTGGGAAACAGAACTGGACTAAATAAGACTCACTATTGTGTCTCAAGAAAAATAATTTCCACACTGTACTTTAATGTTAGGTTAGTCAATTCCAAAGTATACAAGCTACTTGAAACATCCACAATTCTTCCAAAACAAATCTTTTGACTTTCTAGACATTAATGACATCCAAAAAACCCTAACAAGTAATAGTAATTTTTTTCTAGGAAGATGCTTTCACTGGACATCTCAACAGTAAGCAAAACAAAACTCTCAGGAAAGCTGACCAGAAAACTAAAAGTACATTCTGCTGTCTTTTGACCTAATAGATCTAACCAGTCATTCCTTAGTCAGTCAGGCATCCTAAGCAGTACTGGCCATTTTTTTCTCTTGAAAACACTGAAAATTCAAAGGAGACTTTATTTCAAATGGAACTTGCCATCTAAGGTAATGGCATCAAAGGCTCCACCCAAACCACAGACATGCTGCTTTCCCTTAGCACTTAGTTCTGAGAAGACACACCTAAAAATCCACAAAGAAACTCCCTGTGATCTGGGATGACTGTGCTCTCAATGAACAGTGATTAGCTTTGGAGTTTTGGATGGGTTTTTTAGGGGAAGCAGTAGCAGTGAGGGCTTTGTTTGTTTGTGAGAAGTTGTCATTTATTTATTTGGGTTTGTTTTCTTGTTTTAAAAACAAGCCTGCAAGCACACAGCCACAGCCAACCATTTCTCCTACTGTGCCATCAGCTTTGAGACTGAGCTGCAGCTTCCCCTCCTCAGCAGTTGTCACTCCATTAGGGCAATGCACTCCCGAGTTGGCACCGTGCCAGAACAATTTACAGCAGTAATTAATCAAACCTGATTTCCATGTAATCAAACCTGCTATTTTAGTATATTTTCTCTAACTATCTGTTAATCCATATGCACACACAAATGTAACACATGCTCATGTCACATTTTAAATTATGTTTAGAAAGGAAGGGATATTTTTATATCTGAGCCTTGCTTCAACACTTGACAGATAACACCTACTTAGACACTAAAAGTTACACAGATTGAAAACAGAAGCCTAAATACACGTACACAGTCAATCCATATCTGTAATATTCTGTTTAAAACTAAAATTTACCAATTAGAAAAATTTATTTGAAATAAAATTTAATTTATGAACAAACAGATGTTATACAGCTCTTAAAATAATTGTCATTAGCTATTCTTTTGTAAAACTTGCTTTTCTGACAGGGGAGATTTTCCAATGGAGATTCTTTGGAAATAGCTTGAGAGAGTAAAACTAATTTCAAAACAAAGGTCAGTTAAACCTCCCTTTCAAAAACCCTTGAAATGGCTTTTAAGGAACCTATCTTTACCTCCCCAAACCCTTTGGGTTTGCACTCTTTATATGCCAAGACCTTTTTTACAAACTTGCTGTTATGCTAGATATTTAACTGAATGAGAGATTATTACGGGTTTCTCCCTCCCAGGTGGAGAGAAGACTCTTATGTCCCCTAACTAATGAACTGATTTATTGATTTGATATTTTTTAAGTAAAACAGACATTTCTAAAAACCACAGAGACATTTGCAGGACATTTAAGGTCCTCATTAAATCACTAAAGTAGAGTAATCCAGCTGATACCCATAGGATTACGAGGTTGTTTCCTTTTATTTAATTCCTACACCAGTAGTAAGATGTCTGGCCCAGTCCTTTTTTCTTTCAAGAAAAATACTGGTTTATAACTGGACTGAATGACCTCAAATGTCTTTTCCAACCTAAATGATTCTAGGGCTCTGTAGTTTTCAGACTATGATAGGTATATCTCAATACAGATAGTGAAGGACCTGGGAATAGCTTTGCTTTCAATTGCTAAATTATTTTGACACCTCTCCTGGGATTTACAGGCCATGTAAACAGTAAAAATATATGCCTTTTCTCCCTAATTACTTAACTTTTTTTTTTAGGGTAAAATCACTAAGATTTCCTTGTCTACCTGCTGCTTAAACCTAACACCTTCTGAAGCATTCCTTCAAATAAAAATTCTGAAAGCAATGGATCTGTAAATATAGTAATCCCAACCAAACACAAATTCACCTAAAATTAAAAAAACCAAACCCTACTATTGCCTTACGGAAAAATACAAACATGAACACAATTGAACATTTTTGATCAAAGTCATCAGAGAAAAGTAACTAACTTACAATTGCTAAGTATAATACTAATGTATCTGAATCAAAGAGAACCTTTTCTGCTGGCAGTTTTTTTTTTAGAGTCACAGGTCAAAGATAATAACCAGCTACTCTAGATATTCAAACACCGAGGAAAAACCTCCTCTCTACCAGAAATAATTAGATCTATGAACTCACTTACATGCATTCTGCTCCTGACCTCAATGCAGTATGAGAATAAGAGAAGGCTAGGTGTTAATATTTCATGTAGCATTAAGAAATACACAGAATTTCAAGAGCACTGAAGGTTTAAAAAACAAACAAAAACAGAAAAAAACAACACAAATCACCAAACTAAATGGAGCGAAGTCAAAGCTGCAAAGAAAACTTCTGTTTTCATACTCAGTGACTTCAGTATTTACCCAGTTTGAGGGGTTGAGTTGTTGCCATGGAGCTAGATACGTATCTAAAATCAAGACAAATAGAGGGGAAAACCCCCCCAGCCAATAAGCTGAAACAAATATTCATACACACCCTAAAACACAAAGGGAGAGGAAGGTAGAAGTGTGATTATCATTTGTACACTGACAAAATACACCATTAGTCTGCCAATGCAGTCAACTATTTAGGGTACTTTAAAAGCCCACACTCAGGTTCAGAACCCCTCCAATAGTGAGCACCCAGAAAGATTCTCACCTTTTGTAACATCCCCCATAAGATGGATAAATCAATATTACTAATCTGAACTGCTGACTATATTATTCTTTTAATAGCTAAACTTTTTCTTCACCTGTGCTTTCAAAAAAAAAAAAAAACCTATGCACACCTCTACCCATTCCCTATCTTGCTTATAAAGGGATGAATCTCTCTTCTTTCTCTCACATCCAAGCATATTTATGCCCAAAAAACTATTATTCTCTCTATTACCCCATTTGAGTTCTTTTAGGTGTTAAAAAATCTTCTATATTTTATTTAAATAAATTGCCAATTATGTATTTTTTATAAAAGGAAACAGTATACAAAAATACTTTAAACAGCACAATTCATGTCAATATATCTGGGTTTTGTTTTGAAGGAAACAAGTTACTTGACCTGATACTAAATCAGATTCTAAGAATATAAGAATGTGGGCCTTTGTGCTCTGTAAACATCAGGAGTCAAATCCTTTCCTTCACATATCCTCCTGTGTCTCTTTTTTAGCAATCTGATGTATTTTATATCCCATTTTCAGAAAAGGAAAATAGGTAGGAAGGCAGAGAGGAAATGTTTCCTTCCACTTTTGAACAAATTATCCATAGCAACATGCAGCCTTAGAGTTTTTAATTCTGCACAACATGAATTTCTGTAAAAGCAATATTCAGTCAGCAATTTTTTGGCTTTCTACAGATGCCATCATCCACTGCAAGAATGATTATTCACCAATTCTATCCAGCATTTTTGATCACTGGATGCAAATGTGGTAAAAGAAAACTAATCTACCTCCTTTGTGTCACTTTCTCAGAATCCTAATTAGGAAGTGTTATTCTACTGTCACTGGAAACCAGTATTAACCATGCACTATTTCCTCATGCAAAACACAAAGAGAAGATGAATCATTTCTTTTCCTTCTCTCAAGCTCAATTTATTCTCCTATTCTTCGTGCCTCTTACTAAGTCATTTGAAAAAACTGCTTATACTTTCAAAAAAAGTGTAATTCCTCCAGTCTATATATATGCATCTGCCAAGTACTCACAATAGGTAAGCATGTAGTGGAAGCTTTTGTTTTATATATATTATATATATAATATCTTGTTCTTGTAATTCCAAATTCAGTAGAAACTCCCCACAAACCAACAAAGAAGAAATGCCCTGGCCTCCCCAAACAACACAAAACAAAAAATACCCCCACCCTATTACCTTCTATGCAAAATGCATGGTAAGATTTCACTTCCTCTGACAAAATGAGCCCATCTAAGTGTCTTTATATAAATTGGGCTGCATGGGTGAGAGCTGCAAGGGTTGAATTCCCCATTTTCACAGAAGTGTCAACCCAGTGCACCAAAAGGGCTGAACTTACTCATGTTTGTCAATGGACCACAAAGTAGCTTGACTGAAGAGGTGATGGAAGGATTTTGGGGAGTGGTCTGAGTCTGTTTTATCTATCACATGCCTAAGAAATTAATTTTCTCACACCACTTCAAAATTCAATCTGAATCATTGAAACCTGTACCATTTCCTAACCCTCTTCACTTGTGCAGCATGTGTAGAAGGTATTTAGCTATGTAAGAAAATCTCACTCTCTGGTCTACTCTTCCACTATTCCCCAGATAAGACTGTGACATCCACTTTCTAAAGCTGCACTGTCTCTCTGGAGTGGGCTCATATCAACTGTAATAAAAATGTCTGGCACTAAATTAATCTTAAATTTTTCATTTTGGAGGTGGTTTGAGGTTTTTTCTATTTCATGGATAGAGTTTTTTTGTTTGCATTTTTTGCTGGGGTTGATTGATTGTTCTTTTACAAGGTTCCTTCTGCTGAATTTTTAGTCCAGTGAGATGCAGAAAGGCTTTGTTGGGGTTTTGAATTTTGTGTGTGTGTGTATATGTGGGTGTATGCACATAAACATTTTTTAGCCCTCCAGCTTGGCTGGGGAGGCACAGATAACTCCCTTCAGTTTTCCTATACACAGGCATTTGCCACCATTTGAGATTGCACTTGGGTATGTGACCTCATCAAAGGCTGGAAAGATGCAATTATGACATCTCAGAGACTCCAGTCCTTCTGGAAATCATGTGATGTATTTTAGAGTATCTCAAGTGGCATTAGACATTTAACATTCTGGCAACAGCATTAAGCCTCCACGATTTCTGACTAAGAACTATAAACCCAGGAACACTGCCAAGTACACAAATCTTGGATATTAGTACCATTAAGGAAGAAGCAGCATGTCCTTGGCTTAGGCAGCTCTTTTCTTCTGTCTCTGATCCATACTTTGAGGTTTTTTTCCCTTTTCATATGAAGTCCTGGCCTCATTGTTATGGGCAGAATTCCATGCCCAGAGCAAACAGCATCAGTGCCTGGGAGCCTGCCTGCCAAATCCCTGCTGTCAGTGCATCCATTTGAGGATGTTCTACTCATTAGTACAGAAGCTTATGCAAACAGAAAAACCAAAGTTCTCAAATTCTCTGTTATGTACACTAAAAGTATTATCCCACCTGAAATGTACCGACAAACACCAAAACATTTAAAATAATACACTCAGAGATTTTCAAATATTTCCTATCAGCTGACATGACCATTACAAGCTTCATAAAAATGGTGTTGCACTTTAATAGCATATATCTCTAGAATCAGAATTAAAGATTACTTCCAACTTATACACTCTATGTTTACGCACTTACATGGTTCTTGAGCTAAAACTGCTCATAAAAGGTTTAATGTATTGGGCTGAAGGGGAGGTTCTACACTGAACAGTGATTATGAACAAATAACAGTTTATACATCAGGCAAGTCACTGGTGTACTCATCTAAAACCAAAACAATTTTGCAGGTCGCTAGGTTTTGAGTGGTTGTTACTGCAAAAGCAAATGATGAGGAAGTTCCATTTCCAGTTTTGGAAGGCTGTTAGGAAGTTTTTTTTCCTGATGTAATGCATTTGATCTTGTATCTCTCTAGCCACAGGAGGACTTGCATCCCTGTAGGATGGATAATTAATTATATTTTGGATACATACAAGACTGACTGCTAGAATACTTTTTTGGTAACTTTTTTGTAGTTAAAAAAATAATTTTATTTTTCACTGCTAGAGAACTTGTTTTAAAAGCTGTCTTTATTTTCCTTTACAAAATATCATGAACCCATCTGTCACTTTTTTTGCAGGTATTTTTCAGCACTGTCACAATAATTTCAAAGCAGACAAAATAATGTATATCATTAGTTACCAGGAGTCCAACAAGATTCTATTCACACTCGATACATTGATTTTCTAGTTTAAATAGTCAAATACATATTTTCTTGCATGACTATTAACTCTGTTGTGAGAGGATGCCATGGGAAACATGAGTGAGGTTAACATCATGTGTTCCCTGTGATTCCAGTGCCCATAATACAGAAAATTAGATGAATAGTCTCAAATACTGCACATCCAGTATCTGTGCCAATATCAGAGCACAAGCTGGTAAATGTAATCTACAAGGTGGTTTGTCAAGGTATAAAGATTCCGCTTTAAAACTGAAATTCCAGTCAGCAAGTTGTACCTTATAAAATCACTTCATTAATTGTCAAAGTCACATTAGGATGACTACTCAGTAATTTGCTAAAAGGAGAGGCCAACCAGCTATGGGGTAACTATAGAGTGATGCAAAAAAAAAGCATCAAAGCAGTGATGGGGGTAAAAGGAAGGAAAAAACCCCCATACTACAAGCAAAACCACATTACTCCTCCCCCCAAAAAAGTAAGCAGCTAATCCTTTTGAAAATATTCCAAGTAACACTACGAAGCAGTATTGCAGAAGAGTCTGGAGCAAAAGTCCTACAGTTGGAGCCAAGTGAAGGTCAGTCTCTTCTACCATGTCTCAGTAGAAAGGACAAGAGGAAATGGCCTTAAGCTGCATCAGGGGAGGGTCAGATGAGTCACCATCTCAATTAGTTTCCAAGAGGCAACTGTATGTGGCACTTAGGGATAGGGGTGCTGGGTTGATGGTTGGACTAGATCACCTTGAAGGTCTCTTCTAACCTTGATGATTCTGTGAAGCAGTTACATACATGAAACAATGAGCCTCATATTTTAAAAATATAAAGCAAATGTATGTATGTATACTAGTGAGGTTGGGGTGAGTTTTGGTTTTCGGTGTTTCTTATTTTTCCACAGTATAAAATACATACTTGTCTTTTCCTGCAGCTTTTTTCTTTTAAAATAAAGGTCAGCATTTAAAATGCATTTATACTGAAGCAAACCTGAAACCCTTTCTAAAAATACCCATTCTAAATTCCTACTGCAGAACAGCCGTAAGTTATGCACTTTCAAGGGTTTTCTCAAAGTAATTAGTGCATATGTTCTTTGAAAACAATATCTGATTTGTGTCAATCACACCTATAGGGAGGACTCTAAACCTGGTCAAAAAAGAAGTGGTTGGGATGATGATGAACATCAGCATCACCTAAGCGCTGCGATGGAATGCCTTTCTCAGATGTGTTTTGACTAGTTCATAAAGAAACTCTTATACATAACTGTCAGATTTAATAAATAAATCTGTGCTTGGAACAGCAATGTACATGCCAAAACAGCAAAGTGGATTTCAATAATTATGCAAAAACCTGAGGGCACAGACATTCAATATTATTTATCTTTACAATGCAGGCTGTTTTGAGCATTTAGAGAACAGTCCATCCCTTTATTTATAAAACAAAAAACCAACCAAAACCAAACATATCTTTAACACTGTTAAGCAATTTTTTTAAGAGGAACCTCCTTCAATCTACTTTCCTTCTTAAGGATGTTCTATTGAAAGAAATGTATGTTTTCTTATTGCAAAGGATAAGACCCCAGATTACTATTAAGAGACGTGGGTGTTTTGGCTGGAGAACTTTTGCTTGGAAAGAATCTAGAAAGCTTCAGTACAAGAGCTGTCACTAAAGTAAGCATTAAAATGTTTCAATTTACATGTTCCTGTTCTCCAGGTGTGGTTTAGAACAACCACCATCTATTTGACTGCTCAATATTCAGCAGGAATCTGCCAGCCAGGTCTTGCATAAAATAGGAACAAATGCTACTTTCTGCTCAGTGAAGTGAGCTCAGTTCTCACTTTAAGTTAAGAGATCCTTGACAGTGTTATCCCTGACAATATTCTCAGATCTCAAAAATTAAATATTTAAAGACTTAATGAAAGCTAATTACTGAACTGCAGAAAACTCAAATTCAGTTCAGCAAAACATTTGGTGTGGAAAAATAAACTACAGGAATAAGTCAGTCACAGTGCAACAGATGTGCTATTTATCCAGTCAGAGCTGTGGTCAGTATTTCCATTAAAAAACTTCTTCATCATAAATTTATTATGGCAGTTACTAAGCAGTTACCTCAAACTGACTTGGCAGACAAAATTTCCTTTAAATTCAAAGAGCTCTTCTAAAACTTAAAAGAGAAAAAGAAAAAAGAAAAAGCCTGTTGCATCTTTTCACAGACACAAGATTGCTATAAAAAGTGTGTTCTTCTCTTAATTCCCACCATCAGATACATTTCCCCACCAGGTAAGTCTTCCTCGTGCTTGGTCCATTTTCCCTTTTCTGTGTTTCAGTCTACCAGTCACAGTTGTATTTTTGACTGCTTCAGTAAGCATCCTTGAAATATCAGGAAACTTCACTGCTCTACTAGACCTGCACTTGCCAAATTTGCAGTTGCTGCTCAAGTTACACAGACAAACAAGTCCCCAGTAATTTGAAATTACAACATCTGTAAATCTAATTAGTCACTGACTTCAGAAAGGTAAAATACTGTCTTTTTGAGGACACTGTGGCAATAGAAGCTAAAAGTCATAGTAAACTTTGAAATGGCTTACAATGATAGCTGAATAGGGAGCATCATACAAAATTGTGAACTTCCTTTGAGGAAGCAACAGAATGCAAGATGTTTCCTTTCTTCTAAAACTAAAATGCATTTCTTCAATAAATAAAAAAACCAAAACAAAACAAACAAGGAAAAGCCAAAACCAACAACCCCCAATTCAAACAACCAAATAACCAAACCAAACAACACAAAAATCCCCAAAACCAATAAAAAAAAAAATCCTACAAACCAATAAACCTCCACAAAAAACATACAACCACCAAACCTCCCAGGACAAAGAAAGCCAAACAAACCCCCCCCCCCCCCAAAACAAACACCCACAAACAAAAGAAACCCTAAACCAAAAAACCCAAGACTCTGAAAAACCCCACTTCTTCCCCCAAAAAAACAAAACATATAATCCTCTACAGCTAAGACTATTCTTAACACAGCAGGTGGACATAACTACCTTAGGCCTGGCTACAATTTTCCAGGGCACAACAATGAACATTATTTTCCCACCTTTTACACAGATAATTAGTACTTTCCTCATTCCCCTAGTTCCCTTCAGCATTAAGGCAGCAGGTATAAAAAAAAATGTATTTTTTCAACTGTTAGCACAGAAAAAATATTTTGCCTTTAATCCAAGGAGGTGTGGCAGTTATGCTCCTCCACACATGCACCTTGGAAAGCCAACCAGGGAAGTCTTTCAAAGCATAGCACTCAACTAAGAGAGTAATCTGACATCTCAAACAACAACCTTGGGTTTTAGGTATCAGACTAGTTTGGAACAACACAGTCACAAGGGAACTACTGATCTTCAGTGTTGTTCTAACCCAAGGTGAAGACTTAGCCTTTGATTATGTACCAAGGTACCCAAGTTGACTAACTGGATTCAGTTCAGGACAGCAAAAATGTCTCCTTCACAAGAAAAACATCCAGTCAAATTGATTCAAAGAAACTTTGTTCTACCAGGCTATAGGTATTGGTCTAAAAAAAACCCACATAAGGTCTGTGAAGTAAGGAGAAGAGGAATCCACTAACATAGCAACACTTAACTGGACATTAAATAAACTATGTATTTTATAAATCTTGAATTACTATGTTGGCAAGACAGTAACCAGCAAAACAGCAAATGAGTCTCAAGAAGACTGAAGGATGATTAATCTCTACAGTCCTAATTACTCTTGACTACCCGTAATTAATCTGACCAGTAGTTGAAAAGAAGTCACCTTTAGTCCTCCATCAAATCTCAGATATTTGTATTATGAAAGCACACACCCCTTTTTTGTTGCATTTTAATATTTTTTAAACAGGTCAACCTGGAATCTTAGCACAGTGACTTGTTTCAAGCCCTAAATCTACATCTTAAAAATATTCCCCTTCAGAGTCCCCAGCTTTCAGGTCTGGGGACATCCTTATATGCTCCAGCAAGATTTCTGATCTGGGTAACAAAGGGACCAAGGCCACAGGGCACAACACACTGTAGCACACATCATGCTGTACAATTGCTCTGTAATTAGAAACAGACTAACCAAATACAAATAGGACCAAATTGGCTTCTTTTAAATTCTCTGCATCACAGAAGCACTGGTTTTGTATTGCATTTTTCAAAAAGGTTCCATATTAAATGAAAAATAAAATTTAAAAGCAAGATAAAATTCATCATAGTAAAAGAATTAGAGGGAAGACAGTAATGATCACTGTTTCAGCTGAACTCCCAATGTCCTACACCATTTCGCTTTAGGTTATGATGACAGCCCCAAATTCTACCTTAAAGCATTCTTGGCACAAGCAACTTCATATATGAGATCAGCAGCAAGTAATTACTAACCTTTCTACATTGACTGGCTTGTCAAATTTAAAGAGAATATAATCTCCAGCAACTGGTGTGACAGCCCAGAAAAAATCTTCCCCTACGTAGGTTTTTTCTAGCGTATGCCCCTGGTAGACTTTTAAAGATGTCGAAACCTCTGCAGGTGGATTCACATGGATTTTATGCAGTAATGGTTTCAGGAAGTCTTTATCCTAATTGAAAGACAGACAAACATCATGATGGTCAGACAACCTTGTTTATTATGTTCCTTTCCCAAGTGGTTACACTTAAAACAAACATTGGCATAAAATGGAAAATGAATGCATTACTCATTTTGGGTGCATCAGATCTTGTACTGCTCAGTAACATGGGCATTCCATTAAAGCAAAAAATTAGAAAAAATATCCCCTCGCAAAAACCCACATATATAAGCTGGACTAGCACTTCCTCTACTTTATAGCAACCAGTCTGTATCAGATTTAATTCCAGCTGGAGCAATACACATCATGCTTGAAAATGCAAGACAATAAGAAAAGGCCTGTTTTCTCCACAATGTTTTTCATTTAATCAGCTTGCACTGTAAAGGAAGGGAAATATTTTTTACTAACTGTGAGTTTCTGGATCTTCCCTGCTAGAGAAGAGTGGAGGCCAACATGCTGGAAAAGTGAAGGCCTGAAGCGTATCCGTAGGTTAGATTTCTGTCGATCACAATGTTTCTGAAATGGTGAGGGGAAAAGGTAAGGGTGGGATAAAAAACAGAAACAAAACAACACATTAGTGAAAACCAACACAAGGTAAGAACCTAGGCCTATTTATCCAGTTTTTCTTGTTTTCATTTCAGAAATCTATCAAGATTGCTGTGCCAATGTAATATTGTTCAAGGTCCTTGCACAGAACCTGTTTATTCAGCAAGGGAGTCTCTTGAGAAATGGAGAACCAAAATATGAAGTTTATTCCCCTTTTGGAACCTTCTCCAAGACTGCCATCCAAGCAGTGACATCCTGCAGAGCTTTTCTGGTGGTTACATGTAAAAGTTTATTTTAGGTCTGTTACACACAGAATCTTACTAGACTTTTGCTTTTTATCCTTACTGCACCCATCTCCAAAATCTGAAGCAATAACAGTTGTGATGCCCCTGAGAACTGTCCCTCTAAATTTCTTTTTGAGATAAAAATCTTGGCAGGAAGAAAGACTCTTCCAGAGCATGCAGTAACCATAATGTACACTATGCTGGCTTTCAGCTCACAAAAATCAACTCATTCATCATCATAAAAACATTTCAGAAGCTTTATAACAAAAACAAACTTACAGCATCTTTCTCAGGGTTACACACTTTCACCCAGAGGATATGGTCCAGGAGCCAATCAATAGGTTTCTCCTTATAAAACATAAATATGAACTCTACAATAAGAGTGATATCTGGAGACTGGAACATTTTACCTGTGGGTGACATTAAGAATAACTGGAGTTACTTTAGATTAGAGCTAACACTGTCTTTTGAAATAAATGAGATAGCAGATGATAATATTTGTGCCAAGACAAGAAATATCAGCACTGAACAACTTGAAATTTCAATGTTATTAGAAGTTCCATACATTTCAACTAAATAAAACAGCTATTCAACAAGAATTTGTCATATATCTTGGTGCTATCAAAATATTCGGTGTATATTCAATGTACCACAACACGGTCTCCTTAAAAGTAGAAATTGTCAGTTTGAAATACTAAGAAAAAGAAGAGTTATGGATTGGCATCTATTATTCCCCATGTCACATGTAAGTTCAAGCACCTGAGACGAGGAGTACTGCAAGTGTTATCTGCCCAGTCTACCCAGTCACACAGCTTCAGCTTCTGCAGGTACAGAAAGCAGAGATGCAACACCTGCCACTAACTTCAAAACCTTCTGGGCAGAAAATCAAAAGGAAAGAAGGAAGATACCAAACATATCTAGAGGCAATGCAACTCAAAAAGAGACATCCCACAGTGACCAGAATATTTTTCTGCAGCGCACAGCAGTACTTTTGGGTGGCACCGTGCAAAAAGATTCTTGGGAATCCTGCAGACTGTGAGGCTTAAAGGAGGCCTTTGCAAAAGAAGGAAACTCACTGTTGATGGAGAAAGCCTATATAATATCAATATTATATCAATATAATATCAATATGAGCAGTCACCTCCATGGTTGTGGAATACACTCCTCTGGCAGTAGAGGTGTCTGAAGAGAAAGGTGGCCAGTACATGGGGCTACTGTGTCAATCTGAATGCAACACTTGAAAAAGGTGCCTTGCATGAAAACACACAGGAGCAACACAACTGGCAGTGGGGCAGTCCAAGGCTGAAGATAGACTGACAAGTGCTTGTACCAGGGACTGCACTGAAGCACTGGAACAGGCTGCTGAGGGGAATGCTTAAGGCACCATCCCTGGAGGTATTTAAAAGGTCTGGCACTTGGGGACATGGTTTAGTGGTAGATTTGGCAGTGATGAGTTAGTGGTTTGACTCAATGATCTTTGAAGTATTTTCCAACCAGAATGATTCTATGACCATATGCCAGCTAAAATCCCAAAGGCAGTTCCACATTTCAAGGCAGATTCGGGAAACATCACCAGGTTTGCATATGAAGTCTGAAGTCTTTGCTAGGTTACAACAGAGAAAGCAAGAAGAAAGACATCATGTAACAATGAATCTCTCAGGAGGACATCGGCTGAAGTGATTCAACTCTACAGATGTTGCTGAGATGTGGGCAGTGCTGGACTAAACAGGGATGGGCTATTGGATCATGTGTGCACCAATGGATCAGAGTCCAGCACAAGCTCTTTCCAATGTAAGTCTTCTGTCTATCCACATTTTGGAGTCCTGTACAACACACTGACACACAGCACTCAGGCATGGGAAATGTTTTGAGGGTTTTTTTCCACTTGTGAAGAGGCCTCCATAGACTTTCTAAATAACAAGTTCCACAAGTGGTAGAAGTTCTAATATTTTCTCCTACTCTTAGGAAAACCAGCTGGAGTAGCTATTAAGAGGAGACCACTGGAAGAGCCTTGCCCTTTTCACAAAGCAGGTCTGATGCAATCTCTTTTCTTTATGACTTGTGTGAAACTGGATAAGAACAAAACCAGTGCAAGAATACTCAATGGAAACTCTGGGCAGAGTTTGGAGGTGTCTGAGTTAGACTACATCATCATGCCATGCAACAAATATGGAAGAAGCATCTGACTAAAGTACCAATTATTTCACCTGTTAGAATGATATACTCATTATAGTAGACAATTTACACACTGGGGTGGAAAAGTGCGTGTGATAAAACATTAACTGATTTGACATTGCTATATCAACGCTGTCCCTTACAGAAACTTTTCATCCAGCCCTTTACAAAGCAAAATATTTGCATCACTTTTAAGTTGCTGCTGTAATGAGGTCGTCAAATAGGTATCTCCACATGAAAATACTCTGTAACTAAAATTTGAAACTCCCACTACACAAGAGACAACTCCTACTAAGCTAGGGACAACTGCAAAACCTTATTCTTAAAAGATATCAGAAAGATGTTATTATTTTTATTAGTACATTGTTAGTATTTACACACGATATTGTCACATTGTTTAACATTATTTGTGGAAGTAAATATTTAAAAATGGATAGGAAACAATCATATGATTAGTTAAATGTGGTGTAAAATAGTCACGCTGAATAACAGATTTCAGCTTGTCACACTTCCAACTAAACAGACCCCAGTTTTCCTGGTGATTCATCTCTGCCTACTGCTTTCAATGGCATAGGGCAAGAGAGGAGAAAAATATGGTAAGCCCTAGTAAAACACCAGCTAAAAATGGGACTAATCAGATGTTTCTGGGATTTTTATGGGACTGAAACCACCATTTCTAGGTGACAACTGCGGAGGCAGTCTGTCAGTCACATCTGTTTCCATACAAGGTGCATCTTTCCATGTGGTGTCAGAGAGATGGACAATACGATCAGAGTCAGAAGATAGAAATATCCCCACAATACTGCCCCAATTTCAGTGCCTCTTCCAGGATCTATGCACAGCCATGATGCTCTAGAATCCTTTTATTCTTCTACCCAAGGACAGAGCAGAAGAATCACACTGACATTTTTTCCTTTGACTAGCTCATCTTCTGAAGAACATAGGGATTATTGTCTTGTCCTCACTCATAGACCACGTCACTGAGAACTTGGCATGAAGGTACAGGATCCTACAATTAAGTAAACTGAGAACAAGACTGAAGGTAAGTGAAGGTCTTCTCACGTTAATTCTTAATGAACACTATAGCAAAAGTGAACAGGCAACACCCTGATCCCAAGACAAGCCCTTGTCTTCCTTCAGTAACCAAGGACAGACAACCCCATACCACTTTCTGAATGTTGTCACAGCCTTCCACACACAGCTTGGCCCCAGCCCCTCTGTATAACGTTGCCTCACTCATCTGTCATTTCTGTCTCAGGACACCACCTGCACAGCAGTTCTGCCATGGAGCCATGTCCCCTTTTTTTTCCATCAAAACAGTCTCTCTACAGCAGCTCAAAACCAGAGCTCTGCAGTGAAGTCTCTGAAGGTTGAACAGGTCTTCAAAGCCCTGGATCCCTGACTGGCCACACCTAGTCCTTGTAATGGAAACCAGCCCAGTACAACTCCTACTGCACAGATCCAACACCCAGCCCCTCTGAATCCAAACCAACCAAGCCCTTGCCTAACCAAGAGCAGCAGCAGCAGCACCAGCCTGGCTTCCCTAGGGCACAGCCACAGCCCAAGAACAAGCGGCAACATTTGCTGAGGTCCTTCTGACCTGCAGCTCCCATGCAGCAGCATATGAGGAAAGTGCTGTGAGCCACAGAACCACTGGGACACCACCCAAATCCAACCTAGGGGTTGCCCACTGGCCATCCCCAATGTGCAGTCAAAAATCATCAAGCCAAAAAGACCTAAGCAAAACACTGCAGTGAGCACGCACTGCCTCAAACTGCAAACTCTGTGAAAGAATTGAAGCAATGGCTCGTCTTGCACCATGTAAATGCACTTGGTACAGTACATGGGAACACACATAAATCCAGGACACTCTGCTGACAAAACTTCAGAGCTTTTGGATTCTGGGCACATGCAACCTACCATTGTGAAGAAATTTCAAAATCTGAAAGAGTTAAGAGACAAAGGTAAAATTTAGCTCCATAAAACCCTAGAGATACAAAACATAGACTTTCTCCAAATTATTTATCTATATTGATAAAAATTACTATCAGGACTGAAAAATAAAAAAACCCTGTGGAACACTTTTTGATTTACTGTGCCCTGACAAGACTTCTATTCATTTTTCAGTCCTTTTAAAGGCCATCCTTAGTGAATTATTCTGGCCATCTCAGTATTTTGCTGGCAAATACAAGGCACACACAAAATGAAACACTTTGTTTTCTAGTTCTCTGAACTGCCAATATCTAAATCATTTTAATTCTTCCATATGAGCATCACTATTATTTAGTCTACACCAACAATAATTTTACACCTGCAAGCACATATTCTAGCTATAGCTGATGTTTTCAATGCTTTCCCTGGTAATGATATGCAAATTGCTGGCATTAAAACCAGAATCTCTTTGAAGTTATTTAAAGCTCAAATGTTTGACTTGCTCTACTCTTTCCCAAACTTCAACTATGTGCACAGCTTGAGCAAAATTGCAATCAGAACAACTTAAAATAATCAAAACAACAGGCCTTAAAACATCAGGGCACAATAAGACTCAGAGGAACTGTATAAGACAACCAAAAGGCCATTTCAGACCACTCCATGTAATGTTTGTGACAGCTGGCATCATAGGTGCAGTGCAAGGATTGCAGTTCCTCTGGAAAACATTTCAGCTCGCAGGCAGTTGGAAGAGAAATCCTTATTCCTCATAAAAAACTAGTAGGACTTTCCTACATTATGTCACAGGTCTCGCAGTGCAAACAAGAATCCTGAAGAGTAAAAGATAGATCTCCTTCCACAGAGCTTCTTAAGGAAACAGCATACATCTCACCCATTATTTATTAGATACTTGACAGCACTTAAGACTATGCTTTCAAGATTAAAAAAAAACCAAAGGAAGCAACGTCTGTTCTGTGGCAGAGGTGACAGAATTCTATAATCCTGCTGTCAGCCTAAATAGCTACATTTGCCACTTCCTCATGTAGCACTTGCATAAATTAGATTTTCAGTTCAGAAATACACTATGACAAAAAATCCCACATTTTTACCTCGCAAACTTGCAAGCTAAACAAGGTTTCCAACAGCTAACAGTGAATCAACCACACCACTCTTTTTGAGAGATTATTTCTAGTAGCATCTAGACAACAGTTGCCCAGAGAAGCTGTGGATGGTCCACCCCTGGAAGTGTTCAAAGCCAGGCTGGATGGAGCTCTGAGCAACCTGGTCTAGGGACAGGTGTCCCTGCCCTTGGCAGGGGGTTGGAACTGGATGCTCTTTAAGGTCCTTCCCACACCAGGCCATTCCATGATTCTGTGAATTGAGTGCTCTACACATAAAACTGACCCCCAGTTACAAACTACTGTTGCTCTTCCCAAAGGTATCTGCATTACCAAATTGCCACAGTATCAGTCTGCATCAAGATCCATAAAGGGATAGCAGAGATGAGAAAAATCTACATTACTTGCATAAAATTTCCAAGCAATATATGATTATAGCACACCAATGTGTACCAGAGGCAAAAGTTTTAGTTGCTCTTATGAATACTAATTTTTCTCTCAAAGGTTAAAAACAGAATAAGTAGCTATACTGGAAGAAGAAAAAAAATCTAATTTAATTTTCTAGGTAGAAAAGCAACATTAAGATCTGTAACCATAGCTAAATGCATCTGAAATTCTACTGATATCATCTAGTTAAAAGGAGGCAAACAAATATGAGACAAGGAACAAAGAACAGGAATGCAAGCAGCAGGAGCTAACAACTAAATTTAACTGCAGCTACTTTCAGAGCCCACACTGCCCAGAAGTATACAAACAGTATAGAAAACAAGATATTTTTCAACAGTTTTGCTTTTGATTAAGCCAAGTCTCAGTATTAAGAACTATCTACCTACCCTACCAGGCTTAAACACTGTGCCCTCTACAACAGAGAACAGAAAGGGTGGGGGGTGTGAAACACACAAATACTAAGTAAGTTAAGTGACCTGAAATACAACTGCATGGGGTAGACAGCACACATCCTAAAGTGTAAGCTGGTTTTATGCACATTTGGTTTTATGCACATTTGATGTGTCATTCTTGAAAAGTGGCAATTTGTAAGCGAGCACACTCTACTACTAAATCAGGCAAATGTAGAATAGATGTAAATTCTATAGCCCAGGAACTCCATACAGAATTTACACTTAAAGTGCAATCAGACTGGAGCTAAAACTCAAATTGTGGGCTGAGTCTGGGTTAATGTTTAACTGTTCAGCAGTAGAAAGTTGTATCAAAAGCTGTATTCAACCAGTCCCTGCTAACACATAACAGAATGTTGAAGGAGTTCCCCAGCCAAGGAAAAGTTTATTTAGAGCAAGATGTCAGTAAACTACTTAACTTCTTATTTTTCCATGCTAGGCAGCATAATTTCCTATTTCTCCCACCTCTAAGGCCACAGAACCAATTCCATAATTATTTCAGCAACAGTGTATCTCTGATGGTAGGTAGCCCAAAGCAGTTAGGTGATGGCCAGGTGTAAGGAGACTTCACTCTGCCCATTTCCTTTCCTCCTCCCCACTGTTTCTGTAGATTAAACTGGCAGGCAAGTTTCTGTAGATTAAACTGGCAGGTACTTAAACACAGTACCATTCCTTTCCTTTCCTCCTCCCCACTGTTTCTGTAGATTAAACTGGCAGGCAAGTCTACAAAGTACCATTCTGTACCCTAACAGCATGTAGGAGGGATAATTACTGTTTTCCTTTCTACTCCAGGAACCTCTGAGATTCCCAAAGTCAGGGAACTGTTGCACACCTGATGCTGAGCTGGAAAGAGGACAGCACATATTCAAGTAGTGCCAACATTCTCAGGTCTCAGTACAACCATTATGGCTCACTGAGCTAAAAAGGAAGCCATTCTCTGGCAAGTAGATCCAAGGGAAAGAGAACAACAAGAATTTCCAAGAGAATGACAGAACTTAGGGCTGCACTTTTATCTGTTACACATAGGATTTTCCTTCTGTTCTGAACTCAACTTACAGCCTTCATATTGGAATCATTTGTGTTGACCACAGGAATCTCCAGTGTCTGCCCCAGCTTTTGATTTTGTCTTGCATATCTCCAGCTTGCTGCTTTTAAAAAGATCATGACACATCAGTGCAGTAATGAAATAACCTTTTGATTTGTAAAATCCCTCCAAACTTCTCTATCATTGCTTTTCTGTTAAGTCTAGTATCTCTCTATGAAAAGATGCTAGTGCAAGAGCAATTTCCAGAGCACCCTGACAGCTGACCCACAACCCAAGATCCTGCATTAACTCCTCTCACTGTTGCTCATTGCAAATGACAGACTCTGACTGCATCTAGGAAGGAACAGATTGTCCTAACTTCTCCTTCATGAAGTAGAAAGATGGAGATAGAACAGGCTTTGCAACAAATTGATGCCTGCTAATTCTTGGAAATTTTGGCACAAACACCAATGAAGTTATTTTAGGTGGAGCTGATTTTCATGATTTTTCCTTATTTCAGCCAGTTATGTTTGAATTACATTTTTGTTTTAACAGAAGCTATATTAAAAATAAATCATGCCTTTCAGTTTGATTGTTAGTATTTTTATAAATTAACTTTTGTTATCAAAATTCCCTCTTTTCCAACAGTTTGAGTTTGCCTCCATCATAAAAAAGTATATGAAACAAACAAGGGGCAAAAGCAACAACCATGAGCTAAACCAGAGTTCCTAAAAAACGCAATGAATTTCTACTTCTTGGTCTATTTCCAGTACAAAGAAGATATCTTTGAAGCCAGATCACTATTAATTCACAGTCTGAGTATGAATGTGTTCTTTCAAACTGCAAAAGTGAACATTTTCTTACCAATGAAACCCAGCTGAGAAAATTCTAGAATCATCCAATCTTCAGAAGCAAGCTGAAGTGCAAAATTTTTTATTGTGCTGAAATAATTCTGCTTGACAACAATGTCATCTTCAAGCTAGAGGAAGGTAGAAGTGATATCAACATTAAAAAAAAAAGCACTAGCAGAGCAATAGAAAAAAGTACAGCTAGGAAATACTGACTTATTATATATTGCTAACACATAGCCATGTATTTCTAATGCTAGCACTGATATAAAACATAGATACCATAGCCTGGAATAACTATTGTAGGGATCAGTCCATTTGTGGAGAACTAATACAGAATTCTTGTGGAAAAGTAATACAGAAACTAGTAAGAATCCACAAACATATCTCAACTTCTTACTTTAGAACACTGCTTTTCCAGCTTCTTTCTTCAAAGGAAAAACATCATGAAATAATGCTAGTCTAAGTGGCATCATCAGAACCAGTTTAATATCTGTATTATTTGTACACAAATGTGACTGTTGACTCACAAATGTAAGAGCTGAACTGAAAGAGTTCCTCCTCTGAGACAGGAGGCTGAGAGACACAATCTCTGCAGAGGCAGGATTCATTCTGCCTGCCCAACAGAAGCACAGGGGCATGGCCCACAACCCCCTCGTCCAGAGCTGCCCACACGGGGTGCTGCAGTGCCTTTAATGCACGGTAATGCATTAAAGTGCATTAAAGGCCACTGCTGCATTAGGGATCCTGCTTCTCCTGTCCTTTCCCACAGCGCAGTCATGCCCTCCCCCTTGTGCTGGCACTAATATTTGTGCAGCTTCCCAGTGTCAAACCAGGCTGTCACATGCTATTGGCTCTGCAGCTTCCCAGAGAGCTGAGACTCCAACAGCTCTGAGAGAGGAGTCAGCACAGCTTCGTGAAGACTACATGAGATGTGTGGGACTTTACACCCCAAGGACACAGGCACCAAGTCTAAATAAAGATCATTAGTGCAGTTACTAAATCTGCAATACCTGTAGGTAAGATGTCTACTTTAATGCAGAAATACATGATAGGAACAATTCTGAGCTAAAGTGAAGATGAACTACATAACTCTGTTGTTAGAAACCTCTTAAAAAAAAAGTTCCATGTTTATACACAGCAGTCATATTAAAGTGACACTGCACTTTCAAAAGAAAATAAAAATAGATTTTAGCTTCATTCCCATTAAAACTATGCAGGTTTTTGGGTTTTCTGTTTTTTGGTTTTTTTTTTTTTTTCTTTTTTTGCCTAGGGAACTCAACAATAATTCATTTCAGGGACAAGGAAAAAACAGTTAAGTTAAGCTGCTTGGATTCCTTCATTTTTTTTGCTAGGCCTCTTAAGAGAAGTGACATAGGATAAATTACTTTCTACTTCAGAGACAGTGAGGCAGTATCCTCCTCAAATTACTTTCCCATATACCATAACCACCATACTTAATGCTCTCTTTAAATCACGGGATCAAGTTCTCTGTTCTGTGTAGGTCCTTCTGATGTGTCCAACAACATAATTTCTGGAGACTCATTTGAAAACTTGTCTCAAAATAAAGAAGAAAATTTTACCTGAATATAATAAACCCCCTTTTTCTGGGCATACATCATAAGAAAACAATAATCCAAGTTTTGTTTTGTTCTCCATCTGAAATTAAATTGAAAGCTTAATGTTTATGAAAAAATCTTATTTCAATACAAGCTGGCAACATAAAGTAAATTTTATTACAAAGAATGACACATATTAGTGAAATGTTAGGACAGCTGTTTTTGGCACTGTTCCCTCAGGAAATCCACTGTCTGAAAGAAAAAAAAAAAAGGAACAAAGCTTTCACCTTATGCTTTAATACAGACATCAAACTGGTTTAATTTGAACCTGACTTTGTGACAACTACCTGACATTTCACTAAAAACACGTGTGCATTTAAAATGGTAATTCAACAAGAACTACTGGGTTTTACCCTGTATTTCATGAAGAAAAACAGCAAATGAAAGAGTCCCCATAGAGGAATAAAAGTATATCAAAAGTCTCAGCTCTCCTCCCAAAATTTAACACTAAATGGATTCAACCAAGCACAGGCTCTGATCATGCACAGAACAGCGTGTAGCTAGGAATGAGATGGATTCACAGAGCACTTTTAGCATCCCCACACTTGCAAGAATTACAGTAAGAAAACATTTCAAGAATTCACATCCCACTTGCTGTTTTATAAACAACCAAAGGGTGGGTGTGGGAGGAGATGGGAAAAGATCTGGGGGAATAAACCTACCTCACTCTCTCTTTTGAGTCTCCAAATGTTTCTTTCAAGTTTGTCAAGTCAGGATAGTACGTTGCAGGAGGAGCTATTACTTCCACCAAGCCAGAATTGATCTCTGTAGAAAACCTGTCAACAAAATGATCCTGAAGTCACATGAGAGATTCTGAGTCCTGTAGTTCCTGCTTGCTGTCTGTTGGAGCAGTTATTGTGTCTCCTCAAATGAGCCATATAGAAGAACAATAGTATAGAAAAAAGTATTGTTTTCCTTAGCGTGTCCTTCAGAGCACTATCACCTTCTGCCAATCAGCATCAAACTACATTCTAAAAATTTTTTTTAGCTTTCTCAGAAACTAGTGATTTTTCTTCCTACAGTTCTCTTTGAACAGACAGAATACAAGGCCCTAACACAGATGTCACAAATTTCCATTCATGTTTAGACACTCCCATCTGTTTACGGTGCATCAAATAATTTAATCCCACTTCTTGTTTTACAGTTTAACTGACTGAATCACTGCCTCTTAATTTGCCTTACATTTTGTTCAAAAGTCCAAAGTTCCACAGAACAAAAAGGCATGATCTCTTATTTCCAGAATATTTTTAACTGCTTATTACAACCTGATTTATTTTATCATCAGTAAACTAAGAAATCCCCAATTAAAACTACAACTTACTCTCTTTCCAGGCTTGCAACAACACTGTTAACATAATCAAGATCAGTCTGGGGGAAAAAAAACAAACAAAAAAATGAATAGATTACTTGATAGTTCTAGAATTACATGTCAAAAGAATGAAATAAAATAAACATTGCAGGTGGCTGTCCCTGAAAACCACTTCCATTGTGTAAGATATTGGAGCAATAAAAAAACCACATCACACATGTAACTATGTCTTACCTCTAATATGAGAATTCTTTTGTAAACAGAGGGGAATAATTATCTCATACCTGCACTTAACAGAAAAGTCTTAAAACTCATGCTCTTGATGATGAAATGATCACTGAGTGTTTGTGTAGGAAGAACTCCATATTATTATTATATAACAATAATATATAAGAAAATATTACCAAAGAAATCTTTCTGGAAAACAGTGCATTGAACACACACACACTCCTCTTTCAAAAGCACATCTCTTAAGCTCTGCATTTAAAGCAAATGCCCTAACCACAGAGAGCAGTGAGCCTGCTGCCTTTCTGACTGGGGTTGCTTTTTTGCATCAGAGACTAAATCTGAGGGACAACCAATCCCATCAATCATTCACTTCTCATAGATGCAACAATTCTAAAAATTACTCATTGATGAAAATACAAATCATGACATTCTGGAAAAGTCTACATCATCTAAATTGCCAGCACTGGGCAATTATTCAACCTGGCTGTACACATGCATTCCAAGAAATGAGAATTTGTGAACTCATAAATGTGACTGAAAACCCTGGTCTTTGTTACACTTACTAATCTAATGATTTGACATACTGTTTACGGTTTTGAAAAGAATAGTCTATAAATCAACCCAGCTTTCTGACTCATGAGGATTCTGGAGAAAGAGTTGTCTTTGAAACGCCAGAAACAAATGAACAGTTCAAATTTTTTCTGATGAATTTGTAACACAGGATATCATTAAAGGATTATACACAGAGAATAAATCCCTCCCAAGCCTTTCTATAGAACTGTTAATCTTGTTTGATAAAGGTGCTCACCCTTTGATCTTAAAAAAAACACCATTTCTATTTTTTAAAGGTTTATTTTTATGAAATCAAACATAATGCCAGTGACGCAAGCTTTTCAAAAAGGATAACAACAGCAGTGGGTTTCTTCCAAAAGCAGATTTTAAATACCACAAGAACATGTGAGTAGAAAGTATTTATTGTAATTTTGTTGTAGGTATTTTCTTTTAAGTGCTATGCCTAATACTGGGCAGAAGTTTTAGTAAGCTGGTAAGGTGCTCACAATTTAAAACTCTTCTTGCACTGTGTTCCACACCAGGAGACTCACAACTCCACATGGACCTTTATGTACTTTACATATCACTGTTTAAATACTTTTATGAATTGTTTACACACATTTAATTAATAGAATGGAGTTAGACATAACTTCTTCTGTTTCGTGTAACAGCTGCAAATCACAGTAACGAAGTGACTACCTAAAAATAATTTTAGAATATCCATCTTTAACTGAGGCATTTATTTTTCTCTCTTTTCAAAACCTTTTAAATGTTAAAAATACAGAAATTGCAATTCAATCATCACATGAAAAGACAAAAAATTTGCATTTCAGTTGGCACGCCAAATTTCAATTACTCAGTCCAGCATTAAAACTCCAACACATGTAATACAGTCCATACTGAAATTGCAGAGAAAAATATAGGATTTATCTACATACACACACTCAGCAGAAACACAGCTAGTTTCTATTCAGTTTTCCAGAGATTAACATAAATGTCAAACTTCATGCCAACTGGAATCATGTATTTGATCACAAGCCTGTGCCTTAGTGCACATCTCCTTAGCGGGAACATAGTTTTGACCTATTTTCCAGACTACCATGAAGCCTTGCTACTGCTTGTAAAGCCTTACACTCTTGTACAGAAAACATCACAATCAGAAAAAAAAAGTCTGGAATAAGAGAGTTTTCTCCCTGCTTCCCACTATCTGTTTGCATGCTTCACATGAAAGGCTGGCAGTTCCCCCAGTCAGAGCTGCAGTCACAACAGGATCACATCAAAAACATGTAGCTTGAAGTCTTCCAAGCTCATATGGTAATCTTGGCTGTCACAAAAAGTCAGGAAGGTCTGGTCTAGCTGCTATGAACGCGAGATACAGAAAATACCACTGCTGGCTTAGCAGGCAACTTTTCCTTCTCAATCAGCGATCACTGTATCACTGTAGTGCAAAAGCAGATGACACTTTTAGACAGAAAAAGAACACGTAGATTGGAAGAGTTGATGTCAGTTTTCACATGACCAAATGCATTAAAACACTGTATTCTGCCATCATTTTAAAATAAGCAGTTGTATTTATGTCTACCAGCTCCATATGAGATTCAGAACCAGGATTTCAACATATCTTTCTACATCAGAACTTCCAGAGATAATCGAGTCCTCTCACTGCCCAGTCTAACACTAAGCAGGACCTTTGCCAACACCCTTTAGCATTGACATGTCCCAAGAAGGTGGCACTTTGATGTTAATTCACACATCATGAAATGAGAATACACAACAAATTTGATCAAGCTGTGACTATACCCAAGGGAAGAGTTAAGTAGACAGAAGACTTTGCAGGATAGCTTTGGAACGAAATCTGGAATAACTAAATTAAATCTAAGGATCTTTCAAGCAGTATCAGTAAATTCAATCAGCAGCTCAAAAGCAACAGAAAATAAATCCATTATTAATCAAAATCTATTATTCGTTTTCAAGGAATGAATGTTTACTGCCTTGACAAAATAAGATACAAGATCCTCTTTATCAATGTGAAGGACACAAGACTGCTCATCTCCAATAATCTTAAACAGGACAAGACAAATCCAGATTTATAAAAAACAAGTCACGAAGAAAGAAAATGTGTAACTGCTCTTTAGGCTTCCAGTGAAAATCATGTCCTCGACTTTGGAGTAGATCTGATGAACTTAAAATCTGTTTCATGGTATCAGTGCTGCTTGTAACTGTTGCAGTGAAATGTTGCTGGTGATCACAACAATACAGCTATGAATGCTTTTGTCTATCAAATCCAAAGGCAAAACTATAATTTTTTCTTACAAAAACTCCTAAGGCTGAGGATTAAAAGAAATCCCTAGGAATTCTGGACCCATAAAAAAGAAGCACAAATGAATATTTTAAGAATAAATCCCTTTAAAGCAATTAAGAGAAAATTGTGTTAGGCCCCAACCAAAGAGTTTAATTTCCAGCCACAAGGAGGCATTTTATCAATGAATCACATGAAGCCTTACAAACAACTTTGTCCTGGTGAGTGGATCTCTAAGAACTTCATAATGAAAGGTATAGGTAGGTATCAGCTGTTCAAATCTTTTTCCTGTTCTTTCTTCCTAGTCATATGAAATTACTGATCTTCAAGACAATGCAAAACACTTGAAGTAAGACATCTTCCTTTATTCACACCAGACCAAAGATTGATTCCTATCAGCACCTTGCTTCCATCAAAGGAGCCATGAAATGATACATAGCAAATAATAAGAACAAGAACAAGACAAGCACATACAAAACCCCCTCCTGCTATCATCCAAGCTCCAACTACTTTCAGTTCAGGTTACTTCCTGAGACAAATGTGATTTTGTGTACTTAATATTCCTCAGTAGACTCATCTTCAAGGTACCTCATTAGCATCCTCTTGAGCCTATCTAAACTTTCAACAAGAAAAGAAGATTCATTCTAGTTTATGAGATCTGTGGGGTTTCATAAGCCAGTGAACATGGCTGTATCTAAGGTTTAACTCTTTACGTGAACAATTTTGATGACAAATATATGTAGAATGCTTTGATGAATCTCTCTTTAAAAAAAGCCTCAGAGACTGTTGTAGAACAAACTGAAGTTGCACATTGTCAGTGAAATAAGTTTTAAATTTCCTCTGTTTTTGCAAAATGTTGTACTCCAATTCTCTAAAGCACTTTTCTGAAGTGTTGGCAAGGCTGCACATCAAATTTGTGATTATTCTAACATTTGTCTGAACAGACATCATTATTCTCAACAAACATAGAAAGAGCTGGAGCAACACTGAACTTTCTGAACTCCTTCATTGATTTTTATGAGTGAGTTTGTGCACAGCAAAGCAGCAGAACACATCAGCTAGCAGACAAAACGAGAGGTTAGAAAGTTCTGATGAACAGCTAGCCAAATGTCCTACAAAACCAATATTTCTTCTTTTAAGAATCAACCCTTTCATACTGTTGAATCCTGACTTCATACCCTCAAGAATGACAGAAGATAGGCTGTTTCTAAAAATGTAAGGAAAACCATGACATTTAAGACCAAAGGTTTATTTACTGTCCTAAGTGGCAGATGCATAGAAAAAAATGCAATCAGAGAATCTCTCAAGCTAAAAAGGACCCAAAAGGATCTTCAAGACCAACACCCAGTTCCTCAAATGACTACCTAAAACTAAACTACATGCCTAAAGGCATCATCCAAATGCTTCTTGAACTCTGACAACCATGGAGCCATGACCACTTCCACCGGCAGCCTATTCCCATGACTGACCACTCAGTGAAGAATCTTTTCCTAGTGTGCATTCTGAACTTCCCCTGATGCAGCTTCACACCATTTCCATGTGTCCTGTCACTGGTCACCAGAGAAATGACATCAGCCTCTCCCTCTCCACTGACCACCTCGGGGAAGCTGCAGACTGTGATGAAGAAACCTCTCAGTCTTCTCTTCATAGTTTAACAAACCAAGAGACCTCAGCTACTCCTCCCAAGTCTTTCTCTTGAGGACTTTCACCATCTTGGAAATTTATCTAGACTAGATTGTCTAGATTATCCAGATCTCAATTCTTAAATGAAATCTCCTAGAAGCAAGACTTACATTATTCAAGAACACCTTTCAAAGAATAAAAAAAACCCTGAGAAACAAGCATGCTAATCTGCATAGTGTGGTCATTTCACTGCTTACTAATTACAATTTTGTTTGATCTTTTATCATCCCACAGAACAGGAGCGGGATAATTTTACCACGTATTTCATATAATGACAAGCAATATAAAATTACAGCCTTCAGAAAAGGCAAACTACACTTTTATTTGCCCTGAAATAGTAAAAGTATCATTACCTATAAACAAGGCATAAAATTTTCACAGGAAAAACCAGCCACTAATGTGGCATTTGGACCTATTTTGGGATATATATGCAGTGAAGACAAAGCCCTAAGGAATAAACATGCAGCAGTGGCTTCCAGTGGTTGCAGCAATGTATGTATATAACAAAGCCTGTGGAAAAAGGTAGTATCATCTTCTAGAGTTCAACAAATGCAGCTGAAAAATAATTATATTCAGGAATACTGTGTCTTCTTTCAAATCTGAAGTAGTGAGTTCAAATTAAAAACAGGGAACATGAGACCAAGTAGCAAGGCAAGAAATAGGAATGAGAATACTGTCATAATATAGCCAGCTAATGTTACATAAGCAAAATGCAGCCTGTGTCCTACATGAGCTAATGACTTCATCTCTCCCTTAAATTCCCCCCTCCACCACATAGGCAAGACATTTCTTTCTGTCTCCAGTCACTTCTATGATTAACCCAATGCAGTTCAGGACAGAGTTTCATAATGCAAAAGCCTTTGGCAGCAATAGCAGGAATACAAGTATACCCTCGCAGCACTCCACTCTTGTTTCTCCCTACCCTTATGCCCTGCTTGTCAGATCCTCAATCATGAGAGCAAATATCCATATGGATTGTGCTGTGAACCACAACAGCGTGTCAAAGAACAAGTTGAGTTTTAAGGAGGCCAGCCAGAGCAAAAAGCATCACATTACAATGCAAGACCAGACATTCAGATGCAAGTTATGCTAGTGTCATACAGCCACTACTAGTTTTGTGGAGTCTGAAAGAAAGCAGCACATACTGCCTTGCAGCATGGGAAACCTCTTGTTGTCCTTGGGGAAGCCACTGTTGAAATGGTCTAGACAGCTTGTCTTCCACAAAATAGGCAATTGCTGTGTCGTCTAAAGTACCCTTCTACAATTTGTGCTCTTTATTTGGAGAACAGAAGGAATTTTTAAGTGGTCAAGGCAGACCACTGCAGCAATGTCAGAACCCAGGACATTCCCCTGACTGCCCCGGATGATTCGAGACCCTGGCAAAAGGCTCAAGAGACCTTGGCAGAGAGTCAAAAACATCTGTGCCTTCGATTTTAGCCCATGGAGAAAATTACCAATTTTGTGTGAAGATTTACAAGCCACAAGAGTTTGAGTAGAATGACAGTTAATTTGTCACAGGGTGAAAAAGTAGAATTTTGGGGTTTTAGAATGGGGGTTCAAGAGGCAAGATGGAGGGATTTGGGAGCGTCCTGTCCTTTCTTTTCCTTCTTCTTGTCCTCTGTCTTCTGCTGTGATGGTGACACTTCTTGATTGGTTTAGAGTAGAGACAGACTGTCTAACATAGGTGATAGATATTGGGAAATTATTGTAAACCAAGTACATGTAGTTTTTAGCATAAAAAGATAACACCGCCCCAAGGGCGGACAGTGTGCCGCAACCCGACCTGCTGGACAGATCTCAGCTGGTCAGGGAAAGAATGTTAAAGATAAAAAAAAAATAAATAACCTTGAAAAGCAGAACTGACGAATCTTGACTTCTTTGGTTGTGGGGCTGGGAGAAAAAAAGACTTTCTACTACCTTGGGATCATCTCAACCTCAGAACCTCAACATAGAAAAACTTGATAGTGCTGTCCAAAAATTCAGTGCCAATTCAGTCCACCATACAACTATGAAGTCACCTGCTGCAATGCTTCTGAAATAAGATTATTACTGTTACTTCCCACCTCACAAATACCCTAGATGTCACCAGAGAGATCAGACAACTCTGGCTTTCAATAGTGATGTTCCCTTACCAGAAGCATCAGGTAGTTGTTGTGGCCCAGGTGCACCTCAGCAAGTATCTTACAGAAGCATTTCAGTCATACAAGTCTAGGGCTTGGGGACAGAGCAAAATCCTGGATTTTATCTTTGTGCTGAGATAGCAAATTTTTCTCAGGTACATTCAAGTTTTCATATTCTGTCAAAGATCTTTTCTTACATCTAAAAAAGATCTTTTATCACTGGTTTAATTCCTTATAGAAAACTGGCTAGTCACTGACATGAAAAGAGAAGCATAAAATCCTATGTTGGTGCCCAATATCAGCAGTCCATACTCCCGTGTACCAAAGCTTAGGTGACAAATGAGAGGGACTGCAAAAACAGCATAAATATCTCAAATTCTCACTGACAGGTCAAGCTACCTTTTCAGATTCAAGAGCTGGCAGTGTATCAAGAAGGTGTGTTCATCCTGATCAGTTTTGAGTAAGATATCCAAAACAGTAATTCCCATCTCTGTAGGCCTTTCATGTTATTTGGTGCAGATAATGTATCTTGACATAACAGCTTTGATTAGCTTTGATTTTTAAAAAATATATGCACATTACACATATACACAGATTTTTAAAAAATATATGCACATTACACACTGAGATCTATCAGACTTTCTCCAATTCAAGATGCACTGTCAGATCTTTCAGGGACTGGGAATACACTCTCCAGGGCAATTCCAAGAAGCAGCTCACAAACAATTAGCAGAAAGCATGAACATTTCTGTAGCAGGAATGATGCTAATACATCCAGGTTGAGAGCAAGACAGTCAAAATACTCTTTTGTTTTCTATCAAGAGAACTGCTGATCAGAGAGAAGTATAATTCCAGCCCAGAGCAAGAAGAGATGAAAATACAGGCTTGTTTATTTTGTGGAGAAGGTTTAAATGTTGCACAACCATGTCAATACCTACAAAACAGGTTCAGCAAGATTTGACCCAGTACGTGCAGCCAGTCCTTAATTTGCCAGGGCTTTGTTCATACCCATGAACAGGATGGTACTTGCTGGGTGCTTGTGTCACACTGACCTAACCAGGACAGAAACTTTTCCAAAGAAATAATAAATAAGAAAAGATTCTCCACAGAAGGAGCACAGAGAAACCACTACTAAACATCATCACCTCTTAATTTAGCAGCCACTGTACATAAAGAGTACATAACACAATGACAGTAAAAGATAATCAAGATATGCAAATTTTTCCAGCTTAAGTGAACTGTACATACATGAAACAAGAGAGTAAGATTTAAATAAGGAATAAGTAAGAAAGTAAAACTTGTGGCCTAACGCTCCAAGAACAAATGGCTGGTCAATTACTACCTAGTCAGATGTAATCAGCAGCACACAGAAATACCAAAATGCTTTTGCATACCTGTAGTGGCTTCCAATTCTTCCTGAAATGATTTGTCCTTCTGATATTTTTGGTCAAATCAAGGGCTTATAGTCTTTCCAGCATGCACTGATTACTGTTTGTACAAAAAACTGTGCTAAGTGCAGTCTCTGATTAATGAAGTGGACTGACAGTAATTTCTGATATATTTAGAACAAGTCTAAGATGCATTTTCCTCATTGTAAATTAAACCTCCCCACAGAAAAAAAGAAACAACATTTCATATAGATACCAGGAAAGTATTCTAATTTCTCTCATATTCAGTTGTGTGTGTATATATATGTCTGTTGTTCCACTATGTTCATTTAAAGTACTTCAAAACCATGTTTCCCACGTTAATTGCAAACCCTAATAAATAAAAATACTAGACAACAATTTTAACTCTGAGTTCGTGATTTCTTAAACCTACAGTCTATGGCTTATTCTGAAAACAAGTTCTTGTACAAAGCAGGTTAATGAGATTTAAATAATTTGTTTTCAACTCATACGAACTAGCTACATAGTGAGGGGGAATAAAAAGGTTTTGCAGTATTAAGGAATAATGAATCATACCTATTTATTAGTCATCCTAATGAATACCTGCAAATTATTCTGCCATAAAGTGATTTTAACAAATTGGAGAACACAGACATATGTCAGTAACTAGGACAATTGAACAGTTTACTGTCAAGCAATTCTAGTAATTATTTAAATTGCTGATTAGTTGTCACATCAGCTGAGATATTTCTGAGTTTCTCGAACTTCCAGTATGGAAATTTCCTGTGTACAATTACATTACTGAGAAATATCCATACAGTAAATGAATATGCAGATCTCTTTATTTAGCAACCATAATGCATCTATATTTACTAGGTCTTCCATTTACACTGTTGATGCTGTTTGCAGAAGGCCATTAGCCTTCTAATTTGTTTTCTAGCAAAAAATGAAATTACAAGAAATGAGTGAGATTGAACTACTAAAAAAAATAGCAGTATTAGAAGAGTTTTGTAGCGTGCTTAGCACAAAGAGATTACAGTCCACAATGTGGCTCCCAGCAATGCTTCCTAAACACTGTAAATTTAATTTCTCAAATAAAGATAGCAAGAAAAATACTAAAATCCTTTTAAAATGCTATTTTTTCCTATAATTTTCTTCTAAAACCACTTTTGTAGTCTTGTGCTCCTTTTTTTTTTTTTTTGTTGCTACAGGCCATAGACAAGGCACAGATAGTAATTTTAAGCTTATTAGCAAAATTACATAACCTCACCCTATGACCATTTCTTGCTGTACTTAAACTGCACATATGTTTGAGCAGAGGCCATACCTTTTTTTAGAAACTTTTGACATCTTTTTTAAAATAAGCATAGTTGGTCAAAGTTCTAATGTATTTTTAAATAAGCCTTTATTATTGCACATGTTAATGACAGCAATAGTCTAATGCATTTCAGACTAGGGTATCCCATAGACAAGGCTATTTTAAAAGGCACAACCCTTCTTTTTTTTTTAAGGAGAAACAGAAGTCTACCAGAGGAGTATAGGCCTTCCTTCAAACAGCCAGAGAAAATGCTTAATAAGCCTACAGTTTTCATCTTGCAGAAGGAAACTGAAATATACAGAATAACTCAGAAAAAGCACAGCATAATTCAGGATGAAGTATTTAATGCACCGTATTAATCATGTAGAGAGTTCCCTGTAGCAACTGCAAAGCAAACAGTAAGATATTGAGCTTAAGAAAATAAAAACATGGTCCAAGAATAAAGAAGAAAAGATAATAAAAGATAATGGATGGAGTAAAGAAAATGAAATGCAAATCTAGCAAGTGGTTACAAGAGAACAAAAATATAAACTTTGGTTCTTCAGATATTCCCATACATTCCTGACTTGCAGTGCCCAAAACAGGTGCCTGAATAAGCACACAGAGCTGCTCTCAAAGTGCAATAAAGAGGAAAGACACAGGGGGTAACTGCTGTGTAACCACACAGCTCCCCACGGGCACAGGAGCAGTAGCTCCCCTGTTGAAATGCTCAGCTCACTGGTGGTCACTTCTGTAGAAACGCTCCCAAGGTGAGAGTATTCCACAGCACCTCAAAGGAAGGAAGCACCTCAAAGGAAGGAAGTTCCCAGCTGTGGAAAACCCAGGTACAGCAATGTGGCTTGTCTTATGCAACAAAAGATGGTGCGGCTGGGGACACCTCACTCCTATTCCAAATTTTGCAGAAGACAGAGAATCCAGTGATAACAGACACACCTCATAGCTCAGACCTCCTTAAGCAAAACAAAAGAAACTTCAGTTTTAAACCTCTCAAAGAAGCCACACTCACATGCAATAAAATTTCTCCAACTAATACAGTGAAGAAAAACACAGCATTCCAGTAATTCAGAAAGAATTCTGTTCCCTGACATTCTCAACCAAGAAATGTTTTAAAAGCATTTTTTTCCAGAAAAACAGTATCTATCCAGACAGATAGTTTTTGACTGGCTGTCAAGAAAAAGAAAATAGAGCAATTTGCATTAGAAAATACTAAGAAAAAATTCTCAGATAAAAGCAAAATGTTTACAAACTTTCCAATGAAAGTTTAAAAATATGTTGATAATAGAAGTATTAAAATGCCTGATTTTCCACTGATTCATCCCTGAAGGACAACAGCTCACCAAATTAAAACCATTTTCAGTTATAATTGGGGATTTGAATTTTCATCTGTGGGACTTATAAAAGACTGTTTCAGCAGAGCACTACAGTTAGATGGATGAAGGTCAAACATAAATATAAATTTCCCACTGTCCAAGTCAGACTTCTGAGAAAGGCATAGAGAACAAAATAGGTACACGCACTTCCCAGCATCCAACAGAATTATTTCTGAAAGTACTCTATCATTTTCCTAAATTTGATTTCCACTAAATCAGAGCCAAAGTGAACAAACAGTCCAACTGAACACTGAATTAATCCATTAAAAAGGTCTGGGCTTCAAACATCCACATTGTCCAGAAAATTAACTCAATAACAATCTGTGCCTCACATCTCCAACTGCAGCACTCTTCTGACAGAGGACTAAGCAGCAGCACAAAGAAAATGGAAGGAATCCTCCCCTACAAGAGAGTTCCTTAGCCATTATTCTTATGTTGAAGGAATAACACATCTTTGCCACTAAATATAAACATAAGATTTGTAAAATAACCATTCCACTGAATCCATGTTCACCATTCCCCTGATAAATAGAAAAGGCTGGGCTCTTCAGGATTGCATGTCAGAAACCCAAGACTGACACTTTCCTTTTCCTGGAAGGAGAGAGTCATCTGTCTGCATCTTGAAGAAAAAGTGGATCCTCATCAGTTCCTGAAAGGAGTGTTACTTGTGATTAAAGGCAGGTTAGAAATTGCATTTAAAAAATTAAGCAATTTTACCTCTCCTATAAAGACAACCATAACACAGTCCAGTTTTTCTTCAGGGGACAGCTTATCAATAAGGGAGTGGAGAGTTTCTGTAAGGTAAGACTTGACTTTTCTTTTCACTGTAGGTATTCCCATTACAATGGAAACTGAAATAAAATAAACCAGAAAGGTACTTTCAGTGATTGCATACACAAGATAGAAAACAAAAATCTTGCAATAAGGCATTGCTTAAAAAATGCAAAGGATTAAAAGGTGGAGATTGCAGTAATTAAAAATAGTTTAAAAATATACCACTCAGCATCAGGAGCATGACTAACAGTTAACACCAATTCTCAGAACAAACACAGAAGACAAAAAACTCCAATCCTAGACATGCCAGACTATTCTGTAGGTGTGATGGGCTGATCCTGACTGGATACCAGCTACCCACCAAAGCTGCTCTGTCACTCACCTCCTCAGCTGGACAGGGAGGAGAAAACATAACAAAAGGCTCGTGGGTAGAAATAAGGGCAGGGAGAGACCCCTCATTACTGTCACAGTCAAAGCAGACTTGAGGAAGTTAATCTATTACTCATTAAATGAACATAGGGTAATGAGAAATAAACCCAAATCTTAAAACACCTTCCCCTCACCCTTCCCTTCTTCCTGGGCTCAATTTCACACCTGATTTCTCTACCTCCTCCCTACCAGGAGCACAGGGGCATGGGGAATGGAGGCTGGAATTCAGCTCATCACACATGACCTCCATCACTTTTTTCTCCTCAGTAGAAGGACTCCTCAGACTCTTCCCCTGATCCAGCATGGGGTCCCTACTATGGCAGATGGTCCTCCATGAACATCTCCAATCTAAGTTCTTTCCCCAAGCTGCAGTTTTTCATAAACTGCTCCAGCATGGGTCCCTTCCATGGGCTGCAGTCCTCCAGGAACAGGCTACGCCACTGTGGGTCCTCTACTGGGTTACAAGTCCTGCCAGCAAACCTGCTCCACCGTGGGCTCCTCTCTCCGTGGGTCCACAGGTCCTGCCAAGGAGACTGCTCCTGGGTGGGTTTCCCATGGGGTCACAGCCTCCTTTGGGCATCCACCTGCTATGACGTGGGGTCCTCCAGAGGCTGCAGGTTCACTGCTGCCTCTCCATGCTCTTCATCACTGGCTGCAGGGGACTCTGCCCTGCAGCACCTCCTCCCCCTCCTTCTGCACTGACCTTGCATGTTCTCACTTCTCTCTCCAGCTGCAATTGCCCTTGAGCAGTTTTTTCTCCCTGTCTTCAATCTGTTATTCCAGTGGTGCTGGTCTGGCTATTGGTTCCACTGGAGACAGGGAAAGCTGCTGGCCCCTCTTAGAGAAGTACCCCTGTAGCCTCCCTCTTACCAAAACAGGGTCACACAAACCCCAACACAATGGGAAGTAATCAACAACCACGGTATTATTCAGACAAGGTGCACCAAGAGTGATTAAACTCCCTAACTGAAGTTTAAAAGTAAAACTGGTATAACCAATTCTTCAAAACTCATGTATTTAACTTCTCAGAAGTAATCTTTTAAAACAATACTGCTGAAAGCCTCTATTACTTTCCTTGCACCTGGTTTTGGTTCTTCTAAGTGAACAAGTCCAGGACAACAGGACTGCATGGAAGTTCCTCAACAAAATTCCTTTTCTCTGCCAAAAGCACCACAAATGCAAAGCAATACATCCCCAGCCTCAATGTTATTAGCACCATCCTTCAGCAGACCATTTGAGCTCTGTGTTGCTTAACTTTTCCATAGTTTTTCTTCTGCACTGTACACCGGGCTGGCTACCTTCTGGGAACACTGCAGATAGCAGCAGGAATGCAGTGAAAGGATAAAGCAGACTTCATGAAGTCCTAAAACCCTGAATTTCCTCCCTCTGTTTAATTAAATAAATCTGATTCCAATTCCTGATTCAAATTTCTGCCACATATTCCCAGGGGGACATAATACAGACTTCACTTAAAACAATAATGAATTATTAGATTTTTCCTCCCTGAACAACATTGAAATAAAAGGTATTTATAGTCAGAAAAATAAACCTGTGGCCTGAGCCCACACATTTGTCATACAGGAATACCTTCTGTTAAGAGAAGGAGCAATCAAACTCACTGAAGTAATGAAAAAATACAAGCCAGGATTAACTACAACACTGAATTTTTCCCCCTCCAGTGACTGTCCAGATTTTATTGATGCAATTATATCTGGTTCTCTTAGTTCTCTCAGCTTTTAATTTATACATTGAAATATACTGCTCAGAACAAGAGAAACATCAATGTTAAAATAATTACAACCATGCATGGTTGCCCTGCAAATCTGAAAAGCCAAAGGGATATACCCATCAGCAGTTCAGAATCTGAAATGCTTGAGCTTTGTTTCCTTTTGGCTACAAAAAAATTCATCCAAAATAAATGCTTCTTAATGTGTGCCTTAACATGGCATGGGGTGTGATTGAGATTATGCAGAAAAGAGCAAAGCTGAAACCAAGCTCCTTTCATCTCAGATTCAGTGTGAATTCAAAGGATTTCAATATCACACAAGTTAGATGAGATGTCCTTCATCTACCAAGCAATGCAGTAAATTCTTTTCCTAAAACTAGAAGGTCCTCCAGATATAAAACACGAAATAAGCATCATATCAGCATACCTCCTGTCCTTCCAAGGCCAACCTGCACAGAAGGTTGAAGGCTTCCTTCATTTTTCAACAAATGAGGCAAATGGTAATAGATATTTGGCACTTGAAGAGATTTTCTACTTGTTAGCTCTTTTAGCAATTTCAGCGTCTCATCTGCAAACATACAGGAAATCAGAAATGCAGAAAACAAATTATATGAAATTTCAAGCAATAGTAAACAGTATAAAATTCCAAACTTGGTCCTAATTGAAAGCCAGAATAAACTGTACACTTTTCTGAGTCATTGTATCTTGCCTACAAAGGAAGTCTTTTCTTATTTCAATTTTTTAAATAAACAATGGCCAAGACTATTTAGCACCAATAATCTTTTTAGAGATACAGTTAATATTTATTTGATCACATAAGATTTAGCGTGAATTTACAGAAGTAAAGAATGCCAAATTTAGCTGGGGGGGTTTGGTGATTTTGTTGGGTTTTGTCCCCAATTAATCAAATGGGAGGCTTATTTCCCAAGATAATTTTTCACTTTTGCTTACAGAGGTCATCACCATCCAGCAAACACTACTGCAAATAACTTTTGAGAGCTACAAATACATACTGGAATATACTGCACATAGAGATACAAAATAGCATTAAACATACAGTCAATATTTTATGTGTTCCTGCAAAAAAAAAAAAAATACTAAAGCAAACTTAATTTAGTCCATTAGAAATTATTCTATTAGAATCATTCTTGCTCTTTCTACTGCAACTGCCTTTCAGCATGTCCAGGTGGCTCTCAAAGTTGCAAATAACAGTTTTTAAAATTACCCTGCTGGGTGTGTTGATTTTCTTGCATCAAGTGTGAAAACTCATTTCAAATGAAAAATATGATAGCATATGGATCTTTGAAAACTTATGGGCTTCATAATATAAAGTTAAGTAAAAAACTGTAGTCAAGGTTGCTTGAGATAAAATTGAGAAGCAAGAAAAAGAAAGCCATAAGTGTAATTTCTCTCAGATTCTTAGCACAGCTTCTACAAAGGTAGGTGGGTTTTGTTGTGGATTTTAGTTCTGTATGTTTGGGGATTTTTGAAGTATTTATTTTTAGGTGAAACTAAATTTCTAACCACGTCAAACCTTGCAAAAAGCTTTGTAAGTTGATGCCATAAGTAGGTATGTCTCTTTTGATAGACTCCAATATGGGCACATTTTATTTTCCTGCTAACATTTCTTTAACTTTAACTGCAAAACCTAGACTAAATTCTGTCCATGCATGACAGCTCTTGTCTGAATGAATAAGGATCTATATAAAACAATCTGGAATTCTTTCAGCTTCAAAGAGAGCAAAGAGTATTATGTATACTTAAGTGTATTAAGCTTAATAAAAACCTATCTAATACTATGTTCTGAGCACAAAAGCTCAGTAATTCAGCTGACTTCCCATTATGGCTCTACATGAAAAAAGTGCATGTCCTTCCCAGCTGGGATCCAGACATGGTAGAATGTTAAATGAATCAGTACTTTCAGCTGCATCAGAAGAGAATAACTCCTTATAAGTATATTGCCTAAAAGCAAGCTAAGTCAATTTTAGAAACAAATGTGGTACTAAGTTAATCCTAAATCCAGAACCAAAATTATTTGACCTCTTTCACGCTTTACTTTAAAAGCAAAACCACACACATGAAATAGGAAGACAAGATTTATAGACCATGCTAAATGTAATCTTTATCTGTGCAATTCCTGGAGATCCAGGGAACTACTGAGATCAGGCCATTAGTGTCAGACAGCAATTCATGAGCGGCATCAACATTGGAGCCTATAATTATAACCATTTCCCAACCAAAAAAAAAAAAAAATCTATTGAAAATAGTAAATCATAGACCAAATGCAAGTAGACAACAAATTAAAAAATCTTGTTCCAGGCTTTTGAATTACAAAACCCTTCAGGTTTCAACTCCTTATTAGACCAACACAGAGAAATTTGTGCAACCTACCAAGTCAGACCTCTTGACAAAAAATTTGTACTTGTTATTCATATTCCATCCACAAAAATCAGAGCAACAAAACAGTAACAGTGTGATTTTAGAAGTCAACACCAATAGTTCTGGAGAATATTGCAGTGTTTTTCTCTAATATTGCCAAACAGCTTTTTGTAAATCTGAACATCAGTCTCCAAAATGGGTAAAAACTTATGGAAGATTTTACCAGTTTAATCACTAGTTATTGAAAAGGCCATTTCATGTACTTTTTACCAATCATAAGCAATACTTTAGTCTATATGATTTAATACCTTCCAGTTGACTGTTAAGCATATTTTAAATGCTTCAAGTTCATCCATTTCATCTGTTTGCTCACTTTTCCCCTCTGACTCTATTTAAAAAGTGATGTAAATTAATTGTCGAAATATATTCAACATAACAGGTAAGTAACCAGAAGTCCCAAATTTGGGAGCTAGGTGTGGAGTAAGTAATTCTTATGACTTTAGGAACTGAATAAGGGTGGGTGAATCATTAAGGACAGCAACTGGAAAAAACAAACCAAACAAACCCACACCAGATACAATTTATTACACATTCTTTATTCACACTGCTGAACAGTTTCATTCACCTCCTTTGGGAGCAATTTCTTATTCTATAGTAATAACAAGAAATATAGGCATTGCAGAGTTGTAAAAAATACCTCGTACCTGAAAAATTATTCATGGCATTCTTGCTGCCATTGGTTTCTGCCACGGCCCTCCGGAACTGCTCCAGGATGGCGTTGAGCTCGGAGGAGCGCTGCAGCGTGCGGTGCTCGGCGATGCGCAGCCGCTCCTTCAACGCGTGAAACTCCCGCTGGTAGGCAATCAACTTTTCTGGGGAGAAAAGCCACGATTCCACGGGTTATTTGTGGAAACAAACACGTACTGACAGAACTGACCAGGGGCTAACGCTGCTCAGCTTGGCAGCACCTGGAATGCTCCCAGGAAGGCAGAGCCTGGCATGGCCCCACCTGAGGAGCTGGGTGCCAGCACCCAAGGCGAGAGGTGGATGGTGGACACTGCTGCCTATTATCTGTTTCCAACAAGCTCCTCCCGTGGAAGAGCCATTGGATTAACATTCAGCAGCGCCGTCAGACTCGCACCACACTCACCACAGCTGGCTCAGCGAGAGAGGCAAGAAGGCTCTTTTTGCAGGAGTTAATGGCAGCAAGATTTGTCACATGGAAGCTGAAGGGAACCCAGGAGAAAAAAGAGGGCTACCATGGGCTCTGGAAGCTTAAAAATGGAAAGGGATGGGGGGCAGAGCTAAGGGCAGGACAAAGGGGATGGTCTCCAGGGGAGAGGGGGCAGCCACCAGGGGTCCCAACCAGTGAGGAAACAGGGAAAGGAGAAACCATGGTAGGTTGTGAAATATGGGCAGAGGTCCATGAGGGAGTCTCGTCTGCCTCACAGGAGGAATGAACTCTATGGTAAGTCTTTCCAAGGCAATGCCCTTGGGAACTGGCTGGGAGGGAGGGGAGGGAGTTCATGGGATGCTACCATAGGCAATCAACTTTTCTAGGGAGAAAAACCACGATCCAGGTTGTTTGTGGAAACAAACACCTACTGACAGATTCAACCGGGGCTAACGCTGCTCAGCCTGGCTGCACCCGGAATGCTCCCAGGAAGGCACAGCCTGGTACAGCCCCGTGTGACCCACCCAGCACAGCGAGGGGAGAGCTGCACACACCGGGATGGGGGCAGGCATTGAGGGGGGATGCCCCTCACCAAAGCCACGGACCAGGGACACCCTGAGCACCCAGCACTAAGCACAAGGCAGTTCTGAACCATTTCTTGGAACAGATGCCCACAAACCATTTCTTTTAAGAAAATCCACACAGCAGTGGCCCCTTACAAAAGCACAGGTTACATACTGTGAAAGGCCCCTCTGAATACTTTGTAAGGATGAGTGGAACTTGACAGTATTTCAGACATATCAACTTTAGACCCAAGTTTTAACTTAATGTTATGGTCAGTGCCTGAAAACTGAAGAACAAAATTTTTTACCAAAATTCTGCTGATGTTGATGCATACACATACTCTCGAGAGGGGAGATCGCCCAAAAGGGAGATGCAAACACCAAAACTGATTTGCTGATATATTCTCTTTTCCCTTGACACCCAGTAAAGTAAGTGGGCCTAGGTTTTGTATCCTTCCATCTTCCTATTGGCAATTTCCGCAAATCTTCTGCTCACTATCATCATTATCACCCTCCTTCAACCAATATACAGATACTGACCAGAGTATTTTAAGTGAATTTATAACTCAATCAATATTCCAGCCACTCAGCTGACATTCACAGACATATCTCTTTTGTTATTTACCTATACATTCCCAGTCGTTCCATACTGCAATGGAAGCAGAAGTTTAGCAAGCAATTTGAAACCCTTCCTGTTGATATATTACATAGTACACAGGGCAAAAAAGGAATTAGAGTCAACTTTCCTTGTTAATAAGGCTGTTTTTCCTCCAAATTTTTTCATTTACATTTATTTTCTTCTTTTTTTGGTAGTTGGGATGTGCTGCTTCAATTATGCTTAGAAAACTTAATTAACTAAAATGCCCTCTGTTCTGAAGATGGAAAAATAAAAACATAGTTCACTACCTTTTAAAAAACATCTCCTTTGCCAGCTTTATTTTGCTTCTTTCATTAAAACCAAACGGTTATTGCTTTTGTGCCAACAAACCCAGAACACAGATGCTGGCCCACAACACAGTGCTAGGCATGCTATACACTGCTGACTGAATCCAGGCTGATATTTGAAATAGGAATTGATGCCTTAGTCAGCAGCACTTAGAAGACTGGGAAAATTTTTTGAAGTTTCTGGCATGAAAGCCATTCTTATTTGCCAGTGATAACTAACAAAGTAGTTCAGTTCTGATGCTTCCAGTGAACTGTACTGGTATTGCATTCATGGTACTGGAGACCTCAAAAGCATTAATTCCTTTGAGAAATACTAGACAAGCAGTCAACTTCCCACAGTTGCTTCAACCAGACATATCTAGGTTAAGGAGGCTGCTCTAAAAGCTGCATCAACTATAGGGACTCTTCACAAATATATGGCAATTTTTTTTTCCATTAGGCACAATATTATTCAAGTGCAACTAAAAAATCCTAAGATTACAAATACAATAAGATTTTTAAGTCTACTACCCTATGAGTATTTTTCTAGTTATTTATGCAAAATGAAATTTAAAAATAATTCTTTGTTTATGTGAACTTACATGACCTAAAACATTTACATCTCTAACACTGGTAGAGCACTTTTCATGTTTTTGGAGATTAATGTGTAATTTGGCATTTTGGTACTTGTTTTACAATATGGCTGCCCGTACTTTTAAACTAAACAAATTCAATTTAAATGCCTAACACTCATGTCTTTAGCATACTTTCAGTACTTCAAAGATCAACTGCTCAGATACTTATTATTTACAAACAAACAAAAAAACACAACACGTTTGATCTCATACTGAAAGGCACTTGCAAAGGGGAAAATACTTCTTAGACTCTTACAGTACCACCATTAACAGTGACCACATGTCCCAGACTTTAGAAAAGTATCCCTTAAGCCATCAGCAGTTTATAAATATTCTAATTTGACTTTTCAGAGTTCCTGACTAAGTCCTTGAGAATGAGCCTACAAGATTAAATTTAAGAATCTATTTTTATTTAAACTTTGAGCTCAAGTTTGGTAGAGAAAGTCCTATTTAACTAATTTGGTGTCATTCTATGATAAAATCACCCTCCACATGGATGAAGGCAAAATGAAGGAAAGGCAGTGGGTGGTGCAGTCTCACCTGGGGTGCTGTGTGCAGTTCTGGGCCCCACAGCTTAAAAAGGATGTGGAGTTGTCTGAATGCATCCAGAGGAGGGCAACACAGCTGGTGGCAGGGCTGGAAGGCCTGTCCTGGGGGAGTGGCTGGGGAATTTGGGTTGGTCTAGTCTGGAGAAAAGGAGGTTGGAGGGGTGACCTCGTTGCTCTGTGCAGCTTCCTGAGCAGGGGAATTGGAGAGGGATGTGTTGAGCTCTTCTCCCTGGTGTTTAGTGGCAGGACACACAGGAATGGTCCTAAGCTACGCCAAGGGATGTTCAGATTGGACATTAGAAAGCATTTCTGTACTGAGACATTGGTAAAACACTGGAACAGGTTTCCTAGAGAGCATAAAGTATTTAGGAGGCATCTGGACAATGCACTTAATAATACGCTTTGGCTTTTGGTAAGTCCTGAATTGGTCAGGGAGCTGGACTGAATGATTGTTGGTAGGTCCCTTCCAACTGAGACATCCAATTCTGTGACAAGCTGACTTGCAAGAATTGTAGATACAGAAAAGTCAATAGCACACCTGATGTTTTCAAAATACATTTGACCATTTAGTGTTTTATTGTTCAGAGATTTCTCCAAAACCAAAAGAAATTAAATTGATTTCTTGTCCAGAAGTATGAAAACACTTTTTTTGATTGCTATTACGGTAAAAAGGAGAGTAGTGAGCCTAAAACCACAGAGAAAACACAGGTCAGTGGTCACCACCAATAAAAAAAGATTCTTTTTCTACAGGATTATGGATTCTGTTCTTATTCTCATACTGAAATCTAGAGTTATTTAAGAAAACAGAAGAAGGAATTCACACAGTAAGTTATTGGCCTTACAACACTGATGGAAGAACCCCAAACATATCTGTCTGTTCTCTGACAAACAAAACATCCCTCTAACAGCAGCTGTAGCCAATATTGAAGACATCTGGTCTCCAAAAATTTCAGCATACAAGAATATTTTTATTTAAGAATAATGTACTATATTAAATTGAAATGAGAAGATTTTCCATACTTTTCTCTGGAAGCCAGAAAGATCAAATAAAATAAATATCTTGTTAAAAAATTACTTGAGAAATGAAAGCATTAATTCTTCATCATTTTTCTCTTAAATTCTAGTTGGTCCAGCAAAACTCCAGAAGCTAAAGACTAAATATTTTAGCTGGCCAGATGCTGTGCAGTTCTCCCAACACTATGTCAACTGAATCAGTACTTTGTCAACTTTTTTCTTTTGTTGAAACACGTTCTCTTAAATATGCAGAACTTAGAATTTAGACAAGCTCACTTGAAAGTTGATGCAGTCTTTTGAAAGTGAAAATTCAAATGAAACTCGAGTGGTTTGCCAGTTTTTAACCAGAGATGAAATCTCAGCTCTCAGCCTCCTCTGGGTTATTTACAGTTTCTAAAGAAGAAACAGTTCTACAGTTACTTACAGTTTTCTAAAGAAGAAATTATTCCAAAAAGACACCACTAACCCAAAATTACAAACTCAGTCCACTCTCCTCTTAGTCACAGACAATATTGATTACATAGATTGCTAAAGGGTTGTCTACATTTGAAGAAAAATTCAAAGTTTTAAAGCATGGAGTTTCTAACATTTTAGCATGCACATAATTTCTTAGTTTGGGTTTTTGTACTTCTTGAATAATCTGTTCATGTACTTCAACCCCTGCTTTTTGTAACAGCAAAGAGTTTTCCCTTGAGATAAAAAGGGACATCCAAGTAAAGGAATATAAAAATCGGCTGTAGTTTGAATTTAGAAAAGCATTTTGCAGAGTATTTCAGCTCAACTGAAATAGCATAAATCTGAATTGCAGGTAAATTACCAACACTGTCAGAACACTTGCTGAATTCTAATTCCAAATGAATTATCTACTGAACAGCAGAACAGAAAACGTACTGTGGAAACTCAATCAAAGCAATTTTAAGGCTATAGAGTCTCAAAGTCAATAAAAATCATCAACAGCTTAGTTTTTTGTTCATGTTACTTTTTTAGCAAAGTTAGATTTTTTAATGCCCCAAGCCTATCAGTGTTTAAGAGGCATTTGGACAACGACTTTAACAATGCTTTAGCATCTGGTCAGCCCTGAAGTGGTCAGGAGCTGCACTAGATGACCACTGTAGGTCCCTTCCCTGAAACAGTCTGTTCTATTCTGACATGAAAACTTTAGGAAGAAACCATCTGAGCGCACTTCTAAACTGAGTGGAGTGCACACTTGTTAAAGGAAACAGAATTGCCTGAAAACCCTTTCACAACCCAAGAATGTTTTGGCGATTCTCAGTATTGCCATTATTCCTCTAGGAAAGCCCTGACTGTCTGCTAAAAGAACTACAGTCTACAACACAAAAAGCAGTATGAAAGCTTTGCAAGCTGTTATTTATCTTATCAATCAAGCAGGTTCCCAGACACGTTAAATCACAGGCCATTTTCACAACTGAAAATTGAACACATTGAATTAAGATTGTTGAATTAAGGTGGCTGCATTCACATAAATAAATAATTAAATAAATAAAAGACAAGCTATAATTTACTGAAGAGCTCTGTTTTAGTATGGCTGGTTGTACCAAAGGCAGATACATCAGACAAGACCATAAAAAGCTTTATGACCTTCCCACATCACAAGCAGGCAGTTGAGCTTTCCTTCAAACTCCAAACCAGCTAAACACCCACAGTGATGGATCTGACACACAGACAAAAAGGTAACCAGCCATAGACCTGGCACTCAAAAAAGACAGCAAGCCAAGCACAGAGGGCTTAGCTTTGCCAATTAATTGTAGGCCTGATTTATATTTTTTGCTCTTATCTAACTGAACTATAGAAACCTCACCCCCTTTTTTCATTAAAGAACAACAGGACACACAGACAAAAGGCTCTGGTTGGCAACAAAGCATTGTACACAAATACTCAATAAGCAAAACACCTAGAGAAGGAACAGATACCTGATACAACAGGACTTTTCCTCTGTCCAAGTGGGAAAACTTTAAATCATTATTCACATCAATAGTGTATCACTGGCAACAGTCCTACATTCACCAATGTAACAGTTTATGCCCCCCCAATGACAACCCTTTCAGCTTTTATAAGTTAAAGGTTCTGCAGCAAAAGCTTCGTTTTTCTGTACACCCTGTTGAAGAGTTATTAAAATGCCATTAAATAAATGTTTGAATCTGTGAGAACACACTGTAGTTAGTGCTAATTCAGGTATTTCTGTGATTAGTTATTCTACAACTCATTTACTCCCATTATAAAAACCCTACAGTAGTTACCATCACGCCATGGGTCAGAGGCACTAACAAGCTTCATGTATTAATTCATTACACTCCCATCAAGGAGGTTGATCAGTTTGCAGGTTGATAGAGAATAAAGGTTTTAACTGGCAGTGAGCTTCCACACTGAGTTTGCAGGTTGATAGAGAATAAAGGTTTTAACTGGCAGTGAGCTTCCACACTGAGTTTCATACAGAGTCAGTGGTGAGGCAAGAGGAGGTTACTCTTCAGTGAATTAGGGATTTGTCAACACGCCAGCCAATTCAATCTGGCATGGCTCTTACAGAATATTTCTTTGTTTGAGCTACATGAGGTATAAAAATTAAGTTCTCCACTTCCCGTAAAAGCAGTTCAGATGTTTTATGTGATCCATGAAGTTGTAGTATCAAGTAAATCAGTATCCAGTAAGCCATGATGATACCTGCATGGACCTGCACTTCATTCCCACAGATGTAAGCAACAAGAATTTTTTCAGATCATGCTTGGTTCATAATACCCAAGTACCTTACAACCCATCGCATTTGTAGTATTAATGATAAAATACTCGTCTTCATCTCTTAAGAGCAGATATCCTTTTAAATTAAAATCCTGCTATGCTAATATGTGGCAGACTAAATTATTTCCACTGTCAGCCAAAAAACGTGAATTTCTCTAATATATAAAATAAAATTCTTACCATGCTAGCACTTAAGTAATTCTAAATTTCATCTTAAAACTGACACTCTTTTTGACGAAGGCTACACTTTCTCTTTAGCACAGGTTTTGCAAAATATAACTGCAAATACAATTACCCATTATTGTGATATGAAATTCTGTTCCTACTGCATTGTACAGTCATGCAATATCCACTAAAGATGCACAGACAAAATACACATACTGGCATTTACTGAGATAGCATGCACATTGCTTCCATTGCCCTTTGGAAGTGACTCCAGAGCTCAGAAGATATTCACAAGGCACAGACCAGGCACTGAGATCTCAAATGTCCGACCGAGGGGAGGCAAGCAGAGGAATTGTCAAACCAATCACACAGGCACAAAAGCCATGTCCACACAACTGAGATATTAAAGATGTTCCGGAATCCTCCTGTGACATTCAGACTTACAAAAACAGCAAAACACTGTAGCAAGCTGAGCTAATTATCAAGTGTCAAAACCTGCACAGAGGCACAAATCATATTTATAAATCAGCAATGTCAAACAGTGCACAGTAAAGAAGGTGTTAACAAAGTTTGTCCCCAAAGTTTAAACCTCAAGCGTGCTCACAAATCAGATTCCAACTTGTCTCCAAACTGGCTAAAAGCTGATATATGGTGTCCTTGAAATGTTACAATGTATTACCATGGATGACTACTCAACAACAGCTAATTAGCTTCCCTGCTCTTAAAGTGAAATTAAAACTTTTTATAAACAAGCTATGATGAGTTATAAAATCCAAAGCAATAAAGCAATCAACCATGCAAATACAAATAAAGCAGTATACTGTAAAGGCTAATAACAAGACATGCTATAAATAAAAGCTCTTAAGAAAACTGCTCAAGGTCAAATTTTATCAGTCCTCTTTGAACACAAGATTCTGTGGGCCTTTTTAGTTACAGAGTTTGTAGCTATGTCTATTCATAAAGCTATCTTATTATTTTGAAGGGACTAGGGAATATGCAAATTTTTTTAAGTATAATACTCTGTGAAATTAAAGACAGGAAATTATGGTAGTTTATTTATAAAAAAATACATCCTACTAATCATGACAAAACATTCTCTGCATCAGGAAACAAACAAACAAAATCAAGATGCAGGAAAACAAGTGGACAAGTCATTTCTTTATCCCTAATCTTGCTACTCAAAATGATAGGTCATTTCAGCAATTCACTAGTTCAATCTACCAAAACAATCCATCAGAACTACTCTTTATTGCCCTTGTTTTCCACATAGACATGTACTTATCAGGACTGCAGGTATTTTTAAAAGTGCTCATTCAAGTAGCTTTCATTGTGAAGAACAACTTGTTTTTGAGGGAAGGTTCTGCAGGTTTTCCTAACTTTGGTTAAAAAAAAATAAGCTCAATAATTCTAATTACTTCATTTCTCATTGCAATTTTTTCACATTTTGCACTTCAAAGATCTCTATAAACAAATAATGTTTTTTGTTCTTGCCAATTTTAGTGCACTAGCACAAGTCTGAAGTGCTTGCTTTGAAACTTTCAGGGCCTGACTTTTGTTTAAACATTCCTTTGCAGCTGGAGCTGAAGTTGTTTTCTCTAAAATTTTTTAAGCAATATGAACACGATCCTTTGTCATATCAACTGGTAAAACCTTTCTATTTTGAACTGTAAATTTCAGAATCAATTTTCTTGTAAATAGTTCTTTGATCTGGAAATCTGCTTTCCCTCCATTTTTTCAATCTTTAATATAAATACACTAAAAATTATGTAGCTTACCAATCAAAAAGGAAGCATGAAATGGTACATCATGTTTGATTTTTTTTTTCTAAAAAGTCACAAAATACAACATTTTTCTAGAGGAAAAACAATCCTAAGAAATTAAAAAGCCAAAGAAGCCAAAATAGAATTGTGACAACTGATGAATTATTTACTTTAAGGAGTATTTTCATAGCTGGATAGAACAGCCAAGAAGAGTTTTAAGTGTCTCCAGATGCAATGGCACACCTTTGCTTTTATATATAATTTGTTCAATAGAGAAATGTCACAATTAGGAAGATTTACAAATCAATTATAAAATCCAGTATGACACCACATTCAAATCTTCCCTGATGAGGGCTGACAGCGTGTCTGAATATTCCTTTGGACACAAGGAATAAAAAAAAATAATGTATCAGAAAATCCAGACACCCACAAATAAGGAGGTCAAGTCAATAGAAGCATATGGTCCTCTGTCTGTGCACTTGCTTCAGACAATAAGGATAATTAAACACATGATTTGTTTGAGAAGAGTTATTGGCAGCACTTGAGCTGAAGGTCCTCTTTAAAGCAGAGAACAGCAAGTTACAGTGATGGGGGAAAAGCAAGCAAACAAACAACAACAACAAAAAAACCAACCAAAAACTCCGCAATCCCCCCCCAAAACAAACAAACCAGAAAAAGAACTCCAAAAAAGAAATCACACTTTTGCAAATTATTTGTCCTGATCTGACTGTTAACTTTACTAGGATTCACACTTCTCTGATTAGTAAACAACACTGCCCAACACACCACGGATGAATATAAACCTCAGGGCTTTTTTGGTTCCAGCTACTTGGTTCTTCTTTTATTCCCAGTACTAAGTAAAGCCACCTCTACTGGCATTTCTTCTTTAAGGGGACAGTGATATAAAAACATCACTGAAATCATATGCTAAATCTGTTCCACAATAAGCAATCAGTATTTAACACATCTCTATCCCTGAACAGAAACACTAAGGGATAAATAAAAGCTTCATAGATTCTATTCCCAAGAAGCAAAGCAGAACAAAAATTATTGCAACTTCTGCTGTAGACATTCCTTGCACAGAGTTCAGTTTAAGAAATTGATAAAAGAAAAGCTCAGTTGAGTATACAAAGCACTGAATTCATGTAACCTGGACAGTAACTCTTTACAGTGAAAAAAAATTACCTTCAAGTAACTGTCACTAAAACATCCCACTTTGACATTTCTGACATGTCTTGCGCAAGATTTAAAGTGTACAGCAGTGTAAAAGAAACTAGGAAACCTTCAACAACATCACAGGATTACCTCAAAAACACAATTTACAGTGACAGCTTTTACAAAGATCATCATGTCACAATTATTTTTTCAAACCAACTGCCAAATAAAAAGGAATACTGTAACTATACTGCTCAAGCAAGCACAAAGCTCCAGTTTAAGCAAATATTACAACCATAACACTGAAACACACTTAAGATACAGGACAGGTCAATAGCTAGCCTGCATTCTTGGCAACACTGAAGGACTGAAGCATATTATGTGAAAGAATGCATTTCTATTGCTTTTTTAGCATAGTAAAATAAAACAATCCATTCTACATTTCTGCAGAAACGTGTATTAAGCATACAGGTTACATTAATTTATTATGTTTGCTTCCATCATTTAGGTTAGATGCATGTATATACATACATTTTATTGCTACCAATGAACAGGAGTATCCTCCAAAAACCACACAGCAAATAATTACACTTATTCCTAACAGGACATATCAAAGAGGCCATAACCATTGATCTGATCTGAGCAGTGTGTAGCTTTATAATCAGCATCTCTGTATGGTATCATAATTTCAACATTAAAAATAACAACAAAACCCAACCTTGATAGGTTAGGTTACACATTGCTTTCACTTGTGTTAAAACAGCACAAGAAACAGCACCTTCACCTGAAACACTCACAGATTTGCTGACCATGTAAACAAATGTAATTACCCCATAGGTAATCTGACCTCTTAGAGTCAGTTTGACTACAAGTCATCTGTGACATCTCATGTTTCTCCTCAGATCTCAATCAGACAATAATACTTACAGCTACTTTCTACAAACAAGCACATACACCTATATTAAGATGTCATGCTATCTAGCGGTCTCAAATTCCTGGGGAGTTCTTTTGTGGTGTTTTTATTTTTATTTTAAGGAAAACTATTTCTCTGCATATAACTTTGTATAACCTACTGAACTTCAAGCTTCTTCTAATCCTCTAACCCTCACCTCTTGCAAACAGCCGGATGTGTGCAAAGCATTTGACACAGTCCTGCACAACATTCCTGTCTCCAAACTGCAGAGATGTGGATTTGACAGATCAATCACTCCGTGGGTAAGGAATTAGCTGGATAGTTGCAGTCAGAGTTGCAGTCAATGTCTCAATGTCCAAGTGGAGACCAGTGATGTGTGGCACCCTCAGGGGTCAGCATGGGACCGGCACTTTTTAACATCTCTGTTGGTGACAAGGGCAGTGGGACTGACTGTACCTTCAGCAAGTTTGCCAACACCACCAAGCTCTGTGGTGTGTGACACCCTGGGAGGAAGGGATGCCATCCAGAGGGGCCTGGAACCAAGTGAACCTCATGAAGTACAAGGCCAAGTGCAAGGTCCCGCTCCTGGGTAAGGGCAATCCCAAATTCAAGCACAGGCTGGGTGGAGAATGGATTGAGAGCAGCTCTAAGGAGAAGGACTTGGGGCTGTTGGTTGACAAGAAGCTCAACAGGACTCATCAATGAGCATGTGCAGTCCCCAAAGCCAGCTGTGTCCTGGGCTGCACCAAAAGCAGTGTGGCCAGCAGGGTGAGGGAGGTGAGCCTGCCCCTCTTCAAGATCCCACCAGCAGCACTGCATCCAGCTCTGGAGTCCCCAGCACAGGAAAGACACAGACATGTTGGAGAGAATCCAGAGAAGGGTCATAAAGATGGTCAGAGGAGCACCTCTCCTACGAAGACAAGGCTGAGAGAGTTGGGGGTTGTTCAGCCTGGAAGAGAAACATTATAGCACCTCCAGTACATAAAGGGAGGCAAGAAGAAAGCTGGGGAGGGACCATGTACAATGGCAAGCAGTGACAGGAAAGGGGAAATGGCCTCAAACTGAAAAAGGTAGGTTTAGATCAGATGCAAGGTAGAAATGCTTTACTATGAGGGTGTGAAGCACAGGAACAAGTTTCCTAGAGAAGTTGTGGATGCTCCATCTCAGGAAATGTTTAAGGCCAGGCTGGATGGGGTGTTACTAGCACCATGCTCCAATCAACTGAGCTAATCTCAGCTGCCTCATAAACAGGAAAACAATGGTCTTGAAACAAAGATGTTTGCACAAGGTCAGAGAAGGCACTACTGAGCTTCTAGTTAGCCTTGACTAAGCCATTAGAATGTGTGTGCCACAAGGTATAAGAAGGTGAAATTTTAAATGTTTTTGGTGACAAGCAGAGAGTCTCCAAAATACTCAGTGCAGAAAATTAGTATTTTGGTTAAAATTTTCCAAATCTCTGTGCTAATTACATATTGAATTTTTTTTCCACTATAGTACTCTTAATCAGTATTGTTGAACATTGTGATGCTACAACAGCACTGAGAAATATGGCACCATTTGTATTGCAAATGGGTTAACATTTCTGAATAGAATTATAATTTTCATACTGATCTTTTCTGCAACAAGGAAACAAGGAGTTTGTAGAAGAACTGGCACAGTGTAGTATTGCTCCCATAGAAGAAGAGATCCAAGAAGCATGGTCTTAATAAAGATTAACTGAAAAACAGTTTTCAATTTTTCTTACAGGAAGGACTTTGTGTTTTGTTAAAGATTTGCTCCCAGAAAGTTTTTCACTGCCAAAATTGGATGAAAAATTCAGTTTTTAATTTTGAAAGATGCAAAACAATAAAGCCATAGAAGTTTTCATTTTGTATCATTATTGCAGTATGTAAATCAATTTGCTATAAAGTTAGGGTTTTTTTTGAGAATGAAGGGTAGAGTCAACTGCATCAGCCACACACTCTGCAGTTCCACCTAAACAACACAAACGGCAATACTCCCCTTTGGTATAACAACCTAACCTAACAACAAACTCCTACATCCAACTTCCATTTGAAAAATGCACCTATAATGCCTCAATAAACAACAAAGCCAGGTAGCCTTTAATGCCTTTTTCTTCTATGGCAGATCTAACAATAACAACAGCATGGACAAGAAATTAGGATGTACCACAACACCAGTTATAGATAAAAGCAAAAAGCTGAAGCACAGATTCTTGCCAGAATATGTGAGCTATTCTCCACTAATTAAAAAAAATACCAAGTACAAAAATACAACTATGAGCACAATCACAAGCAGTTTGTCTTACACTTTGAAGGACTGAACCAGCAATATCATGAAAAATCCAAAACTAAGGCATACAATTTACATGTAAGTGACTGAGTTTTAAATAAGCCATCCCTCTCACCTGGCACTCTGCTAAGTTTGTGTGCCTAGAGAGTGCCAAGGCTGTGAGGTGGGGAGGGTACCCCCAAACTCAAACACAGGTACTGCATCCACATAAGCTTCACAGATTTGATTTCCAGCCATTTCCACCCCTCCTCACTTACAGGAGGTTCTGTCAGAGCAGCCCCTGCTCTTTCCCAAGACTATTCCACACCCCAAGACCCTCTGCTCCTCTGCCCCAGCCCTCGAAACCAGCATTCAGCCCAAGCACACACCAGCCACAATGTTGTTCCCCATGTATGTCTTCCCCTACGTAACAGACCTTCTACCCCTGAACAGCACCTGCCTGTAACCCCCAGCAGCAGCAGCAGCAGCAGCGCTGCAGCAGCTCTGCACCCACGCAGTTAGCGGAACGTGAGCAGTGGCAGCACGGAGTATTCCTCCCAACTCAGAGGAATACAACGTTAATTTTTATTCCACAGTATATTTGAACCAAGCCAGAATAAAACAGTATTATGAAGGAGTGACAAAGTAAAAAAGAGGATACAGAAGCATGTTTTAAATGCAATTTTTGAAAAAATTGCCATTAAATTGCCATTTTGAAAAAAGCCATCCTACATTCATTACCCAAGATATTACGACTGCACTTAAAACAACTTAAACCCCTTAACTAAACATTCTGTGAATGTCCTAACATCAATTGTTGTCCTGCATAAGAATAAACTCTCAGCTTCACCCAATTCAAACCTTTGATCACTTTAATCTATACGTAGCTGAAATACCACAAAACCCAATTCAATTAATTACTGGGTCCCCAAAACACAAGAGAAGTCTTCCATTCAGTTACAGCTTGTTCCAAGTTAAACGCTTTCCTCAAACTGAGTTAAATACAGCGAGATCTAAAGCAACATACCACAAATAGAGAGTAAAGCATTAGTCCCTTTTTCAGGGTCTTTGTGTAATACAAAATAGCATTCTATACAACTCAGTAAAGCAATGTGGACGAGGAGAACAAGGGAAAATGAGCCCTGACCCGAGGGAATCTACCTATGAGAAAGCAGTTATTCTACCAGCATGTGTGTACACATGTGAATTCCAGAAAGGTCTCCCCTATTTCTTGCAGAGCCTCTCTCATCAACAGAGAGCGCAAACAACCTTTGTGCAAAGCAAAAACGTTTAACCCTGATGCTTCCACGCAAACAAACTCTACAACACATGCACCTCCACACATCCTCCAGAATGTGACACAGCACACACAGCAACCAACTCTGTGGTAACTGAGTGGCTGACCCCTCTCAGACATCCCAAGCACACGGACTTGAGTATTGTTGTGTAATTGCTCAGCAACTATTTATCACAAATATGCACTTACATAAAGTTTCCCAAAGGTGTCACTTGCTGTGCACGCTCAGTCTGTGTGTACAGAACTGGAGTTTCTGGTCATGCAGCAACCTCATCAGCAACAGGATGCCTGTGCAGCAGCACCCACCCATCCAGGCTGCAGGCTCTGCATCTGTAGGGATTTCTGCCCAGGCAAAATTTCCATGAAGAAATTGAAGTCTTGTCCAGGAAGACCCATGTGTATGTGTCTCAAACCTTGTCCAAAAATTATCACATTATTATGCTCACATATTCTTGAACATTCAGGGCTCAAGATTTTTGAGGGTTAAGATGCTGAATATTCTCAATATAGTTAACTTGAAGTACAATGTGGCAAGGAAACACAATACATAACAAAGTAGAACACAGAAAAAGCAACTTCTTCTGATAACCTGAAAGCTTCCAAACACTTTAACATGATTTGTTTCTACTACAGAACTGTCAGTAACTCAGTGAGTTTCTGTACACTCAAATCAAGATGCTCTTACTTTAAAACATTCCTTTCCCTCCTCTCAGAAACAAACATATACATACAAGGCAGGAACCCTTGTAAGAAAACCCAACAAGAAAACACAGCTTCCTAAACTAAAAAGAGATTAGTAACGATTGACCTACAGCCAGATGTTTAACATAGTAATACATTAGAAGAAAATTCATCTAGCAAAAATAACTGGTCAGAGGAGTGAGTGCTACAACCTCAAAATTACCAGCACTATTTTAAGAGCTGAAACTTTTAGAAATTCTTAATAGCCTGGGCACAAAACTCAAGTCATTGCGGAAGTCTGGCTATTGTTTCCACACACGCTAGCGGGCTGAGGTTGCTGACGCTCCTTGTTTCTTTGTGCCTTGACAACTGTGTTGAACAAACTGTTTCTGAGAACATATTCCTTCAAGCTTGTCCTCCTTGCAAGCAACTCAGGATCAAAGCTTCACCATGCTCACACATTGCTGCAAATTAACAACAACCTTGTAAGTCAAATGTAATCCCATCACATTTGTTTTATTCAAATCTCTCTCTAACAGTAGCTCCACAGTTTGTCTCCAGGGGCTGTGCAACCAAGTATGAGGGCTGTTTATTGGCACAAGTACTTCACTAGTCATTTGTAATGGAAAAAAAGATAAGAGCTCAGGCCATCTCTGAACTGTCTGAGGAAATTCACACATCCATGGCATTGATATGTAAGACCACAATGTATCTGCAGGTGACTATAGCAAAATTTATGCTTGATAGGCACTGAAAACTTTTAAGTTATTTTTGAGCATTATATAATAAAATTACATACTGTCACAAGCAAAAAAGAGGGGTTCTGTTGTTTACAGTTAGATGGATGGGTGGCACATCTGTGGGAAGCATCCATAGGAACAGGCAGAAATCTGCATGAAAGCTGAGGAGACAACCAGAAAAACAGCTGGAAGCACAGCTCTAAAGTACTGCAGAGTAATTGCTTTTTAGGCAGAGACTAGCTGGAATAAAGGCTTTCACTGTGAGCAAGGAAACTGCTTTCTATTCACTTTCTGCCATGCTCAGGAAAACAAAATATAGTGCATTATAGACAAAACTAAATTACAGACTTACCAGTGTATCATCTTAAAAAAAAAAAAAAAGAAAAACAACTTTCAGGATTCTAGTCCTAAAGATTGTATCAATAATGAAAAAAGCTTTTTTGTCATCCCGGCAGCAAATAAAGTCATAATTACACAGCAGGAAAAAGGTTACTGAGTAAGATACTACTCCAAACTGTGAGAGTGGGGGGGGGGGGGGGGGGGGTGGCGGGAGAAAANGGGGGGGGGGGGGAAGGAAAAAATAAATTACACTTGAAAATAAAAGTAAGTCAATTTTTGATGTTTTTCTAACACAGTATGTTCATGGCTCCTAGCTATAGAAGTGGATGCTTATTGTTAGTAACAGTAAGAGACTAAAAACAAACAGATAAGGGAATCTGTTAAAACAGAGGCAAATATTTTATGCATTTTAAGGGATCAAATTATATTATAACAAAGGGCAACTCTCACATATCTCATGCAAACATCAATATTATTTAGTAAAGAAACACACTGTCGTGTTGCTCTTGGCATAAGGAGAGATAAACCTGGCAAATGCCAAGAATAACTAATATAGTTTAGGTTAGAAGGGACTTCTGGGGGTCATCTAGTCCAATCCCCCACTCAAAATTAATTTCACCACAATTGCTACTTCAAAGCTGGAGCATTCCTGCCAGCTGTAGGTCTTCCCTAGCTAAGATTTATTTTGGAAGTGACATACTGACTTTAAAAATCCGTATAACTCACTCTTTTTGTGCTAGTCCAAAGCTCTATTGGTACCAATTACAGTATCATTTATTTGTCATTACTGGTTTAACTATTCTTGAAACTGCCTACATGGAAATTCTTCACCACCAACTCTTCCCCAATACTCTACTCTAATATGTAACTGTACTTGCCACTACAAAAACTGTCCACTATCAAACCTTCCTCTCCCATTCAATTTCAGTCCCTTAGATCCTGTTATTCACTATGGCCACAAGCAATAGATTATGTCTTTTTTTTCTTTCTTTCTTTTTTTGACATGAAATTCTTGGCAATAACTTTTAAAATATTTGAAAATTATCTTCCTGTCTCTCACCTCACACATCTCCTTTCAGGTAAGCAATGTCAAGACATTGACCCTTCCCTTACAGGGCAGACTTTCTGGATCTTTGATCACTTGTTTCTTTGTACCCCATCTAATGAATCTATTTTCTTTCCAGTGCTCCATTTCGAAGCAGACACAGTACAAAGCAGAGCAAAAAGATTTCCTGTGTCTTGCTGGAGCAGTAGACTTCATACGTATTTCCTTAAACCTCTTTTTTGCTCAACTCCCATTGTTTTCTGCAATAATGTGATGAGTCATATGTAGCATGACTATCATTCCTACCTGTAATGCCAACATAAAACTTCCCAATTCTTCATGTACACATTTGATTTTCTTTTTTTTTTTTTTTTTTTTTACTTTACCCCATGTTTTGACTGGGGCACTTTCACCTATCTTCAACCCACTGTTCACCCCACTTCCTGACTTGGTCTCCAATTTGCTTAATCAATTTTAAATTTCAATCTCTTTGTCTGCCTTTGCTACTCCTCCCATCATGATCTTGTTTGAAATCCAGTAAGAATTCTCTGCCTCTAATAATCTAGATTCACTAAGGAAAATATCAACTGCCATTAAAAAAAGACAGATCATTGCAAAGCCCCTTTTACTCACCTAAAAATGTTACAGTAAGGTATGAGCAGCTGTGTCAGATGCAACTCTCTTTCCTGGCTTGGCTCAATTACATCCACAACAGTCTCAATAGTCTCTGGATGTGAGCAGCAACCAGCACTTTGGAGGAGTTGGTAAAAATAAGACTCCTTAACACTAATGTAGCATTAAGAAGGAGGCAATCTTTATTTGGCTGGATGGAAGAGGGGATATCTCATGGAACCACGGTAGCCTTTGAAGGGCTGAAGAAGAATTTTGAGACGCTATGCTGAGCAGAAGTATGGGCTTTCCCCAACACTAGGCTGTAATCAAGAGCAGTATCTCAAGATGCTGGCTAAACCCAATCCCATTAAATACTCTGGTAGCAACCAAATTTTATAATCCCATAAACAGATGAGCTAACCTAGCTAGCAAGTTACAAAAAATGCAAGGAGCAAGGCAGTGCTGCAAAACCCCTTTGGTAGCAATCCTTTTCACTGCAGTTCTCCAAAAATCATGGCTGCCAGAGGAGTTCTCCTGCAGCAGTCATAAGACAGACACAAATATGCTGCAGACCTAAATACTGTTCCACCTCAACAGCTATACAGCTCTGTATATTCTGTATTATTCAGCCAGGACAGGGTGTTCACTACCAGTAACCAAACCTACATTCCTGATTAGCTTTAATGAAATAAAACTATTTTTAGGATCAGTAAGCTATAGGCCAATTTCTTGTTGAAAACAAGCCTGAAGTTTATTTTAGATAAAGAACAGAACAACATTCATGTACTGGTGTTAAAAAGAAGGAAATTCTTATTTCCTTTAATTTCAGCTCCTGGAAGATATGCAACAGAATTTCCAAAGGAAACCAACATTTTCCTTCTATTTAACAGAAATCAAAGACCCCTTCTTCTTCAAACAGGCATAAATTGTTATAAGCACTTTCCACTTTACCATCCCAGCCCGTCCCTTCCCTTCCCCTGCCTTTACTCCACCTAGTTTGCAGTCCATTTAACTTTTTTGGTTGGTTGGTTGGTCTTAATTCACACATCAGTGGGAAATGAGTGTCTAACCCTGAAGATTAGAACATGCAGACAGAAGGCTGTAGCAGCATTTAGCTGTATAACAGCTTCTCCTAGGATCCATGTAGAAACTAAGGTGGGTTATAGTCGCAAAATACACGTATCTCAGATTTTTCACCTTTTCTTAATGAGAATATTGCATAACTACTGCCAAGGGGGAAGATAGATGGGAAGATAGATAGAAAGATAGATAGACAGACAGATAGATAGATAGGACAGATTCTGTCCTCCTTGCCTTGTTTCCTCTGTGGTTCTTCCTGTAGGACTCTTCTTCCTCTGGGGATAAATATTGCTGCTTCTTACTCTGAAATTAGCCACCCCTGGCTAAGGTTTTTTGTTTTAGTCACAGTTAGGTTTTGTTATCCTTGCTAAGTTTAGATGTTTTTGAACACTTACGACTATTGTGGCTGAGAATCAGCACTGCAATTCTAATTTTGCGAAAACAGACAGAGGAGAGAAGATGACATTTTTATTATAAAACCCAGGACATTTTCTTCTCAAACAAGAGAAAACTTCATGCCTATAAAAAACCACATTCAACCTTCATTACATAAGCATGAGTGACTGTTCAGTGAACCAGGAAGCTAGATAAGTATCTCAAAAGTTTTCCTGGAGGTCTTCACATGGGAATTTGTATTGGTGTACCAAAATAAGCCATCCCCATGTAGTGAGGAAATCCTGCAGTTATGACAACACCCCTGGATGAATTGAAATCCAGAAGTTCTTCAACCAATTCTTCATCATTAAAGAAGAATGATTAAATACACTAATAGTTTCAGGGTGCTGCGAAAACTACATAGTTTAGCCAATTCTGAAGGACTAAATTGCATCAGGTTTTCACAATAGATATTGCAGTATCTGTTCTCAACACTTCAGGCAGCCAAACATCTCCTAGAAGTGATGCAAGGCACTGCCAACAACTGTCTTTGACAGAGAATAAAAGTCACATACTTTAAATGAAAAAATACTTGAATTCCATCCTACCATGCCTGCACTAATTCAGTAAAGTTATTTACCTTCCTTCTCAATTTCCACAGCCATCAGGAAGTTTGCAGATCCAAGACGGGGAGGTTCTTTAGCATTATGGAGCACAGGGCTCTTCCTGGAACATTATGTATTCAGACCAAAAGTCACAATAAAGAAAAAAGCATCAAAATTACACATTTTACACTGCTTTGATGTAAATTTTGTGACTGGTCTAACAGGTATTCAGTACTGTTCTGTACTGGTTAGATCTTCTTAAGAGCAGTATCTTCAGGGTAAAAAACCCACCACATTTCTGGAGCTCACAAATGAGGTGGTGAAGACAGTGACCCTGAGCAGGTCAGTAGTACCAGAAAACATAATTCAGTCAGAAGAGATGGTATTAAGCATAAAGTTATTCCTTGCATAAGAGCTCAGTTTTAAGAGGAACTCAAGGACATCTTACACTGAACTAATTGTGAATGTGAAGTGACTGCAGATCCATTAAAAGTGTTTCTTCTGTACACCGCAGTAACCAACATTTTTTGAGATTCCATCTCCAACATGTACTTCACTCATAGCACATTTTAAACCCTAGAAAGTGGTCTTTCAACTGATTTGCAAGGATCCCCCAGGAGAGGTCTTTCCCAGGTGCATTCAGGACTTGTACTGCTTCCTTACAACACCAGTGCTTCTACACCGTCCAGAAGTCCAGAAAGCAACAAAGACCTCGGACTAATTTTGAACACTCTCACCACCAGTGACCGAAGATATTTCAGTCAACCTTCTTCAAACACGGTTATTTTAAAAGCAAAATCATATAACTGGCCATTTCATGCAAATAGTAACATATGACTTGTGAAATGTTATTCACATAATCAAACCTCTGGTAAGATACAGCCACGCTCTTTCCAGCAATGGCACTTCAAATAGAATATTTCCTTCATCTCCTGACAACTTCTCAGCACATCTTAAAGTTTGTAAAGCATTGTTCTGCTGAGACAAACTTTTGTGCTTTAAAAGTCTGTTTCACTTAGAAGTGTCCAAATTCTATCCTGCATAGACTAAGTCCACATATATTTACTAGAGGAAGGTATGATCTACAAAAATATCATAACATCCCAGCCTAATTGGTATTCTACAAATGACACTGCATTTTAAGTGACAATTATCCAAGATCTTAGTTTCTAAATTAAAATTAATCACTTGAAAACTGATTAGGGTAGTTTTAAAAAAAAAGCACTATGCTTCTGCTTTAAAAAGCAGAGTTTGTTTTAGTTATCACTGAGCAATGTGAGGGGGGTAGCTTTTTCTTTAAGAAAGCGCAAAATAGCATTTTCTTTCTAACCGTAGACTTAATTTGCAGTCCAAAGATTGACAAATACCTACAGGAATCTAAATGCAATAAAAGAAAAGAAATGATGATCAAAGAATGTGACACCCCACAGCCCTTCAGTGAATGGGAACAGCAAGCTATGTTTGTTTCTAACTTAGCCGCTCAAAATTTTGTAACGAAAATGTTATCAATGAATTAAAATACCATCCCACAAGGCCATAAAACTACATTGAACTGGAAAAAATAACTTTAGCAAATATTTATCATCAGTTTCTGAAACCTTTCCATAGTGCATTGATTGAAAATGTGGTACTGAATTAACTCAAATCTGTTTTGATTTTGAATAACCTGTGAAAAAATAAAAAAAAACAATGTTCTATGTATAAATGTCTCTTGAACAATATTATTTAGACTTTAATTAATCATAAATCACAGTTATGAAACTAACAAATTACTGATGTCCTGTTACACTGATTTTTATTTCACAAACTATCATCTTAATGCTCAACAGCAAGATCTTGAAGAAGATAAATGCAGAACTTTTATACCAGCATTAAGAAAGTATTGATTTTAAGCATTCAGATGGAAAATGAAAGTATAAAAAAACAGAGCAGTCCAACTAACAAAAGCTTAAATTGTGGCAAAGTGCCATATATCCTATACTCTCCAAATAGCAAGCTTTTGTTGATTTAGCAGAGACTTTTCTTTGTGTCATGCTTTGACAAAAGAGAACAAGACTTGTAAGTCATATATCAGGTAAGAAAGAAAACAACATTTGGAAGAATTTCGTAGAAACATATCTTTGCTGAAGCGAGAACGAAATTCTTACTAATTTCTTAAGGAAGAAATTAGTAAAAATGTAACTACTGAATTGGTTAGTAGTCAAAATGAAGAAAGTACTACTTCCAGTGCCATTCAGACACCCCTTTTTTGTCTTAGTCACATGTACGCTTTTGTTGTCTAATTAAAAATTCTATATGTTACCATAACCTTGAGAACCTGACATTTTTCCTGCTGCTTGCATTCAGAAGGGTAGCCTACCAACCAACTGCTACAGCAGAGATCACACCACAAAGCATCTGCTTCTTCCACAAATGTCCAATGGAAAAAAAAAAAAATTCAGCATGCCACAGAACTCATCTGCTTCTTTTATACTGTAATGGTTGGCCATGCTACAACAGACAGTATTCCTGGAAAACCTCAGCTTCCTCTAATTGGACTTGAGGCACAACTGAAAATAAGATTTTCTGCAGAACAATCAGAACAGTCACTGAAGATGATTATTAGTTTTAAAATTACTTGATCTTTGAAGGACAGTCTACTATTTTTCAAGAGATCAGATGTTTATAAAATAAAAAAAACCAATCCTTTCTTCTTCTAGAAAACATTGCTGAACAAGTTTATTTGCTTTACTGAAGGACAAAACCAAATCACCTTACTTTCATAAACAATCCCAACCCTCAGAAAAACTGAATTTTTCAGGGTTCACAGGGAGTGCAGTAAGATCAAAGATATATAAACAGATGAAAGTCTTCTATACCAAACAGTTACTTAAGTATTTTATAAAGTTTCTCATTATTTTAATAGATGTATTTCCTATTATCTAGTGGATTTCATAATTTTATTTCACTTCTTACATGGTACTTGAACAAAAAGTATTTTAAATTTTTTTTCAAAGACAGCAATAAAAGTCTTTCAACAATGCTGACTGGCAGTTTGCCACTGCCATCAGTAAACCACCAGGGAAGACAGAAAGCAGAACCAAAAATAACATTCTCTAGTTGGGTCCATTTGCCATATGTTACACACAAAAATAAATAAATAAACCACCAACCAAAAACAAACATATGTTTCTCCAACAACCATAAACCAGGAAACAAAAAAATAATAAAATCGAACTACAACTCCTCAGTCGTTACCAACCCATTCCTCCAAGTACAGCACTTGTTTTTAAGGTACCTTTTTTTTTTCCTTTTTAAATGAGGACCTCTCAAAGTTAATTTTCCTGAACTTATTAGCAAGTGTTTATTTCTCACCACGGCAGTACTTTCTGTAGAAGAGCCAGTCAACAAGCAATTTACAGATTGCTAACATACAGCAGCAGCACACAGAAATGCAGCCACATGAAGGAGATCAGGCGTTGGAGCTTTTTCCTTACCTTTCCCATTTTGCCATGCAGTATACCAGGACAAACTGAGGAAAGTAGTGATGAAAACTAACACGGTGGCCACAGTTCCATTTCGGAGCCTCATCTCATTTCAGCATCACACTTGCTTATGTTCTGCTAGTGGAGAGGACCTGTCACTTGGGCTTGCTGCAATGAAGTCAGCTGAAGTATTCCAGCAGCAGCTGGACAACAGCAACATGAAATGTAGCTCTCACATATCAGATGTATCATAAATCAATCCATTCCAAACTGCTGTACGCTTTCTTCTAGTTCTCATCCATCCAGCTTCCCTTTATTCTTCTAGACCTGTTTAAAGGAAACAAAATTTTAACAGATTATGTCAAAAATACTTAGAAGAGTCCCCCAAGAACCAAAATATACTACATCTTTGCTGTGTCTTAGGTGCACCACCCTCTCACTGCCTCAGTCTTGGCTCAGAGAATAGAACTTGTTAGATTAATGTGTGCCTTTCCTAAGACTATTTGCATCTGGGGGAGCTGTATTTCACAGGAATTTGGTCACCAAAGGACAAACACACACATCACCAACATTAAAATTTGATTCTCAACTCAAGGGAAGGTCATATGTCACCTGGCAGGTATCAAACTGCTACAAAAGCTGCTTTCAGGATGCAGTAACTCAAGGCCCCACTCCTAAGACCTCATTTCAACAAAACCCCTCTGAAATGAGTGAGGTCTCATGTAACTGCAGGAGCAGAACCATCTCCAGTGAGTTGAGAGACCAGAGCCTTGAACACCATGTACAAACCTACATCTCTCATCTTTGCTCAGTGCAAGAGGATTTGATCCATCCACAACCATTTTTTCCCTATCTCATTTGCAGCTGAAGCACAGACCACAGTCCCACGTGCAGAGACCACTCAATCCATACCAACTGGCATCAACCCAGAAGCCCCCAAAAAACCATGGTGTGCTCCTCTATACCACACAGGCATAAACATAAAACCTAAGTTACCCACAGTTCAGTTTTATGCCTCAGGAAGGTTCCATATCCTGGTATTAGAAAATCATCAACTGGCCAAACACAGCCAGTTGTGTTAATCACACTGTCCTAAGCAAGACAAAGAGAGTATACAGGGCAATAAATAAACCGACTTTAAAAGAGAGGGGAGAGGTTTTCAAAGTATTAAATCATCTCTACAGTAGTCAAACATTAGCAGACAACATTCTTTCAAGGCACTGCCAAGTTTTTTCCCCCACTATAAACTATATCTGATACAAGTATGTTACTCAGCAATAAATAACTTGCTCTGCATTTTCTTTGGAAGCAGTCTCTGTCACCTTCTTGCCTTGCTGCATTCAGAACAACAGGGGAAAAAACTCCACTCTTTATTATTATAGCACCAATAGATTCCAGTCCAATTTGAACTATTCTTCCCAAGATTATATCACAGCACATATTACCTCTACCAACGGGCCCACAAAACAGGGCATAACCAACAAACATGGTTAACAAAAGAATGGAAACGATCAATAAAGTTGCAGAACCACACACTCCTGTGTTCTAATCTCAGTCACATCACCTAGATTACTGGAAGTGTTTACCTTTGGACCACAGTTACCTCACCTATAATGCCAGTAACGTGCTCTATTTGAGGAACTTCATGCACAGATAGGTTTGTGGCTTTAAACATTAACTCAGAAAGCACACAGTACCTACAAGGAAGAGAACAAATGCAAGCACATGGGAAGCAGACACAGTGGATGGTAAAATTCAGTGAGAAACAAAATAATGAACTGGAATAGAAAGAACTGCAAAACACCTTATGATATGAGAAAGCCAAGCTCAACACAATGAGAGATAAGGACAACTGAGACACCTACAAAGAGCCAACACAGAGAGCACAGAATGCCAAGAAATATCATCAGTACCAGCATTCTGAAGTGGAGAGGGACACAATAAAAGCCAGAAGTATCGGCAATGATAATTGTCTTGATAAACTTTAATAGCAAGGAGAGGCAAAGATCCCAAGTCCCAAAGTTTTATAAGGACTGTCTATGTGAATTTAGGAAATTCACGTCATCCCCAAACTACCAGAGTAAGTGACTAGGATACCAAGACTAACAGTTCAAATCAGATGAAGTTTCTCTGAAGCAAGGATGTTGTTATCCTGTTTCAGTATCCTGAAACTGTTACTTAGCTTCCCCATTATTTTAGCATCAGACAGATCTCTCTGGAGCAGTTCAGGTGTGCACAAAGGACCAGGCTGCAAGCTAGAGGGATTATCCCAGGGAGGGCAACTGGCAGCTGGTCCAACATGCAAACAAGAGAGGGCAACCAGGCAAGTAGAAATATTATCCGATAATGCAAGGAACCGTCTGCCTTTCCAGAAAACACAGGCATAATTTTTACATTAGCTGCAACAAAATCAAGATGCTGTGATCAGGGCCTCTCATTGTGCTATCTGAATCCTCAAAAAGGGAATCAGAAAAAATTCAGAAAACAAAAAGTAAAAGGAACAGCAGCAACCTGGTTCAACCAGCAGTCAGTATGCACATCGTGTCAAATCAATAACTATCATGAGTTTGAGTTGGCTGGTTCTGCTTTCATCCTTCTCTTCGGGTGTTGTAACCACTCCTCTTAGCACAGGCACCAGCAGCTCAGCTACAGCTCAGCAGTACTTAGATGATTATTTAAGCATTTCACTATATCAAACTGCATACATCAAGGCCATGCATAAACCAGATGTGTACCAGCTTTTAAAAATGTAATATAGCTAAACCAGCAGAAACACATGTGTAGTTGCACATAAATTATTTAAGTCCCAGGTGGTCACTTTAGGTTTGTTCAATAATTTACAGCACAATCTAAACAAATTTAACGGAGGAGTAATCCAGTTTGAGATGACAGTATGATAGTGTATAACTAGACAGATGAAGCCTATGAAATTTGCCAGCACCATTACGACCCGAATCTTTCCCCCTGCAGACCGAAGGGAATGACCCGGCTGGATGCCGAAGGCCAAGGGTGCTGAAGGTGCCGGCACCTCTCGGATGTGGAGCAGAACCCTACTGAATCACGTCTTAAATAAACCAAGAAGTTTCTGCTTGTATCCAGACACTCCCAAAATACATACAAAGCATATTCCCAACCGCAAACCATAAAAACTGACACACTCCAGTGCGCCTGCAAAGGCTCTTCACATAGCTGCTGAGGGGTTGGATGGTGCGGGATCACAGCACGAAGCGTGCCAGACTTCCGAGAGGATGAGCCAGACCCCATCCTGCCGGGAGGGTGCGAAATCACCTACCGCGGTAGCACGGCTGCACTGAAAAGGCTGCTCTTGAAGGCACGCAAGAACGGCCCGTGAGGAAACGGCAGCTAAAAGGAGAAGGCGGCGGGGACCTGCTAAACAGGGAATTTTCCGCCGTATTTCCACTGACGCGCTCCCCCACAGCCGCGGTGCGCAGCCGGCCGCCGCCACCCGCCGCCCTGGCATCCCGCAGCCCTCAAACCCGGGCAAGGGGCATCGGCTGCCTCCGTGGAAACCGTCCGAGTCAGTCAGGACCTTCCCCGCTGTCCCTCCGCCCCGGTCGCAGCTGTCTCGTCGGGGAAGCGAAAAATCGGGGGGGTGACGGGCACCGGGAACCGCCAGCTCTGCCGGGCGGCAGAGGGCGAGAGCTGACGGGGACGGAGGGAGGGAGGGAGGCGGGGAGGGAGAGCGCCGGTCCGGGAGCTGCGCGGTGCCCGGGGCATCGCGGCGAGGCTGCGGGGGAAGGAACAGACACAGGAAACTGCAAACTCCGCCGAACGCCCCTGCGATCCCAGCGCGGCGAGGAGGAAGGGTGGGGAGCGGGGTATCCCCCAGCACCCCAGCAGGAGAGGGAGAGGGCGCAGCGCCGCTCTGCCCCGGAGCCCCGCGGGCAGCCCCGAGCAGCGGGCGAAGGGAGAGGGCGGCAGCAAGTCCTGCGGAGGAGCGGCCGGTGCTCCCCGCACCGCCACGCAGGTGCACGGCAGCGCAGAGAAGAGCGGGCGGGCAGATGGCGGAGCAGGACGGCCCCCAGCCTCCCGCCGGCGACACCGCAGAGACCCGCGGGGAGGGGAAGCGCCTCCGCCGTGCTGCCGCTCCAGAGGCTGAGGAGCCGCCCGTCCCCGGACCCCCCCCGGAGCCGAGCCGGCGGTCCGCAAGGGCGCGGGGCGCGCAGGGGCAGCGGGACGCGCTGACCGCCGCTGCCGTCCTCACCTGTGCGCGGCGCTCCGGCACGGCAGACCCGCGGGGCGCGGGGGCTGTGCGGGCTCCGCCGGGGCTCTCACTCCCCTTCCCCGCCCGCCCCCCGCGTCAGCGGCGCGCCCAGCCCCAGCGCCCGCCCCCCGGCCCCGAGCGCCATGGAGCGCGCGGAGCCCCGCCCCGCCCACCCGCCGGCACCGCCAATGGGCGCCGCCGCGGATGGCGCCACTCATTGGCTGGGCTGCCTGTCATTCTCTTCGGCCGCGGCTATAAATGGCGCTGTCTCGCAAAGCCTCCCTCAGCGGCTGCGGCGGGAGCCGAGAGCGGGGGTGGTGGTTTGGAGTGCCGCTTGCGGCGGCGCGTTCCCTTTTTTGGAGCCGCTCTTGGAGGTTTGTGACTTCGGGAGAGCCCCGGGAAAGGCTTAACTGCGCCAGCGCTTGAGTGCTCATTGCCCCCTGCTGAGGTGCACTCTGAACTTGGTCGCTAGCCCACTACGTGGGTGTTTCTCCGTCTGCCTGTCAGTGCCGCACAAGCCGCACGTATCGGTGTCCCGTGTGACCTGCTGGCTCACCACTTACAAGAAGTCACAGTCATGAATTTCACCGTTGAGTTCATACCCTGCTAATAAACACCTCCCGGAGCTTGGACTGGGAGCTGTCGAAATTAAAGAGCGGGTTGTTGCTTCACGCCAGTAAAAGGAGCCCTGTGTGCTTTGTCCCGCTGAGGGCAGGCTGTTCTCGGGCAGCGGCGTGTGGGCCGCCCCGAGGTGCTCGCACAGGTACAGCCGTGTGGCTGGGAAAACCAACCCGGCTTTCTCCAGAGGTTCCTGCACTGTGCGATCACTGAGGGAAAGTCAGTGGCAGCTTTACTCTATGGGTTCCCTGTTTAGAGTCATGATGCTGCTGTTCTGTAAGTAACCCCCTATCTTCAGTGGTTTGTTTCATGTGTTCCAGGAATTCCATGAGTTCTTTAGGGTCTGAAAACTTCAGACCGCACGCTTAGCTTAGGGTAGGGTCCCATCTACCTCACAAGTAGCTCTTGACATGTAGTGCTAACTGGCTGGCAATGTTCAATCCTTTTCATGGATTGATTTCTTCCCCTTCTATGCTTACCTTCCACCTACTTCAAAGTCCATAGTATATCTTTTTAATCTCTATAGAATTATCAAATCATAGAATGGATTGTATTAAAGATGATCTAGGTCCAAGGCCCCTTGCCATGGGCAGGGATACCTTTCACTAGACCACGTTGTTCAAAGTCCCATCTCACCTGGCCTTGAACACTGCCAGGGTTGGGGCATCAATAACTTCTCTGGGAAACCTGTGGAGTTTTATTCTCCATTAAGTCTCTTAACGCTGGATGTAGTGGGATAGTTCCCCACTAGAACTTTAGAAACTGTGGAAAAATCGTGCAAGTTATTCTGTCTGCAGAGTGACATTTAACAAGTTTCCATATGCTTTCATGTTTTCTTAACAGTGCTTCAACACATTACAGTATTTTTACACATTCGGGTACCTGCACAGTAGCCCTCAGTGATTTTTCTGTCTTTCTCAGACATTTCAAAGAGGGTCTGGTGGCAATGCAGGCAGATCGCAATAAAGAATCTCAGGAGAAGTTTGCGAGGTCATGACACCCAGGCTGTTCTGTGATTTTACTCATTGAGTGGTGAGAATTTATTATGTAAATGTGTGCTTCAATCCTCCCTTTTACAAAGAAGTGGAATGAAGTGGATTTTTTATTGAAAAACAAATTTAGCACAATAACTTTCAAATAAAAATTAGAGCATGCTGCCCATCCTCATGCACACAGACACATCTATGGCAGAATTTTCTGTAGAGATCCCAACATTAAAGGCACCATTGTTTGCATCTAATAGATTAGTGCTGCTTAGGGATATGAATTTTTGCATTTCTGTGCTGGGAAAAAAAAACTGGCAGAGACGTTTTCAGATAAAAGTCCTTTTGTCAGGAGAGCTTAGTCTGCTGAAGAAAAGACTGTTACAAGATGAGTATAAAGGCAGTTATTTCACAGGGACTGTCTGAGCCTTCCTACTTTTTGTCCTTGCACTGATTGACCGTTTACGTTAGGAAGGTTTACTGACTGGAGCTTGTCAGTATCCAATTAACTATTAACTTCCCCAAACAATAGAGTGCATGTAATGTAGTTGTTCCTTGGCAGTCATCCTCTTGAGTTAGCTGTGCTTCTTTCCTGAGAAAGAAGGCAAAGTTCAAAACTGGGCAGGGGGGGGAAAAATCCACATTGCCCTCGTCTGACCTACTACAGCAATAATCAAATGCCTCTTGGCATATTCCACTGCTTGATGCATGGACAAAGTGCACAGTGAAGGAAATGCTGGAGCTGCCAGTGGAAAGGAGTTGGGGCAGGCACACTGAAACATCCCTTACTTCTGGTGAAGATGGCAGTCCCCTTTTAGGCCTGAACAATATTTAATGCCAGCAAATTTCTGAATTCATTCTTCCTGCTGAGTTATTCTTTTGTCCTGCAGCCACTGCTGTTCAACTGGAGTATCTGTCTGAAATGGGAGATGATTAAGCAATCCAAAACTCCAAAAATTGTATTTAAATGCGAGTGTAAGGTACATACACTGTAACAGCCTTAACAGGGGAGACCTGAGGGGAGAAAAATAAAATTTTAAAAATACAGGAAGTTTAAATCCCTAGTATTCCAGCTTTGGTTGCTGAAAAAAAAGAAAAAAAAAAAAAAAAAAAAGCCAAACAAAATACTTGCTATTCTATACCAGCAGGAAACACACAAGCGAGAAATGAATAATCATATTTCAACAGAGGGAAGACTTCATGCTGAGAGATTTTTAAGGTATTACCTAGCTATCAGAGTAAAGACAAATTGGTAAGAGATGCTCCAGGCCTGCCATAATTTCATATATGCTGCAGTGGCTGCACACCTGGGTAGCCAACTTCTATAGAGCTGTGTGTTTGTTGCTATTCATCGGCTCTAGATCCTGTTTTATCCAAGCATTTTCCTGACTACCTCAGAAGCTCAGCAACTGTTGTTGTTCTTGCATTTCACTGTGTTCATGTTCTGGCATTCTCGGGCACTGAGAAAGATGCAAAAAAGATAGAAGTGCTTGGCAGTGGCAGCAAAAATCTGAATGGTTGTTTGGCTGAAAAATGGCCATCTGAAAATTGTCAGCATTTCCCAACCAAAAATTGAATCCTCTCTTAGAGAAAGGATTTATTCCCAGCCTGCCACTTAGCCCTGTTTTTCAACAGAGCAAATTCCTTTCAGTGCTTCTACCTCCATTTAACCTCAGTTTTTCTTTTTTCAACTGTAAACCTTTCATGACCATATCTTTTTTGCTTTATGTTAGCTGAGCATCTTGCTCAGAGAAACTGTATTTTGCTGGGCCTTTTCCATACTCCCATATCAACAATGAAGAAAGAGGAGCACAAATACACCCAGTGTATATCACAGAAGGACTGGCCACGGTTGTCCACTGCCCCTGCAACTGTTCTGTGCCCCAGGCTGGCTCCTGCTTAAGGCCACGTGCCAGTACATGGATGGGAGAAGGAAAAGCCAACTGCCCTTCAACCACGTTCTTATACCCAGAGTGCTGAGGAGCTGGGCTTCAAGTCATGGCACAGCACAGGGAGGATCTGAGGCCCTCACCCAGCACCATGGCAGGGCAGGAGGAGGCCAGGCTCATGTGAAGGGAAGGGAGGAAGAAGAGGAGCTTTCCTGTCGCGGACTCTCCGTGTGTGGAGACACGAGGCTTGACTCCATTTCAGAAGGCTGATTTACTATGTTAAATATTATATTAAAATGCTACATTAAGACTATACTAAAGAACAGAGAGATCAGAAGGCTCAACAAGAATAGAACAGAATAGAATAACAAAATCCTGTGACTGCTCACAGCCTTGGCACAGGTGGTTGTGATTGGTCATCAATGGAAAACAATCCACATGGACCAATCACAGATGCACCTGTTGCATTCCACAGCAGCAGATAGTAATTGTTTACATTTCTCTCCTGAGGCTCCTCAGCTTCTCAGGAGAGGAAAAATCCAAGCAAAGGATTTTTCATAATATCATGGCTACACTTTCCCATCCCCTTCCTACGAGTAGTTTAAACTACTCGTATGAAAATAGAGAAGGTTTTCCCATCTCACAGACAGATTTCATGCTCATGCAAATTCAGATCTCATTCCAGTTTTGTAGATGTAAACTGAATCAAATGAATGCCTCAGTTGCTGAGCTAGTTTGCAAAATACAGGTTTTGGTTTGTAGTATTGTAAACTTATTTTGTACACAAAGCTGCTAGATGTAGAGTTCATGGCTCGTGTAGCAGCTGTTGTAGCACTAATACTCAACAAGAAAAGGGACACAGAAAATCATACTGAAATAGGATTATATGTACAAATCCTTAGTAGCCATAAAATGCCACATTTAGGTAATCTTTACTCTGTCTTCTTCATGATAACATTATGAAATTATCTTCTCTGTTGTGATGCTGCCTCTCCACACAGAGCTGTTTCACTCAGAAATCAGGTGTGATCCTTTCCTGTAGGTAGATTGTTGTTCCACTTTGACAAGATAAAAACTGAGGAGTGAGAGAGAGCAAATAATCTGTCTGAGAAGTCTTTTGGGAAGGTAGGAGCAGAGGTTGGTCTCTAAACTCAGAGAATCATGCAATCATTTAGGTTGAGAAAGACCATTAAGATCATTGAGTCTGTGTTTCTTTACCCTCACCCCTACATCACTGTCATTCCCTGTCTGAGCTGCAAATGTCTCTGCCATATGCTCAAAGGTGATGAACATTTACATTTATTCATCTCTTTCTGAAGGCAGAGGCTTTTAAATGCATTTGTACTGTTACCTAAACATAAACCTGGAAACTGTGAAGTTCATAGTTTGCCAATATGGTTGATGGTAGCTGAGGTCCTGTGTCTGGGTAAAGAGCAGTCAAATACACTTATATGGAAGAGATAGTCCAAGTGAAAGGAAATCACATGAACAATTAAGGATTTTGATGGCCAACTCATTTTCCAGTTGCCTGCTTTGCGGTACTGCTCTTGTACAATTAGAAGAAAAATGTTCAGGGAAATTTTGATAATTAGACTTCACACACTGGACATCTTCATTGTAAGCAAAACACACTGTGAAGGTGGCTCCTGTACCTTACCTCAGGGTGACTTGGTGGCTGATCCACTCATGGCCAGGAAGCTGCAGTTAAAGGGAAGTCTGAATTAGGTCCTCAGCAAGTGTGGTTTTCTGAAGGTCTTCTTGAAAAGGTCTGTCTCACTCTTTCTTAGAAAAACTGAATATAGGTCCAGACAGCATGGCAAAAGAATCCAAGGCAACTTGCACAGGCAAAAGGTAAGGTATTTTAGAAGGGTCTGTCAAAACCCAGCATATTTTCTCACTGATAGCTTTGAAAGACAGAGTCTGTGTCCCCTCTATAACTCTTAATTATTTTGTGCCGAATTGTTACCAACTCTAATGATTTTTCGCTCCACTCACTGCAAATGCCCAAATATCTACTTGAATAATGCACAGTTAAGGCTCTAGCGTATTTTCTAAAGTTGTGAAGATTTGTAAAGACTGATCTAAAATTTGCAAAAACAATGCCAATCTAAATAACTGCCTGCCAAGGGGCACGAACTATAAAACTTTGTACTCCAGACTTGTGGCACAGGCTCCCCTGCCAAAGAGTGCGCTGGTTGCACATTAGTCTTTGCATCACTTTCTTTGTCTCATCTCTGTTCTTGACTAACCCAGCCTGCCTCCTCTTCACCAGTCCTTCTTCCCAGAGGAATGTGGGGTTATTGAGGACATGGTTCAATCCACTTTGTTAGAACCAGATATTAAAGAGTCAAAACCAGGCACCAGGCTATTGGCAAAGATCTAACTCTAGCTCCCTCTTACTCCTGCCCTGTCACTCAGGAGGTGTCTGGAGAGTGAATGTCTTTTCCTTCCACTGCTGGCTGAATGGCAGATCTGGACATCTCTTGCAGACCAAACTGGAATAAAGCATTTGTTGCCACATCCCTTCACTTTATATTCTGTTTCAGATGGGGGTCGATAGCCTGAGAACAGCCTCATTAAGACAAGAGCTCTACAGATGGAGGAGCAAGGGAAAGCTTCCTGTGCTTCCTCATGTTGACCTGACCTCTTTCTTTACAGAGAGAGAGCACTAGGATGAACGTTTTCTGTCACTAGAGACAGCACAGGGCAGGGAATGAAGATTCCTTCTCACAGCAAAAGATCAGCTGAGAGGTGGGTAGCAACAAGTTAATAATGGAATGTTTTCAAGAACGGAGCAGGCTGCATGTCCATGAATGACTCCTGCAGTGTGCATTCATGCCTAGTGACGTAATTCCCAGTCCAAACTGTGTACGTGGAACCTGATGCTGGGGATGATGGCTGGGTGAAGATTTGCACTAACAGCAGTGGCCCACCAGCACCTGCCAGCATCACCTCAAGGGGCAAAGCAGCAGAAAATTTCCTCTTGTGCCTTCCTCACCACAGCTGCTGCTCTGATCCCGTGCCACTCTCCTGTCTTCCCCAGCTGCTCTGCTGTCATAATGCTGTGCCAATATTGTGAAGAGCAGGCAGAAGTGGTTGACCCCATTAAAATTGGTATGAATGGAAGAAGAAGAGACAGATTCATGAGCACCTTGACAAAGCATGCCCCTGAAGCTTGCACTCTTCTAATCATGTCCAGCACCATCCCAACAGATATGGGTAAAATGTTCAAATCCAGTTGATCCCTAATGATTGGTAAGGGATTTTTGGTCTCCTCATCCATCTGCCTCCTCTAAATTTTGCCCTGAACAGTGTATTTACTGTGCAAGTCATTCCACAGCACAGCAGGGCCATGGGACCATGGGCTCAAATCCAGCCTGGAGAGGATGAGGTCTGTTGCTTGAACCTGAGGTTTATGCCCAAGTGATTCTGTCAGCAGGCGATTTGGCATGGGGGGTGAAGGAGTAGGAGAATTTATACCTTTAGAGCCCCTTGTTCAACCTGTAGTACATATCATTAACTTCTCTTCTTCCAAGACACATCAAATGTCAAGATAATCACTGTGAGCATGTGAACTGCAGCACTGAAAATAATTATCAAAGCCACTCTCCATTTAAACTAGAAGAGCTGTTGCTCTTCTGTAATGAAAAGATCTCATGCTTTGCCCTATCACAGCAGGGATTCAGCTGTATTAAGTCATTCTTACTGGCCTTAAACACTTTAGTGATGTTTCTTTCATTTGAGTGTTCTTTCTGCCAATTTAGAATCCCATCTCCTCCCTATAAAGCAAACCTGTAGTTATCCAAGCAGTAGTGGAGGATGGGAGGTGGCAAGGAAAAAATAGATAGCACAGGAGCATTCTTTGCGGCATTTAGAAATAATGAGTGCAATTTCCTAGGTCTTAGGACTTTTTAGACAATAATTTCAGGAAGAGGAGAAGTGAACCTCAGTCAGACAGGAGCCCTAACCAAATAGCTGTAATACCACATTGTAAGTAGCAACAAGCTAGGCACTGTTGCAGCTCCAACTGGCACCAAAAATTATAGTAATAATGTAAGAGATTTGGGACTGTCAGGCAGCTTCCTCCCCCAGGAAGGACAGTGAGGACATACATTTTTTAATGAAGCAGTGTATTCCCTTTCTTCACTGATTTGAAAGAAGCTTTAGATTTACATCTCCACTTGCAAAAGTAGGTGTTCAGCCTCCTCTCAATTGCATGCAGATTACTCTCCTGGCATACAAAGGGAAACCAGCAGTTTAAGAGCAATGTGTTGATATTGTATTTTATTCCCAAAAAGTGCTTTTCATAATGACAGCTCCTAGTATGATCCCATGTGCTGTGCTGCCATGCGGGCAAATGCTAATTCCACCCATCCACAAATGTGCAGGTAATGAGAGTCAACGGGACAGGGGTGAGGAGCAGACTCCAATCAAAGGTGTTGAGTACCACTGGCAGATGGAGCACACTGAGCAATTAATAAACCCTTTCTTAGGGTGGTACCATGTTGGTGATGATGAGTTTGATAATTATAACAGCTGTATCACTGGTATATTGCATGTCATGCATAATACTGCATGACATGCATTATCCCTATGCTGAGAGAAACAGAGCAGTAATAAATGACAAGACTGACACATGCAGTCCTTTGTTTTTTAAGGTAATTACAGGTAAGGAGTTAGGCCACATGTGTAGCAACATGTTCCAAGGATGACTCCTGTTAATGGATAATTAAACTTTAAAACCACCAAGGACTGGGTGTTTTCCCTGACTGCCAGAGCTGAAGGAGGGTAAAGGCAAGGACAAATCAGAGAAGTTCACATTTGGCACAGGCAACATGGACTTGTCTGGAAAGCAGTGGCTTTCCTCCCTGTCTCTCCCATGCTGCAGGCTGTGTCTCCTTTTCCCTCTGCATTTAGGTGAGGTTGCCAAGTGCAAGAGTGTGAGCCTGGGGCTGGCCTTCCTTGCCAGGGAGCCCAGCTGAGATGGTCCTTGGGGGAAACACACCTCTCTTCTCGCAGAGCATGGCTGCAGCCTGGCTCTCAGTCTTGCCATTGCATCCATCCTGCTTCATTAGAACCTGTTTATATTTTTGATACTGTATCTGCTGCTAATTACAGCCCAACAATACTGCCTCAGTGTGCAAACATGACCATCATCCAAATATTGTTTTGCATAACCAGAATGCTGGGGTTGCAAACATTTGCATAATGTTCAATTATTTAGGCAGAACATAAAATTTGTCTTCCTCTCAAAAGCATTTTTGTGAAATGTCTCAATAATTAAACACCACTATGTTTATTAACAGCAGGGAAGATTCATGAAATGTATTAGTCAGAAAAAAGCAAGTAGCTGCATCTACAGTAATCAAAATATGCCATTCCAGAGTAGATCCCCAAGCAAGGCAACCACCAGCATGAACTCCTGTGTGCAACCGAGCAGAAGACAATTAAAAGCGTAACAGTTCAGCAGCTGTAACTTGGAGGGGTCAGGGAGCCAGAATTCAATGGCTTAATTCACTCTTTAATCAATACATAACGTTTTGAGAAGACTGGATCAATTATATTGAGCCAGCTGAAGTGAGCCTTTTGTCCATGAAAGGTGAAATTTGGGGTCAGCTGGAGGCCTACACATGGTGCTGCAGCCTGGGAAAGGCATCTGCAGGCTCCTGCTCCAACATGCTGCCCATTGGAAGGCGCCCAGGTCCATGCACCAGGTGACAGTCACACATTTGTCCCATCCCAGTGGCACCTGGGATAGGGGGTGTTTCTTCATAGGGTTCCTCTAGGCAGCTGCCTAACAGGCTGGAAGAAAGCAAAACAGGACCTAGTAAAGTAGCCAGAGGCACATAATAAAAAACATCTGCCTTGATGGCATAGGAAATGCTTCTGCAGCATTTCTGCACCAGTGCTTGCTGATAGGGGAGAGTGACCAGTTTGGATCTTAGTCTCAGGACTCTTTGTACAAAAATTCCCCTAAAATGAATGGTCAGAGTAGAGACTGACGTTGACAAATGTGCTGGGATATCCCAGCACAAGGCAAGATGCAGAGGGTCTTTCAAGCAAGTAAAATTTGGAGGCTGCAGAGGAAGAGATAGACCCTGGCTGTCACCTACTGGACTCCAATTTGATCAAAATAGTCTATTTTGCCCAAGTGTAAAAGCTCCAAATTGTATTAGGTTATTTGGAAGGAAGGCAGAATTCAGGACCAGAGATTGTTTCTCAATTAAAGGAACAATTGCCCACTAAATTAAGAGGAAATATGTCTTCTGTCTTGGAAACAAGCGTTCATCTCTGAAGTAAAATATTTTTATAATTTGAAATTATGAGCTTGCATATGAGAGAAGCATAAAAATTGAAAGGTTATTTTATTTTATTTGGGTAACATTGAGGTTTTTTATCATCTCTTTTAAATTTAACTTTATACTTCAGTTGTATTTCAATAACGTTATGCAAGAAATTAAGCTTGTGCCCTTCTGCCCTCTCTGAAACTCATCTGCTACTTGCTAACAATAACTCTACATTACTCAATTTCTGCAACATGCATATGGTTAAGAGGCTCCCTTTTTGTCCATCAATTACATAACAGCAGCCAAGGAAACCACCTCTCTTGCTCCAATACCATTTGTGTAATTTGCAGGGCTCAGTCTGAGCATTACTGTTTTGTGGCATGGTGCCAGGGGTCCTGTCACCCAGGATGTGGTGAGGGGATGGCTGACTTTGGCAGGTGAATTTGGAAAGGTGTTTGTGCAAAAGGATAAAGCAATCAGGGAAACCAGCACAAGTCTATCTGCTGGAATAACCACCCTCTGCTTTTACCACGTGAAAACCTGGGCCCACATAAACAGGCTCTGACAGCAAATACTGCATTCTTCCTCAGCCAAAGAAAATCCTTCCTTCCATCCTGCTTTAGGATGGGAAGGTAGGTAGGTCACAAACCTAAATTTGCCTCCCCAGGCTCTTTTCAACGACCCCAATGTAAAATAAAATATATTCTCACTTTAATTGAGAAAGTTGGGGCATGACAAGGCAATTCAAAGGCTCTCTGGTAAGCAGCTGACAGCACACCCACCATTGGAAGTGCCCTGCACTGTGCTGCAGGACAAAGTTCAGTAGCTGGATGCTGCAGAAACACAAGGCACCCTTGGGTGGCAGGCAGCTCACTCTGGACTGCTTCAGCTCACATGGAAAATAAACAGAAAATCATAGAGGAGGAAGCAGCAACTTTACTTTGTGTGGCTTTTGTTCCTTTCAAGACTGTAGCAGCACCGTAGCCAGGCTGTGCCCAACATACTGCCAAGCTGCCCAAAAGCACAGGCAGCATATCAGGTGTTGGAGCACATCCTGTGAGCACTGGAGCTGCATTTACTGAAGAAGTTTTGCAGTGCCACAAGGTTGGGGGCCAGGGAGTGACTGGTTCCATGACTTGTCTTACTTGGGACTCTCATTGTTGTGGTTCAACATACAGGCATAAGCCAACCTAAAGGCTTCACTAAGCAAAAAGCAATCCCTTCCATATACTTGAGGTGAGTGCTGCAGGAAGAGGCAAAGGAGTTAAACGAAGGCAAGTCTTGTTTCAAGGAGTGGCTAGATGGGGAAGATGATGTCTGTTTTGCCTGGACAGGCTCAGGACCTTATTCTGCTGCCTTGTCTGCAGGCAGCCTGCCCATCAAAATTATCTCCAGTGCTGAGTGCAGAGAGGATGAGCCAACAGCTTATTAAATAGGAGTCTCTGTTATTTCTGCTGAGAAAGGTGGCTTTTATTTTCCTGAAGGGTTATTAACTGAATTCTTCTCTTGTCCTAACTCTGGTTGTTTTCCTCTGCTTTTTCCAGAGAGTTCTCATTGGTTCTTCACTGGAGGCAATAACTTGGAGGTATTTACTGGTAGACTTGTTAAATTTGGGGTGGAGGAATAAAAAATAATATGGAAATAGGATTTCTTTGGGAGACACAATGACCAGAGCCTGACTTTGGGACAAACTTGGCTCTGCAGTTCAGCAACTGCTCATTTCTGATGGAGTGTTGAAATCTTCACAGTACCTTGGACTGCCACCTGCACAAACAGTCCCATGACTGGAGTGGGACCCCAGAGATGTGTAAATGTTGGCCTCACCTCAGTGTGTTCTGGTACAAGCTGCTGGCTGCGGAGGGCAGCACAGATCGTGGTGGGCAAGAGGAGGGTCTTGGAAGACTCCTCTGCCTCCTCACTGTTTCTGATGCGGCCATGGTTTTCTGCTGCTTGGCCCAAGAGCAGCATAGATGGCCCGTTTGCTTTGTCGCAGAGCTGCCAGCATGGGTGACAAGTGCCAGTGTAAAAGCCACGTGCTGGTAATTGTTGCAGGACCCATTGGTACAAAGTGTCATTTTTTAGTAGACAGTGAACAGGGAATTCTTTCTTTTTCCTGTTTTTAATTAGCGGTTTCTCAGGAAGAACTGACTCTCAAAGGCAGGGTAATAATTTACATGTCAGTTCTAAACTTGAGAAAACAAGACATATTTGGGAAAAAGTGGAGACTACTGGTTCCAATGAGTTAAGATACCACACTACTTTGCTCAGCAACCTTGAATCCGCTTCAATGGAATTACGAACCTGCAAAATATATAATTTCATACTTATTTGCATAGGTAAATGAACAAAGCAAAAAGAAATCAACAGTGAAAGTATTCAGTTGATGGTGAGTGAGATGGAAGGAAGGAAAATTGTCTTCAATCACTTTGCTTCAGTAATACTTATATGCTCTTAGCTGCATTCCTAACAATTCTTAAGAGAGAGATTTGGGATCCTGGAGAGGGAGATAATTCAGCATTTCCCAGAATGATCTCCATTTAAGTTGCCTTAAGTAAGCTAGAGTGGTTTTCTTCTGGGAATACAGCCAGTGTACATAGAGAGAACCTGCAGCAAAGGTGCTGCAAGATACGGCAAAGCAAGAAGGTCTGAATGGTCTGTGAATACATGTCCCCATCAGTCCCCAGCTTCAAAGTGAAACATGATGCACAGAATTATCTGGGAGTAATAATCCCAAAAAAATTTATATGTGGTTTTTATTTTGTGAAGTCAGACAATAAAAGATCCCATGCTACAAAAACTCTGTGTTTTCTGTCACTTGTTGAGCATCTTGTCAAACACTGCGAGTATGTGAGCCTGAGCGAGAGCTGTGCCCCACTGGAGCTGAAATGCCTTCTCCTACAAGAGTTAATCCCAGGCAGACCCATTGTGCAGGATCACACAGGGTTACCTTCTCCCTTGGGGTTTTTACAGACACACAGCACTGCCCAGTGTTCACACTGGGGTTTCTTTTGGCTCTGTAACAGTACAAAAGTTATCTTTTGACCACAAACACAAAATCCTATAATTAAACCTTTGTTACCCACAGCAAAGGGCTCATCATGTATACAAAGCAAACATTTTGGCAAGATTATTGTGCTCCTTGAGACTAAGACAGAATTAATAGCATTACAAAATTACAGCAAGCTGCTCGCTACACTGCTGCTGGATTTTTTCACTGGAGCAAGATTTTATGTTCCTCTTCATCTTGAAAACAAATGCAACAGTTTTTATTGTCAAAGGCAGCACAGTGCAAAACACCATATCAAAGTAAAAACTGAGGGATATTTTGGCCTTAAAAAATTGCATTTCACTGTCCATTTAAAATCATTTAGCTGGTTTGGGTTTTTTTTAACATAAAAGTACTAATCATTGGGAGGTAGCTAATTAGGGTAATCCAACTAGTAACCTGATACATCATCAAATTTAGGGCTTTTGTGCTGAAAGACGCCTGATAGATGATTTCACTTGCATTATGTGAAGCCTTTCATTGCTGGGAAAGGACCTTGCTCATTAAACAGAAAGCCAAAGATGTCTCCTGCAGCACTTCTGGAAGAGGAAACTTCTATTTTTCAAGTCCATTTTGTTGTTCTTTGATTGTAATTCCAACTCTGTTAGTTTATGTGCATGAGTCATGAACAAAAGGTGAATTTTTACATTTAATTTCCCTGTTAGATGTTATATTCCAACAATATATATTGCAGCTGCCTGAGCAAAATGCATCAGCCTGAGTTAGTCATATTGCCTCTCAGATGGAAAAGTATAATGATGTCCTCAGGAAAGCTGATCAGATCTGAAAGGCTTTTCTGGTGGCATTGAGTGTGAAACATAACTCACTGTTCATACAGAGGAGAGAACTGTATTTTTATTTGCATCTTTCTATATCCACAAATGAGCCATTTCACCGAAGAAAAATACATGAGTTCTAAAACTATTTTTTGCCCACCTGCTGCAGGACACCTATAGCAAGTCCTACTTGCATGACCCTTTGTCTTAGAAATCTGGAGACAGAACAACACTGTGAGAAAATAAAAATTCCCCTGGCTGTCATATCAGAGGTTCAAGTAGCCAAGTGGCTTCTCTTGCACAAAGGCCAAGGCCATTGCAGTGGTGGGAGAATATGAAGACCACTGATTGCAAAGGTTCTTGCAGTTTTAATTGTTTTAAACTGGGAGGGAATTGTATAAAGACAGAATGTACTTTTAACTACATTTCCTGAAAACCTATTCATGGGGCAGCAATAATTAGTACAAATTTGGTCTTTTTTTTAACATGTTATATTCCTTAAATAGAGAAACTGGGGTTTCTTTCAGGATTGCTACAAAAGGTAATGGTATATCTTAACATTACACTTTTTGCTAATTAGTTATTTATTTCAGAACGGGTGTTTTGAAAAGAGAGGGAGTTAAGACAATTTTAATGTATCTCAAAAATGTGTATATTTCTAGTGTAGGTCCTAGAATATTAATACCAAAACCAAAAAAATATCACTTGAGATTAAGGACTGTGCATGCTTGGTCATGGGGGAGAAGTGTGAAAATTTTTTGCACAACCAACCTTAGGGCACTTGAGCCCAAGGCTGCATGTCCTGTAATTAAGTTACCATTTCTGGTGTGGATGTGTTTGACTGAGAGCTGTCTTGCCACTTGTGATTTCAGCAGGTATCTCACACTGCCTTTTGCCACCTGCAGGAAGGAGAAAACCCTGGGACAGCTGACAGAACCCTGTTTGGGTCGGTGCTACTGACAGCTCTGGGATGGGCTGCAGCAGGTCTGGGCCCATCCACGACCCCAGCAGCCATGCAGGCTGAGCCCAACAGCAATGCAGGCTCACTGGCTGTCCTAAGTCTCTGCAAACATAAAACTAGCTTTTCCTCCTCCTGTTTTTACCAATGAAAGACAATCTTGACTGAAAACCTTTAACAGTGTCTTGGATATTCACTCAACTCTCTATTTCTTTATTCATTACTAAATGCAGTTGTCATTACCAAGAGGGCTCAGGTTCTCCTTCCCGCCTATGTAGAGAAGACAAGATTTCAAAATTGCAAACACAGGTGCTAGAAAATCCTATGTTTCCTAAAGTCTCCCCACATTTTTCCAAAGAGAATGTAATGTGATAATAAAAACTAAACCACTAATATAAACATAAATAAACCTAGGGATTGCAGTGCTACGGTTGTACTTCACCCATGCATACAGAAAATGAAATGCTTGTCTTAGCAGTGGGGCATCACAGGGTTTTTCCTTTGCTATGTAACTCATAGGGAAGTGTTAAAGTATGTTCAGAGTAGTTTCAGTCAATCAGCAGTAAATGATTTATCTTGTCAATCTTGTTAAACAAGTGAAGGTGAAGAGCTGAGGAGACTTCATGAGTGGGAGTCACAAACTGGTGAGGGAGGCTCAGGCCAATGAGCACGAGGATGTTACATAAAGGCAATCAAGTACAGACATGCTATCTGTATGTTACTGGTTTTTAATGAGAGGAATTAAGATTATGTGGGGGGTGATATGTGAAGCTGGCACTGTGATGAAATTCACAGTTTTCCCCAGCATTTCAGTTTGAACTTTAGCTCCAGGATTTTCAGTTCTTAATTTTTAATCAAATTCATATTGACCATTGTTACTAATACCATCCTCCTGACTGGGCATGAGGTTTCACAGGAAGGAAAGCCACTTGCAGCCAGATGAATCCAGGTAGAAAAGCAACTGTGCATGCATTGCTGAGCTTCCAACTGCAGTTCCATTTCCCTACTGCTTGCCTGCTTGAAAATTGTGCAACCCAGGTTGCTCACAGAAAGAACTGAGGAATTTTTTTCATGGTCACATATAAATGTGCATATTTGTGCCTCCTGAAATGCAGCCTGACTCCAGAAACTGTACCACTGGCTTAGCTAGGCAAACCTGCAGCTCAAGCAACACATTTGAATGGAGTACACACTAGCAGCTACTCAGGAATACCTCCATGGGCCTAACAGCTTTGGTGCAAAGTGTATCACATGATTCCAGTGAAACACATCAAGAGAATCAGGATGTAAGTGCACAACTTATAATTGTAAACAGAGAAAACCATAACAAATAGAATTTTCCAGCAACCACAGAAGTTCAGCAAAGTTTAGCAAAGATCCTGTTTGGATACAAACATCAGTAAAAGCAGAAAATGCAGGAAATACATAAGGCCAAAGTTTTATTTTCCAAAGTGTAAGTATGCCCTTAGCATAATTTAAGTAATCCATTGCCATTGCAATTCTGATTGCTACAAAATTGAAGGTAAACTTTTTGACTGCACCTATTGCACACTTTCTCCACAGCTGTATGATAAAACCCTTCTGTATCAAAAGATTCTTCACTGTGATTTGCTGGTCTGTAGGAGTTCAGTTAAGTATTTGACTTAATTATGGAAGATGCTCCTTGTTTGCATCCTTCTATTTTATAATCTGTGGCATATCACTCCAAGCTTGAGACTTCTTTTTGGCCAGCTCCATCCAGGATGGCTGATTGGGAGCAGCATTACTGGCTTTCTTCAAGTGGCTTATTTCCTCCTTATCCATCAGTGCAGGTGATGGAGCTACTGGAATAAAGCACATGGACATTTTACACTTACCTGCTGAGCAACTAAGCACTCTCTTTTATTAAATACTTCCCATGCCTTGCCCTGTGGTAGAAAATCTTTACATTTCACATGGAAGCTTCTTGTGCCGTAAGTTATTGAGAAAATTACCATTCTGTGCTCTAAATAATACAATGTTTTTCTCATCACTAATATATTTTGATTACTAAATTTACCAAAACTCAACATGATGACCTGGATTCCTTGTTGTGCCCTATGTTAACACCCAGGCCAAAGAAAGAGAGTCTTTTCATTAGCAAAAGTATTCACACGTGAATTCCTCCTTTACTCAGCCCCCAACTCACAGGAATTTTATTACTTCAAAACATTTGCCCTTTTCTAATTTGAATTTACCAAAGAGATTTACAACAAACTCATTGTGGGAGGACTGATGGTCAGACAGTTTGTGACTGCACCATTCCTCAGCTTGCTGAGGAAGCCACATTTAAATTGAGTGCTATTGTAAATATTTTTGTTTACATTTTACACTGGGATAGTGCATTTGGGCCTCTGTCCTGTGAAAGGGCCTGGAGTTCTTGATTCACATTTCTTGCAACACAAGTTTTTGGCTACCCCTTTTTACTCTTTTGTTTGTAATCAAACTGGTCAAAAGAATATAAATAAATAAAACTTCAAATAAAATAATAAATAAATAAAATCCCAGGCATGAGTGCTGAGAAGACTCTGCCCTGGCTGATGTGGTGCTGAGGAAGAGATTAGGATCTAGCCCCTACTCCTTTTGCAGCACATTCAAGCAGGATTTCTTCTGACAAGGTTGAGGTAACAGCCCACATTTCAAGAATTTTGTTTCTTACCAGGGACACAATGTGACAATGAATTGGTTCTCAGCAGGGGCTTCGCTTCAGACTTCGCTTCAGACTTTGTGTCTTTCCTCTGCTCTTCAGAAGTGGTTTTAGGTGCCAAGTGTGAAGGTTTACTCCATTGTTGTTTCACTGGCCCCTAGGCACAGAGAGGGATAAAATCCAAGTAATTCAGGGAGAATGAGTTCAGTTTGGAAGAACATGAGCAAAGTAGTGGATGGGGAGCCTGCCACAGTTCAGCAGACATTGGTCCCAATCCTCCCCCTTGAGCTGACACCTGTTCAGAAAGTTACAGTGTTTTCATGTAACATCCATGATACTCAATTTTACTAATCGAAACTATCCCTCAGTATCTCTTTTTCATAATGGTATGAGTGGATAATTATAGTCTTCACTGCAAAATGTATTCCAAATCCTTTGCACATCTCTACAAGCATACTCAGGATTTGGAAACAGCCTCATTCTCTCATGTTCTTCTTCCATCTCCCAAATTTTGAGGGCTAGGGCATTGTATTTTTGGACAGTTGGTGGCAAATGGATTTTTCATAAAAAAGAAGTCAAACATATCCTCCAACAGATTTTCTTGCCAGTATCAAAAACTACCCTGAAGTGATAGTGCCTGGTGCCATGTGGGAGAAAGTGGGAGTAGTACAGTGGCACCAAGCCTCACATGCTGCAGTCAGAAGCATCTTGGCATGTTTCTCTGCTAGCTGCTACAGGGAAATAAAATGCATGGCATGAATTTCAGGGATCTTTGCCAGCTAAAATCTGGAGTTTCCTGTTCTGACATAGAAACTGTATTTTGGGATCGTGCTGGGCATTACTGCAGTTCAGAAGTTGGCCTAGATATCTTATTAGGTATTATTTCTTGTTAATCTAAGCACCGCTGTTTTTCACCATCTAGGAACCATCTCTTACTCCAGGATACAATACAGCTGTCTGGGGTGCTAGCAGTGCCACCTGAAGCAAGAAAGTGGGTCATTTGCACTGGGAATGCCATACTGGTATAGGACACGCATGCTCCTGCATCAGAGCAGGGTTCTTATTTGTGCAGGATGCAAAACAGACAGCAGGTTAGTGTTCTGCATCCATGCCAAGCACTTCCACTGGCACAGCTCTGTCATCTGGGAAGATCATTAGCTACAGGAATCACCCTGTTCTGCATGGGATCTCTGAAGAGGCAGTGTCAGCCCATATTCCATGGCACCACATGGGCTTCTGAATTATCCATGTACAGAGAACCAGAATTTATATATTGGAACTCTCTGCAAATGCAAAAGTTATTTTTATCCTATTTCACTTCTCAGGGCTCTAAAAACTGTTACCTAGGAGCTTCTAGGACCAAGCTGCTCATTCAGTGTTAACTCAGTCAGGAGGTATAAGAGGTTCAATGAAAGGCTGTGCTTAGAAGGATAGTTAAAAGAGAACATATTTCCTCTGCATTGAGGAGGATCAAAGACTACAATTTAGCACTTCCTTTTGGATATTTCAGCATGCAATACACGTGTTAGATCTAGTAGTATGCCAAGAAATTTTACACACTTCACATAGTTCCAGGATTTTGATTTCTTGGAGACACAAAATTACATATCTGAACAATCAGAGAACTTTGAATCTGTACCACATTTATGAGAGCAGTGTCTTTTTTAGTTACAGTTACACCATTAAGTATCTGTAATCATTATGGCATGACTGGTAACATAGCAGTAGATCCAAAGAATACTACAGGAGGTGATATAAAAGCATCACAAATTTGTACTGCAAGTACCTCTGTTTGTTCCTTTGCTTTATTCTGTTTCTCTGTATTAGACTTATTATCTGGAGCCACAAGCTTTTCTCTGTCGAGTTCCTTCTCCTGATGCATGCCCCTCTGCTTTTGCCTTGCAATGGAAATCCAGGCTGGCTCTGTAGGAGTGTCAGGATCTCTTCCAGAGTCTCCGGCAGCCATGGGGGAAGGCACGCTTTTCTCTGTTGACAGATTATTTATGTACATGGTTAGAGGAAAAAGAGTTGTATTCAGCTTCAGCTCATACTTTCCCAATGTACTGATCGGTCCCAGGATATGAAACCAGCCTGGATAAATAGGAATTCTGTTTAGTTTGGTCTCCAGAGAGCAATTTTCCCATGCTCACAGGTTTAAGTTATCATTCTACTGGTAAGAAACGCTTTGCATCTTTGTTCAGCTGGAGTCACAGTGTCACTGCCCTCACGTGACGGAGATGCAGAAACATGAATCAAATTCCTCTAATCTACCCATTTCCCAAGGTCTTCCCCTTCTGCTTCTTCTTCCACAGTATCTTAGAGACAAGCAGCACACAATTCAAAGGTGGACACAGAGGGACTGTGGTGTTGCAAAGGCAAACTTCTCCCCACTGCGCTGCCCTCAGCTCCCGCTCTTCTGATGTCCATGCAGCAGCAGCCCATGCCTGAGTCTGCTTCCTGCCTCCCTTCCACCCCGTTAGGAGCAGCTTCCCCACATGCAGCAGCAGCCCATGCCTTAATTGTTTCCTGCTTTTCTTCCACCCCTTTAGAAGCAGCCCCCTCCCCAGCTCTGTGGAGCCTGCAGGTGCCATGGGTGCCTGTGCACCCTGTGGTGACTGAGCAAGTAGAAGTACTGCTAAAACCACAGAGTGACTTCCTGGTCTTTTGATGTGACGTTTATGTTGACTTATCCCTGCTGATGCTGACCACAGTCTTCACTGGGGCCAGTAACTTCCATTGTGCTCTACCAGAAATGAGACTTCAGTGACACAAAAAGAAAAAAGACAATTTCTGGAGAAGAAAGTCCAAACTACTACCCTGCTGACCTCACAACTGCTTCCAAAGGACGTGCAGAATCCAGGGTTATGGGAAAGTGATTCAAATGTATTCAATATTCTGAGAAGGCAAATCCTGTCTATTCACTGAACAGAACTTGGTCAAGAGAAGAGCCTCAGCAGCTCCATTGGCTCCATCCCCCTGGTTCTCCATTTTTTGACTCACACTGAACACAAAATTGAGTTTCCCAATGAATGGTAGAGCTTCTGTGCAGTTTAAATGAGGAACAAGAATAGCAACCACAGACCCAAGAAGGTTGATTTCACCTTTCCCAGCTATTTCTGGTCACTGATGTATCAAAATTTACAGAAGGCTCTTGCAGAGCATAAGTTAAGCTTCTGATCCTCAAATCACATGTGGTCCCGCTCTTTGGAAAAGTTTATTACTTAGTCAACATCCTGTTCAGGGACTTGGGAGAAGGCAGACCCAGCCAGAAAGGATTACTGCCCTAGGGCCCCTTGGGGGCTCAGCTGCTCTGCTGACAGTAGAACCAGTCATGGGACCCTGTGGAGCTGTCAGACACACTTCTGGAGCACTATGGTCTAGTTTGGTGGAAAGTGGCCCTGATCAGGAAAGCAGGAAAATGTTTCTGAAGGCACATTTGAGATGCCTCATGAAGGCATGGAAGATGAAAGGGATGATGCACTCCCAAGAGCTGGAGTCTGCATATTATGAAAGCCCACAAACCTGCTTTGCTCAGGGATTTTCTCAAGTCATTTTTATACCTCACCAGAGAGAAAGCAGTTATTTGAACAAGAAAACATTGTAAAGCCTATGTCAGCTAAAAAATGAAAAAGAGAAAAAGACCCATGCTTTAATGCCAAAGCAAGATGTTTTGCCAGCTGATGCCTACATTTCCCTTCACATTCACCTCACGCAATCTTGCAGAAAAACCTCTGGAAGAAACAACTCAGAAGTCCAGCTGTGCAAATGCAACACAGATAAAACAGGGTCCCTGAACACTGAAGGAGCTTTTCTCCCTCTTGCACAGCATATTACTCTAATTCTCTGCATCCCACCTAACCACCATCTTCACATGACAACAGCTGTTTCTCCCATCATCTTTTTCCAATCACTGTAGGTTTGTCTTGGTTTTTTCCAATCAGCCTTTTTCTGGCTCTCCTTGCTTCATTTTTATCTTCTTTTACAGGATGCTAAAGAATAAGGCTAGGAGAGATCTCAATATGTCATGTAGTCTATCCTTCAACTGCAAGGCAAGATCAGCTGAAAGATCAGTTTCATAGAAACTGTTTCCTCACAAATATGTATCTAACTCTCTAGAAACAGGACAGGTTTCAAAGTCTCCCTAAGCAACCTATCCTATGGCACAGCTCTTTTTCCCACTTTTTTTTTTTTTTTTTTTTTTTTTTTTTTTTGGCTGCTGGGCAAGTTAAGTCTTCCTTGCTTTAATTTAAATCCGTAACTACTTCTCCTACACACTATGGACACGAGCAGATTACTCATAGTCTCCTTGCAACAGTCTGTTATGCATTTGAAGACTTAGACCACATTTCCCCTACCTTTTTAACTTTTCTGATTAATCTAATTGTCTAGATCACTCTTTCTTTTGTAAGAATTGTCCTAGTTTGGTGAAATCTTCAAATATGGTCAGAACTGGCACTTGAGATGAAAGAGTATTAGCATCAGCTGTCATGGAAGGACTACACCACTTCTGGAATGGTTTTCTGTACATGTCAATCAGTGCCCCTTAACTTCCACAGCTCTCCAAGATAACCACTAGCACGTCAAAGTCTGCTAGCCATCTTCTCTCAGTATCTTAGGACAAACCTCACTGGAATCTTAAGTAAAGCCACACAGTTGAAAGGATGTGAAGTCTGCTAATGCATCTACCACCACATTCCCTCCTTTGCTTGCAGCCATGCCCTTAAGCCCATCTGCAGCCATCTGCACCTTTTCAGGTGGTGGGCAATTTGGGCAGGGCTTATTAGCGCATTGCCCAGTAAAACCAGGTGCTGTGCTTCATCAGCTCCCAAAGCGCTCCTGCGGCACGAGGATGAGCCACCACTGAAGGTGATGTCCTGTGTTCCTCAGAGCTGAGGAGCAGCTCTCTGGCGGTACAGCTGCAGACACACCACCACATGCATCCTTTTCCACCACCTCTTTACCTTCCTTCATCCTTCACCATCTGTAATGTCTTGGTGCTCAAAAGCTCCAATGTCTATATCCTGGAGGTCTTTTTCAATCCACCCAAACTTTTTGATAATACAGGCAGCTGTATTATATTTGATAATAATAAAGGATGTCTTGGTGCTCAAAAGCTCCAATGTCTATATCCTGGAGGTCTTTTTCAATCCACCCAAACTTTTTTTGATAATACTGGGAATCCAGCTTCTGCCTTGATGCTGCTAGTGATGTACATCTTAGCTGCTGTGACTCCAAATCCCCCTTTGTGTTTTGTCCCATTTTCCCTGTCACACCACAGGAGCTTTATGTAAACATCAAGGTTGTTCCTTCTCTGCTTCCACCACACAATCCACACTGACAAAATGAACACTATGCCCAGGCTCTATTTACTGCATGACATGTAATGGTCTTATTGCTACCTGTGCTTCCATTTCTCTGTCATCCTCATGAAGTTAGGATTCATCCTGCTGTTATTTCACTGTGCATTCCCTGGGATAACAGGGTTCCCAGTCCTGCAGTAATATGACAGGAGGTTACTATTATAACAATGTTTTCCATAAGGCAGATGCTCTAATGAAGACATCAAGCACCCTTACTCTTCAGGCAGTTCTCCCTGATGAGATGCCAGACATCCTAGTCATGCCAACTAGAAGGCAGCCAAATTAGAGACAGGTATCATTCCATAAGAGATGGTATCCAAATGTCCCTTTGATAGTAGGGAACAAAAGCTCTTCATCATAATCTTGAAGATTTTATATATATATATATATATATATGTACAGGCCAACTTAGGACAGCAGAGTAGTATCACCTACAGAGGATCAAGAACTGATCTGCTGCTGGGAGAGGCTTTCTTGTATCTTTAAGCAATTACATTCTGCCCTTGTTCCTTTGAGAGTCTTTGCTGCAGAAAGCCAGACAGGCAGACAAGGCAGGGGAAGTGTCTTATCTTCAGAAAAAACCCCATCAGATGCAACCCACGCAGTATTTCCTACTTCATCCATCAGCCAGAATTACTGTGAAAGGTAGAAGAGGCATATTCTCTATTTATTATCTATCCCATTGCCCAGAGGTCCTTTACATCCTCCCACCTCCAATTAGATAAGTTTCTTGGCAGTATATATGCACTATTGTTCCAGCCAGAAGGATGAAAGGTGGTGAAGTAATTCAGGAGATAGTATGGTAAAGAGAGCTGGCACTTTAAGGTGAGACTGTCCTATGAAGTCCTTGGTACCCTAACGGACACAAAGAAGCAAAAAGCTTTCTCAGGAAGTGACTGTTCTCAAGGGAAGTGCTGCTCACACATCTTTCTGTGTTCATGACTGTATGATCACCTTGAACAAGCTCTGTCTTATCTGGTCATGAGATAGTCCATGTGCTTTTATGGTTCACCACATGGCAAAGCACAGCATTTAAGGAACTGGATAGCCAGAGTGGAACCAAAAGTACTCAAAAGGACGATTTTAATTCCTGCTTCTGTTGCATGTCACATGCACAATAACTGACACAGAAACTCCCAGCTGGTAAATGCCACTCTTAGGGAGATAACAAAGAAGTACAAAATGCAAGCAGTGGTATGCTCCATCTGAAGCTGAGTCAGTTTTGACAGATCTCCTTTGTTGAAGCAGGGCTGAGCCTCTTCTGCACTTGAGAGATTTTCAGAATAAAACTAAAATCTAAATAATATTCTTCATTTCATATTACAACATGTTATTTTAAACAATGTGCTATTCAACTCATTCCTTAATAACTTCATAAGCTAATAAAGGATATTGCTGGCAGCAATTTGTCTCTCATTCATTCACAGCTTTAACCTCGTGATTGAATCTTTCCCTGGTTTCCTTGGAGCTGGCTTGGCCTTAGGCTTTTTTGAAAGAAAGGAGCCCCTTCTTCCCCTTGGGATAAGCCACCAACAATGGAAAGATACCAGGTCGGAACTTGTCAAGCCAGTCTGTGCATAATGTCACCATGTATTAAAGCCAGCAATTAATGTAAACTGAGATCTTCTGTTGCCTCTTGAAACCACACCCAGAGGCTGCTGAAGCCTTCCCTTCATGTCCTCCCCACAGCCAACAAGCACACACGGGACAGTCACAAGGTCAGCTCTTCTTGCTGCATTCTTCACCACTTTTGCAGCTTCCAGACCAACCACTGAGGATAGCTCTGACGCCAAGTGAACCATAGCCACCTTCTCAATTCCCTCCTGCAGATCAGAATCCCCTGAGCTCTCCTCCACTGAGTCTGAAAGCATCAGGGCTGCCTGCCTCAGTGGTCCTCTAGAGGGGGGAAACTCCCCTGCTGCAACCCCATTTAATACAGGTATCTGTTTCTTTCAGTATCTGACTAAAACAACTTCATTTTTTTCCTCAGACTAATGTTCTGATCTTACAGATGCAATTTCTTCTGCCTAAATATTGTGGAAAGAAATGTGTACACTTCTCACTGATATTTGGATATTACCCTGTAATGTGTGTCAGACTGGTTGCATGAACAATAAGATGAAGATAATACATTAATCTTAATGTAAAAAAGGAACCATGATTGACTTGTTATTGTGTATGGGTTTATACACACACGCAGGAAGTGAAAGAAAAATACTTCTGTCTATTGACAGACAGATATACTTAATGTATTCAAATGTATCTCCCTGTGTGTGCTGCTTATATGGATAAACACAGCAAAGACATATTTAACCATTATCCTGAGATTTAGGGATTAACTTTGTATTTTTTAGAGATGGCCTCAGATTTCTTTAAATCTGAGACCTGTTTTCTTTACATCTAAAAACCTCTGTGCACGCAAATTGTAGCAGAGGTTCTTTATGACATATAATTCTTATACTTGGAAAAGAATATCTTATGCCTGCAAGGACTGCAAAGAGTGGTTATTCTTGCCCTACATGTGTGCAGGTGAAAGGTCAGAACCAGAATTTAGAGTCTTTTGAAAGTCAAACCACTAACAGCAAGCAAAGCTATCTTGTGGATTCCCTGAGTGTTTTAAAAGCAAACATACTCAAAACTAATCCAAACAACTTTACACAGGGAGATAACACCCTCTGTATGTAAGTGTCATTGTTTTATAACACTGCTTATGCATGCATATTTAATTCCACACTGTTGTATCTTTGCTCATTTATAAAACTCCAGTTATTTTAAGAAGGGCTTTACAAATGCATATAGCATTTAGAATATCCTGGCCTACATATTTCCCTTTGTTTATTAAAGTACTACATGCATTCATGTCAGTATACACACCCAATTCCTTAGTTTCAGACAAAGCTATTCTAAAGATTTCTTTAAGTATTTCTGACACTTCTTTCTTCCCTAAGCTGCTCTGAGAGGTATTTGACTTTTGATTGGATCTATACCACCAATGCCAGAAGAGTATTTTTTACACAAGAAACTGCTGTTTGCATCAAAGTCTATTTCACTGCTGGAAAACAGCCATGTTGCAAAATAGCCTGACACAACTCAGAAAGCAACATCTTTCGGGGGGGGGGGGGAAGACAGCTTGTTTTTCAGCTGTAGCCTGGACAGCATTAAAGCAATGTCTTTTTGATGTAGAGAAAAACACTTCTCTTGTCATTCCAGAGCCTGCATTTGCCAGACAATGCACACCAATTTCATTCACCATAATTTCCATCGTTCTTCCCTGAGCTCTTTTGCTCTTTTCAGAGGATGTCTACCCACTACAGCTCCTCAGTCACTGATTTTTGTTTATCTTAATATGCAGATTCAGACAAGTACTGCTTATGGTTTTGCTGCTGTAATAACCTGTTAACATATGGTAATTGTTTCTGCCCTTTTACAGGATTTATAGCGAAGTGTATCAACTCCAAACAACACAGCTTAACCTTTTAAATTTTGCAAGGACTTGTGCCTTTAGCTCCAGAAAATGACCCCTCCTGGGGTGGCTAATTTCACACAGACATTAAAGGGCTTCCTTGCAGCCTGAGAGAGGTAAAGCAATCCCTCATTAGTTCCCCAGAAAGCTCTGGGGAGCAGGAGTGCTGCTTTCACCTGGTGCGGTAAGCCAGCATCCCATCAGCTCTCCTGTTCCTTTGGTACCAAAAGAGCTGAAAAGCTAAAATGTGAACTGAATGAACCACATTGGTCTTGCTGACCTCAACGGCACAGCAAACTGACTTTTTTGAAATGAGTGTGCATGAGAAGGGAACTGCATTCCCTTGTATCACCATTTCGCAGCTTGTCTTCTTGTTCAGCACACAGATTTCCTAACATGCAGTGGAAACTCCCTGACAGCATAAATAAACAGCATCAGCTCTTTGAAAAGGCTGATGAACTCAAGGGCTAGGAGAGGGCTGGGTGGGTGGAAAGTGAAAAAAAGAAGTGAGTGTCCAAGCAGATCCGGAGGCCAGAGATGCCTGATAAGACACGTGATCCATGAGGGGCTGTGTTGATGGTGTTTGTCAGACTTCTCCTGTTTGCAGTTGCAAAGACGTGGTCCTGACTCACTGAGCTTAGGGCAACTTTTCAAAAAGCTTAAAATTATGTTTGGGCAGGGCTATTGCCCTGCCAAGTCCTCATTGCATCCCATGACTCTCCTATGCCTCACAGAGGGACAAAATTTTGGGGGTCACTGTGCAACTTCTCCCAAAAACTTTTCCCTGGTGTGGTTCCAGGGCACTCAGAGGAGGTCGGCACACCTCATTCACCCATGACTTCAGGTGGCCAGGTGAGGCTGAAAAGGGGCAACTTAGCACAGGGAGGTGATTGGTCAGGTGTCTAAAGAAGGCAGTAGATAAGGAAGAAAACTAATTGTCATCACAGACCAATCTGAACAATCGTTTTAAACAACCTCAGACCATACAGATTTGGTGTAATACTCTCAGGGGGAGAGGAACACAGCAGGACTTCTTAACCCTGTTTCAAACTCCAGGTGCATGCATCTCTGTCAGGGAGACCAAGGTGCAACTCTAACCCACAGATCCTATTTTGCAGAGGGCAGTCCTTCATCTCAGGGCTGAGTCTCCTTCATCCTAGGGCTGAGGAGCCACAGGAGAAGCCTGGAGGAGAAATGTGCTTCCTGGCTTCATTTCTTCCCCTTCTTCCTTCTCCAGCACTCATTGTCTTTCACTGCAGGAAGACATTCCAGTCCATCTGCAGGCACTCTGGGACTCAGCAAGAAGGATGTGATAAAGGGCTGTGAGAAGGAGCAGTGGTACTCCCACTGCTCTCCTCCATTCCCTGCCAGAACAATCCTGCTATGCTAGGTCTTTTCCTTTCTTGTTCCAGTATGACCTTCCCCAAAATCTCAGTCCATCAGAGATGTGGACATCACTACAAATAATCAACTACTCAGGGCAGCACAGAGGGGAAAATGCCTTTAAAGGGAGTTTTGGGACTATATATACATATATACACATATCTATATGTCTCCTGCCTTGCCTGCAGGGTGTGGGGAGGCTCTGGCTGGATGGCTTTGGGGACCTCATCCAGCTGTGGATCTTAATGAATTCCCTCCTTTATGATGGCTGGGAGATAAGGAAACTGTGAACATGGCCAAAGTCCTGCAAAAATGTCTGTGATGCTGCAGCAGAAGACAACTGAAATCAGATGTCACTCAGGGCATCAGTAAGTTGCCTCTGGGGTCAGGAACAGACTTTTGTCACCCTAGAGGACAAGTGGCATCCTGTGCCCTGAGATCGTCTTCTGTTTTGGTGTTTCCCTACTCCAAAGCTCAGAGACAGGTCCCAGTCAGAGAAGAGCAATCAGATGGGGGGAAGCTCTGCAATGGCACAGAGACAGCCTATTATTTACTTGGCCAACATCTTCTCACATTCATAACATCAAACCCATGCCCATACAGGTCCAGGACAGGGAAGACTTTTCTTCCACTTCTTTTCTGTTCTCTGCCTGTAGTCCACAGTGTATAATTAGTCTCCAGAGATCTGATTTTTTTTTTCATCTCTAACCCCATTATATAATACAGACAACAGGGTAAAATATAACAACCTGCAGTAGACACGATCTTATGGTCTCTCCTGGCTTTGAACTCCAGGAAGCTGCAGGGTTGTTAATTTTTGTTTTAAACAAGGAATGAGTAATGATAAAGATAGATAAATGAGTAAGAAAAACTCACAGGACGCAATAAATAAGTGGTGTGTTTACCATGGCAGGCAGTGGCAGGGCCTCATTGCATTTCTGCCTCAATGCTATGGTGAAAAAGGTTTATAGGTCTGAGTCACTTGTCCCACACAGGGCACTACACTTAATATGGGCTCTTGGATTTTCATTTGCCATGCAGCAGCTCTAAATGGGGACACTTAGTGGCTTGCTATTTCTGTTCTCCAATACATACTAATGTACTTTATTTTTTGAGTGTCACTTTGAACATCCTTTAAACAATACCCTGAAATTCAAAAACCAGAGGTACAAATATCTTATTCTGTCTGCTGTTTCTTCCCTGCTGTCTTTTTGATAATCTTGATAATCTTTTCAAGCAAGGGAAAATGGGGAGCAACCTCACTGAAGGCAGAGCCTCACTGAAGGCAGAGCCATCAGCTCATGTTCACCAGGCAGACTCAACAGTGCTGCCTCACACTCTCTCACAGGTAAGATCACTCTTTGCAAGTGAAGCTAACTTCATAAATTTTTGTGAGTCTTACCAGGCACTTTACAAGCAGTTGACTGTTTCTCCAAGTCTCTATCTTCATTTCTGGATTCAGGAGAGTGAATAGCTTTGTCCTGCTTCTCCTTGCTCGCAGTAGTGTTTGGAATGGTTATGCTTTGCAACACTGGCTTTTTAGGCAATGGAGGTTTGCAACTAAGCTGTTCAGAGGACTTTGCTTTGGGTTTGATCTTCTCATTTAAAGAATCACCAGTGTTTGTGTTGGCTGTTTTTCTGACCTCTGCCTTACCACCTCTTAGAAAGGAAGTCAATCCCTCATTTTCTAAATTAAATTCTGCACTGTATCTTTTAATCCCTTTTGATTCTGGTGGTGAGTTGTCTTCATATTTCAAGGACAGTGAGGTGGATCTAAGTTTCACTTGAAAAGGACTTTTATCTTTACAACTTGGCTGATTCTGAGATACCACTGAAGAATTGCTTGGCATTGGTACTGCATCAACAGCTGGGGAAACATAACCAGCCAAACTTTCTGTAGGTTGGCCTGTGTTCTCAGAGTAGGACTCTGGCAGCAAAGTCTCCTTTTTGCTGCTACTTTTCTCCTCGTCCAGATTTGATTCCTTCTGGAAGTCATCTTGCCACTTCTCATTTCTTGAGGAGACCTTTGCTTTGGACAGGAAGAATCCAGTATTTAATGGGCTTTCCAACTCTGATCTTTCTGGGAAATACAGGCTTCTGGTGCTGGGTCTCTCCCTTGCAGAGGAAACAGAAAACTTTTTTAAGGCATTGAGTTCATTGACTGCTTTTTCAGCTTTCTTCCCCAACTGTTCCTCCTTGTGGACCAGTGACTGACTGTTCTCCTTACTAGAAGCAGTCGCCTCCTGTGCAGTCTTTATTTTCTCTGGAGAGCAGAAAGCAGATGATCCCACCTGCATTGAGGAAGCAGGATATGAAACATGGAATGAGTTTGTGGGCTGGGAAGGACCCATACAAAACTCCTTGCTGGACTCTGACAATAGAGTAAACTCTTTGTCTGCCCCTTTATTACAGGGTATTTCCACAGGTACCTGATCATTCTTCTGGTTATTTTCTTCTGACCTTCCCAAGCAAACAATACTATTCTTACTAATTGAAATATTTTCTTCGGGAGGTAATTTATTTAATGGAAACACAGTAGGAAGCTCCTTATTTTCTTGATTTACAATATTGATTGACTCATCCCCAGACAAAAGAACCAGTGTTTCTGAGGAATCTTCTTGCTTTTGTACTCCTCTGTCTGAACTGGAATGGGAAAAAGTTGCAGAGTCTTTGCCTTCTGACAGCAATGAAGACTCAGACTCCTCACACGTAATTTCCAGCGCTGTTTGGCAGTCCTCTGGCTTATTCTCTGGTAGCAGGGTTTCCTGTCCATCAGCAGGCTCGGAAGCAGGCTGAGTCATCACTGGTCTCAGAGCAGGGGGGAGGTCCTCAGGCATTCTGGGCTTTGGCCAGGAAGCCACATCCTGCGTTGCAGCTGTGCTGCATGGCAGTTCTTGATTGCTGGGTTTGAATACAGCATCATCCTCTTCTTCTTCCTCTGGGGTACAGCTCAAATCAGTCAGAGATTCAGACTGGGTCCTCTGTAAAAAAGAAATCCAGAAAGCCCCATCACCATGTACAGCTTCACTTTTTTGTTATTCATCATTACATTTACAGCTGAGATCTCAGAGGAAGGCAATACTTGCCTCCAGTGCTGACCTTGCAGTTTTTTTAACCTACAGACTGGATGCTTTAATTAAGCAGATCCTGGAATAATGCATTTAACCAATATAAAAGCAATGTGTGACATTTCCTTCTGCACAACTAGTGCCTTCATGCCCTTGTAGATGGGAAGTCCATCAGAACAATGGCCATTGGACTGTCCTTGGCAATTGATTCTCCAGAGCATACTGCCTATGTTGTGCTGCTCTCAGGCAAAAAGCAACACTTGAAAGAGAAAAATCTGTCTCTGTATTTTGCTACTCCATACTAGCATTAAAAATAAAACAACCCATTCTTCCTTAAGCATGACTCTGAAGAGGAAAGGGTACATGGAAGCAAGAGCAAAAGCCTAACAAATCCATCCTGTTATGACACTATTCCAGCTGAGTATCTGCCCCATGTGGCAGTCTTGTTTCTAATCCCACTGTCATACAGCATTACAGCCTTGCTTCCTTTGTGTAAAAGTTTTTTTTTTCTTTCAAGAGTTAAACTATTTGATAAAACTTTATAAATTCATATGTAGTTTAAAAGTTAACAAATTAATATGTAGTTATCTGTGAGGTCTTGTGATTAAACTTGATGTGAGGACTGGCTAACTACACAGAATTATATGAAAGCACAGTAGTGAGCTGCCGAATATGCCTTTTCATATGGTGCCTGTATTAGCTCACTGTTTCACCATAGTTTGTTTGGTAAATATATACTTTGGATGTAGGCCCTAACTCTAAGAACACAAAAACTGCACTTTAAAGATATTTTAGGGTGCTTACGACTTCTTGTTTTGCAAATGCGATCGCAAAAAAACCCCAGTTGCAATGCCACCTGCATTCCCAATCCATATACACAAAAGCATAAAAGCACAAGATATCAGTTAGCCAGAAGCAAGAAGCACAGGCAGAGTTGGGCAAGAAAATATTAAAAATTGTTTTATCAAAACATGTGAACACTCTCTGTGGGAATCCAGAAGAGCTCAGTCAGCTGGCAGTTATAGGCAGTCTGGACAAAGCAATCGTACTTTAGTAACAATGTTAGAATGGAAAAGAAGGATTGATCGCTGAGTTATTGCTTTATGTGTTTTTCTGAATAACTGGCCTCATCATTGTGCTGCTCACAGCGGTGCTCTACAGAGCTGAAAGGTCATTCACAGATTTGGAGAAATACAGAATATCAGCTAGTAATATTTTAAGACAGAAGGAATAATATTTCTGGTAGTAAGCAAGCAAAATTAATTGTTTTACTGTATTTAAAACGTTGGAAAAAAATCCACAAACAAGAAAGTGTAAATACTGTAGTAAAAGTTGAAAGCTTCAGTGCTAAAAGAGAGGAAGGAAAGAAAGAAAGAAGAAAAACTAAGCTATGCCCTTCACAAAATATGACAAGAGATCAGATAAATTGTGTTTAGGATGGCTTAGAAAAAAAAGATGGGTTTTTTTAAAAATACTATATATCTTTTATCAGCCTTTTTAAAATAGTATGCACTTTCATTTATCATATCTGAGTTTGAAGTAAAAAGCCCAGTAAGAACTTTCTGGGTTTGTGTCAAGTGACACTGTTTATTTTTGCATGTACCTGCGAAAATTTTCTCATTCTATTGGCTCTCTGGTTCCGGGGTTTTACTAAAAGCTTATGCTTAGCAGCAGAATTATCCAAGAAAGCAGAAAGCTCAGGTGGAGTGTCAAAATTGGCTGTAGGGGAGATGGTACTGTCAGATGTCCGGGGAGACCCAGCTTTGCTACTTCCATGCCTAATATACAGCTGACCATCTGTAGAGCGAGATCTAGAAGAACCCAATGTAATCTGAAAAAAAAGAAAAAATCCCCAAATGGAGAATCAAGCAAAGAAACGAAGACACAAAAAAAACAATTCTACAAATAAATAGCCAGATTTTCTACCATTTAATGTTTGCCTCTTTTTCTTTTTGACATTTATTTAAAATACATTGCATTTCCTAATGTTGCATGTGATGTACTGGTGTTAGCAATTCTGCATTTTTAGCTGCTTGAATATTATGATATACTGCCCAGTGGGAAGGAGCAAATCCCATCTAACTGGAAGATCTAAAGCACACAAATATATGGCCAGCATGTTTTAGAAGACGGATTTATGAAGAGTACTCAGTTACAGAACCTAAAGGGCCATTTTCCTTTCTGGGTCCATCCTCCAGCATCTTTGTCTAGGCTCCTATCCACAGTTATTTTGTGCTGAGCATCTTTAGCTTCCTGTATGTCAACAGGTCCCTTCCAACTCTACAATACCCTCCCAAAGACAAAAGAATTAAGAGTTAGTGTCATTGACACTTAAGTCAGCTTGTATTTTTACCTCATGTATTTATATCTGCCTTTACTGGAAATGCAAAGTTTTGTTAGTAGACTATTCTGGGAAAAGAAGTGATGGATGGTCTCCTAGCAGAGGCCAATAACCCATCCAGAAACAGCTCCTGAATGCTGCAAAAGGTGTCATACTTTCACGAAGCTGGAATTCAGCTTGCCTGAATTTTGGTGAGCTTCACCAAAAACTACCCTAGTTCCAGGGATGATGCAACAAGAACACTGGAAAATTAATTAAAAATAAACTCTAAAAAGGGTTCCTCGTCCTCTTAGATTCAGTTTTGCAAATAGGCAAAATGGTATTTCCAAACTGTCACAGCATTAACATCACCTCTGGCAACTCATTACAGTGCTCCCTTTGTAGGCTTGAAATTCTGGTTCACTTCTTTGGAGGAGTTTTCCTCCTTTCTTCTGTGGGCATTCTTCTTTCCTCTTCTTTCTTTTTTTCTGAAAGTGGTATTTTACTAAGGAAGCTGGATGGGAGAAGGGCAGGGCAGGTTGGTGTTCATTTTATTTTGGAAGGGAAAAAGCATCAGCAATATCTGCAAGTAGAATTCTGCAATAGGCACTGCAGCTCAAAGATACTCTGTAGTGTAGTGAGGGCCTGCTACAGCTTGCTCAATGGCCAGGGGAAAACTCCCATTGATTTTAGCGGAGGCTGGATCCACACCTTCTAATCATACTTTCTACTTAAGAAAAAGAAGGTAGCTCAGACATGCTGAATAATGGATAATGGATGCTCTCATTAATTTTAACTCTACGATATCTGCAGTCTAGTAATCAAACATGACTAATGTACAACAAACGATAGGTGGCTGCATTATACATTAGTAGCTAACAGTGAATACATTGACATTTCAGCTCCATGATAAAAACACAGCACATGTTCTCTTTCAAAGCACGTCATTATTTGCCTGCCTTTCTTCTGGCTCCTGCTTTTCCTCGAGAGCTTTGCATGTCTTCTCCTTGGCAGTGCTCAGTGTTGGCCATTACACCGGAAAATCCAAAATCTGGTTTCTTACTTAAATTTCAGCAGCCTTAGTGAATGCCAGCTCTGAGCTGGCTGCAGAAGTTGTTTGTCCCACGAAGTTTGACTTTGACAAAGCCTGCTGGAGAAGGAAAGAGCTGGCAATCCTCTTTCTCCAAATGTCATGTGCACATGGCTCAGTCATCCTTCAGCTGGTTGTGCTGGGTGGCACAATGTGGGGGGCCAGGAGGAAACCCCATCCCCAAAGCCTAGACAGGAGAGTTGTGATTCCTTCCTTCAATCCAGAAAAGCTGCCAAGACACAGCAAGGTGTCACTGCTGCCCAAAAGCTCAGGTCTGGGTTGTGCAAAATTCCTCAGCCCTGGCAGCTGGTCTCCTCTGACTTCTAGAAGCAGGGCTAATTTCTCTGAAATGCCAGGTAGTAGATCCTGTGATCTGGGAGGAAAGCCTTTAGATGGAGCTGCATTCTGGCTGCACTCTCAAACTGGCATGGGTTGAAGAGAACTCTGAGCTAAATGATAGGGCATGTGGAAAAAGCTAAACAGCTGTGTAGTCACCGCCACGAGTCAGGAGTCAGCAAGTGAGTCAGAAAGCAATGTTAATGGAACAACAGGGAGACATAAATCCTCTTTTAGCAAACATGCATCTGGATGGGGCACAATTACAGTGAGCCCATAACAGCTTTCAAGAAATACTTCCTTCATGAGTTCGGTTGTTTTTAGTTTAAGAATAATAATATTGTGCTGCATATAAGCAGTTTTTTCAAACAGCTTCATGAGGAATCTAAGAAGTAAGGCCAGAAGTCTTTGCTGAGCCCTGCTGCAGCTGGTCCTGAAATTGTGCATAATTACCAAGAAATGGTCAGCTCAGGACTAGTTTCTCTATTTCATTTCTGCAATTTCCTTCCACCCTTCCTCCTATTCCTAGAAAATGCTCTTCCCTCTACCCCGTGTTGATTCCACCATGACTCCAGCTGCGGACAGCTAAAAGGGACTCTTCAGAGCTTTCCAAAACAGCCCTTTAATCAGCCAGAAGGGCTGGCTTCTGATTGAAGAAAGCCATCCATGCGCCTATACTTGAGCTCTGAAAAACGTCACTTCAGCAAAATTCACAGCCAAAATCCAGCTGAAGGCTGGACTCAGACTCCTGAGCAGCAGTGTCAGCCACTATGATCAGGCAAACACTTTCTGTGTCAGTGTGAGGTTACTTCATACTTAAAGCAGAGGCTGGGCAGATTTCAGAGGATCTAGAGCTGTTCCCATCTCCAGGAAGCTTTCGCCCTTATCCTATGCATGTAACTCAAGCAGCCTTTACTGCAATTTCCCATCTTTGAAAAATGGATACTGCTTCACTATTTAAATCTGGTTGGTTGTGCTTGGAGATTAAATCATGTCTATATAGTTTGCTAAAGGATATGAGCTTTTCTAGAGACATTAATTATTATCAATGGGATAATGGGATGACTTTGCATCAGAATTGTTGATAAATAATCATAGTTTTTTATGTTAGACAGACATTAAAACAGCAAACAGACAGGCAGGCAATTACATGCATACAAAGTTGTTTTTTGCAGCAGACAGGCAACAAAATAATATTTTTTTAATATTTCTTTTAAAAACTACTCTGGGTTATTACTTGTCCCTTAATACATTTGGCAGAATTTACCTGTTCTTCTTCTTCACTGCCTGTTCCAGCTAAACTCAAAGAGCTAAGGTGCTTGTGAGAGTCAGAGAACTGTGGGATGGAATGAGGAAGAGATTCAGTAAAAGATGACAAACAAGGTGGATATAATCACAGAAATCATCTACACAAAGTGCACAAAGGTACTGACAATGTAAGTTGTTTTTCTCTACAGTCTTAAGGATTAGCAAGGACACTGCAAACATAAAGTGTAAGACATGCAGATAAAGAATGAAATAATGTCTAACAAAACTATCATTTAAAAAATATCAGATTATTTTATGTTTCTTTTTCCAATGGCAACCTATAAGAACATTAGAGAGTTCTCTTATCAACACACTCGAGGGCGAATACAGATTTTTCAGCCTTATTTTTTTTATGCATGGCAGATCTTTGTAGTCTCTATAAAAAACACAGCATTCCCATGCATGCACTCAATCACATACTCTTCTTCCTAGCTCTGCATTTTCTGGTGTGATATTTATGTTTTAACAGGAACACAGATTCTAAGTAGCTGTTTACAGAGAGTGAGTGCTTTCCCAATTTGAGTAAGGTATTTCTGAATTGCCCAGAGGTAAAATAGGGATACGTAAAACGAAATACTTTATTCTACCACCCACATATAGGTAAAACAAGTCATTAAACACCCATTTTTGTCAACACTGGAACTACTCACTCTTGTTCTCATGCCTGAGCTTAGACTTTCATGCAGCAAAGACATTTCTGGAGGGCTCCTGGGTAATCCATCATCTTCAGAACTGGTCCCAGCATCCTCTGTTCGCTTTGCATGAAGTCCAAATGGAGGTGGAGGTCCCAATTTCATGGTAGGCTGGAGTTTCAGCTTCATTGTGGCATAAAATACATTAGCTTATGATAGTGGTGGGGGTTTCCCCAGAACATTTGTTAGCTGAGGTCAATGAGTTACCATTATTTTAACTTCACAGCTGAATGATCCAGGGCACAGGACATCTGACTTTACACATTCTCTTAGGGAGCCAAATAAACTACCCATTTTTCAGCTATCATTTATGTAGAACCAAGATGGGATACTGCTGTCTAATTAACAAATGCAACATTTGATGTAAACTGCAGACAGATATTACTTACTAATGAAACATTCAACTACAAATACTATCTAAAAAATCAAGCCTGGAAAGACATTCCATCTATTGCATTTGAAAAAAGAATTATATTGTCTAAATTACCTGTAAAGCTCTAATCCGATCAGAAATGTTTTCTTGAGAAAACACTCTTACTGGCCTTGCAGGCTCCTGCCCAGTCTCAAGGATGAAAATGCTATCATGTGACAAAGCTCTGCTTCCCATAATGCCTTTATGTGTCCTAGAATAATATAACAAATGAGTGAAAATATGCAAACTTTTCTGCCATTTCTCTTAACTCAAGGGGTCTATTGAATGTGGAATGGGACACAGGGATGCACAGCATACATCACAAACAAGATTCCAGACTTGCCAATGAATACAGCCATTCAGGGTAATCTAAGTAACACCTTTAAAAACCAAAACAAATTTGTAAATGGTGTTATCTGTCACATTAACAAACTGAATCAAGGTTAAAGACAGTTTAACCCCAGAAGACAAGTTATGTCATATGGAAAAAGCTCTTTGGGTGGAAGCCAGCAGCTGGGTGGTGTCACAGTGCCACTGGCAAGCCCAGGTGCAAAATAGAGTTCACATGAACATGTCTGTCCTGAGACTTCTTGCTAATGTAAGACCATGTCTTGCAAATGAGTGACCATTACCACAGGAAGAATAATTACCTTTTACTATCTAAATGTGGTACAGCATTTAATATATCTCTGTCATACAGATCATTAGCAAAAATATTTCAGGTAATGTAATCCTTGCATGGAATCCTTTGCATAAATCCTTAAAAGGTGCTGTGCTCTATATCAAAGTCCCTCAGATTTTCTCTTATGAGCCTGTGGGACACATTTTTTCACGGACAATCTTTGTGGCTTAGTTGGGGGAAGTAGGAGATGCTTTGTGGGTAGTTTCTCTCATATTCTGTTTCCTACTTCTGATGCCTGTGTTACGTAACTTCTTTTGCAAATGGTGCATCTGGGGTATGAGCACCATGCTTACTTATGGGAACGGTAGAGGAGGCCCACAGACAGACATCTACTTGCTAGGAGGTTTCTTGTGCTCATTTTCCTCACCTTAGCTCGTACCCTGACTGAGAAGGAAAAGAAATGTGTGCATGCAGCATTTTTTAAGAGTATCTTTTTCACATTTTTTAGATCAAGGAGCTATGAAATGATAAATGAGTGCAGAATAATTGTTTGGGTTTATGTAACTATCAAGTGAATTGAGCAGAAAAGAAAAAAGAACTGTATTTCTGGATCCTAGATACTGTCATAGGGACGTTGAAGACAAACATAAACAATCATGGCAGACAGTAACATTTTCCCCATAGTGGCTGCTATAAATATGTTTGATAAAACAATAGCAGGAAAGAGTTGATCTACATTCTTGCTGTAGAAGGAAGGAAAGCCTGCTATGTCTGCTTAATGCATTAGAGACATTAGAAGAACAATTTATCTGAGTGCAAATGTGATCTCTGCAATGCATCCAAGGTCAGACAGATCTATAGCAATTTGCAGAGTAGGTGCCAGTCCCATGCACCAGCACTCAACAAGGGCAGCAGCCACACAGGCAGTGTCGCTGCATGGGCACATTTATCCCAGCATTCCATCCTCATTTCCTCTTTCTAGCAGATGCATCCCTCCCAGACACATAATGGATGTACCCTGCATGTCTCCTCAGATTAAGAGTGTTCAAATTAATTTTCCTTCCTTTCAAATAATTTCCTGGTCTTTGTCTGTCTAAATAAATATTCAGAAACAATAATGTAACAACGCTTCAGGTTACAACACAGGAATATGGCCAGAACAGCCAGAGATGGCACCCACTCAGACATGACCTTGTTAAAGCACACATGGGGGAAAGAAAATCTCACCATCCACGTCTAACAAGAAGTAATAAGTTGTCAAACAACAGCACTTCACACCACCTGGTGCTGCCAGCCCAGAACTCCGAGGGCTTCAAGCTGGACTAACTAACACTACTATTGCCAATGCCATGATAGCAAAAGCAAAAAACAAAACCAAACTAATAATTTCTTTTGGTTGTTTGGCGCTGCCTGGTGGCCACATCGAATAATGTCGTTTTAAATGGCCGGGATGGTTTCCTTTCACATTCCTGGGCACAGCAGCACCCCTTGCCTGAGGACCAGGAGGCTTGTTCTGAGAGGCACAACATCCACCAATGCAAAGACTTGCTCTTTAGTTATTGAAGGGGCTCTTCAGTCCACCTCTCTGTCCAGAGACATATCTGAATGTTTGGACCAGGTTTCTCATGGTTATTTTTCATAGTGAGTAACATGAAGACAGGGTTTTCAGAGGCAAAGAGGTACACAGGATGGGACTCATCTGGTCTAACTTCACACATCAAATTGAAGCTATTTACATTGGAGGTGGGCTCCTGGGCTCCTGTTTGCATACAGTGGCGAGATATAGGCACTTCCAGAGCCTATTTCATGCATAAGGATGATACCATCTTTGTTAGTAATGCTGACTTCTCTCTGATTATAAAAGGCAGCTGGTAACTAACTATCCCTGTCCATGGCAGAGAGGTTGGAACTGGATGATCTCTAAAGACCCTTCCAACTCACACCATTCTATGAATCTGTGGTTCTAGAACTCAAATGCAGACATTTTTACTTTGGCCAGATGAATCCCATGTATACAGAGGAAAAGAAGGCTTCAGAGCCTCTGGATCCTGCTGATTTCAGTTGCAGTCATTCCATTACTCTTTCCTCGCTTTCAAACCCTGGCATAAATGGTTAGTCATCTAACCTTGTCTAACAATCCTTAGTAGTTACATTTCAGGGGCATAACACAACCCTGATAGGATATAAACTAATTTTCTAATTCATTTTTGAAGATAGGAATTACATTCTTTTGAAATTATAACCCAAAGCTTATTTATGATTAAATGAAAGCTTTTCTCATTAATATTTCTTGCTACACCCCATTCAATTCCTTTCTGATTTGCCTTGCATCAACCATTTTAATTTGTACTTTCCTGGGAAAAAAGCAACTATTTGAAAATACAGCATTATGAACAAGGGGAGGAGGCAATTTTGGGATGTCTTTAATCTACAGACATTGTAGCAATTTTGTATTTGTTTACCAAACAGAGTCCAAAGACTTACTCAAGTTCATCTTCAGAATCATAACTAGTGCGCGTGTCATGAGAGGCCGCGACATCATTTGTTGACTGGCACAACTTCAGACTGCTGCTCACAGAAGACGATGTCTCTTTCCTTTTCTTTTTACCAAAAAACTTTTTGAAAGATTTGAACTTTGATTTTTTCTTTCCTAAGTGAAGAAACATAAAGAAGATGCAACCAGCAGCATGTGCCAATTTTTGAACAACAACATTTCTTTATAATTTTTTGCATAAGTGGATTTTTTTCCTGGAAAACGTAACACAGTCCACTGTTGCATTAATGTCTTTCAAGACTGTACTGATAGTATGAAATTACTGTTATCTTGGAGAATGGATTACAATGTTTATGAGACATAATAAATAACCAGTGGTGTAGAATCATTCCTAATAGAGTTTCTACTTGCCTCTTGAGGTAATTAAACTGTGAAGGAAAAATTTTGTCTTAACTGCCTGGGATATGAAAAAGAAATTATTACTTGGAAACCCACTGCCTTTGTTCAGCAAGCTAAATAGTGATGATAAGAGCAATGCTACCAAAACCAATTTAAATGTAGAAAAGGCATACATAGGTGAATGCACAGTGTTGGGAAGCTAATGCTGTTAAAATGTTGGGTTTATAACACATTGAGAATATTTTTAATGCTGATTACAAGATTCAATGGATCACAAAGTATTCATCTAGGAATCCAGAAATAACCTTGAAAAGCAATTCTAGTCTCAGTGAGGAAAGACCTAAATTAGGATCAGTTGCAGCGCTGTGAAGGAAACTATTTCAAATTAAATCAGTGTTTTCCACAAGAATTTCAACATTTGTGCCTGGCCTGTTTAAGTTGACATGACAGTCCCGCGAGGCATCCTTGTCAGCATTTCATTCACTCTTGGATCTCTTGAGTAAAAAAGTTAGCTTGCTCACAAGATGATACCAAAATCTTACTTCAAGCCTCTGAAAATGCTGAAAACATGTAACAGCTCTTGGAAAAAGGTGAAGAGAAAGGCAGAATGAGTTCTCTAAATGAACAAATTCACTTCTGTGACAGAGCTAAGGCATAGAAGCTCAAGAAGTCACAGCACTTTTCATTCACCAGGAAAGGGAGAAATTATACCTGAATTGTCCTCTCCATCTCCTTCAGCCTCTCTCATCTTAGGGTCCATTGTCCTTGAGGAACTCATGTGGCAATCACTAAAGGAGGTAGAAAAAGTGTTAGTTGTACTTCACTATATATGTGTACACATACATAAGGGAAGTTGCTAAAATATAAAGATATAGAATAGAATATTATGTGTATGCTTACAAAATATGTCTCCATACATGTTTAAACATATGTGTGTGTATATTATATATAAATATACATAAAATATACATAAAATATAAAAATATCCCATATGGTACTTATTAGGCTAGAGAGAGGTATAATATATTACACAGGCTATTTCCACTTTCAGAAGACAATAGTACATGACAGTTTAGTTGACCAGCCCCTTCTGTAGCAAGACTGACTTTGGTGAATTCTTGAATGCTTCTAAAAATATGTATCAGGGGAGGTGTGCTTCTTTGATTATCCCTTTCTCAGCCCATTCAGGTCCAGAGACAAAATGACAAAATTATAGCATTTGAGCAAGTGCACAAGTAACAATAGTAGAGAACCACACATATTTTTCCCTTATTTATGTCCAATTCTGCAGGTTGTGGTTTTTCTTCTTTCTAAAGAAACTTGGGAAAAGGTAGAGATTCTTTCCATTCCTTTATTTTTGTATAGGCAACAGAGTTAGGGAGAATTAGTAAAAGAAATACAAGTAAAAATAAAACAACTGATTTTCTTATTTTCTTCTCTCTTCTTTACTTTTCAGAACCAAACTATTACTTTGCTTATTAAGGTTTCTAAACTAAAAAATAATTGCAAAACTGTACATGTCCAAAGCCTGAAGACAATTTATTTGTAATTTAAATTATACTTCTGGTGCAGTAGTCTGTTTGTGCTCTATTTTCTTCATCTGGAGAGCCATAATTTCATGGTTAAGGGAGAAGAAAGTCATGGATGCCATTGATTGGATAGTGAGTTAAATGCTGCAGAGTCACTCTTTGGGCTGTATTGGTGGCAGATGCTCATGCCACAACCTGCATGGGAGGGTGAGTAGACTGTGGCTGTTTTGATCCACTGAAGTACCAGGAGACTTAAGAAAACCAACAAGCTAGTGAAATGGAAATGAAACCTTTATTACTCAAATCTAAAACACAACAACACATCACCTGAGCCATCTGCAGTCACCTGGGCTGGGCCACAGTGCAGGGCTGCAGGACAGCCATAGCAAAGGCACCTCTACTGGCTGGCAGCTCCAGGGCTGCTGCACCAGACAGACCCACAGCTTGGGTGTGAAACACCCCCTGCCACCACCCAAATCAGAATTACACCCCCACAAACATGAGGGTGAGCAACTTTTGGTCAAGGGCGCCTGCCTGAAGTATGGAGAATTAATAAGGAACTTACCCTAGGGAAAAAAAAAATGGATGAGGGTGGTGAGGCACTGGAACAGGTTGCCCAGAGAAGCTGTGGATACCCCACCCCTGGAAGTGTTCAAGGTCAGGCTGGATGAGGCTTTGAGCAACCCAGTCTAGTAGAAGATGTCCCTGCCTATGGCAGGGAGGTTGGAACTAGGTGTTCTTTAAGGTCCATTTCAACACAAACAATTCTGTGATCTAGGATACCTTTATTTTTAAAGTAAATGTCCACTGGGAGGTGACAGATAAATATGTATTGTGGGCTGTGGCATACCTTGTCAATTGTTAAACAGGGTGTCTCAGATTCCTGCTGTCACGTTGCAGCAGCAATGGCAGGAATGTAAATCAGTATCTTTAAAGCTTCAGCTGTTATATGCATGCCCTGTAGCATCTATAAGCTACACACATCCAGAAGTGGGATTCTACAGTCTCTGTATAAATTGTGGATGACATAACTCACATCCCCAACTGTGGTTCATTGGCATCAGCCTGCTGCATTCAGCTGCACTCAGGTGAGGATAGATTATTTTTTATCCAAATGTTTGTATGCCATACTTCACTAGTTCTCAATAGCAAAGCCACTGGGGGATAAATCCCCACAGAGTGACAATGTTTGTTGGAAACATGCAGGCAAGTATAAACATGTTCCCTCTGGCAAAATTCAATCAGAGAGTATATTATATTCCCAACAAACCAGAATTATGTTCCTGTCCCAAACCTTGGCAGCCAAATTTGTAGAGAATAAAACCAATTAAAAAAAAAAAAAAGTTAGTTCCACCATAATGCATGCAAAGATTAGTGTGATTTATTTTGTGACATCTGAAGTCACAAAGAGTGTTTCCACTGGATACTTCAAACATTGAGGGACACTAATACGTGACCAGGGGTGCAGCATGAATCTCCTCACTTAGAGGAAACAGAAGGACACTGAACCTTGAATGGGCCCTCTTCTTGCCAGTCGAGCATTTTGAAGCAAGATCCTCACTCCCTTTCTTTCCTCATGCAGCAATTCTTCAGGCAGGCCCACCACATTTTTGCTGTTTCCACACATTATTTAAGAATGCATGTCTTACCCAAGGAAGGCAGCCCTCCACTACTGTGTCTCTTGCAAGAGTACAGGGCTGGAGCCCTGGCTTGTGAGAAGGAAGGAGGTGCTTGGCCACTGCATGTGTATGTGGTCCTCATATTCCAACACCCCTGGAATCCTGGGGATTTGGTTATGTGTGGAAATCAAATTCCTATGTTAAGGCAAGATGCAGGTCAATGTGCCTCATTTTTTTGTATTATCCGTTCTGGATATGACCCGTCCTGGGCCAATGCTGGCCTGTTGCGGAAGGAGTTGTTCCATCCACAAGAGGAAGATAGAACAATTAAAAAAAACATATGGAGCTGACCTACTGGCAAGGAGAAGTTGGGCTGTCTGGCCTCACATTGATTCTGGTTGGGGTTGTTATAATCAGAGAGAGAGAATTCCCAAAGTTTGATTAGAGCTTGTGAGGAGATGAGTAAATTGAACTAAAGTACAGGAATGTAGGCAGAGTAACATACAGTCACTACTAGAAAAGATTGTAAAGGATACTGTTGAGCTACAGGGGAATGACTCTCCAGAATCTTAATAATATTTTATCATTATTTATTATAATAAAATATAGTAGCAAGTGTATTTGTGGACCCAGATGCCTCTGACATCTGCAACTATTTTAAGGATCACATGTCAGAGTGATAAAGAGAAAATCAGAAAGATTTTATATTACCTGGGGGTTCTAAATGTGTCCAGTATGTAAATGATTTGTTACTTGCCAGAAAAACACACAAAGATTGCTTGAAAGATACTGTTTTTCCATGTACTGCTTTATCCAGGGATTTCTTTGTTTAAGGACCACCTTGAGAGATGCCCAACTCAGGCTGTAATGCTATTAATAAAAAGTATTTTAAAAATACTTTTAGAGTGGAATCTGTCTTTCAGCTTATTGATTGAGCAGAAACATAACTGAACCCAGTTATTGTGGCTGGCATGTGCAATTTCCGTAACACCGGGTCCCACCACTGCTGCCAGAGTCATCCCTAGACAGCTCAACATCACCTGAGGAAAAACCTGGCTGCTTTGCTGTAGGAGAGCTGCCCAAGAGACCCTGGTTGTGTGCATGGAGGAAGGTTGTCCAGGTGAGATAACTTTGGAGTGAAGCAGAAAGCAACCCAAGGTGTGGGTCAGAGGCACCTGCATGCAGGAGACACCAGGCACAAATACCAGTGGCCTCAACTCCTGTGCAGGAGCCCAGAGACTCCTTTACCCTCAGCAAGGAAATGGTTATTTTAAATTATGGTAAATAAATCCTGTAAGTTTGGGTCAGGTAAGCAATATTGGGTTTGCAGTGGGGTGACTGTAAGGCTTTTAAAATAAAATCTGCCTCTCCACTCATGCCATTATAAGGATTTGGTTTTCAGTTCAAAAGATAAGTTTCCAGCCCGAACCCAAGGTTTGGTGTGACTGTCCCAGGCCAGTGGTGGCTGACGCAGAGGAGGAAGTGACAGCAGCCCTTGCAGCAGTGACTATGGTGTTGTGCAAACATACACCATGACAAGGGCAGCGAGGTGCAGCCACCCGCCCACTACGAAGGACACAAGAAGTTTTGTGCCTTCTGTTACCAAAGGGAGATTTGGTTGCATCAAGGGATGAATGGACACATGCTTCCTTAACCTGAGAGGGGCACGGGGTTGGGGTGAATCAACAGGCAGCAGAGAGGATTGCAAGAACTTGCAAAATGCTTCTGGGCAGTGTGCTGGTGTTCAAGTTTTCAGAAAAATGCTCAGAAGTCAAAAGATTCATTTTTACCAAACCCTGGTTTTGAGCAAATGCTGAAGCTGACACTTAGCCCCTCACTTGAGCACTTTGCCAAGTGATGGTTTGCATTGGAGCAATATCCCAAGACAGTGTGAAGAAATACTGGTCCTTGCTGAACATCCAGCAGGTGCCAGAGATCCCTCTGTGACACTCTACAAGCCAAGCACTGCCTGACTTAGTGTCTCAATCACATTCATTCCTACCTTAAAATTTACTGTGTTGTTTTTATTAACATGGGGGAAGCTGGGCCTCCTTCTAAATGCGTCCTTTGGTGAAAACACTGGTTTCCACCACCAGGAGATAATCCTATTTTTTTCCCAAATATATAAACTCAGAGAACCATACTATCTATATCTTCCCTTTTTCTTTCAGTATAATGTATTTTAATGGTATCTTTAGACATATTTTCAATCTTTCAAGCCTTTTCTTCTGCAACAAGGTCTCCAGTATTAATACTTTCATCATAGGAAAGATTTGATTAAAACATGATACATAAAAGGAGAAACCAAAAAATCCAGAGTTTACCCTTGATATGACTGTAACTGCTTGTCATTTTCCTGATGTAAACAGAGCTTGCAGTTTTTGCTCTGGAGCCAAATTTTTTCACCCCCAAAGCATTGTTAAAATCTACAATGGTCTACAAGCTTAAGAGCTGTGCAATGAAATACTGACAAAATCCAGCAGCTTTGAATTTGCACCCACTGGGATGGGTGGCATTCATTGTGCACTTATACTTGGATCTAGAGGTTTGGCTGCTGAGCTTTCTAGTTTCCAGTTTCCCCAAAGATTTACTGAAGTCTATCACTTAATTAAATCATCCTGTGATCTGAAAACTCAGCAGGATTTTCATCCTAGAGAAGCAACCTGTATTGATTCTCCCTGTTAGCAAGAGCAAGATTTACCACACTGCTGGCAGTCACACACTTTTCCTCTTTTATTTTCCCACATTGTATGTGTGGTTCTTTTCACAGTGGACTACTAGAGGTGCTTGGTTTATCAATTCATTATGAGTTTTTATAAGCCAAATATAATCTCTGATGACAAATTGCTAAATATTACTGGTTTATAACAGTATTTTTTGCTATATTGGACTTTTCCCAGCAGAGACTTTTTTCACTTTCCTTCTTCCTTCCTAGGTCCTTTCTAGATAAGCTGAGATACAAGAAATACATCTGAGACCATGCCACCGCAGAGAATAGAGATGGAATATAGCAGCACAACAAGTTTTTATTTCCCTTCTTATCCCTTCCAAATGCCAGTACACTCAAAAGTGTGTATCCAAAAATGAACAGCAATTTACATCTTTCATTTCTCTTTTGTATAGGAACATCCCTTTTCTAGCAGAAACACGAGGAGTTAAAAAATCTGAATTTAGGGAAATTATTTCGCATGAGACGAAGAGCTGCCCTTTTCTCAGGACATCATAATATACACTAACATTCCTACTGTTATTACACAGCCTTGAAGGTTTGGGGGCGGGGGGGAAGAGAAGAAAATAAAGCAGGGATTCTGGGGATATAAAAAAACCCCAAATACTCAGTGATACTCCTCTAGGTGAGAAAGTAACCAAGCCAAAACCATCCTAAGTGGCAGAAGCAAAGACTGAGGTAGCCTTTTTTCATCCTCCCCCTCTCTGAGGACTCAGACCTGAAATGAAGGCACCATCCAGAGGCCACACAGCCTCTTCTGTCACTTGGATTGCAGAAACAGAACAGCTCACAGTTTCCAGAGGGAGCAAGCCCAGAGTGCCTGCCATGGTCCTCTGCCATCCCAGGCACATCGGCCATGCTTTCACAACCCTGGAGGCACTCCAGCTCTGGCATGTGCATCAGCAAGAGCACCACCTGGACACTGCCCCAGGGTGCCATGCCTTGGCATAGCACAAGTTCAAAAGTGTGTTGTGATCACCTGCCTCCCACGCAAAGCTTTATCTCTGCAGCCAGGGGAGACCTTGTGCTGAAAACATTGTGCAGGGTGTGGCAGAAGGAAGTGTAGGACAGCAGGCAGGTATTCACACAGCTCAAGAAACCCTGCTGTTCAACACACCTCTCTGCTCAGACCTCCTGCTAACAGAGATCACTGTCCCCTCCTTTCAAACTCTCAAACAACTTCCAGTGCTCTCAAGCGATAATGCTTGAGCCTAGACAAAACTAAATCTCTCACAGTATGTTCAAATATAAAATAATTTCCAAAGGGCAGCCATCATCTTGAGCTTTTCTTTCTAAGATAAATCACCTGCAAGAGGATGTCTAAAAAGCATAGGGAAGTGCTCCCCGAGCTAGCACAGCATGTGAGCCCAGGTATTAGGAGCATCCACATGAGTGAGGTGCAGCTCTCTGGAAATCTCATTAGTCTGTATAAAGACATCCAAAAAACTCATAAAAAGGACAGAAGAATTTCAAAAGAACTGCAACACCATTTCCAAAGCCATACATTTTCCTGCTTCAGACCTCTCATTAGGTCAAAGGAGTTTCACTTTTCATTTTTTATTTGGCCTCCAATTTTTAAATCAAGTGTACAAATGCACCTGAGTGCATGCTTACATACACACAGCCACCCTAGAAGCTTTATCCAGAGTGCCAGCACTGGGACTGAATGGTCCTTCTGCCTTTCTACCATATGTCAGCATCTCCACAGTATCTGTACATATTCTAGCTGTGTCCTCATCATTTGTGAATTACTAAAAATAATTTAACCCAGAGAAGACATTTTCTGAGACATTTTCTGCACTGGTCTGTACTACCAAGTCTAAATAAAATATCAAAAATAAACTTCATGCCAAACCAGGAAAAAAAAAAAAAAAACTTTCACTTTTTGTATACAACTTTGCCTTTTGTTTTCAAAATTGGGCAGGCAATCATCTCCTTCTATTTTGTTCAAATGGTGTGCATCAGTAAATAAAAAGTATTGCTTTGCAAAGACTATTACTTCGTGTGTTCTTTGCTGTTAGCACTTTACACTGATGTCCATGAGAACATTAACAAAATGTGGTATTTGCACAAATGGCTGGTTGCCTAAATTATAGTTTGCTATCCATTTTCATCTGTCTCTCACTGAAGCTGGTACACATTACCCATCTTATCTGCATTATTGGTTAATAAAAGGTTTTGTTTCCTTGCTTGTGGCTAACATTTACCTCCAGCTAATGCAATGTTTGCAGCATGTTCTTATGTTAAAAGATAATTTGCATATTGCACAACCACGTTGGTGTGGTGAGAGCCTATGATCCACTCCTTGTGCTCAGAGCAAGGCTGGCCCAAGTGTCTTTGCTGCCAGCATCCTCTCCATGGCTGCACGAGTCCTAGGCCAGCATCCAGGTGAGAACACACATCCTGAACATAATAAATGTCCTTCTCTTTTAAAACTCTGCCAGTTCAGGATCTTCTAATCCTGTCATAATGAATAGAGCTAGCTGTGAGTGATTTGCCCTTTCTCTCAGAAATAACTAATAAAAGTCAGTTGCACCAGCACATATCTCTTCCAATGCTGTTTTTTGCACCAGAGTTTGTTATTCTTCCACCCTCAGCATGGGTGGAGGTGGAAGGATATCAAGCTGTGCCACAAGTACCAGCAATGTGTAACTATTGACACACTGCTGCCCCTTTGCATCAGGCCTTGTCTTTGCAGTACTTGCATCTATCACTCAAATTCCTGTTGCACACAATGTAAACATAAGGTGGTGCTGGACGTCCCTGCAATCACTGAGAAGAGACATCAAGGCATGTCAGGTAATAAAATACCTGCTAAAAGGAAGACTGGACAGGAGAGATAGGATAGAGTTTGCTGCCTGGGCTTCAAGCCCAAGCCTTTGTGCAAACAGGGCAAGGCCTGCCATGAATAGCAGGTGAGGCTATTTATGGGCTACAACAGAGAACTCTTCCCAATCCTTGAAGGGGTTTCTGGGCATTCAGTCATTTTCAGCCTTCCACTGCTGTTGGGCAGTGTGTATTTTCCTTTGCCTAACCAGCCCATCGGCATCTGACCCTGCTATTCCAAAGGCTGTGCAGATTTTCATCAGATCCTCATCAGCCCTTCTGCCATGTCCCTGCCAAGAGCACACTCCTTTCTCTATTACAAGCATAGTGCATCTCCAAGAGATGGGAGGGAGAGGTAAAAAACTTCATTTTCTACCTTCCCCCCCCCCCCCCCCCCCCCCAAGAATTAATAGTCTTTCTTTCCCTCAGAATTTCTGGAGAGGTGAGAAGCACTTCATAAAATAAACTTTCCTCCCAAGCAGCTTGTGAGGAGTGAGGATTCTATTTATTAAAACAGTGCATTGCTACAGAACACACAAAAAAAAAGGTCAGAAGGCATTACTAGGACTGCCCAGTCTGGTGTCCTGGATAGTGCAGGGAATTAGCTGTTCCAGAAGGGTGAAGGGAACTTTCTTCCCTGATAGAACCCGTTAACTTGAGGGTATGCACCTTCACAAAGGTCACACGTGTTCACAGGAAAAGCCTTAGCTTGACTTGCATGCTTTCTTTAAACAAATAAAAAACCCCAACAAACCAAAACCAAAGCAAAGCAAACAACCATATAAAAGAATTACAAGAAGGGGAGTGGGGGGAGGAGTCTGCATGGGCAAAAGAATAAAGCAAGCTCATGTGAAATGTCTTATTCCTATGCAGTAATCCTTTCCTTCTCTCTTGTTTTCAGTCTTTTACTTTTGCAATTTAATAGAGGGGCCAGGAGATTTATTCCACCAATGTGGAAAGCATGATTACAAAGAGAACTGTTAAAGTAAAAAAGCCACATTGGCTCTCCTTCTTCCTCAGCATTTAGGGATAATAAAGGCATATCTGTTTTATACAAAGACACAAGATCTCCCCTAGCTAGCTGACTACCAGAGATCCTCTGCTATATTTATGAGCACAAACAGCTCAGTACACTACCAGACTTTTAGGTTTGTACCAGCCATTATTACTGATAGAAACACAATCTGTATTTTTAACTTAAATAATATTGACTGTTCACATAGAGTATTTTGCTAATAATGTTCTGAAGAAGGTCATACATTTTTACAATAGCAGGCTAACAACACTCAGAGTCAAGTGTCAGTGAAGTATTAAAAATTCACTGTGCCTCTCCCTGAAAAGCAAAAGAGAAAATAAAGTAAAATGTCTTTCTTTAGTTAGAACAAAATTATATTTGATTCTACATATTGCAATTGCAATTACTGTTAAATTCAGCACTGGGAACATTCCTGAAGCTATTTCACAAAAATAATTATACCAGGTCTTTTGGTATTCAGAATGAATAGAAATATCAACAGTGTTATAAGGTCTCAGTGCCTTCAAATTCATGGAAATATAACAGGGCTTTCATTGATCCTTCCTTGATTTTTTGGAACCATGAATACAATAAATTGTCTATTCACCTGCCTACACACACACACACACACATTGCCTTTGTGGTGAAAAAAAAGTCCCCCCTGTAAGCACAGCAAGCCCTGAGCAATGGCTCACTGACACCTGCTGCCCCATCAATTAGCCTAATGTAAGGGTGTTCTTGTACAGTGCAGAGGTTAATGGGAGTTTAAGATGCAGAAAGTGTTTAGCAGTACCTGGAATGAGATCCTTGTTCAGCTTTATCTGCTATTCTGAAGGCTACTCAGTGGTCCAAGTTAACCAGACAAGGAGATCAACTGCTAACATCTAGGGCTGAATTTGGCCCAAATTTCACAGGTCCATAATGTGTGGTATAGTCAACAGCGTAATTTCAACAGTTTTATGAAGTTTCTTTAAAAGTAAATGACAAATCTTTAAAATGTTGGGTTCAACTGAATACAGAATATAGTTATATCCTAGGTCTACTTCCAAATATTTTGACATTAGTGCAATGAAAATTAGGCAAACTTAAGTAAGAAGGAAAGTGAATGAAATAAAGAGACTAAGCTGGGCTTTACCAGCTTCCTTGGGAATTCCTGTGCTGGAAGGATGAAGTAATTATTGAAATAATCTATAAACCATATGCAGAATAGTCTTAATATTGGACATTTAAAATAGAGAGAGAAAAAAAAAGAAAGTTGGAACTGCAAAGAGAACGAAATAGATATTATTAGGAGAAGCCTGAGTCCCTCCAGGCAGAGGTACACCAGCCTACCAGCTGACACTACAGAAGATAAGGCAGAACATAAGCAGGCTGATTTCCAGAACCTGCCCATGAAAGGTGCCATCAGGAGCTCTCAGTCCTCAGCTCTACCTCGTTCCAGCCCAGACCGCTCTGCTGAACTGGCTGCAGCTGTGTGCTAACCTGGAGTCCCCTCGGATGCAGGGATAACAAGAAGCCATGTCTCCAGCACAAGGACCAGGTCACACTCCCAGGTCATCCTGGCACAAAGGAGCAGCAAGAATGGAGTGAGATCCAGCTGAAGGCACGGGATGGCAGCGGGACATGGTGGGGAAGGGGAGCATCATGCCCTGCATTCCCTCTGTAGATTGCAGACTCTGGGGCCAGTTTCCTCCCCAACTTCCACACAGTCCGTCTGAGAGGTACAGCCACTGTCAGCACAGTCACAATCCTCTGAAATTTCCCCAGGCAACAGCATTCACATATTTCAGCAATAACTGCTACCTTGTAAACACATTCCACATTCCTGTTGCATTAAACCCCACAGGTCAAATGCAAGCTGAACAGCCTCTTGTTTAACTGTTGTACGAGGCTTGCTCTGAGATAGTACATGTGGCAGGCTTTCATTTGGAAAGGACTATATTTAGCCTCTTTTGACCCTTCCTAGTTTAGGCCCTCTCAGCCTTCAAATTATAATTATTTTCTTGAGCGCTGATGGGAGACAGATGAGCCACGGGTCCCTTTATCTTTCCTCCACACCAGTAACATTCAGATCACTTCCAGAAGAAAGAACACGAGATTTTTAACACAAGGTTTCCATAATACATTACTTCCTCAGAGATTTCAGGTAGAAGTCCAGTTAAGTTGGACTTCATAATCCAAATAATTTCCTACACAAAAAGACTGGAAGGTTGCTTTCTGTCCATGTCACAATAAATATCATGGCTGAGTCTTTTCATCTTTGTTTGGAACCTTTCTTCACAGTCTATAAGAAAAACAGTCAGGATTTCACCAATGTAAGAGCCATAATTATTTGTCATTTCCTCCTTTCATGACATGAACTTGCAAACTTTTCATTGTTACTATCTATTCAGGACATAATTGTTCTTTATATTTGAAAGAGAAGAAATATTTTTCTGTAGCTCTTATCTCATTTACTTGCAGGTCCATGCTCCAAACCACGCTGTGCTCCAAAGCAAAGATATGAGCAAATGGAAATAACTGCCACTAGCTCAGATTCTTGTTTTCTTGTTCACTACTTCCCTGCAGCAATAATCTCAGCAAACACAACCTCTGGTGAGCCATTCTGTATGTATCACCTCCAGCTGCTGCTTCAGACTTGCAGACTTTTGAAAGTCAAAACCCTGAATGCAGCCTAATAGTTTTTACTGCCACCTTGTCAGAAATCCAGAGGCAAGTCTCTAGTATGCCACCTGCACAAGACCATTCATTCCCTTGGACTGGGAAGTAGAAAGCATAGCACAGAATCACAGAATTGTTAGGGTTGGAAGGGAGCCCTGGAGATCATCTGGCCCAAGCCCCCTGCCAAGGTAGGGTCACCTGGAGCAGGTGACATAGGAACATGTCCAGGTGGGTTTTTGAATGTCTCCAGAGAGAGAAATTCCACTGCCTCCCTGGGCAACCTGTTCCACTGCACTGTCATCCTCATACATAAAGAAGTTCTTAATGTTGAGGTAGAACTTCTTGTGTTTTAGTTTATAGCCTTTGCTCTAATCCCATCACTGGGCACCACCGAAAAGAGTCTGGCACCATCCTCCTGACACCTGCCTTTGAGACATTTATATCCATTAATAAGATCCCCTCTCAGTCTTCTCTCTCTACACTAAATAGGCCCAGCTCCTGCAGCGTCTCCTCAGAAGAGAGGTTACATGCTTCTCCTGATGTTTTTCAAGCTCTTACTCCCAGAGCAGGGACCAGAGTAAGTCGGCCATGCAGAAGCGATGCTTAGCTCCAGGCCTGTGCCTTGGTCCAGCTCAGCTGGAGCCAATGGCACAGACTGAGGTGCCCTCTCTGGCCCAGGGCCCAGCTCCCCCTGACACCTTGTGGGGTAGTGGAACTCAGAAGGCAAAGGGAACTTGATCATGGTCCCCGGGTCTCCACTGGAAGGGGTTCCATGGACCACGGATGGGGAATACACTGTGAGAAATGTCTCCCTTTTCCCACACCACCACTTGCCCCCAGCCTCTTCTCCTTTCTGCCACTGGGATAGAAGTTCTTCTCCCATCCCCCTCTGACATGATAAGCACCTTCCTTGTTAAACTCCTCACTGCTTTAGATCTCTGTCAGAAATTTCTTGTGTGCATACTTGCCTCTGGCAGCATCTCCCTCGCAGCAATGGAGAGAGGAAGACAGCTCAGGAGTGAATAAGTCTAAATCACTACACCTGAAAGAGACATCCCTCTGCAGAGGAGATCTCTTCATTTCTGCCCCTTCTAAACCTAATTTTCAGGTTCCTGTATAGCCTTTCAGGCTTACTTGGCAAGGGGGATAGGATGGTGGGGACAGGAATGTAAAGCCATTTGGAAACGTCCCTTTTATCCCCAGGCTCCCTTCTTTGAATATACCACAAATGTTTTACTTCAATTCTCAAAAGCCCAATGAGACGCAGGTTATTAATTCATGACTATGACAAGATTATTATGGTTAATTTAACATGTGCAGGCACTTAAGTAACTACTGTTGGGAAATATTTGTCATTAATTCAAAAAATTCCTGCCTGTAAATTAGCAAACATAAATGCAAGTGCTCAGCAGAAATCCAGCATGACATAAAGAGCACTCATCTGCCATCACCTTTACATGTGACTGTACAATGCTCGATCTCTGCCTGATTTAAATAAGCACAACAAAATGTACTGCAGCATTCATAAATTAAATGCCATTGACATTCATATGCTAGAAAGAGCCCAGATGTAGGAAGAGAAACAGAGAAGCAGACAATATCCCCATGAGCAGCAAAAGGGACACCATTGGGAGAGAGGGTGGCAGAGCAGTATTCCTAATCAAAGCTCAAAAAGCAAAGCTGTGCATAGAAAACCTACTTGTGTGGGCTTTTCCCCAACCTCCTGTGGGTCTGCAATAATTCCTACCAAAGCAGGTGGTGCAGAGTGAAACCACCAAAGTAGTTTCAGTCAGGAACAACCTGTCTCTCAGGCATGGCACAGACCCCCAGGGTCACCCCGTCACTCCTAGGGAAGGAACTCCCTGCCTCAAACGGCTGTTTTGCTTGCTTTCCCAGGGAGCTAGGTGAAAATTCTGTGTGTACAGAGATAGTTACAGCAACAAATCAGAAACTCAAGTCCAAAATAACCAGTCTCATGGCATCTTAGAAGGGTCCCAGCACTTCCTGGCCTTTGCTGGTCCCTTGGGCAGGTCCAAAGTCAGATGAGTCACAAAGGCTCTTCAGCTCTGTGGTTTTGCAAGACCTATCACTATCAGACATATCGCCCTATCAGGTCCTTCTCACTGCAGGAGCTCCATTGCCTGGACTTTTTCAGTTCTCTCATATGGTGAGAACTCCTTAGGGAAATCCTGAGGAATGTTTTGGTACACTTATATCTTCAAGCTTCACATAGGTGTTTCATAATAAAACTTGGGAACATACTATCAGAGCGAATTTCCATTCAGTGCAAGCAAACATTCAATATAAGCCCTTGACAGGCTGATTAAAGTCTTATTTTGAAAACTATTCAAATTCAAATGCTATTCCAGAACATGGTAACTCTGATGGTTAGAAAATCCCAGACTAAATGGCCGGTATATACCTGTTTGGTTTTGTGCTAATGTAATACTTTCCTTGAAGGAGCCTTTTTCTTTTGCCACAGGTATTTAGATAAGATGTCCACGTCCCCTTTCAGCCTTCATCTGTAAAGCCAAATAAGTAATGGCATCTTAATTTCCTCACAGATAGAAGCTCTCTATTATCCTGACATTCTATTAACTCTTTTCTGCACCTGCTCTACTCCAAGCCCACCTCTTCTGGCAGCCAGATGCCGAGAACCAGATACTGGATCCCAGGCAGCCTCTACAGCTAAATGACACAAAGATAACTCTTGCATTTAAACTTCCCAGCTCCTATTTAGGCTTGCACATGTTGACAGACAAATAGAGAGAAAGCATTCACCTGCCTCCTCTTGACTACTGAAGAGTCCACGTACATGTTTGAGCTATTTACTATCAAGAAACACTGTTTGTGCAAGGCCAGTGTTGCAATAACCTTTCCAGACTTGGCTCTTTCCTACGTCCAACCGCCCAGATGCTGCTGCTGACTGCCAATACCAGACTACAGGACCCATTCCAGCTTCTTTTCAAACCCCAAAGTGCCAGCATACGCTCCCTTGGCTGAATTTGCAAGGGCCCAGCCATCTGTGTATCTACAGAGTGTTTCTGGTGTAGGTATAATGGGAAAATATTTAGCCTTTTACATGCAGTTGGCAAATATGCTAGCTCAAGCCTGAAGAAATTCTGATCCTCCTTGCTTAGGGGCCTCCTTTTTTTAAACATTTAAAAAATATTTGTGAGTCACAGCAATGGGTAGGGAATGAGATATCTAGCAGAGCTCCTAGCTCTGCCAGAAGAGCATTACTAAGAGGACACTACCAGGCTTTGTGAACAGAGAAAAGATCAGGAGGTGCTGGGTGACTTAATCTCTCAGGTCCCACGCTATGCTCTGAGGGTGCTATTTTACTGAAAGAGCTAGATCAAAGCTACTGAAGAGCTTTTTGCTGTTAACTGCCTCCTGAAAGTTGTTGACCTAGAGACCAGAACAATTAAATGAAATGTGAAGCACCTCCTCAAACAGATATTTTTCCTACTCTGTCCTACATCACCTAATCAGACAGTAGTATGAAGTTACACACTTGGGAGATCTTTTTGTAATAAAGGACATCACAAACTGCATGAAGATACTGACCTGGTATATGTTTTTTCACTCTTCTTATGTGGAGACACACCCTGCGAGTCCTAGGAATGAATGTATGAGCTCTCCCAGAAGTATGATAGAGACAAAAAGTCTGGGATACCAAATTGGACATGCACACTTAAAAAGCAGCTGCTGTATCAGGTATGCAATGGAGACTCTGGGAATTGTTTTTCTGAATACTAAATGTGGAAAATATCAATTGAAGCTGCACTTAGTGTCTCTGAAGAAATCAGCTTCTGAATGCCTTAGAGTCAGCACTCAAATTAAACAGCTCCATATTAGAAATAATTAAAATATATTGCTTGAAAATAATCTGGTCTTTTATGTCCCTATTCAGAATCCACCACTACAACCTTCTGTGCAAAAACCAAATAAACATGCTTACAATGCACCTGTCCCAGAGATGGGCAGCCAGATCTTTGGTCGATGTCACTTGGGATGTCTTTGTTCAAGTTAATTGGAGCTACATAAATTTGTATTTCTGAAGAGATGGAAGGTACTACTTCTAGACTTCTGAAAAAGGCAGGTTAAACAGCTTGTATGTGCCTGGAAACATTAATTTCCATGTTTTTCAAAATATGGAAACTGTATTTTCTGGGAGGAGTGGTCCTTCAGAAAACTATCACGCCAGCCCTGTACCAGCGCTAGATACGAACATACTCTGGTTTGATGCCCACCACCTCTACTATTTGTGAGAAGAGAAACTACAACACAAGGGAGACTTTTTTTTTAAAAAAAGTATTTTTCTTAGAATGGCACATCGCTGTAATTTTTACATTTGACAAAGGGTTTCTACTTGTAATCTATCACAGGGAAACAAAATCCCATTGTGTTACTAACCAGAGGCAATGATTGCTGGCCTCTGCAAACAATACACAGCCAGAGGGACTTGCTGCTTTCTATTTTGCAAATATGCTACCAGCAGTGAGTTGCAGTGAGAGCATGGCAACCAATAACTCTTGAACACTTAAAGATTTTTCATTAGCCAGTTCTACAATAAATTAACTAGAGAAGTTTAAAGGTTGTTTTCAACAATTACATATAAACACACACCACAAAGAACAAAGGAAGACAGTTCATCTTTCTACTTTACTTTTTTACTTACCATCCAACGAAACTTTAATAAGTACAAAGGCAGGTCAATAATTCCAGAACTGAATGTTGTGCACCTGTGTAACCAAAAAACACATTTCACCTGTAGGAAAACAACCCTTAAAGTACCTCAGACATTAACTTTCTTCAGCTGCTTACCTGTGTAGGTTCCTGTTTGTCAGATTCAACACACTACAAAAGGCTACTGGTGTTTCAGAAGGGATCTGTCACCTTGCCAGACATTTAAGTGGTAGCAAAACCAGCAGAGGCACTTTCAAGTTTGCGCAGAGAATTCTGAAAGTCTCAATTCGGTTCGACTTGGACAGTGCATCCTACATCTCATCAGATACCCAGCATGGGGCTACTCTGCCTTCCTAAAGCATGAGTTATGAGCCCTGCCCTGATCCTTCCCCAAGTGATCCCTGGATCTAACGCAGGAGTCGGTCAGAGGAAAAAGCACCAGTATCCCCCAGTTGCTAGGTAACAAGCAGGGAGATCCTGACCTGAATTCTTAGCGGAGGCTGATGTTACTCAGGAAGCTTAACTGGGTCCTTCCTGGAAAGGGAGGGCCATGCCAAAAGTTACTCCTGGCTTTGTAAAGGCCACTGCATAGCACCCAGGACAAAGGGACAGCTGCTGAGCTATTTTTATGATAAAAAGGCACCTGTTGCAGAAATAGGAAGCACACATACAAAAATGGAGGGTGGCATTTTCTGTTCTTCATGCCAATGAAACCAGAAAGTTTTTAACCTTAAAATAAGATCTATTTCAAATCTGGTCATTAAATAAAGTAGAAGAAACCACCCACCATGTGCACAGCCTCAACATTAACAAATGCAATGAGAGAATATTAAGCATATGAAAACAAAAATAATGTTATCCCATATATCATACTATAAAGCATAATCTAAAGCCAAGCTCAAAATAGAAAACTGAAAGGAAGCAAATCAGGAAAGCTTATGATGACACAAGGACTCTGCATTTTCTGGCCATGCAAATATTTTAAGTTATTGCCATGCCATTGTTTTAATTACTCTATTTAGCTTGCAAATTCATCGGGATGTATTTTCTAAAAGATGAAAAGTAAATTCTGAGCCAGACCTGAAGAGATAAAGTGCCTCTGAGTCCCTCGGATGGGGTATACCCAGCCCTATCATCCTTGTATAGCAAAAGGAAATAATGCCTCTGCATACACAGCATAACGCGAATGTCAAAGACCCAATTATCTGGAAAAGATGTCTGTTTGCTTTCTACTGGCTCCAAGGAACATCTTGGCAAAAATGGCATGAAAGCAGTGCTGTGCACACCACATATGGCAAGGCTCCCACAGGCTGGAGGGGCCTATGAGGCTGGGAGGGTGAGGGGTATCGGTGCAGAAACAAGTCCTTTCATTCCAGCCAGCTGCTTCCCCATCACATCTGAGCACATTCTCACACGTGAGCAGCTCCCTCATTGCTCAAGCAGATTCTGCCACTCCCAGACAGGAATATCTGTGAGGACTCCAGCTCAGCCAGGGTGGTAGCTTCCATATCTCTGCTTCCATATCTCTGCACAAGTTTGCAGTGGCTGTACCTACCACCCAACCACCACGTGGGCAACTGCTCTCCTAAAGAAGGGTCTCAGGGACAGCAGAACTGGCCTGTCATGTCTAGAGAAGTCCAGCTATGACCTTGAAAGGAATCACTCCCAATAGCCTTCTAGCTGGTAGAAACAAAAAATGCTTTAATGGAAGGGGAAGGCATGCAAGTGTCTTTGCAGAACACTCAGCTGTGCATTGGCACACCTAATGCTTACTCCTAATTCATGCAGTGTATCCCCAAAAAGGCTCTCCTTTCACTGTAGCCAGGTTCAGTGGCCTGATAAATCTGTGTTCAGCACAGGGCTGAGGTCAGGAAGCAGTCTCTTAGCTATGCTTCAGACTTCTCCCTCCTCAGAAATGTCTCTATTTATCCAGGGAATCAGTCCATCCCTGCAGCATATATAACTGCCCAAAACTAGATGAGTATTATGGTGCTTCAAGTACCTTCCTGAACAGGAGCCAAAGTGCATCATATTGATAGGAAAATGAGACTTCTTTCATTCATTTCCCTTTCTCATTTTATTGCAGAAACAGGAAGAGGTCAGAGTTAAGTCCTATCCCATTAGCACTTAAATTTCCAGATATAATAGTTACAAATGCCACAATCTGAATTCAGCAGGGTTAAATTAATCCATGTTTTAAATAGACTCAAAATATAAAAATCCCTGTAGATAACCAATAGGCATTTGGAGGAAACATACTGAAAATTTAAGATATCAAATATGTATTCACCTGCTGCTAAAGAAAAACTGATCATGTAGCAACACAATACAAATCACAGCTCTCTGCAATGCATCTGATTTTTAAGCAGTGCAGATACTCTGAAACAATCTTCTGATGAAAGGCATCTTACAGATACCATCACCAGGAGGCAAAACAGTGCAGAGAATCTACTCATAGAAATATCTGTGTTTTAGATAGCTCTAGACTATTTTTTTTACTATAGATTCAGCTTTTGCAAACCAAGTGAAGTGCACGGCACTTCAGTGCATCTTTTCCTACAGATTCCTCCAAAAGGTCCTAATGTTCAGCCATGCAACAAGCTGCATAAAATAGCAGATATCAGAGAAAACAGAGGAAGCTTGGCAAGATGAAAGGTTGGCAAATATAAGCATTTACTAGTGAGGCCCTTAATAGAGGCAAAGGGAAATAAAAAGACACAAGCATAGTAGATTTGAGAAGAAATGGAGAACTGCTGAGCCCAAAAGAGAGAGGAAGAAGGAAATAATTTCACGATTCATGTAAAAGTTAGAAAAAAAGACAAAGATGGAAAAAATGCTGTTGGAAATGCTGATTCCATGGAAAGCACAAACTGGATACCTTTCCACTTTGTTAACATTTCCTCCAGTCATGTCTCGAACAGCAACAACAGGTAAGTAGTAAAACGGATTTAAGAGGGGTAGAGAAAATTCACTCCATAGTGTTAAAAATAAACTGTCACATCTTCCTATTGTCTAAACTGGCATAACTCCACCAGCTTCATTTTATGCCAGCTTAAGACTTGGTCAAATGCAATACGAGGAAGGTAGCATTTCTTCTTACATGTTTCACTTTGCCTGCAGGCAGGCTTCAGCAAATGGCGTGTCTATTCCAGAGGAACATACTTAATGCAGGATCTAATCTCCCTGATGAATACAGAAGGATGCCAAAGTGCCAAACTTGTCAAACACACCTTGCAACAAAACACACTGTTAAAAATTTACTTTACTTGGCTATATACTTGTAAAGCCATGTAAGACAGCTCCAAATTGCCTGACTTCAACCATTGAAAGTCAAACATAGCTGTCCAAATCCCTCTGCAAAGGTGTAGTATTACAGTAATTGAGATGGTCCCTAATCTGCTCACATCTCTGCTCCCATCAGTGGCACAGTGCCGAGAAGTCTCCGGGTTGCTCAGCCGCAGAAGGAGCTGCGTGAAGCACTGATTCACGCTGACGAATTGTAACCAAGCAACACTGCCAGCATCTCTCCAGCCCATTGTTCGACTGAGCTGGAGAGAATAGCAGCAGAACAGTGCTGAAAAAACCTGCCAAACTCCAACTTCAATTAAAGGATACCATCCCTCTAACACTCAGCATAGTAAATTCTTTAACCAAAATTTAACAGAAATAAACTGTTACTTCCCTCTCAGTAAAGACGTGTCTGAAGGCAGCAAATTAATTTCTGTGTGCCCAGGACCTCTCGTAAACCATCTTTACAAAAGCAAGAGTTGAAATTTTCTTGACACAAGAAAATGCAGGGCAATGAATTATTCATCTGAGCAGAGGGACAGAAATACTGCCTTTTTGTTAGTCTGGCTATTAGACACTGAGGGAAACTAACGAAAACTTTCTCAGATACAGCAACTAATCAGTAACAACACAGATGAAATGGAAAGAAAACAGATATTTGAAAATTTTGTTCAGTGAGAGTTGGCAACTTTTTCCCATGTAAATGTCCAAAAACAACAGTTAATGCACAAAATACTGCTACTACATCATCACTCATGTGAACCTTATTATCAACAGAGGCATTAAAAACTTAGGTTACAGTACTGAAATATTTTCCTTTTATTGCAGTTAAGTAGTGGGATTATTTGTTCTGTTTAATGCCACAGGCCTGGATATCAAGAACAAAATTCACTGCACAATTATCCACTGTTGCCCTTCATGAAAATAAGATGACACAGTCTTCTAACAAACCTGTTGGTTACTAGATGTTTTTGCTATGTTCACCAGTATCCCCATTTCACCAGAAAAAGAAAAAATCATGTATAAATTAAGAATATGATGCCGAATTGACTTGTTTTTATAACATAAAAGACAGGCTAGCAGCTGTAGGCATTTCTCAGAGCATAAAAAACCAAAAGTACTGACCTGTAAAACAGAAATAGTAATAACATCTGCTAGACTTCTGGGCTCTGAAATCACATTCCCTAAGAGCAAGTTTCCAAAAGAAAGGCTGGGCACTTATGTAAGATATCAATTCCCTTTTCAATGGACAACATTTCTCTTTTGAAATTTTACGTAAAAGCCTAAGTGCAAAGCCACACACACCTTTCTTCCCCAGGAATTAATGTAGTAGGGCAAAGTAACAAAATGCCATGGCATTAGCATAAAAATAGATTCATCAATGTTTTCCAGAATTTGTGATATCATAGAATCATAGAATCATTTAGGTTGGAAGGGACTCTAAAGATCATCTAGTTCCACCCCCCCTGCCATGGGCAGGGGCACCTTCCACTAGACCAGGCTGCTCAAAGCCCCATCCAACCTGGCCCTGAACACTTCCAGGGATGGGGCATCCACAACTTATATTAGATCACCCTCTTTGCTTACTTCCATGCTTATCTTTCTAGTCTTTTTCTACAAATGAGGTTCCTAGGTGTGGTCTTTTCAATCCCTGATCAAGGGGGATCAAACAGTTCTGTATTCACTATTCTGTGTGGAGTATCACCAGGATCTCACACAGGCAGGAATGCTGCTGCTTAGGCTCTGCCTGCTTGATAGTTTAGGGCCCTTGTAAGTCCTCAACACTGCCACAGGCTTTGATACTACACAGGACTCCTTATAGGCTCAAAGCCTGCTCTCCCATGGTATGAGTTCCCACCAACTTCCTCTAAATGTGAGCAGATATTTAAAGCAGAACTTGGTCTCATCATCTTCTTTGCCTTCATATGTTTGCCAGATGGCTTTATTTAATGTCTGTTCTCTGAATTGGCTCTTAGATCGCATTTTTTTTCCTTTACATTTGCCATCTGCTGGTCCAAACAGCTGAATGATACACTTCCTTTTCAATCTCATGGCATAAATTCATTCTTGCTGTCTACTTGGCATCCAAAATAGTACAGCAGGCAGACTGGCAGGTCTGGGTAAGGCCTTGTTCCACCAACGGGAATTTTCTCCTTGTCCGTCTGAGAGCCATTAGCCCAGGAGCAAAGTTTCTAAGAGGGAACAAAGTACAAAACCAGAGTGAAAGACAGGTACCAAGAAGAACTGTGAACCGTGTTCAATGATGGGAAGTGGTCAGCGTTGCAGTTATTTCAACACAGGATTTGCAGCCCCAGCAGCTGGCAGTGCATGTTCTTGTACAATGAGAAAACATCAAGTTGTGCAGCAGTTAGGAGCAGAGAATTGCATGTGGACTTCCAAAAGAAACAAGTGCTGTGTGGGAAAAAACTTGACTTGGAACCTTCAAATCATTTTCCAGAGTCTTCAGCTCTGCTCTTTTCAGTGAAAATGTATGAGAACTCTTGTGAAATAACTGATGTGGATATGGGACCATGCCTGCACCCTGCAGGGTGCCCAGCCTGGGCTGCACTACAGGGGCAGGGCCAGAACAATGGCTTGCAAAACCGCAATAGCAGCTGGCTGGGAAGGGTGTCAGGAGGAGAACAGAAGCTGCATAAGAGGAGGAGGAAGGAAAAGGTGCCAAAAAGTCTTGTTATGATCCCACCTAAATGCCTAACAGCAAGGTATTGCAGAGTTGCCTGAATGCGCATGTTTTACTTGTCTTGTTGCATTAAACTCAGAATTTTTTAGAGACTATTCTGTCTCGAGTGTTTGCACAGTTCCAAGCACAATAGCTTCTTGTGCTGGTTAAGTCCTTTGAATACTGTAAGAATACAATTAAATAGTAAGAACAGTAAAAACCTTGATGCTATTCATACTTGAGAAGATCTCACATGGCTCTGGAAAAATCACAGCCACACCAACACTCTTAACAAACACATTTGCTAATCCTCTCATTACTATTGTGGCTTTCTTTTATAGGTAAAGACAGAAAAAATGTCATGAAAAAATATTAACTGTATTTCATATCTGAATGCCACAAAAGACCAACAGCTTATCCAAACAGTATAAGTGAACAAAAGCTTGAGAACTCCTACTTCAATGCTTCTGTGTATATTTAAATTTGAAAATACACTTGTCTTTTTCTGTTTCCCCTGTGGTTTTGGTGGCTCAGCTGACATCCAGTAGCCTGTCTACTCTCCACTTTCTCCATGCATTACATGGTCAAGTAAGAGGGAACAGTGTGATGTTTGCAGTGTCTTTATCTCTTAATGTTTAGATAAATGCTGATACTACAGAGCTGGTCCTAGTTTTCCAGAGCTTCCTACCTCAGTTATGAAGGTAATAAACCTAACTTGGTGGTTCAGTGCCTTTGGTCTCAGCAGCTCTGATCCAATGTCCATTGAAGCCTAAAGAAAGATTCCTTAATTAGCCAGTTAGTGTCAAATCAAGCGCAATTAAGCTTGAGTGCCACTGAAGAATAAGATGTATAAATTCTTTTGCAACGCAAATTCCTTTGCTGCTGAACTGTATGGAATTGATCCACCTGCTCCAGCTCTCCATGTAACCTCATACTTCATACACCACCCAATGTTCAAGGGAGGGGTGCTGAGAAACAGATTTCTTGAAATTCCCAAGCTGCTTTATATGCTTCACATTGGTGGTTCACAATCAGATTTCTGGTTGTCACCATCATGAATGGAAGGATAAAAATTCAGTGACAAGTTATGAAATGTTACATCTGCTCAAAAAGGTAGAACGACCAGCCAAAACCAATGCGTCAAAGAAATGTGTAAAACAGCTCCAGATTTAGCCAGATCCAGCACAAGCCAGGGCTATATTTGAAAGCTGCACTGGTACAGATGTTAGTAGGTGTATGAATAAAGGATAGGAAGACTGTACCACCAGTTTACATATCCATGGTAACTAAGAGAGGATCTCCTGAGAAAAGGAGCTGTGAGATGGGGAACAAAGAACTCTTCCCCTTTGAGGGCTAAATAGCTCACACCATCTAGTGATATTATTTAGGCTGGGGACATGTGCACCTCCATATTATAAGAGCAACAAGGAAAAGAGAGCAACATGGCATCCTATCAGTCCTCAGAGGGCTTGTCTAGCCTGCACTGCAGCCCATGTCTCTGCATGTTCACAGGTCTTGTTCCATCTAGGCTGAAGTTGATGCAAACACACCCAGTGGCCATTCAAACAACCCATTATAATATACATAATCCAGTATAGTACCCAAGACATACACTGGCAGGTTGGGATGTGAAGACTACAGAAAGAAACAATGGCCTTCTATGCAGATATCAGTATACACCATTTAGGCTGGAAAACATCATCGAGGTCATCAAGCTCAACTGCTGATCTAGCACTGCCAAGTACCAGTGTAGCTCATTTCCCTCTGTGTGTATGAGTATGCTCTGAATATATTTATGATGACACAACCACATCAGCTCTAGGCTGGGTTTTACAATTTTTACTGTTTCATGACTAGTCATAAAAGTTCTATTATTAGTGAAGGACAATGTCCAGAGGAACTATAAGCAATTTCAGAAGAATTAAAAAGCCAAAACTCCATGTAACACAGAGTGATACCAGTGTCCTCACACATGTACCATGATTCAAATGATTCCAAGGGCAACCACTTGAGTTCCCAAGTGCTCTGTGTTCCTCAAACAACACTCACAGAACTGCCATCTATCTCAATTTCCTTACAGCCATCATTGGAGCAGGAGGGCAGTACTACCACCAGCACTGAGCTGAGCCCACCTGGGCTGGACTCTGGATGCCTGCATGCAGAGCTGTCAGGCAGAAATCAGACAGATGAGAAGAAACAGGCACCCTCTTCCATGCTGCTGTACATAACCTCTGAAGCAAAAGGATGAACAATTTCTACAAATACAGTTTATTTTAATAATCTCCTTTTCTTATTCTCCTGCCCCTGCTACGATTTTTAGTTTTAGATATGCGAGTCCAATTCTCCAGCTTATTTCAAGTCCAGGTTTTTCTTGGGTTTTACTAGAGGCAAGAAAGACTGATATCAAAAAGAAAGGGGAAATAGAAAGAAAATTGAGGAAAACAAAGCCTTTACATACCCAGAAAGTCATCTGAACATCCAAACAGAAGCAGAAAAGTTACTTCTTCTTTTTAAATATATCTTCTGTTTCCAAGCTATACTAACTGCATGGTTTGTTTTTAAATAATCTGTTTTAAAACATGTTGGGTGTGATCTAGTTACTAAATATTGCATTATTTGATTTGATAATTACACAGCACAGCAAACTACTTTCCTAATCTAGAATAAGATGTAAAATTCTACAATGCCTTTAAGAAAATGGGACTCAAGTACATTTTATTTCTTCCAATGACATGTAAGCCTGGGAAAAAGTAATTTTCTATTTTAGTTGGTTTTCAAAGTCTCAGAATTGACAGTTGCATGTAAACAATTTACATTTTCATTTTTACAGCTACATGAAATCAGCATTGATTTATGTAGCACACCATGTCTTTATTTCTTGATTAACTTCCCTTCAGGTTTTCACTGTAAGCCAGTGATATTTTATTAGAGATAAAAGTGATGCTTGCATTAATTTCCTTCATTATATTCAGTCACTCATAACTCTGGCAGATGGTGTAACTTTAAGGTCCTTCGTAGTGAGTGAGGGGACAAAAGGATGAATAACTTGTGATGGTGTAATTGCAGTCCACCCCACACACAAGAGGCAGGTTACAGCTCCACAATGAACTTTGGTTCTGACACACTCAGCCTTGTGCTTTGACTCAGCAAAGTAAATAATGCTCTTTACAAGCAGTCTGCACAAAATTGCCAGGGCGTTCTGGTTTAATAAACAGCATCTTATCAGGCATTACACATCCAATATAATTAATTAAGACATTTAAAAACTGAAGTGGTCTCATCCTGTATTTGGCAATTTCCTGTTCCTAAGCAAAGTGGCTGAGTAATAAGAAACATCACATAGACTAGCTAAAAGTTGAAGATCATTTTGATAATGAACCTTCTCATGTAAGTAGATCATTTGCATGTTCCTGTCACAGTAGCACTCTTACCTTCACGAGCAAATGGCTTTTGCTTCCCTAACCTTTTAAAGCAGATATTGTCTCCAGATCACTGCAATCTGTACAGACTGTTTTGGAATAAAAAGTTTTAATAACATCACAGCAGACCCTTGGGCTGAGCTAGTATAAGCACTCAGCTTCAGTGTAATTCCAACAGCCAAATAAACAGTTAGGATGATGCTCAGCGCTATCGTAAATTCCATCCACATTCCATACTGAAGAGTGGACTGAGAAAACAAAATGGTGTAATCACTTATAAATACAATGAATAAAACTAGATTGGTCACTTTTATTTTGCCCTTTGCTTCAGAAATAGAGGCTATTAAAATAACAACTAGTCAGATACAAAAAGCTAGGAGGAAATGAGACTTTATATTATGGAAATACAGCTGACAAATGCAGTGCTGTGTAGGAGCAGATGTGGTTGAAAAAACAATGAAATACTTTTCAGCAGAATCTGCAAGTTTGTTTTGTGGAGGTGGAACCAAGAAGCCCTTGCTGGAGATTCCCACACCATCATCCACAGATCCAAAGTACCTGGGAGTTCAGCAGGAGGTTGAGCTGTACCTATCCGCACACATGGTCCTCTTATCTCGTTGTGATTGAGCTACATCTTGTGACTTTCATTCAGAATAAGACAGCAAAGCAGCTGAGCTGGTTACTAAACCAGAATGTTGAAGCAACGTAAGTAAAAACTACAGAATCTGATTTAACAGTCTAATCATCAGTATTTTGCTTTGACTAGAAACTTGCTACACCAGACTCATTGCAAGAGCTGCAGAGAGTGTTTCAAGAAAACTGACCAAAAATTGTTTGTGTACACATGACAATTTACTGTGCTCTCAGCTCACAGAATCATTTCATATCAGATTCACAGGATTAGCTACTGCTAAAAACATCCTCTCATTGTGAGAAAGGTCATGGAAACAACCTCTTTACTCTAGAGCAGGCAGCACTTTCCTTAAAGCACTCCATCAGAGTCCAAATAAAAACACTCATATGCTTGTGCTAACAGTGTTGACTTACACAAGCGTTGGTAACCAGTTTAAAGAGCACAATTTTGTCAAAACAGCAGGCCAGCTACTATTATCCTTCTGTAGAGTCCAGACTCAATGCAAATGTCAGAGGAGGCAGACTGTTTACTCAGCTCAGGTATTTCTGCAATGGACTAACCTTCAGTGTCATAAAACTTTGCCTGTTCAAGGGTTGAAGCCCACTTGGGGACCCTGGATTATCAGATATGCAGTGGTATATTATTAAAAACCCATGATTTCAACTTGCTTCTAGGAAAGAAATATACTTATTTTCTTCCTATCATCTTCCACTGTTAAATTTCAAGTTAATAACCCCTTGTTGTGACTGGTTTAAGCATTACTGAAACAATTCAAAGCAAGAGTAAAATGCAACAGAGCTTCCTCATCCAAGGACATAATGAAAGCAACAGAATCATCATCTATAGATGCATGGCAAGTCCAAAGGAGCAACTGATGTTAAGGGGCAGAGAGGTGTCCCTCAGCGTTGCTATCACAAATGTAGGTATTTGTATGGCAGAGATGTTTCTGTGCAACAGAAGAAAGCAAGGAAGGAGAAACTCTGCAGGAAAAACAGCAGTAAAGCCTGCAGAAAGTCCAAGGGAAAGCAAGAACAGTTATTGAAAAAAAAAATCCTAAGAAGGGCTAATGATAGAGCACCACTTCACTGGTGGCAGAACGAAGTAGGGAGCGATGCTCCGAGAAGCCTCCCTCCTCTTCAATGAATTCTACTTCATCCATGGAATCAACCATGGAATTTGGGGTTTTGTTTTTAATTACCAGATTAGATCTGGCTTCACCATCAGATTAACATTAGCTAAAAGCCTGGTTTTGACCTAAGTTTTGACAGCCTCAGGTCTCAATTGAATACAGGAACACAACCCAGTTTTGACCTTGCAGCAGATCCTTATTCTGTCTTGCCCACATATGGCTTTTCGTATACACTACACTGTGATCTCAAATGCCCGTGCAAAAGTGGAAGCACAGCAGATCGACTTTCAGGTGGCTTTTGTTGATTTTTTCACAGCTGTGGGAAGAATTAACACTGGCACGCTTGTCAAAAGAAGCAAGAGAGCCTGTTCTACAGCCACAGACAGGACAACAGCTCTGCACCTCACCAAACCATGGGACCCCATGCTCACAGGCTCCCTTCTCCTGTGCTGAACTTCATCCACCTTTCCCAGGAGCCATAATGCTCCTCACTGTACTCTGCAGCCCAGCTTACCAGACACGTTCCCTTCGCACCATCACGGCACCCAACACGACGCTCCTCCAGACACATTTACAGGTACCTCAGAAATTTTGTCCAGCACATAGAAGAAACCAATTTCCTGAAGTCCTTTCAGCTTCTCTACTGGCTGCACTATGTGCCATAGTTTCTCAAAACTAATCTGCTGTTTCAGAGAAACACAAAACTTATGAGAACATGTCAATTCATTCACAATATACACTCCTCTACAAATATGTAACACAGATTGGAACTGACATTCAAGATGACCCACACCCTATATAAGCCTCACAAAAACTGCCTAGTGATTCACTTTTCCAGCTTGGCAAACTAAGCCTCCATACTCAGTGTCAAGCTAAAACATTTGTTAAAATAATTCTTGGCTTCCTTCCACTCCAAACAAATTCATCAGACAGATATCTCAAGTCATTTTTGACTCAAGCAAGCAGAAGTAGGAAGGTACAAAAGTAGAAATGTAGGAGCCTCCATTAATTAGAATATGACTTTTTTTTGGTACACCTTTCTCTTCCACATAAGGATAATAGAAGGTTTTGGCTATTTTTGAGGTCACTGTCTCCAATTAAGAGAAATGCATGAGCTTTAAACAAATCAGACAACCGTGGAACAATTTTAATCCCTGAATGAATAAATCCCTTGGGGGATGTGGCTGCAGAGAAATCAATGGGCAATTCTATTAAGCCTTAACAGCAAATAAGGCACAATCTGGCTTCTACAATGAACCTCAAAGCCACAGATCCTGTCATAAGAATTTATCACATTTGTGTGACCAGTCATCAGTGTACAGAGTCCGATTATACCCAGAATATCTTCTGCTTACAGCAGCTGTTGGAACAGTGTTGTACTAGACCATCTTTGAGTTAGGAGCTATAATCTTACAGCAAAAGAAGAGACAGAAATAAGCGTTAGCTGGGTGAACATTCATTTGCTCCAGTGAACTCCTACTCTTGTCGGCACCCTGCTGCCCACTGACCTTACCTCCAGCCCCAAAGTGTAAAGAGAAGTGTGAGCTGTGACTGTGAGAAAATTGGCATTTGCTCCCACAGCTTTTCACAGCAACACATAAATGACCTCCTTTGCCCTACAGACTGGAAGTGCTCTCTCTAGCTGTGGGATCAAACACAAATCATTCATACCATGCTATAAAAAGTCCACAGACTAGCACAGAAAATAGAACTGTGCTTTAAAAAAAATCATCAAAACAGAAGACGGAATTTCCCCGCCCCTTCAATATACCTAAATGCTCACCTACTAACACCTGCCAGGGTAAGGACAAAATCACTTTGCTTGATGTGGTTGATGCAGCCTAGGCCATATCCAGGAGCCTCTGCCTCGGGCTGCATCTGCTTTTGTAAGTGAAACACTTTTAGGACTGCTCTGTGGCACTGGAGACAACGCTTGGAACCAGACTGCTAAACTCTCATGATCTTCAAAAGAGGTTGACTACATCCACTCCACTTGTTGCAAACCATCACCAGCCTATCCAACCACAATTGTGTCCAGGGCTGTTCCAACAACCCAAGATCAATGACAGCCTGACCCAGGAACATTTCCTGCACTGTTCAGTAATTTAGATGCATCTTCCCTATCCACCTACCCAAACTGTTCAGATCTGTAGCAGGTCCAAGGTACCTGACTGCTGCCTTCTTTGCTCAGAGAATTTCCTTTCCTTGAAATCAAGGTATGTGAACAAGGAAAGAGGGTGAAAACGACACACAGCTACTACCCAGACATGTCTGTACACTATAGACATGGCACACCCAGTGCTCACAAGTTCAGAAGTACTCCACACGAGCATCCACTCTTCAGATAAATAGTTATTGAGGGTCCAGCTTTCACAGCTATTAAATACAGAAAGAAATACAGGAGTAATAGTACAGGCAAGTGTTTTCCTCCCTCTGCTGGGTAAAAAAAAATAACACCTGCATATTTCAGCTTTGCAACCTTGCTTCATGTCTATCTCTGAGCAAACAAACTGAAGTCTGTGGAAACTGCTCAGGTAAATTTCAACACTACCTGCTAGTGTGAGACACAAGACAGGCAGAAATAGTTAAATATTCAATATCACTCTGGTTTGTCATTTGGTCAAAGAGGTTTTGTAGATGTAATCAAAAAAAGGGAACCTTAAGACATTAGAAAGAACAAATAATTTTCACAGTGACACGACTTTTTTCCCCCAGCATCCTTTCACTGATGCAAGTTACCCAGAACTCTGTAATCTGCACAATCAGTTTAAAACACTGACGTACATCTAGCACCTCACTTTAAAAAAATAAACCAATAAAGAAGCATAGCACTCTTCACCTGTTGGTTCAGTAGCAATTAAACAAACTGAGTTTACAGTCTGCACCATACTTCATCTCACAATAAGATTTGAAAAAGAGCTAGGCTACAAGATTAAATAAAAACAAATCTATACTTATGCTCCCATGATTTTGTAGCAAATAACTTTTGAGAGAAGTACATATTTAATTAAATTAAATTTATTTAATTTGAGATCAGTAACCTCTACAGTATCTTATAAAGCAGGCTGCTGAGGAACAAGAAACCCATGGACCACATACAGCCTATGACTTCACTTGATAATTTTGGACTGAGTGATTCAAGGGGAATGCATTAGGACAAGAAAGAAAGAGAATCTGTGCGCTGCCAAATGGGTCTGACAGTTCTACCTGGGCTGCAGGGGAAAAAATTCTCATTTCTCCTATAAACCAATACTAGGAGAAAATTATAGCACACATTGGCACAAGAAAATGCTTTATAGGAACTGTTAATGCTCCTCATTAACAGTTCCTATAAACCTTAATGGTAAGTAAGAGGGACAAAAGTAAAAAATGTTGTCCTCCTTATTTTAACAACAGATTTCTTTTTCAGAGTTAACTTACAAGTATTCATGTTTGGAAGCTAAATCTAAAATACCTGAAATGGGCTCTATTTTCATAAATTGTAGAGTACTCCTCTCCATTAAAAAATCAACCTTTAGTTCATCTACCTTCAATGTCTCAAAGACATTAGCCACCTAGGAAAATTCAGCACACTTCACTGAAATATACTAACTTGTTTTTCTTCAAATACTCCTTTTTAAAATCCTGAGACAATAGTCCTAATGAGAACAGCATTTTCTTCTTCTTGCTTGGATTATCTGCCAGTGGCAAAATTCAGCTACCACTAACAGCTTGAATGCACCAAGCAAGATATGGAGAAGGATCTCTACAAGTCTGCATGTTCATTCATGTTTACAAAAACTACATCACACAGACTAAGAGACTGATTGGCATATTTTAACTGTTTGCTTAAATGATGACCAACTCCAGGTTTCTCATCTCCTCTTTTTGTTTCACACTGTCTTATATATTTGTTCATGACATGCTGTTAAAGAAATTAAGGGCTGATTTCTCTTTGAATAATGACATTAAATAAACTCTATTTTATTATGATGCTGCCACCTATAGTCTTTCTGAACACCACACTACTTCTGCACAGTTTTGATTTTAAATTTCTAAAAATTGCACTGTTTATCTTTTGCTAAAACTTTCAACATCACCCCACCCAGCAAGGAAAACATCTAATAAAATGTTTGAGGGGACACGCTTTTGTCATCTTTCACCTGTGATTTCCAGCCCCACCAAGTAATCTCCCCTGTTTTGGATACTCTGATGTTTTCTGATCAAGAGACTGCTTTCAGAAGGTCTGAGAAGAACAGGTGACTCTGAGGTGAGTATCTACTAAACCAGCATGAATGGTTCCTTCCAAACACCAGAGAGCATGCCTGAATACACTACACAACCAGCCTACAGTGCAGAAGACATGATGGAAACCAGATCTGAAGTTTCTGTGAGGCCTAAAGGATACCCAGATACTCCCATATATACTTCATTCATGCTCTACTTCTGTACTCTGATTAGGACACTAAGCAGAGACATTAATTCTCTTCCTGTCCTGATGCTTTTCTGTACTGTGGTTTTCTGAAGCTAATCTCATTAAGTAAAAATCAGACCTCAAATACACCAGACATACATGCTTTCGACTGCAGAGCAACATACAAAGTGCTGTGGAGCTGGAATCTCTCCGTCCTGTAGTCCTAGCAGTCAAGACTTAAGCCATAGGGATGTTTTGTACAGTGTTCCTAGCTATGAAACTGTCGACTCTGTGGTGATGCGCTAAACACTACACCATCTCAAAAGGCCTGTAGCTGCAGAAATTAGCAATTTGTTCTTCTTCTAGGAATGGAATTAGAAGAAGAGATAGACAGATCATATGTCTGTCCCTCCTTAACCTCCAATTTGTCCAAGCACCTATGGAAACTCTTGCCTGTTTCCGTGGTCAGCTGATGCAATGCAACTCCTGCATCTGCCCAACCCCCCAGTACCTTGAAAAAACCTTAGTGATACTGATTCCAGTATTAAGGAAAGAATGCCATAACCGTAAGATTAAAAGAGCTACTAATTTTGATGGCATACAGTGCCCTGAGTCCTTTAAGTTCCACATTATATTGTATTTATAGCTTCTTTGTTCAGTTCTAGAATATTTTCCATTTTAGGAAGGAAAGAAATCTACTCAAGAATCAAACAAACCCCATAATTCTAAAATACAGGCAGCTGATTGCATTGTATTAGACAATGAGTTAGAAGATGAAGCAGTTCCTTTGTTATATCCTACTTCTCTTTAAATAGCAGAATTGCCAAAGCTGTTGTGATAAAAGCAGAATGACATGGAGAATGAGAACTGTGTCATCTTCCCATCTCACTCACCACTTCAAGACACAAAGTAAAAATGCTACCTGTCTCCATTGCCCAGAACTTTTATGTGCTGCAGATAAAAACAAACAAACCAAAACACACTGAGTTTTTAGCTTTTCAGGGATGCAATATTAAACAATTTCATTAAATATAAATAGACTTTTTAAAAAATAAACTCCTTTTCTGTAAAAAAAGAAAAATAAGAAAAAGAAAAAAAACCTACAGAGCTATTGTGTATTTTTATCCACAGAACAAACTGTTTATGAGGACTGTATCTTAGCAGTGCAAGCTGAAGCACTTCTTATAACTGTGTGCTCTCAGGCGTGTCTCGCCTGTAAACTCAGACATTATCTCTAAAATCATTTAGTGCTCCCATAAAATAAAAAGTTGTGCTGTCAAGTACTGTCAAGAAATTTTCCTTGAAGGACTCTTTTCAAAGCTACTTCTGTCTAAACAACAAACTTCAGCACAGAGAACCAGCTGGCAGAGGACACCACTGAACGTGTGTGCCAGCTTATACACGTGCAGGTTTTCCACACTCCTGGAGCTGACTGATGAAACCTGCTCTGAAGCAGCTGGGAGCATGGAGAACCACGAGCCTGAGAATTCTGAGAAACAAAATGCACTGGAAGAAATACCAAAGACATCAGTGTCCTGTTTTATCTCATTCTCTTTGAACATCAACAGGCTGGCTAAAAAACCATTTGCCCTAAGTAAATACTCTAGTAATTACACTTCACTAGACTCATTCAAGGTCATGAAGAGTCAATGGTGATACACTGCTAAAAAGTCCCACTTCACCTCTTATACCTGTTTTGATGCATATTTCTCCAAGTCATTGATTTAATCTTCCTCTTGATTATTTCAAAATTTGTCATAATTTAAGGTATCACCAATGTCTACAGTGAAATTTGCTCCCAAGGTGCATTTCAAAAGTGCTGCACAAAAGCAGATACACCATCTGCTGTTTAAGTGTTCCGAGACAATTTTCTGTTACATTCCTGCAACTACTGGATAAGCCACTACTGCCAAGAGGAATTCTGTTGACTCCCTTTGAGGCTATATAGAATACAGGCATCAGGAGCAATAGGACTTGCAAGAGGTATGAAAACAGCAAAATGGTATCCCTGAAATTAAGACAATGATTATTTAAGTCTGAGCTTCACTAGAAGTATCACTGCTGATAGTTTTCACAGAAATATCTACTAATGCATTTACACTCTGCTCCCAGCCTGCTGTCTGTATTTTCCCAGAGGCCAACAGACCCAGTTGCTTGGCTTTGAGCTGCCAAGACTTTTAGTTTCATCCTGTTACAACTCATCAAACAGATGTAGGCATTTTACACTCAGAATTCCACAACCCACTATGTGCACTCTTTATAGACACCAAAAACCAAGTACTCCAGAATTCCTGTACTGATTGCATTGTTTACTTCTGTGTTTAATTTCAAAACTTTCCATTTTAAATGTATTTCAGAGCAGCCAGACTCTTATATTGCACTGTTATATTGCACTGTGTTACCCACATCTACCTCCAAAAAGTTAATCAAATTTGATACTGTATCAGGAAGATCTTTCCATTAAGGACTTTATGAAATGACACCGATTTAACGAGCCTGTCTTAGCTTAACCTTCTTCATGTGTAGTGTGGAAGGAGAGAGGCTGCAGTACCACACTGAGAAGGCACTGGGAAGGGATTTGTGCAAGTATTGACCAGTTCAAAAACAAACTGAGAGGACCCAAATAATTCTGAGGGAGTTCTGCTGACTTGAGGATGAGCAGCTATACACAGAAATGCTTTGGTACAGATAAAACAATCTTACCTTAAGTGACAACATCCATGAATGGACGTTTCACTGCAATAAAACGGGTAGGTAAATGGTCTCCTTTCCTGACCTTTTTGCATAGACTCTCCCTTTAATAATACAGAAACATAAATCTTGCAGCAAGAGAAGACTGTATATTTAATAACTTGGATAAATTACATTTTATGACTGAACTTCCATCTCCCTTGTGATTGTTAACTCTCTTCCAGTATATGCACAGCTGAGAAATGAAGCAGCTTTTTCTAAGAGCATCTTACAATCCTGGCATGTACAGGATTTCATTCTATTGCCTTCCAACAAAGAATTTGAAACTTCCATGTTCAAGTGGATGTCCTGTAGTATTTTGGACTTCAAAAAACTAGCCATATTCATTTCATCAGCACCTACAATTGCAGAAAGGCACTTCTTGGCTTCTGTAACAAAAAGATAAATGAACTGTGCATTGCTGGGTACGTTTAATGGGCCAAAGCCTGAGCTTGCAAGACCGCAGAGAAGAAGAGAACTGATGGATTCCAACTGTGCAGGGCACTGGACAAGAGATCTGTGACACTAGTAACAAGAGACTTCACTGTCACCTTCACTTTCGGCACAGTGAGTGCTCTGCAGGTCCCTATCTACAGTGTGTGTTGGTTACACTCTCCAGTCAAAGACCAGCTGTGCTCACAACACACATCTGAAATCAAGAGTGGAACAGATGGGGTGTGAGGCAATGACCATTTATTAAACCTTCACACAAAACAGGTATATCTTGTCTATGTATTGTTAGACATTTATGATTTCACTTTTGTCCTGGTGAATCTGAAATGCAGCTTTGCTACTGTAATAAATATTTGCCTGAGACATTTCCATAATTCAATCCAACTTGCAGTTCCTCAGTAACGGTTCAGTGCCATTCCTTGTTATTTAGGAGGTTTTTTTCCTTCTTTTTGCTACTCTTTTTTCATTACTATAAACTCTGAGGCTACCAGCCAAGTACTGTACAGCTGTTAACGTCCTGCATGACAGAGAGGACAGCAGAGGCTGTCAGCACCACCACAGGCTGAGTGGGAGCAGAACCCTTTCCTCTGCAGAGCTCAATGGCAGGCAACACACACTCGTATTCCCATCCACTGCCTTAGAAGCAACACTGCCAGGTTAGCTGATTTTTTTCCAAGAGAAGAATTAGACCCTATACACCCAGAAGCACATGCTAAATAAAACATTTTTTAATTAAAAACACAGCAGAATTTAAGTTCACAAGGTCTCTGTGAGAGCAAAGAAACATGACCTTCTACTTTCTCTAAACTCTGACGTCTGTACATAGACAAACTAATTACCCATCACTATAAACAACCACAGACAGTTCCTACCTCGTCACTGGATAAGCTTAAATGCACCTGCTCCCTTTCCTTTAATGATAAGCCAACTCCTACCCTGAAAACGCCTTCTTTCAATGATTAAAGAGCTACAAGGCAAGTGCCAGTAATAAAGTTACATTTTTTTTCCTTCTGTAATCTAATCTTTGCCCTGTAGAAACTGCTGATGAGAGCTCAGTTCCACTTAAAATTTACATAAAAACAATCCATATCATGTTGTATGGAAAAGGACTGTTGCCCCAGTGTTTATTGGCATGGTGATACAAAGACTGAGAAATTACTCTGATGCAAAAAATGATGTACAGCCTTGTATCAGCATGAAACAGGCTTTGATGCACAGTTGCTATTTTTGGAAGCTAATGATCTGTGAGTGGTAAAGCAAATGAACTTCTTAATGATGACAAATACAGGAGAATGTACAGTACTGAGTAGAGAACATGATGTCCAACCAAAGAAAGATTTATGGGAGATAGTTATGGTACCTAAGATTTATAATGGCAAAATAAGAGAACAGGAAAAGCTTCTGGAAGATCTTGCGTGTCTACCTGGAATAACAATTTAGTTCCAGACAAAGGACGGAATGTACAGTCCACTGTATGCTTCTAGCTGATACTAACATTGCTTTGGTATTTATATGCATATAAAGCACAAGACATGCATTACTTTATCCAATTTAAATACAATTTTAGAGGCTGTAGAAAAAAAATCTGCATTTTTAACTAGCGTGAAAATATGCAAACGATTAGTGTTTATATTGTTGGGATGTTCCTATAAAGTTCTCTTTATATATGGGGTGGTTTTCAGCTAATTGTATGGCAAAACTGGCAAGGTGATGTTTTCACAACTAAATTTTCATTGTGCTCTTAAAAGGTTTTGAATTTAAGAGATTCCTATACAGTAACCTAAGATCCATCAGTGGCAATTAAAATTCAGTGCACTAAATATACCACCGATAGTAAAATTTGTCAACAGAAGCTAGCATAATAATGAAAACAATGCATGTGTGGTATTTCAGGTCTCATGTCTGAAAATATATTAAAGAGAGGGAAAAGTCACACAATTTATGGCTAACTTCAGGGTAGAGGATCAGCCAGCATTTTGAGAAATAGTTGAGGAATGGGAGAGGAAAAGCCACAGTCTTTCAGGGCAAGAGAACACTGCCTGCTGAGCTCGGCCTTCCTGCGGGGAGCCGGGCTGGGAGCACCAGCGCGTTCACCTCGATCCGATTCACACCTTCGGGAAACCCGGGCCCGCCGGCCGCGAAGGAGCCGTTGTGTACACGGAAACCGGCGTCCCACTACGTTCGCGTGGCCTCTAAATTAAACTCCTGTTTTGCTTCAGGTCAAGCGCCTCCCGTCGCTGTGCTCGCAGACGAACAGCATCCGGACAAGGCGCGGGGAAGGAAGCGAAGCCCTGCCCGCCGCCCGGCCTCCCCCGACGGCAGCGCCCGCGGCTTGGCCCGAGGAGCCGCTGGCGGCAGCTCCCGCTCTGCCCTCACTCACCTGCAGCCCGTGTGGGGCGGCGCGGCCCTCGGGGGCCCGGGGCGGCGGCACAGCGGTGCCGGCGGCGGGGAGCGGCGGGGTCGGGCGGCGCGGACCCATCCGAGCCGGGGACCTGCCCGCGGGCCTGCCCGCTCCTCCCCGGGCCCCGCTACCTGCGGCCCAGGTCCCGCCCGCGGCCGCGGGGCCAAAGGCGAGGCGAGCCCGCGGCGCTGCCCCGGGCGGGCGGGGTGCGGCGCTCAGGTGTTTTCCACCTCCGCAATACATTGACCGCGGCCGGGTCACGGAGACACTCGGGGGTGAGGAGGAGCAGGAGCGCACCAGGCACTGAGAAAGGGCGATTTCAATGCTACAACTTTCCGCCTCGGCTTTTCTTTCCCCCTTCGCCTACCCTAAGTGGCTTAAGGTAGCGACGAGCCATCTTCAGGTTATTTTCTCGAGCGAGTGTTGGAGGTGGCGGGGCAATTGCAGCACGTAGGTACAGTCAGGATCCTTGCGGTGGTGTCTGGTGAAAGGCTTTGGCTGAAGCTGTGTGCATCTGTGAACAGTAGTGCCCTTGGGGATCTTCAAATGGGGCGTTTCAAGCTCAGCTTCTGTGCAAGAGGTGAGAAAGGAAGGCTCGACGAACTGACTGGAAGAACTGACCAAAATAACATCGGGTAGTTGGTTCCCCACTTTGGCATCTTATGTATTTTAATAAACTTCCCTCAAACTTGTGAGTTCTGGTTTCAACATGAGCACTTCTTTTTTTTTTCTTTTTTAAGAGTCTCTTCCCTGTAAAGTCAGTGAGTCTGATTACAGCACTTGTGGATAGAAAATACAGGTGTTGCCTGATAAATGAATGAACACCACACTACACTGACTTGTAGTCCAAGGTAAAAGCATTAGAGTGAAAATTGCTGTGGAGGTTGCTTGTTTCTTAGGGCACTGATAAGGGAGGCAGAAATGAAAATGGAAAGCTGGTGCACACTGACTCAGTCTTAAAATGAAAAATAATTTCAATGCTACTTCCAGAACAATCACTGTGGGTCAAAAAAGAAATTCAATTATAGGTTTTATTTCTGCCAAGTAGCATTGTTTTAAAAATATTCATGCTATACTGGCAAAAGTGATTTTATAAAATATTTCTATGTGCAGGAAAGACATACCCTCATGTAAAGCAAATCTGAGAAGTACATTGTTCTCTTGCTCGGTTGCACTGCAGCTCTGACAACAAAGCCGTTTTCTGCTTTGTGTACTCTATATAATTGCTTGGGTGTAGGCTGCATTTAAGATTAAAATGTTTGTTCTTCTCCCACCTCAGGAAATAAAAGCACCAAAAATACAACATAGATGAGAAGCACAAGATAGGAAACTTAAAACTAAGTTTAGACTTTTGTATCTGCTGAAATAAATTATTAAACTGCTTCATGTATTTTAATAAAAATCAAATGTGGGACAGCCTAGAGAAAAATCAAATTACAGTATATCAGAGAGTCAGGTAAAAAAAAATCCATTGGAAGGGAACATAATTTCAGGCCATACCTTTACACATAATGTTTTAATTACAAACCAATATTGTTTTTTTCAAAGTTTATTAATAAAAAATCTGAGCCTTGTCATGAAATAAAGTTGTGTTTTGATATATTCCATTCAAGTGGATTCATATGAAAATTTTATCCATCTTATCAAGCTCTTTTTCTTCTGTTTGGAAAGTGTCCGAAATGTAAAACTAACTGAAATATCTTTCCACGTGTTCAGATAACAGTGCATGTTAATACCACGAAGCTATGTATGATTCATTCATCTTCATTTCACTTACTCCCTCTGCTGGGAATTAGCGCGAAAGTTCAGTGGATCAGAGGAAAGATCATTAAGAGTGCAACATACATTAAAAAGCCTCTTTTGCTTAAAAGATCACACTTCTTTACAGACCCTCCATTCTGTATCAATAAATCAATTTGCATTTCTTGTTGCAGGGCTATTCATCCCAAAATTATGAGGAAGGAGAAGCTAATGCAAATTAACTAGTTAAATAAGGAATATATTTAAGTTCTTATGCATTCTACTGTATCATTGTAACTGCCAATGTCAAAGATTAATAAATATAGAAAAGCAACTGAGTAACAGAACTACTAAACTATACCTGATGCTGATAGCCATGTTGCTAATAATCCACTGCCTACACTGACACCAACAGGACTATTTGTTTCAAGAAGAAAGGGGGTAGAAGGGGATAGAACAAAAAATTCAGTTGTAGTATTACCAAACACTACCCCGTATGGTGAACATTTTTTCTGCTCAAAGACTAAAACCACTTCCTTTAACACTGACAGCAGAATTTTAACTCTGATTACATGTTGCTAAAGTTCAAGCTTTATTAGTGACTGAAAAGAAGAAAAAGAATGATGACAGTGGTCAACAAAGGGAGACCAACAGATGTCATATTGTAATGGAGATACCACTCTGTATCCATACATCCTTCTTGTCTAGTATGCAGAAAAGATAATAAGGAGGAGGATACCAGAGATACTGAATTCTTTCTCCTACAATCCCTGTAAACCAGTTATGCTCAAGTGAAATACTTCTACTGAGTACTGGGGACAGTTTCCATTGCCACAGGTAATAAAACTTGATGAGAAACAACTCTATAACCAATGGCTAAAAATTATCATGAATATTACAAATACTATAGGTTTCTTTGTTATGCAAACCACATGATTTTAGGTCATAACAGTATAGCTGAATTTAAAATACTCTTATTTTTTATAAAACCATAAATTGTATTTACAGGCTTGCCTATGTAAAAATATTGTGGTAAGAGGCAATTTAAATATATGTATAAAAATCAAGTATAGTGTTGTTCATAGTCGCAAATAAGTGCCACAAATGCAAATGATAAATAGATTTTTTTTGTGTACATCTCATTCCAATCAAAATATTGTAACTAAGCAATGACAAGAAAATCACAAGTAACCCATATCATAAAGAAATAGATACTATCACAAAGTGTGTAACACATTTCAAGCTGGGCATATACAACAGTAATTCCTGGGTATTGAAAAAATTAAGATGTACTACAGATTAGAGCGTTTACAACCAAAAGTAAAGAACTGTAAAAACTCTGAGCTCATTATTGGCCTTTAATATTCAGTCATGGTCTGAAGGTTTTTAGAATATACTATTGAGGCAGTGCATACAATTCCCAACCAACAAACACTGGCTATTACTACAGACATTGCTAACAAGCAAATTTATTGTCAAATAAAGTATATTGTTTGCAAACTTCAGCAAATTCAATTTTTTTCAATTTTTTCTTTCTTTCAGTTTCTGACTTAGATCAGACATAGGGGGATTGCCACTGCTGTGATCCTGCTCTCTGAATATATTCACTTGAATGTGTTTTTTTTCTTAATCATCAAAAATTATGCAGCAATTAATTGCTGTTGGAAGTCACTTGAAGTCTGTATGTATTCACCACTGACAAAAGTTCCTTTGGCTCCAATCCATGATATTGTAATCCCCTTGTAATTTTCCTGCAAAAAATTAAAGTTTTCATTTCCAAAACATTTTTTTAAGAAAGGCTAACCCTAATAAAAAGGCTATCACTTTACCAGAGTACTCAAGAACAAGCAGATTTATTACATCTTGATATTCATAATCTCATATTCCTTTATTCCGCTTTCCATAAGAGAAGAGTTTTTAAGTCCAAATTGCTTAAGAATCTTCTGCTTTTACTTTTTAGGTGAGAACCTAGCCCCTCTTTACTGACTTCTTTATTATGTTACATGGAAAAGCATCATCATTGCAACTAAAGAATTACATCTTAGGACATGGTCCTCTGCACAGCATATCCACTCCCAAAAAGAACTCCTTTTATCTGTACTAAGTTTATCTAATATCTGCTTCTCACCTTCTAGATGATAGGGTATTAGTTTTATAGATCAAGATCACATATCTCAAACTGTTTTGTGAGCATCTTCTAGGAAAAAAAAAATCAATACGACAGTATGATTGCAAAACAACAAATTTCTTTCTCATCTCCCAGCATAATGAAAGGATCATCTTCTCTCATCTGGAAAAAGTGTACAATATGCCTTTTAATAACTGCATAATTGTTCTATCATTATGTCTGCTCCTACGGTCTTTATTTATTACTTGCAAGCAGTCCCATTAACACTGGTGATTGCTGATCTGACTTCTGTGGCTGTCTGCCAAATAAGGAATGAAGAACCAGAACCTCCAAATTCAAATCAGCTCACCTGTACTGAAAAATATTGTTACTCTTGTGGAAGATAATCCTAAAATTTATGTTGCACATATATATCTATACTTTAATTTTTAAAAAATATTATTCATGAAACTATTTTTAGAGGCTTTTTAAAGCCACCTGATCCTAAAAAGCAACACAGTTGCTTTATTTCAGTATTAAGAGCATTCATATGGGTTATGCTGTCTTTAATTTTTACTCAGACATGTATGTTAATGTTGAGCAGTCAGTTTATCACAAAAAAACCCCTCATATAACAGAATATATGTGCAAGTTTATGCTTAATCCATTATTGTGACTGACATGCCTTTGCTTGCAAGAATAAACCAGAGACCTAGTAAGTTTTTTTTATGAAGATAGCAAAAAGGATTAATCTAGGTGTGGATTCTGAAAGCACTTTGAGGAAACCTCCTAGACTCTTTAACAGTCAATCCAGATAATTTGACAGATTAGATTTTATTGTATAAAAATGTCATAGCATATTTGATGTGTAAGGCAAGCTTTGGACTCCTATCACCTAAGAAAATCAGACAGAAAAGGTCTTTCCCACCAGGTCTGCAACACAAACTGCAGGACACATTCTTTTCACTTCATTGGAGCAAGGACTCTGGTACAATAAATACATAGAGAAAGATGGAATAATAAGAAAAAGTTACTGTCCAATTTACTGATATCACATCCTCCGTAGAATGAAAAGGTGACTGTCTGTCTCATCTCCCATCACAGACTGTCTGCTGAAATAGCAGCTGGAGAGAAGGAAGGGCATTAATTGTGATTCCAACACTACTGTCTCATTATACTTCATGTATACTGCAGAGTCACACATTAGCTGTGGAAGAAGCCTCTCCAGTTTCTAGCAGTTGTTTCTACAATACCCTTTTCAATCCGTGGCGACTTCTCTTAAAGTGGCTGAAAAATGAGATGTCCTCTCCAGGAAGACCCTCCTGGAACAGTAGTACACTACCTAACAGGAAATAACACCTAGATCATATTTCATCAATTCCCCAAATACCTATTTCAAAAGTCTTAATTATGTGATTCTGATGATTATTATACCCAAATATTTGCATTAATATTCTTGCTTTTACTCTCAGGCAATATTCTACATTTGTTTTTATTTTGTTATGGTCTCAATGAATTTTCTAAATCTTTCTAGAGTTAGCTGAGAGGGAAATGATCATTCATAGATATTTTGTACCTTTCTACCATTTCACCTCATTCTTGATTGACACTCTGAGTTCTTGACATAAAATTTATCAAGAACTTTAGTACTGTCGACATTAAAGCAAATATGCAAATCAAATGTAAATTATTTATACAAAGCAGACATTTCCAGGTTCAGATCTCTGCTCTATTTTAGGACAGCCTTTTCTAACAGGCTATTTCATTCATCCCTGTATCACTACACTACACAAAACTGATAAATTCTTTCAATTTAAGCTTTTAAAATGTAGCACAGTGTGCTAATGTTTCAGTTATTATTGCATTTTTTTTAAATGAAAACAATCCCCAACCATTTAGCATAAACAAGTAACTAAGTAGTTTTCAAGGGAACTGAGCAACCTGGTCTAGTGGAAGGTTAGAACTAGATGGTCTTTAATGTCCCTTCCAACCCAAATCATTCTAGAATTCCAGGATTCTGTAAGTCTGAAACAACTTTAGGTCTTCCCATGTAGCAAAAAATAAAAGTATAACAAGGACTTGGATGAGGAAAAAAGGTTATGAATTATGTTAGTTATTACATATGAATTATATATCTTGAATTCTCAAAAATGGAAAATAACCAAACACAAAAATTGAGTTCATTGCCATGCAAAAGCTACATAGATTTAATTAAGAAAAAGCTTAAAACAGTCTGAAAATTTTAAACCTGGCTCACTTACTTCATTTTTAAACTCATTGTACCCTAGTCATGTGCCAAAGTCATGTAAGGCCAACCAGGATAAAAAAAGCCCAAATCAAATCAAAACAGAACACCAAGCAAAAATCCCCCACTAAACCAGAAAAAAAAAATTAAAAATAAAAAAATAAAAAGGAACATCAAGCAAGATAGGAATTGAATTCCTAATCTAGCTTGAAGATTAGTCTTCATTTGTTATTTAGCCAGAAGTTTACTTCTTAGAATGGAATTTTATCACCCTGTAAAGGGAGTAATGCAAATAGAAAAAGCACCATAATTGTAAGTATCACTGTGGTGACTACATGGATTGTTTCCTCTTCTCTTTGTAAGTATCAAAAATAGAAGAAATTGTTATGGTAATTAAAAGTAAATGAAACTGTTCCAAGTGACACAATGTTTCTTTCAAGATATTTAAGAGCTACACTGTACTCAGATGAAGGAGGAGTAGACACAATTCTATCAGAGGAATGAAGACTCCCTGAACTTTCTACCAAGGATTGGCAGTAGCTAAAAAATAATTGTCGTGCACAGCTGTGTTTTCTTCCTAAGGGCACCAGAACCAGCTCGCTGACCCGAGGAAACTTGCCTCATATTATTGGGAGCCATTTTTAATACTTAGAGAAGCCTTTGATAGCAAAGATTAGTCAAGTGCCAAAGGAAATAATCTTAGTGAACAAATTAAACTTGGAAGCACATAATCATCTCAAAAGCAAGTCATGAACTGAGACTTCTTCCCCCTCCACTGGCAATATTTTTTTTATGCATGCTGTCAGCTTCTAAATTTTATTTTCAAAGGAAATGTAGTTTTCATCAAATACTTATCTGAAAGACAGATCAGTGAGTCTCTTTGTATTATTCCCTTACTGAGATTTATTTCTATGTATCCATTGTCTCAATTTTCCCTGAAAGACAGAAGATATCCATGGTAACTGCAGGTTTAAAACTAAAAACTGTAAACATTTCCACGGAGGAAGAGCCTAATTTTATGGTTATTCAAAAGTAAGTACAGTGCTGCTTGTGGTATTCCTGTGCTGTTTGAGTTGGCAAGGCCAGTGGACTAGAGTCTACTGAAGTGCCTGAAATTGATGGATATTTAAGAGATGCTGGAATCCCCAAAGGGAAAGTTGCAAAGTCCAGCCACTTTGAGTGCAAGAGATGGGGCCTGGATATTAGATCAATCCATAACTCCTGCTTCTGGCTGTATGGGAAGGAAGTATGTGGGACTGGATAATCCATTGGAAAGTTTTGAAGGTACATACTTCTCTGGGATCCTGGTTTCAGTCTGTCAGTTGTTTACGTTAAGGAGAATCTAGTCTGTGTTGGATTGGGAAGCTACAAGGTAGGGTGGCTACAACAACCCCGGGTTTCAGTGCGGCTCAGCCATTACCACAGACCTACCTGTGGAGTGGACCACTGAAGCAGGTCACTAAAGCCTGCTGGGGAATGATCACATTCAGCACTGGCTCAGGGAGCTGGATCTAGGGACAATAAAAGGACTTGCTCTAGCAACAGCAGTCCAGCAAGCCCAGCAATCCCTGTGCTTGGTCACCACAGCCAGGAGAGGACAATAATTAAAACCTGTTGTTTCCATGGGAGTCCAAACTGTTTCTGCAGTCAGAGAGATGGGAGGGATGGGGAGGTGCTTTTCCTGGCTGGTAAAGAAAAAGCCAGCTTGATGGATTCAAGCCTCCTGGTATCACTGTTTTGGTGCCTATTCAAGGTCTGACAATGCTGGCACTTCCTAATTTCAGGCATTATTTCATTCTGCACCAAGGCAGTAAATAAGTAGAACTAGTCCAACCACTGTTATAAAAAGGATAGCACATACCCACTTCTTCAAACTAACAACAAACCAGTCACTACTCACAGCTGTTGCTTCCATTAGGTACTAACATGATAGTATTAATGATAGTATTTTTCTTATATGGCAAATTTTCTGGTTTTCACTTGCCAGTGACAGAAAAATACTTTGGCTCTGAGAAGCTGCTTAATTTCTTCCCATGAAGAAGATGATCTTCCCAGAGATGTCCTCTTCAGACCCCTCGTCCTTACTTATGAGAGAACAGAATATCAACAATTTACTAGTTAAATGATACACCTCATTCTCAGACCTGTGCTATAATCACATCACTCTGCTTCTTTTAGCTCGCTCTTTTACGTATCCAAAATAATACCCAAAACTGTAATATTTTATCCTCAATACACCCATGAAATAGAGAAGTATTGTTTTTTCAAAGATAAGAAAACTATCTTATCTTTGTAAGACACCAAGACTACACAGAAAAATTAATTCATGAAGTAGGACAGAGACCATTCTCTGGTGCTATGGCCAAATCATGTGAAATAGGTCCTACATATGGTTAAACTATCTTCTTGCAAAAATTAAAAATATATCTATTTGTTATTCTGCCATTTGGGAACCACCCACAGCACTTCAAGTAGTACCTGGGAAAATGGGGGTTGGTACAGGCAAAAATCATTCCAGAGGTGCAGAGAACTAGTAGGCTATAAAGCACCTGCATCAAGACAGTATCAGTACAAAAGAGTGAAGAGAGAGGAGTATCTTCAGAAAAGTGATCCACCTGATCCTAAACCAGGCTATTCCAGAGGGCAGTTAATCTCACTGTCTCATTCTGTTGGCTACACATGCAACCTACATAACTAATTTAGACAGCACATATAATGGCTAAACAGACTAAATTTAGTGACATGAATAGTCTCCAAACACATAGGAGATGTACAGCAGTGCAAACTCAAACTTCGTTGTTTATCTGACTAATTAGCCTAAGTCTTAGTACTATACTGTATTTCACCCCAATTAGCTGCAGGAAGCACAATACAAAAACATATACTTGCCTATCAAAGTGCTCAGTCCCCAGCTGTGTTTTGGTGATATCCAGTTCTGACTCTGAGCTGCTCTGTTTCTGAGGTGAGTAAAATCTTGATTCTACACAGCACTGTGAAGTCCATACACATTAATTAGATAGCAACAGTAATTCTCCAAGCATGTAGCCACATGCAATTATTCAAAATCAAAAGGGCAGCTGTGCTATGCAAATGAGATTGTGAACATTTTTTGGAGGAAAATATAACACTATGAAGAAGAGTCTATTAGGGTTTAACTGAGCAATTCAAAGCAGGTTCTTGGTATGTTCTGCTATTAATATAGTCAAGGCACATTGGCCATTTGAAAATGCAGCTAGATATAAAACCACCTCTGTTTAAATACTCTTGGAAATAATGAAAAAAATTGCAATACTCCTCTGGTCATTTACTCACAGATTATTTTCTACTAAAGCAAGCTGTTCCATGTGAAACTGAGTTTCAGTGACTTTCTCTTGGTTTGCTCTCTGTGACTGAAATTCCTTCTCACAGTTGGATACAAGTGAAGATTCCAGGTTTTTCATAGATGCCTTTTCATTTCCCAGTTGTTTTCTCAGCAGCTCTGTTTCAGAATGGTTTGATGCACACTTGTTCTGCCGATAAACAAAGATTTTAAAGTTTCAGGTGTATGTCTATCAAGCTTACTGGCATTCTATTGGACAGAGAAAACTGCCTGTTTCAATCTTAGTATAAGTAAACTCGATGCTATTTTCACTTCATCTTTTCATACATGCATTATAGTCTCACTGAGTCTGGGGTGCTGCAACACTTTTATCTGTATTTTACTCAAGCCTAGTTTACATTAAGCACAACAATGCTCAGTTTTTTTTTCTTTTACCAAACTAAACTGAAAGGTTTCTTAATTCTGAAAGATCCCATTTTCTATGTCACTCAAAAATCTAGTTCATTTGCAGAGAAACAATTTTGATATTCTACATTTGTATTTCAGAAAAAAAAGAATACTGAAAACTGTAGACAGAAGAAGATCTAGGAAAATAAACAGTATCAGAAACATTAAAAGAACAATATTATTCAGAATCAGGTTTACTTTCCTCTTCTGAATATAAATATGCTGCAATCTAATAATGCAGATTCTGTGCTGTATAAAGTAAGAGCCTTATCTGAAGGTTGTACATGGCCAATGAAAGACTACTGGTTGAAAGATACAGAAAAATTAGTGAGAATTTCCCAATGTCTGACTTTTCTCCAACTCTCCAACTGCATTTCTGCAGTTTTCTTTCCTGAAACTGTTGCTGTTCTCCATAGTCCCAGCAATCCCCTTCACAGAAGGATCCAGGGAGGCTTAGCCATATCATAAAAGTTTCAGATAAATGTCATATGCTGGAACTCTTCCATTTCAAAAGAATCATAGAGGATTTCACAAGGATACAAAAGACATCACACACATTTGGCTGGAATACATAACCAACTGGCAAACAGCAGCTTTACCCACTGTGCTTCCAATAGGCATAAAGGTTTAAAGAGACTGCTGGAAGCCTATGAAGAACAAGAAATTGTCTCAGCTGGAGCAGAGGATGGACAGGTCACTAATACAATCATGCTGAAAATACCTGAATAATCTGAGTATGTATGAACAACTTTTCAAAGTTTATCCAAGCTGAATTTTTTAAAATGTGTGTATCACACATTAATTTCATAGTTTTTGTAAAAATCAAGGTCAACAAAAACTGATTTCTAAGGGAAATTAAGAAAATATTAAAGATACTGATGCTTCCTAAATTAGTCAATCATTTTAAAGTCCACACCAAGTTTCATTGCTAATAAACTGCTCCATCTATTCTGCTTACCTAGTGACTAGATGTAAAATCCAAGATATAATTTTTGAAAACAACAGTAATTTTAAGCCCTGACTACTTTTCATAGTAAAGCCCTGCAAAGCAGGGAAGCAGTGTCCTTTTTAAAATGTGTTCAACTACATGCCCTTTGAGGAGTAAGTCCCTTAGAAATGCCAAATTAAACATTTAAAAATTTTAAAAAGTGATCATTCATGATCCTAAAGTATATTTGGATCCCTTAAGTGTAGTATTAACATAAACTTATTTTTCTAATATATTTCACATACCCTTTCTACCTTCTCTGCTGTGGAAATTAAATGCTACTTTAATTGTTCTTTGATTGCATCTACTTTAATGCAAAGTTCTGGTGTAAAATTTGGTGTAAATGTGACATTTTCAAGTACAGAGACTCTCTCCTGATGCATGTTTTGAGGCCCTCTGCCCATTTTCACAAGAGAGTTGCTTAAGGCAGAAATAGGAGACTTGTATGCTGCTTCTGTTGTTAAATGCTACAGTAAAGCAACATAAAGTTCTACTAAAAAAAAAAAAATAAAACAGCTTCCAAAATCCTACAAAATATATCTATGTAATTGGAGCAGATTTTAAGAGGTTGCAGTAATTTATTCTACAGTAAACTTTAAAGTTATTTCTTTAAATAACTCCTGTATATAAAAATTAGAAGAGTTCTTGCTTCTGACAGCAAAATTATCTTCTGGCGTTTTAAACTCTATTACTAGAATTCTACTCCTTTTGCACAGTTAATAAGGTTGAAAATTCTGCCATGGACTGCATTTTATTTTCAGATGAGAGCCTCTTATTTTAGCAATAAAATTTGGGTTTGTATGTGGATGATCTCTGAATACTGAGATTCTGACAGTCATATTTATACTGCTGTCACCATTAAATTCAGGCATGACTAAGAGATCACATTAAAGTGGATTCCACAAGGCAGCAGAAGCAGGTCTGACTAAAAGCATTAAGAATTTTGTACATTTCAAATTAGCATGACCTAGGTTTTTCCTTTTTAAAAAATGCATGTACTTTGCCCAGTGATATTCCTGGTCAGCCACTTTCAACTCCTTAAGTTTCAGTGTGTGGCAGAATGAGTGTGGGAGGTTAACACAGCAAAGTGAGAGGTAAGGCACTGTGATTTGCTTGAAGGATTTACTAGGAATTACATACAAAGAGATTATTTTAAAGGAGCACATCACATTAATTCCAGCTCTGTCTCACCAAAAAAAAAAAAAAAAAAAAAAAAAAAAAAAAAAAAAGCACAAGGAACACAGAACACTGCCGAGCACATTAAGATTTTTGAATACAAACTTCTGTGGTTTAGATCCGTGCCTTGCATGTAACTGTATGAACTGGAATATGACATTTGGAATTGACCCAGTATGTTGACATAGTGCTCATGAAGAGGCCTGTTTATTCCTGTGCTTAATAGCAGGCATGTGGGAAGGAATTAGAAGGATGAAATGTCTGCTGGTTTCAGGCTTGTTGGACAAACTGGACCCGTGTACCAGTTTTATTATATCTTCAAGGAATGCCAAAATCTGCTACAACACCTCCCTGTGCTGTTTTGCTATTGCTGTGTTCTCATCCACTTTATGAACTGCAACAGTTTGGTTCCTCTAGAGTACCTAATGCTCTTGAGTAGTCCTCAGCAGTTTATGTGATGTTCAGGAAGCACAGATGATCTGCAACAAAAATTGGAGAGCCCCCAAACCATATTTATATGCTCACAATGTAATTCCAAAGCCAAGCTATGAGTTTTATTTTAAGTTCTTCAGATTTTCAAGTGGGAAGAGGCTCTTTGGGACATCTAAAGCAGTAAAAAGTAGGCTACAAGCTCAAAGCAAGAAGAGCAGAGACAGGAACGTGACAGGTGACAAAGTACTTGATATGATTCAGGTATGCTGAGTTGATTTGTGTATGACTATGCCTTCAGGGATTTCAAAACATGAGAGCATTTAATTTTTTTGTTTTCCTTTGATCAGGGATTTCAAAACATGAGAGCATTTAATTTTTTTGTTTTCCTTGATTTTTTTTTTTTAAGATTTTTTCCCAAGCGTGAAAAATTGGAATTCTAATCATATTATTATATAAAGTAAAATGCATACAGTTCATGGTGAAAAGTCTCCCTGAAATAGAAGTGGCATTAAACATAATTTTAAAATATTACCAGACCATTTCAAGGGTGAACTATGAAAAGAATGACTTCAACTCAATTGCTCCATCTGTGTTTTAAGGGACTCTGTTTTCCCTTTCCAACTGTGGCTCTCAGACTGCACTGATCACTGCCAGTCTAAAAGGAAAAGCCTCTTTCTGCTTCATGGCATTTTGCTTCCCAACTTTCTCCTTGTTCACAGGCTTTGTGATAAGAGCTCACAGTTCTCTCTCCTAACACATAAAGCTTATTTATTTAATAATTTACAGTAAGCTCCAAAAAATAGGGATATTTATAGATCTACAGATATGGTATTGCATATACTCTTTCCACTGAAAATTCTGCCATTTAGTGAAAACATTGAGAGACTTCTCAAGAACCAGAGTTTTGTCCAAGATGAGTACATTTTAATGATCAATAGATCTGTTAAGAATGGGTAGGTTAACATTAGACATACAAAGTATAGCAATATAGTGCAGTAATACTCCTTTTTACTTTAATCCCATAAAGCAATAAAGATAAAAGTATTCCAAGTCTCTGTATTATTCCCTGTCTGAATTTTCAAGTTTAATAACCACACACGTGTGTGTATATATATATATATATAAAACCATAATGAAATATTCTACATTAATTCTGTACTGCAAAAACAGCCATGAAAATGTGTCCAAACTACTAAAACCAAATTAAGGGAATGCAAATGAGTTTTGGTTAGGAAGGAAATTCTTCTATGGAGATATCTAAAAATTTCATTTTTAGTTAAAAACCAACAGTTTTAATTTGTATACTCACTTTAGACTTCAGCACATTCTTCAGCCTCAAAATATCTCTGTTTGAATCCTGGGCTTTCAACTTCATATCATCAAGCTCAGTTTGGTACTTTGGTACTTTGCTAGTTTTTTATATAGTACCTATGAAGAATGTTTTTTCCCTAAGATTTAAGTATACTGCTTGTACCTTAAAAAAAAAAAAAAAAAAAAAAGGATTAGTGTGTATTTAATGTCTATGGTTTTATTAATTAGTTTTAAAAGGTTATGTGAAATGTACATTATGTGTATTTTTATAAACCAAATTTTTCATTTGTGATTTTTTTTTTTACTTATAAATAATACGAAATCTTCTTAGAAAGAATAAAAATGTCTGCAAAGGAATGCAGCAGTTAAAAAAGAAAAAAAAAAAGATGGTTTATTTAGCAGCTAGATTGTCATAAACCAGCCTGTCCCATTTAACAAGCAGAGCTCAATCAGTTCCATTCTCTTTTTACATTAGTTTTTTAAAAGCCTATATTTTTAAAAGTAGAAGACAGATAAATTAAGTAATTTAATTATTACAGAATTTCTTGCATCCTAATTAATCAAGTGGGTATCTCCCAATCAGGAGAAATAAAGCCACAACTATTAGGAGAACAGACACAGAACTTCTGAGAATTATTGCTTGAGAAAGTGAACAGAAAAAGAAAAAAGAGCTGCAGAAAGGCTGTCTTGAACTGCACAGTTCAGAAATTTATTCTGTGCAAAATTGCTAGAACTCAGCTGCAAGAACTGGGGGAAGGTGAGGTAGTTTGGGGAAGGCTCTGTGGAGAAAGCCCATTCGTGTTGCAAAAAGGCTGTGAGTTACTGAGTTACTGAGAAAGGTGTTCTGGAAACTTTCCAGTAAACCCAAGCAAAGAAATGATAATACTTTAAATACTTGGAGTATCACCTCAATTAATGGAAGGGCCTGGAGAAACCAATACATATTCCAGAAGAAATCATACTAAAAAGTACTTCATCCTATTATACTAAGATTTTTTTCTTTCCAACTGCTTCTACAGGCATCCAGGTATTGCAAAGAAAACTGAAGCTTTCAAAAGTAGCTGGGAGCATCAGGAAGCTGCATTTTGTACCAGCTAACATAATCCTTAAAAAGTGTGATTCCAGGAGAAGGTGAAGAAGGGATTCCTGGTGAACCTTTGGCAGTCAAAGCCACTACCACCCTCACCTTTTCTAGGAGGGCACTTAAGAGAAAAAATGAGTATGTTTGGGAGAAAAGTTATTTAGAATGCAAGTGGTCTCACCTAAATTTTGGTCTCACCTAAGAATTAAACACCTGATCTAAAGCCATTAGCTATACTACCTCTAGAATGAAGGGAGAGAGGTCAAATTAATAATTTTAAAAACTGGGGTGGCATGAATCTCCTGGAGGACTTTTCTTCACTTAAAAGGGACCCTTAATGACTTCAAAGCTCTATATACCTGACATCAGGTACAGTTAATTTGCTCCTTTAAAACTGAGTAGCACTTCTAGAGGAAGAGAAACTCAAGTGAGCAGTAGAGCAAGTGCACAGATCAAGTATCAGAAAACCCAAATGAAGGCAAGAAGTTGAAGAAAAAGAAGAAAACCCACATCATCCACAAAAGTGATTAACTCCTACAGGTATTAAGCTAAATTTCTAGCTGCCTGGAAAACATATCAGTGGAGGAGTATTATGTGTGCATGAGATGACACTTGAAATATTTTAACTACTTTCAGTAGGAACCGCACAGAGATAAAATATACAGTGGATAATGTAAGGCTGTATTATAACCCACCATTTCAAGTATCTTCTTTCCAAAAGTAGCTCTTGAAGGAACATCAATACAGTATGTGTTGTCACTGAAACTTACACTTGCCAGAGCTCTGTCACGTAATTTTAAAATGCAAAAACCTTTCAATAATGAAAGAAAACAAGAGTTTTGCATTCAAAATGTTAAAAGTTTCAGAAGTATATTTATTTGCCTTCAATGCCTTTTCTTTCAACCTATTAAAAAAAAAGATGACTGCAGAATATGAAAATTAGCCTATTGAATTTTATTATGAAAATTGAATCTGTCACTCACCAGCTTTTTCGTCTAAATGCATAATTTTCTCTTGGTTAAGTTGCATTTCAAGTTTTTACTTCACAAGTCTTCACTGAATCTCTGAAAGACTCAGTTTTGTCTTTTCAGTCAATAAAATGGAAAAGCAGAAGTATTAAACATGAGAATTCAAACACTGATTTTTTTTTTCTTTTAGAAAGTTCACTAAAATTGCAAAAGATATCAAAAATTGAGATTTTTCTGTCTATTTTAGACTGTTTGGAATATTTTATTAATGTTAACTTTAATCTCAGTATATTAAATTCTGAATAATTGTGTAAAGAATACAGAAAAGTAAAAAAAATTCTTTGCAACAGGTGATTATAAGAAAGTCACAAAAATAATTATAATAAAAACCATCCCCTGGGACATCCATTGGAATGCCTGACTTGTTTCAAGTTATAAGCAAGTGATCTGTTCAAATGTAACAATATTAATGATTCTCACACTGTTCAAGAAACTGAAAAGAATCATCAGTTTGGTTTGGGGGTGTAAAGAAAAAGATCTTTCAGTAGCAGCACCTAGTTTTCAACAATTCAATAGTGTTCATAAATCTGACAATTTATTATAAAGCAGCACTCACTGACATATGTTTTATTCCCTAAAGGCTTTGATCAAGTCTAGTCCCACTATGCTTCTGAACATGACTGGGAACTCCAGTTGAGCAGCAGACAATAAGCCCTACACAAAGATTCAGTTTTACTTCCCCTCATGAAAAGGCTCCAAGAGTAAGAAATGGATCTTTAAAACTAACAATACAACATTCACTAGTTTACACATTTGCCTGTTTTTATTTTAAAAAAAATCAAAATAAAATTATTCATATTATATTTACCAAAACCCATCAATCCCTGTAGCTTCTAATAGAAAGCTCCTAACTCTAAATTAAATGAATTTTACTTTTTCACTGAAGGTGGTTTCCACCATATCATCATATCAATAAGACAAGAACATTTACATATAAATAAGCAATGAGGAAAACAATTTCATTCCAAAATGAATGATGGCTCATAATCAACTTTCATAAATTCCTTTCCCTTTGAGCCTTATAAAAGTTACAAAAACCAGTGAACACAGGTGCGGCAGCAGCTCTCTGGCTATAGAGAGCAGCACACAGCTTTCCCAGCTTTCTGGCAAAGGCTGTGAGAAGATCAGAGAAAAGAATGAGAAAGAATTCTTATCTTCACTTGCTGCACCTGTTGTTGTGAACATGTGGAATGTGTTATGGAGATTTGTTTACCAAAGGGTGGTTTCTTAATTAGCCAATGGTGATGGTGTTTAGATTGGAGGACCAATTAGGTCCAGGCTGATGTTACTAGTCAAATTAAAGCAATTACATACTTCTACTTACCTAAGAGAAGCATATTCAGCTTCCTGTCAACTCAGTTTCAGAATCCAGTACTTGTCAATCTTTTCATTTCAGTGTCCAGAGAATCAATGGTGTCTTTCATCAGTGCCACTTTAGACATCTGTTCTAACTGTTCACTATCTAACTATAAATATAATCAAACACTAACAGCTAACAAACAAAAAAAAATAGCTGATTTATAGAATTTATTTCAATTTTTACTCTGTTTTTAGCACAAATCTTTTGCTGAAGTAGAAATGTCCAAGTATCTCATTTACTCAACTATCAGTTTCCTGAAGATAGTTGGCAAACACCTGAAATGTGACTTTCACATCCTTTGAAGGTAAATCAATTTCCCATCTTTTAGATCTCTGGGAATATTTTCATTTATTCATATAAATTGCCCAAGGGCAAATATGTTTGTCATTGATCAACATTAAAAGTAAAATAACATAGAAGAAAACATTATTATGAGTGTATGAAGGGAAAAATCATGGTTTGGGACACAACATGACCAATAATGGCTTTAGCCCTCTATTAAGTTACGTGCCTATGCCAATAACCAGGTAGAGAAATCACTGTAAAACACTTGCATAAAGCACTATGTAACCAAGTTACCACCATGAGACCTTCAGGTCTGTAGCTAAAACAAAGAACAGATCCAAAACCTCTTGCACAGACTCCAGCAAAGCTGGTCTGAAATCTTCAGTCTAAAGAAACCCCTATCTTTTTATTAAAATACTTACACTTAACGTTCAAAGGACTGTCCTTTCTAAATGATTTGAAATGCATCTTTTAAAGTACAAAAATTCTCACAAAAATACTCTCCTCCTTTACCAAATTTTTCAGTACTAATTTCTGTACAATCCGAATTTCTGTGTTACTATAATCAAAGGTCAGGCCTCTAAAGAGCAAGTCAGTAAGCCTCTGCTATACAATAGCTTCTTCAAGACTAGTGCCATAAATTTCATGTTGATGTATTGCTCTCAAAGGGTACCAAAAGAACTGAAGAAATAAGATGATGTACCTAAAACAGGGCTCCCTACACGTCATATGTAGGCGTGTAATTAAAGTTAATTTACTACTCAGAGCCATTTCAGCCTACAGTGTATTCTTCATATCAGATGCACTCCATTTAATATTATAAACTGTGGTATTATATTTATAAGCTTGGTAGGAGCTTTAGAAGGCTGAGGCAGAGAAAGAAGATAAACCAGAATTTATAACCTTAAGATCTAGAAGAAAGATATACTGCAGAAAGCATGGTTAATTTATTTAAAAATCAAGTTCTACCAAGACTGTAAGTAAATTTAGGATTTATATTCATTATCTTAATGTTTCCATTTTCTATTTTAGTGCCATTTGTTAGCAAACAATTGTACACACAAGTAACCATATTAAAAACTATTTGCTAAAAGAGTGCAATTACGTTTAGCTTTGAAGCATCAGATCTTAGTAATACATAGTCATAAGATAATTCACATTTGAATGGACTCCAGGTCTCTAGTCTAAACGCCTGCTCAAAGCAGAGCCATCTCTGAGGTCAGGCTGCTCAGGGCTTTGTCCAGGCCAGTCTTGAAAATCTCCAGGGCTGGGGACTGCTCGACTGCCCTCATGAGAAGCAAGTATTGCCTTGTATTCAGCCTGAACCCTTCTGGCTTCAATGGATGCCCATTGTTGTTCGTCTTTCCACCAAGCACGGCAGTAAAAAGCCTGTTAATGACTCCTTGATATCAAACCTACTGGCAGGTAGGACTTATGTCCCTCTTAAGCCACTTCTACTCCAGGTGAAACATGCCTATCCTCACCTGGATATAAGATCATTGCAGGGAACACTGTCAAAGTTTGGTACAGTCTTAAAATCACAGGATCATAGAATGGTTTTAGTTGGAGGGGACTTTAAATAGCATCTTGTTCCATGCCCCCTGCAATGGACAGGGACACCTTCCATCACATCAGGTTGTTGAGTGCTCCATCCAGACTGGTCTTGAACACTTTCAGGGATCGGGCATCCACAACTTCCCTGGGCAACCTTTTCCAGGGCCTCACCACCATCTCAGTCTGTAGGAGAGGTGCTCCAGCCCATTCTGGTCATCTTCATGGCCTCCTCTGGACTTACTCCAACAGGTCCATGTCATCATTATGTTGGAGACCCCAGAGCTAACACAGTTCTCCAGGTGGCACCTTACCAGAGCGGAGTAGAGGGGAAAGAGTCTTGGTAAATAACATGCACTGCTCTCAGCCTGTTGTTTCCTGATAGCAGACTGGCTGGTGCTGCAGGATTAACCAGGAGCATCACCTGTATTATATTTTCAATTCCATAAACAATTACTTTCCCTTACATTGTGAATAGTCATTTAAAGCTCTTCAATTCTCTGTTCCAAATGAGCCTTTTCATTAAACGCAGCTTCTTGGGGAATCTGTATCAAATAACAGCAACAACAAAATCCCACATAAAACAAGTCTCAACTCACCACAGACTTGTAAAGCAATTAATTCTTTTCTTCAGGACCAGAAGAGAAATTCTTAGCAACTGTAATTACACTGCTAGGTAGTTTCCAGTTTAAATAACCTGTGGGGTGGGGCTGAGGTGGGGTGGGACAGAATCAAACCTGTAACTGCTCCCTGAGGCCACCCCGTTCTGTAGGCATCCTTTGGCAATCTGACAGTGCTGTATTCCTTTCTATCTCCATGTGTCTTAATACAGCTTGAGCTGTCACAGGAGTGATGCTTTTAGGGGTCCTGGGGCATTTTATAGCTTCCTGACAGAGCTGGGAAATCTCCTCCTGTGCCTGTTTTTAAAAACAGTAGAATAACAGAAACATGGAATAGATAATCAATATATTACTGGGTCCTGTGGCTGGTAAAGTAGATCATCCCAGAAACTGCGTAATATCGAAGATGAAGTAAGCATTTGTGCACATATTCTTTGATTCAGGAAAGCATTTTTAACTCAAGACAGCACTTACAAACTTGTATTGAACTGACAGATTCAAATCACAGAATTTCCATAAGTTTTAAAAAAATATTTTTTAAACAAATACTTTGCATTCTTTCTTTTTTTCTTTCATATGAAGCCAAAAAAATATATTTTTCATGCACATTACCTTGCTATTTCAATTAATCACACAAATATAAATAAAATTACCTGTTCATAAAGACTGAGAATTTTTTCTCTCTCAGCTGTTAAAACTTTGAAGTTACCCTGAATTTCTGCCATGACATTCATTTATTTTCCATGTTGACTCAAGTTCTTCACATTCTTTCAATATTTGCAAGATTTCTGGATCAGCAACCACCCCCTTAAAAAATATGGTGATATAGTGTTAAAGCAGAGAAACAAAACTTGAAACACTTTCTTATTATATCTGGTTAGAAAACTTCTATTATTGGCCCATTCCCATTTTATGCATCCTTCTGTTTACAATTAACTAGCTGTTCTTCCTGGTAGTTATAGCTTTAGTAGTTTAATATGAGATATAGTCTAAAAATATATATTCCTCCTCTTCCAAATTGACTTCCCAAACTCACGTGGATGGATGATTTTTTTTTTATACTGCCACAAGTAGAGATTTACTGAGGACTTGAGAATGTGTTTCTTAATACCTTCAACAAATTCTCAGTCTCACATTTATGGCAGTCTCTGTCCTTTTCCAGTGACTAAATAAAGGTGTCAAGCCTTGAAGGTGATCCGCTTGCTTTATTTCATGTCCTCTTTGTAACATAACCTGCATTAGCATAAATGAGAGAATGCATGCACTGAAATAAAACTTTTGTAATTACTGATACTTCAGTGTAAAATGGATAAATACACTCTTCAAAATGAAGATGAAGCAGATATCTAATTAAAATAAATATCCATATAATACTTTAAAGTAACTTCTGAATGTCTGTATTTTTTCTTTTTTGTTATATTGCAAATATGCCTGAATGTCCTTCTAATATGTATCCAACAAGAAAGAAAGGGACACAAAAGCTAAATGTTAAATAACTTGAAATATCTCTGTTCAAAACTAAGGGTAGATTTGTACTGGAATATTTAATGAATTTTTAAATATGATAGAAAATAGGCCACCATGTTTGTTTAAGGTCCATGAGAGGTGAATTTTTGCAATGGAAATAATATGCAAGTAAGTATTGTTGAAATCCAGAAAGTCACGTAAGAGCCTAAAACAGATTCTGAAGATAAACTGCAATTCTGAAATTCAAAATTGCACATCAAATCTCATTTGTTTAAGAGTAAATTAATGTAATTTTGAGTCACTGCAAAGAGTAATTTCTAGAAAGTGATTCCTACAATTGATTTTGGCATTCACACTAAAATTAATCATGTCCTAGGAGTACCTCTGATGATAAAGATAGCCTCGATATCTATTACAATCATTCATATATATATATATATATATATATATGTCACTGATGACATATCATGTAGATTAGGTGAATCTCATCCAAATATACTGTTCTCTCTGAAAGAGGAACTCCCAAGTTGTGCAGTTATATGCATTTCCCTAGTCCTAGGAAAGGGAACAGATCACAGCAATCAAGCAATTGGCACCTTCAGTACCTTACTGAACACTGAGGACTCAAATTTAGGATTTACACACAGTATTTGCTCACTCACAATAATACTTTTAGCAAATAGTGAGAGCACTTTTTGGAAAACATGAGAATATTTATATATCCTAAAATATATACTTAGACTACGCTTGCCATATAGTGGTAAGAATTCACTGCTGTGACACATTTCACCACTGATTTGAAAAGAAATATGGAAGACCCAGGGAAATACAGGCCAGTAACTTTTGCCTCGGTACCTGTCAAGATCATGGAGCAGATCCCCCTGGAAACTATCCTATGGCACACAGAAAATAAGGGGTAATTAGTGGCAGACAACATGATTTCACCATGGCAAATCATGCCTGACAAATTTGGTGGCCTTCTGCAAGGGGGTTACAGCAGCAGTTAAGAGTGGTGAGGAAAAAGCAACTGCTATCATCTACCTGGGCTTGTGCAAGGCATTTGACACTGTCCTGCACAACGTCCTTGTCTCTAATCAGGAGAGACATGGACTTCACAGATGGACTATTCTGTGGATAAAGAATTAGATGGATGGTTGCACTCAAACTGGCCAATGACTCCACGTCCAGGTGGAGACCAGGTGTTGATTTTGGGCTGGTGCTGTTTAACATCTGTTAGTGACATGGACACAAGCTGGGAGGAGAATGGATGGAGAGCAGCCATGGGGAGAAGGACTTCAGGGTGCTGGTGGACAAATTCAACATGAGCTGGCAATGTGGCCTCGCAGAGCAGAAGACCAACCACATCCTGGGCTGCAGCAAAAAAGGCATGCCCAGCAGGGTGAAGGAGGTGATGCTCCCGCTCTCCTCTGCCCTCATGAGACCCCACCGGGAGTGCTGCATCCAGCTCCAGAGCCCCCAGTTCAACAAAGACACTGATCTGCTGGAGTAAGTCCAGAGGAGGGCCACTAAGGCGATCAGAGGGCTGAAACCCTCTCCCTTCTCCTATGAAATCAGGCTGAGAGAGCTGGGATTGCTCAGCTGAAGTGAAGGCTCCAGGGAGACTGCAGTACCTAAATGGAGCTTACAAGAAGGCTGGAGAGGGACTTTTCACAAGGGAATGTAGTGATAGGGGAAGGGGGAATGACCCTAAGCTCAAAGAGGGAAGGTTTAAATTAGATAATAGGGAGGAATTGTTTACTTTCAAGAAGAATTAATTTCTTTGGGGGGTGATGAGGCACTGAAGAGATCACCTAAAAAGGCTGTGGAGTCTCCACATCTGGAGGTATTCAAAATTAGGCTGGATGGAGCTCTGAGCAACCTGGTCTAGTGGAAGGTGTCCCCGTCCGTGAAAGGGGAGTTGGAACTAGGTGGTCTTTAAGGTCCCTTCCAACACAAACTATTCTATGGCTCTTATTTCCTTGAGGCAGTTCTGTAAGACAGAAGCCAAGCAGCTGTGATGGACACACTGACTTCTGGCTCAGTACCGGCACAACAACTTACATAAATAGCTTTCTAGTCAGCATGACATCTTGTACTTTTATCTTCTTTACTCTTGCTTTCCAAGATGATCATAGTATCTGTTAGGTGTATATGGCTGAAATTCTGGCAAAACAAAATGAGAGGTTAGAAATATTTCTAAAAATAATTTTTAAAAAGATGGATTGTAAATCTTGTACAAAATTATCAGTAAACCCCTTTTCCTATTAATGTTGATATAAATATTTATGACCACTGCTTTCATAGAAATTTTAATTATTTCTCTACTTGGTTTCATCTTGGGAGGTTTTTGAATAACTCTGATCTATGAAAATTCAACTTTCTCTATCAGGTTTATGATGTAGAGCATAGTTTCTCAATAAACTTTACTAAAGTCAAGGAAAGGTGTGCATATTTATTTCTGATTTTAAGTACAAATGAATACTGAATGACCAGTTGCTGCTATATCTTTTTGAAGAGCTTTTCTGTTGGGGGAGGGAGTTAAGCCAAGCTTCTCCTCTAGTGACACAACACTTTCTCCATACCTTGACAGATAAAAAGATTACTTCCTCAGAAAATAGTTACATTCTTCTCAGTTATTTGGGGATGGAAACAGGAGGATGGATCATAAATTGGCACACTCAGACTCATGCAATACCACCATCCATTGTTGTTTTGAGTGAAATTCTTTCAAAGAATTCCTTTAAAGCACCTTTAACCCAAACCTCCTGGGCCCACACATGGAGCATAGGCCTTGCCTGTGATTAATGCAAAAGCCTCAGCAAAAGGCAGAGAAAGGCAGCATGAGCAATGCTTACAGGTCACAAGATTTCAGAGACAAAGCCAAGCAGCCAAGTCTTGTCAGTCCAGCCCCAGGAGAGAGATGGGTATCCTGAAACTGCCACAGCTGATCAGGCGGGAGTGACAGTGAACTCGGGGAGCTCTGCTGAACACCTCTACTCTAATTAGGTTCATCTCTTCCAGAAACTAATATCCAAGGAGACACTTTCACAGATGAAGACTCCAGCAATTGCCACACAATCTCTCAGGCCTGACAAGAACAAAGCAAGTGTTAGATAAGACTGACTTAATCTTGTGAAAATAGCTTCCTTAATTAAACCTTATCTTCTCTCCAAAACTCATCTAATTTATGTATCTATTTGTAAGACTATGTGCCAGTTGTATCATCCAGAATAAATATTATTCTTTACACTATACTTGTTCCTTGACAGTGTCAAACATTAGCTTCACACATATGATAAACTCCAGCCTGAACTCACTCCTGATTTTTAATGCCAGGACTAATATATTACCGGTTTACAAACATCATGAAGTTAAAACATCAGAGTATTACGAGGCTAATTAAGCTTTTCTTTATTGCACCAACAAAATCATTTCAAATAAATTACTTCTTATATTTCCTTATATCCCAAGATAGGAGTTCTTATTTACAGTACCTCTGGCTGCACATATCTTCTTCTTGGAACAGCACAGACAGGAACAAGCAGACGGGTGCCTTCCAAGAAAGCGATGCAAAAAGGGTAAGGAGGTCATGTGAACCCTGTGACTCCTATTGCTTGCTCATGGCAAGGATATAAACAGCCTTTGTAAAAGGCTGCTTTAGGTAGCCCCAAAGTCAAGGAGAGGAAATAGACAAAATGTCCTCTCTTCCCTGCTAGCCACTAGCACAGGTTTTATATTCTGGAGACAGTGCAGGGTCAGTAACGGGGTTTTTTGGCAAGCAGCCACTATTAAGCACTCCTGGATACAGCTCACATTTTCAGACATTAGGAGTGAGTAACACCTCTGAAATACAATCCCCACCTAAAGCCAGAAAAGAAATTGGAAGATTTTAATTTCCAGAAAGAGCTAGAGAAACAAGCCTTTTTCTTTTCCCTTTCCCCATCCTGGATTTCTTGTAAATCTAACTTTCAGATTTTGGCATGGTGGAAGTGGAGATTCTGTATTGTCATGTCTATCTCCAAAAGAGATGTGTAAAGGGCATTTCATGTTTTCACAACTTTAACAAAATTATTCTTCATGAAAATTCATTTTAGGAGTGAAATAGTCTTGTTCTGGTATGTCTAAGGTATCCTCTAAGGGACATATGGCAAGTTATTTTTTATATCTTAATTCTGGTTAATGTTGTGCAGAGCAGTTGCATTGCTTTAATATCAAACAATGCTTTGTTGATCAAAAAAGAAATTAAATTCATACACAGGATTGTTTTCAAAAGTGAAAATAATATTTGGTGTATTTTACGGGCATGTGATTTACACAACAGTAGTTGGGACATAAAAAATTTTAAACATCCAATCCAGAAGAGATAAATAAATAATGGTGTGCATTTACAAATTCATACTTTTTGCTCATTGTCAGAATATTTCTAATTATCTTGCTGGATTTATCTTCAACAACAGGAAGGCATTTATTGTTGCATGTGTATTTCCTCCTTCAGCTTATCAGAAACAGACCCATGACATTTTTATCTGTCCACCTACTACTCTGCACACTCTACGTTTTTCAGCAAATAATGGTTCTAACTACCAAAACAGTTTTTGACTAGCAAAACACAGACTGCAACATCTCACAGTAGGTTTTTAGGGACACCCCGTGGCAAAAAGACACACTGCAAACATTCAAGAATCAAGCACCAAAATGGAGACAAGCGGTCCTACATTTTTTTTGGGTTTTAGTAACATCAGTTGTCTCACAAGACACACTTCCATACTTCTGACCAGTGCTAGAATGCACAGGTTTGTGTTTGCATTTTCTCAACTGCCTTCAACATTGAATTCCAGCACATTTTTATGGACAAAGTCCACATGCTTTTTACCTTTTTTTACCTGTGCATTATAGAATAGTTTACCGGCACATTTTTATGGACAAAGTCCACATGCTTTTTACCTTTTTTTACCATTATAGAATAGTTTACCACAGTAAAAAATTATTACCAGTGTAATTCAGCAAAAAGTTATGTCCATTTCAAATTGCCTAAAAAAATTCCCTTTTTTTTTTATTTAATGTGACAGTGCAACATTAAAGGTGCTGGCACACACATCACATCAAGCTCGTTTTAGAGTCTGTTTCTCTCACTAATCACCATCAGCTCACATGTTGTGATGGTTTCTTACTTGCCCTACTACACCCACACAGTTCTTTTAAGGCAGAATGGAAGACAAAGGTATGCAATGTACCTTTTAGAAATACACATCCATGAACAAGAGAAATACAGCACATGTTTGCCCATAGGGATACTACTGTGAATAAAAAACTTCAGCTAGCACTGAACATTGTCCCATGGTGTAAGCTTAAGCACAGACAATTGCTTTTGATGAAGAATTATAGCTAAGGTTGGCTAGACTTTAAGAATGGCTTAAATGCAAATCTGAAGACAATCTGCTGCCAGCAATACATCTAGCCTTTGATCACTTTCCAGCTTGTTAATGAATTACCGACAGCTTGTTTCAATTTCCAGCTTGTTAATGAAATGTACCGACATTTAGCTTCTGTATCTTCATGAGCACCATAGAGTGTATTTCACAAGTCTCAGCATTTGCATTAACTCTGTCTCCTTGTGAACTCATAAAAGCTTCTAGCATCCAGAATAACCTGCAGAGAGGAACTGCACATCTGGGTCTTGCAAGAAAAATCATCCATTTTATGCATTGTCCACTGGCCTCTTGTTGCCCTGTAAATATTGTGAGAAGTGCCCAAAAGTATCTTAAGCGACGGTGTGATGAGGATGAAGTCAGGCTCTTCTTGGAGGTGCCAAACAATAGGATGATAAGCAACAGCCAGAAATTGATGCACAGGAAATTCTACCTGAACATGAGGAAGGCCTTTACTGTGCAGGTGACCGGGCAGTGGAACAGGTCGGCCAGAGAAGGTGTGGAGTTTTCCTTACTGGGGATATTCAAGAACCGCCTGGACACAATCCTGTGTCATGTGCTCTGGGATGACCCTGCTTGAACAGGAGGACCAGATGTCCCACTGTGGTCCCTTCCAACCCGACCGGCTCTGTGATCCTGTGACCTGGTCCTTCCCGCTCTCCCCAGCTCCATCATCTCCCGCCCAGTGCCGTGGCAGCGCTGGGACAGGCGGGACCCCGGCGCCCACCGAGCACCAGGCCGCGCTCGCAGCCCGCCGTCCCCGGCCCTCCCCGGCCCCGGCCCCGGCCCTCCGCGCCGCACGGCAGGCGCAGAGCCCGCCCCCAGCACCTCTCACCCGGGAAGCGGAAGGCGCTCCCGATGCCGCCGGTTCCAAGGAGTCCACGGGGGCACGGACGGGCGCTGGAAGCTCTCCGCTCCCCGCCGTGAGTAGCGCAGGGCGCCCGGCGGGGCTCTGCGGGCGGAGACGCGGCGTCGGGGGCTGAGGGGACGCCGCGCCGGGAACCCCATGGAAAAGAAGGCAGAAAACCCTAACAAAGCTGGACTGCGCAAAGTGAAACCCAGTTATCAAGGCTGCGTTGAGTGAGGGGAAAATACACATTCCGTTTCTTCCTTTGGTCTTTCAGGCACCAGGGACTGCGAGGAGCAGCTGCAGTGACACCCCCGGATGTCCCTTGAGGCTCCCGCCAGGGCCTGAGCGGCATCACCGGAGGAGCACCATGCCTGGGAACTGGCGTGCTGCTGTGGGAAGAGCATGAGTGTCTCACGCCCGCCACTGGCATTTCTGTTCTGTCACAGGAGCCGGCTGTGCTCCTGCTGCATTCAGCGTTATCAGAATAGGCATTCCTTCCATCTTCTGTGCAGTTATTAAAAACATGGTTCTCCAGCCATTTAAAAACTGCCTTTGGCTGTCCTGTGTCCTCAGGACTCCAAAAGCTTGCTTCTGGAGCGCAGCCAGTGGAGGCCTCATTATCCAGTCTGTTTCTAATGATGTTTACCAAAATCTAGCTGTGGAAGATTGGATCCATGACCACATGGATTTAGAGAAGCAACAGGTCCTTTTCCTTTGGAGAAATTCCCCTGCCGTGGTAATAGGCAGACATCAGAATCCCTGGCAGGAATGCAACCTCAGGCTATTGAGGCAAAAAAATATAAAACTAGCCAGGAGAAGAAGTGGAGGAGGGACAGTTTACCACGACTTAGGTAATATCAATTTGACTTTCTTCACAACCAGGAAAAAATATGAACGAATGGAAAACCTGAAGCTCATTGTGAAGGCACTGAAAGCCTTGCGACCCCAGTTAGATGTACATGTCACTGACAGATATGACATCTTGCTGGACAGGCAATACAAAATCTCAGGCACTGCTGCAAAGCTGGGAAGGACAAGTGCTTATCACCACTGTACCTTACTCTGTAATGCAGATAAGTGTGTTTTATCTTCTGTGCTAAAAAGTCCTTTTGAAGGGATAAAGAGCAATGCCACTCCTAGCGTGCCTGCCTTGGTGAAAAATCTCTTTGAAGAGGATCCTAGTTTAACTTCTGAGATGCTCCTGGATGCCATTGCTAAAGAATATGCTGTGCAACACCAGATAGATCACCATATCACCTTAATAAATCCAGCTGATGAGACTCTGCTTCCTGGAATTAGTGAAAAAACTAAAGAATTACAAACCTGGGAATGGGTGTACGGAAAGACACCAAAGTTCAGCATTAGCACATGTCTTAACATGGCCTATAAAGATTCTGTTCTTGATGTTAAAGTAAATATGGATGTAAAGCATGGAAGAATTGAAGTCTGTAACATTGATCTGCCAGAGCAGTGGCTGCCACCAGGACTGTACAGTGAACTGGTCAAGAGTCTTACTGGCAGTAAGTTTTGCCCAAACGAAACCACTACGCTTGTGACAACATTGCTAAGAGTGTGTCCACAAGACGATGAGTTGCACAGCAGATGGAGTCTACTGTGTGAGAATATGATAAGATTAATGTGACTTGTATTTTGAAAGTGTAAGTTAAACTTCTGCTGCTTTTTTATTTAATGTATTGAAAACAAAATTAAAACAATCACTAGTAAGAGAAAAAGTCAGCTTGTAGAAAACAAACTGTTCAATCTTGTGCTTTTATTTAATATTACAATTAAATTTCACACTGCCTGCACCTGATGTTCCCAAACTGTAGGATTGAAACCACTGCTGACAAGACATCATTGCTGCGTGAACCGGGGAAAATGCTGGGGACGTCCCAAACTGGGCCTGTAGCAGAGAAATGGCTGACACAGATGGAATGGGGTAGGTGTAAAACTGATGTTGTGCTGCTGCACTGGATGCCCCAGCCTGCATCCTGCTCCTTGTGGACAGTAGCCCAAAGGCTGTGTCACAGCCCCTGAGCTGTGTGGAGAGGGATGTTCCCTGCTTTCTGATTCAAAGTCCTTTCTTGCAGAGTGCTGGCGCCCCTGTGCCTCTGCTGTACAAGCACTGCAGTGAGCTCAGCTCACCGCTGGGTAGTGAATCACTGTAGGTCCAGCCTGGGTTAGGGCTTCTGTCCATGCATGTGCAAGAGCAGGGGAAGATAGGAAGTTCAGTGTGGGGGTTTATGTGGTGAGGACAGAAGAGGCTAACTGGGGGGCCACATGTGCCTCCTCTGTTCTCGTGCCTGGCACAAAGCTGGGAGTCCCTCCTGCCTTGGGTACTGGTGTTAAAGCTAAACACTTGGAAATGCAAATACAGATCTAGGAGAAAGAGGATCCTTATGTCACCACCTAGCAGATTTGCCCGTAAAAAGCAGCAATGAACTGGAAGTGCCAGTTTTATTGTTAAATAATACCTGTATATATAGTAAAATTATGAAAGAAAGGCTCAAGGTGTATTTCACTGTTGTCGAAGAAAAAGTGTAATGCAGTTTTGATTAGGTCAGAACAGATACCTGAAAGAAGGCTGTGGCCAGGTGAGGTTTGGGCTCTTCTCCCAGGTAACCAGTGACAGGGCAAGACGACAGAGCCTCAGGCAGCACCAGGGGAAGTTTAGGCTGGGCATGAGGAAATAATTGTTCACAGAAAGAGTGATTGGGCATTGGAATGGCTCCCAGGGAGGTGGAGTCACCGTCCCTGGAGATGTTTAAGAAGACTGGATGTGGCACTCAATGCCATGCTCTAGTTGATGCCAGGTCATAAGTTGGATTTGATGATTTCAAAGGTCTTCTCCAGCCTAGTTAATTCTGTGATTCTCTTATGTTTGAAACTGCTGGACTAGGTGAAAAGACACAAAACTTCACATTTGGGAAATTACTGTATTTACAGTGAGTCTCCTCCAGAACATGACTGGATCTATGAGGCATTACACAGCTTCCTTTAATTTCCTGATGTTTTGAAGAAATCATACAGATGACTGAAGCTACAAATAATAAAAAATAACCTTTATTCCCATTAAAAATAGGCATATATTATACACAACTGAATAAAATTCACAAGTGACTAGAAACTTTTTATCACAGCAGCAAACCAGGGAGCTCCTATGGAATGTTTAGGGGAATGACTAATAGCACACAGCTCTGTGGCACATATATTATTCATTTTGCTGATGCAACAGTGCAAAGCTGAAACATTATTATGAGAAAGGATAAAGAATGCAGACCACTGGCAAATTGTGACCCAGAAAACAAGGCAAAGACCAGCTCCATTTCTTATTGATTGCTGTGGAATAGATTTTTTGTTAGAAATCTATTTAGATTTAGAAATAAGAGGAAAAAAATAGCAGCATTCATTAGATGACAGAAGATGAAAATAAAGTACATTATGGGGGAAAAAAAAGATAATGGAATACAACAACCATCAGGAAAAATAAATACAGGAAACAAAAAAAGTTCTCACAATAAATATGCTACTAGAATACAGAGGCCTACTGTATTACAAGGCACAAAGTGTAAGGCATGTGTCAGTCCTGAGGCTGAAAAGATTTTTTATGGGACCTGAAAAAGAGGCCACTGCTGTTTTTTATGTCAGATTGTATGACTTAGGCAGATTCTTGCTAACAAAAAACTCTTGTCTAATATTAAAAAAAAAAAAAAAAAAAAAAAAAAAAGCAGTACCTCTGGTAATACCTTCTGGTTTCCAAAGGCTGCAGGAATGACAAGGGAAGACTTTGTTTTTATTCTAAATGGCATATTGCTTAGAATTGCAGAATATTTTGAGTTGCAAGGGATCCACAAGGATCAAGTCCAGCTCTTAAGTGAATGGCCCTTACAGGGATTAAACACATGACCTTGGCACACCATACTCTGACCAACTGAGATACTCAGGGTACCCAACTTCTGACAAAATTTCCATTTATTCATTTTAGGGGACTACCTTAGTAGTAGCAAAATACTTAACTGAAGTCGAGAGTGGTGTGAAAAGCCAGTCATTGGGCTTTAAAGTCAGAGTAGGACTGGGAGAGGATCATACATCCTTTCCACACTTAATGCAAAGGATGGATATGGTCATGTACCATGGAATGAAAGAACACACAGGAGTGCCAAGGAAGATTACAGCTCTTTGCAGCCTTCCCAGTTCAAAATCCATTATACAGAGACACATAAAACAACCCTAAAATGACTGTGTACTGAACACTACCACATTCCTAGGCAAAGAGCTTGGAAAATGGAATGTGAAAATTGGGATTACTAGTAAAGTCTGGGAAATAAAGTATTACAGGATTGACAAAAACCCGGCAAAATAGTAGTCATGACTAGAATACAGGAATTAAAGGAAATAAATAAGACTGCTTATAAAAGAGGACATGTGGCAGCCCAGCTTCCAATGATTTTGAGGTGGTCAGTTAAAGATAAAAAATCCAAAACAGGCTCAAGACGAAATCAACAGTAAAAATACAAATGGCAGTAAAGAGGCTTTTGAAAGACACTATTGAGGGTCTGTTAGGAAATCAAGATAAAATTTAGACATGGATTGTAATTAAGATTACAGAAGACGTCCAATGAAGGAATCATGCAGTTTTGTCTTCTCAGACTGGAAAACAAACATTCTAAAACATATAGATTATAAAAGCTGTGCTGCACTAAATACTTAGAAGAGTTGCTTCTGTGGGCAACCAGCTGGACTCAAGCAACACCTTTCAGTCTTACATTTTTATGCTTATGAAAACACTTATTAAAAGCAGTCATTTCTGATCACATTTTCTTTGTGTGTTTAGCATGAAAGACATCCACTGTTGTTTCATGACAAGGTCTCAAGTCAAAGTCACAGTATCCAATGCTGAAACGACCCTGCAGAAATGAACAAAATTGACATGGTGAGCATATACTGTAGAAAAGCTCATTTTAACTTAATTAAAGAAGTCAAAGCATCCTTACCTGTGGTTTCTTAAAATAATCAAGACCCCTTCCAATCTTAATTATCCACCCATTGTCGAATCTGTTTTAAAAATGCACAATAAAAAGGTTACATCCACATGATGCACAAGCTCCTTGTTTCAATCACAGTTATTTCCTAGCATCACCAATACCTGTGTGAACCACAGAAGACACCATTCTGTATAGAGACAACTAACATTATATTCACAATTAGAAAATATAGAACTAGAGAAGGCTGATTTCATCCAGTGAGGGCCAGTGCCTTTTACTTTGTTAACCACAGCTGTAATTATCTCAAAAGTTAGGGTTAAATAGTTCTGAGTTCAAATAACGGCCATTTGGTCATTTTTCGTATCACCCACCTGATTTCTCGATCATGTATTGAAGAAGAAAAGTCAATACTCAGTGTTACTCCATAATTACTCAATGACTGTTTTATTTCTTCCAAGACAGTCATCTGTTGACTCCTCCCACTACCCTATCGAAAGTAAAAATAATGTCATGGTTTCGTTTTCTTAACTATATATTCTCTTTCTGGTCACCACTTTTTAAACTCACACACCTTTAAACTCAAAATCTTTTCAGTATCAAAGTAAACCGAAAGAAAGTAACTTGGATGAAGGCAAATTTACAGTTTCAAAGACAGGATAAAAAGCAAACAGAATACAGGTATATTTGCTGAGGCATGTGGAGGAGGAGCTCACTCTCAGCCCTTTGAAACTAGACAGGTACTATTTGAGCCAAAATAAGTGCAGTAATAGTTGAATAAGCACAGTGGTAGTTTGAGATATTTCAACTCATGAAAGCCTCTAAAATGACAAATACAGCTGTTGGAAGAGCAAAAAAACCCTCGTCTCAACAGATGCTTTGTTTTTTATGACATTTTCCACAACAAAACTTTCAGAGAAATTTCAGTTTAAGATTCTGCTTACTCTAATTTGTTAACCAGAAAACTCTAAACTTACAAAATTACTTATGTTCAACTACCTAAGAACAAGTCTGTATTTTTATATTTTGTTTTGCATGTGGCATCATCTGAGTACAGGGAAAGAGAACTCAAAATCTAGACCCTTACCTCATCATAGGAAGTGAGGAGGTGGATTGTTTTCACCTTGCACGGCCCCTTAACTAGCATCTCGCAGAATCGTAGAAAGTTATACAACTGAAAAAGTTTTATTTAATTTAGTAGCTTGGAATTTCTCTAGTGTCTACATCTGTATCAGTTACACCAACTATCTACTTGCCTGATGAACCTGCCGAATGTATGGGTCCTCCACCCAAACTTCAGAAACACTCTCAGTGAGGTACTCGTGGAAAAGCTTTTCATAACCAAAACCTGTTGCATTTTCTTCTATCCTGATTTGCTTATGGTATTTGCCATCTGAAAGGGAAGTAAATCTCTGTTTAAGTAAAGGTCAGGACATAATTCATGTTAAACCACCTCGTCCATCAAACATTTGTGTAACACCAGACAATTAAAAGTAAACGGGTGCATCGGGTACATCCCAGCTCATGGAATCACAGAGTGGGTCAGGCTGGAAGGGACCACAGTGGGACATCCGATCCAACCTCCTGCTCAAGCAGGGTCATCCCAGAGCACATGGACAGGATTGTGTCCAGACAGTTCTTGAGTATCTCCTGAGAGAGAGAGATTCCACAACCTTTCAGGAAAATCTGTTCCAGTGCTCGGTCACCCCTACAGTGAAGAAGTTCTTCCTCGTGTTCAGGCAGAACTTCCTGTGCATCAGCTTCTGCCCCTTGCCTCGTGTCCCGGCGATTGGCACCACCGGGAAGGGCCTGACTCCCTCCTGCCGGTACCCATTTAGCTATTTATACCTTGTTTCTTAATGTGTTCTTTAATGTCCTCGGCTCTGGTCATGTACTCGGATATCTTCTGCCGGTAGCGGAGCTTTTTCGCCTCATCGGTCGTGGCTGTGAATCACAGAACGTCGCGGGCCACTTGAACACAGGGGCCGGCCCTCCCGAGCCCTGCCCGGCCCGGCTCTCCCGCCCTCCCTCTCTCCCTCCCCGTGGGACGCCGGGCTCCAGCACTGCCCGTGTGTCCCCAGGGCCAGACCGAGCCCCGACGGCCGTGCCCAGCCCGGTACCTTTCACCACCTGCAGCAGGAGGTCGATGCCCTCCTGGTAACACACCAGCGACTCCTGGAACCGGGACGCCGCGTCCAGCTGCACCGCCCGCTTCATCGTCTCCGCCCCGGCCCGCTCCAGCGCCGCAATGCCATCGTTCCCCGCCCGCGACATGGACACGGACGGGGACGCGAACCGGGATGGCGACGGGAGCGGGACGGGCAGCGGGGACTGGGCGGGGGAACGGAGGCGAGGTGTCGCGCCGTTGTCCTTCCGCCCGCTCGGAACTGAAGTGCTGCGGCACCGGTGTCCGCCCGGGACGAAGGGTGCACACGGAGATGGCGGCGGGCCGGGCAGGCCTGGGGCTTGCGGGCACCGGGAAGGTGGGGATTGGGAATGGGGGGTGTGGGGGAATCCAGGGGAAACCGGGGAGACGGGGAACGGGAAACGGGAAACGGGAACCCAGCTGGGGATCTGGGCTGGGGCTGAGACTTGCAGCCTCCGGGAAAGTGGGGATCCAGATGGGGCTCCGGGAAAGGGATCCAAGCGGGGTCTCGTGGGGGTTCATCCAGCTGGGGATCCTGCTCGGGCTGCGCGGCCGCTGGGAAGGCGGGGATCCAGCTGGGACTCGTAGCTGTGTCATCTGTTCGCAGGTGTTCCTAGCTGTAAGGAAAGTGCGCACAAGTTATTTCCTCCTCTCCTTTCAGGTGCTGGGGAAGAGGATGGAGGGGATGGCGTCCCCGGTGTGGATTCGTTGTCTCTTTACCAGGTCGAATATTCCAGACTCGGTATGTGCTTGACTTGTACTTTACATGCTTTACATTGTTTTGGTTTATTTTTGCAAGATACCATCTGGTCTCAGTTGACTCTTTTCCCTAAAAGCATTCTTAAAGCCTTTGGAAAAACTTGCCATCCAGAGGCTGAGCACAGGCTCCCTGATGAAATGCACGTGAATTAGGTGTTGAGCAGGTACAGGGTGTTGTCTGTGTATCTCTGTGCCATTCTGTGCCTAAACTCAAGAGTTACTATACTTATCAGCAAACCACTATAGAAATATGTTTGACTTCATGTTATAAAAGCTAAATTTGAGGTAATTTGGTTGGTGCTTTGACTGCCTGAAGAGAAAAATATGTAACCATTTTTAGTAAGGTTGAAGTATGTTTTGGGCAAATGATGACCAAATATTTAGGGAAAAAACCTGGTTTTGTGAACTTCTTATTCTAGGTATTTCAGCCACGGCCTGGAGATCATGAAAAGTATGGAGGTAACCCTGAGGAGCCCCACAAAATCCACGTTATTACTAGAATAAAGAGTGTCATTGGTCGCCCGTATTGGGAAAAGAAGATAATACGTGATCTGGGACTGGATAAAGTATGATTGTTGTTTTTTGTACTTGTGTTTGTCAGAAATGTAGCACTAAGTTGGTGGGTTTTATAAAGATCTCCATTTTGCAGTCACAAACCAGAATTACATTTATATCAGCCATAAAGCAATCTGAGAAGGCAATGATGTGTTTACGAGCTGAGGGGAATGTTTGTGGCAAATGTGTTTTTAGTGGGAATTCACAATGTCTCTGTATGGTATTGTGCTGCATTGCCTGAGGAGAACTTTACCCTGAGAATTCTTCTAAAATAATAGAAATAGGTTTGTAAATACTTTGGATTCAGGTCTCTGTGGGTCATATTATTCAGAAATTGTAGGAAGGCAAATAAAACTCATCAGTGAAAAGCTTCCAAATTCAGGACTCTAAAAGTTTGTGTCAAAGATGTGTTTTTCTGAGTTTTTCAGGCTGACTGCACATTATCCAAAGATTTGCCTAGTCGGTGTTATATTACAGAGAAAAAGTGTGTGCTTGATCAATTTTAAGATACAACCGAAGAAAGCAGTTTTGCCCCTAAACTCTTGTACTTACATTTACAGTATTTTTAACAGTTGGAAGAAAAATGCATTTATAGTGAAGTAGGAATAAAGCTGAAATTGTCTTTTTACTGGAATCAAGTTGTGATTGCATATTTTTATGTCTGTTCTGATGCATGGCACTTCTCTAAATCTTACATTTGCAAATGTGGTTTATTTTTGTACTGGTAGTGTACAAAGTTCAGTGAACAAAGATTTGGGATTTGGCAACACATTTGTAAAACTTGTTTTATCCCTTATGTAGGCACATCAGCCAAGACTGCACAAAAATATCCCTTCTGTGAATTCCAGACTGAAAGTTGTTAAACATCTGATAAGGTTTGTTAACTATTTGTTTATTTATTTGTTTATTTGGAACATTTAATGTAACTCCCTTCTAGTCACAGGACTTCACTAAGCAAACTCTTTTGCCTGCAGAATACAACCACTGAAACTACCCCACGGGCTGCCAACAGAAGAGGAAGTGTCCAGCACCTTTCTGACAACCAGGGGAGAGCTTATCATTAAAAAGCGCCTGAAACCTGTGGAGCAGAAAAAAATTAAGGCATAAGGTGTGCTGGTTGGATTTAGATTTTATAAAAGAAATACTTTAAATCCCCAGTTAAGAGATTGTGTATGAAAGGTAAAAATTCTTACCCTGGTATGAATGGCAAAGGTGATACTGATGCTTAAAGAAGGATTGCAGGTGTACAGATACAAAATTGAATGTTGTTAATAGTTATCTGAAATATTAAATGACTTATATGCTCTCTGTCTTTGTGTTTTAATTTTGTGGCTAGATTGCTGCAGTTTTTGGCTAACTGTAAGTTCTCTTACATTTTGACTTTATTGGTCAAATAAGCAGAGAAGTGAGTAGAGTAGTTATAGCTAATGGTGGTGAGGACATTTCACAGCTAGCAGTAAAGATTTACAGCAATACTGCAGGACTTTTACTGCATAGAGGAAGGAACTGGAATTGGAATTGAAAAGCCCTCAGTTTAGTTGTCCCATGAGAATTGACTGTCTGTCCATGGAGGGTGATTTACCATGGTTATCCAGATCTCACACTTGTTCCCTAGCAAACAGTCTGTCCTCTGACTTCTTCTGTAGCTTACAAAGCATGTGAAATCTCCATTTTTGAGAGTCACAGGCGTTATTCACCTCTTGATTGGTTGTCTAATTTGTCTTTCAGGAAACCTGTTGTGTTCATATATATCCCCTGATCCTAAGTATTCAGTAAGAATAGCCTAAGAGCTGCAGTCTATGTGAAAGTTAATGCTTTTCCTTCTCTAAAATGGCAGACGTTAGAAATGTGGAGGCCCCGAAGCAAACCTCTGATGTGAGTTAGAATTATGGGCTGCAAGCTTATAAAATGCTATTGTGTGTGTAATTGTATTTACAGTTTTAAGAACTGTGGCCAAAGTTAGCAAGCTGCTGCTGTATCAAATGATAAAGTAGTTTGCATTCCAGTCAGGATAAATTCTGTAATTTAACACGCTGTGAGCCGCTCCCACATTAGACACACTGAAGAGGAGTTAATCTTAATGACTCCATGTTGTGAGAACATCAGAGGGATGCAGTCACTGAGAATTAGTGTTTATCCTTTCTGCCTGCTTGCAGAGAAGAGTAAACACCTGTAGGAGTTCAAAGGAAGAGATATATCAGGACAGGGACTTAAGAGGTGGAGGCACCGTGCCGAGGGAAAAGGATAGGCTGTGGCAGTGGCACTGAGGAGTGTAATGACCCCTATGGCCAGGCTGAAGGCAGAAATGAGAATTTGAGCTGAAATAAAATAGCATGGAAGAAGTGATGAATTACTTTTTAGATAAATTAATAATTTTTCCTTTTCTCACCTCCCTCCTTTCTTCCAGCATCTGCACAGCATCTTGTGTTGCAGTGTGTTGTAACTGCAGTCTCTGTGAGGTGTTGGTCGTATTCCCACAGGGAGGTACGAGCTGGAATTTGAGCCCTTTTAGGGGACATGTAGTGCATGCAAGGCACAGGGCATTCTCTTAAAGAGATGGTGCAAGTACTAGGACACAAAATATTAGGCAAATGGATCTTGCTGCTGGTGGATAGCACATAATAAGACTTGGGGCTGGATGGGTGTCCCAGAGCACCAGGGCCAGGCTGGCTCAGCCTTGCCAGGGACGTTTGGGATGCACGTCCGTGGCACTGCGGCCTGGGGAGCTTCCAGCAGAGGGCTCTGCCAGCTCCATCCCACACGCTCTCAGTATGGATCTCTGGCGCTGCAGCCTACAAAAGTGCCGCAGGGTATCCCGGAGGGCCTGTGTTAATGAAAAGGCTTGGTACCGTTCACAGCTAAAGAAGTGTCTGATAAACTATCGACACTGCAGGCTCCCACACAGAGAGAAGGGAAAATACATAGTACCTGTTATTTCTGAGTAAGATGCAGCTGCAAGAGATGTTTACAGAGATGTTTAACTGACAAGCTGATAGTTCCAATGAAAAAGAAAATAGTTTTTAAAAAACTTTTTAATGTATATGTACGTTTGGGTGTTTCTGAAATGGTATTTCCCCCAAGGGCTCCCACTCTCCCACAGTTAGTCTGCTATCCCAAACCTTCTCTGTATGAGCATACATTCTCTCAAGATTTGCTCTCAAGCCCTAAAATCTGAACCAGCAGTGTGCGCAAACACAGTGTGTGTCCACACCCTTTCACTAATGGAGCTTTGTAATGCTCCACGTAGATCTTTGTGAAGCACAGGTAAGAGACATTGCCTTTCTGTGTAGGGAGCAAACAGACTGACTTAAGATGATTGCAAAATTCAGATTGGAAAGTACCTTTCTAGTCTCTAGTCCAATCTCCAGTACTGAGGCCAGATGAGGTTGCTCAGTGCTTTGTCCAGTTGGGTCTTGAAAGTCTCTGACAGGGACAGCTCAGCCTCTCTCCACAGCTGGCACTGCTGTTTTGTACAGCTGTTAGATGTGTATTGACAGATAAAACATAAGGTGGGTAAAATCTTACTAAGTAGTGTTACAACTTCCTTGCAGCATTAATCTGCTGCTTGAGAAACTGCAGGCACAGATGAAAACTCTGGATATTCTCATGGTGTAGGATGAAAATTAAAGGCCAAAGGTTAGTTACATTTTGGACTATTAGCTGTGTTATCTTTTACATTAGTCTTTTAGCCTTAGCTGGAAAAAAACCCCATTGCAAGTTTGTTCTTGTTCCTGGCTTCATTTTCCTGCCCCAATCTTATTGTTTCTGGAGGAAAAATTCAGAATGTTTTTAATTAGAAGCAAAGTATGCAATCAGGGCCTCAAATCTAATCATTACTCATAGATCTCAATATCCATTTTTCTTATAAAACCTGGCTCTCACATCCACATTATTGGTATAGTTGTGTGTTTTGCCAGTATCCATTTTGTCATAAGTCTGGACAGTGTTAACTCCTGCATTATAGGCTGAGATCCCACCTGGAAGGAGGGTGAAAGAAACATGTAAACAGAGGTGCTGCATCAGTAAATAATACTTCAGATTTGCCAGAATAGGCAACCAGGAAAGGTTACTTTTTGTAGGTGGGTATAGAACAACAAAACAAATGGAATGGAGAGGAGGGGGAGAGCCCACCCTTACTCCTTGCAACTCGAAAATGTCATGGTATTTGCCAGGTTTCAAAAAAATCCTGCTGGAAGGCTAATCTTATTCCTCTATTCCTTTTAGTGCATACTAAGGAATATTATTCCACATGAACATAGGGACTGGGATGTCTTTAGCTTTCTGCAGTGCTTACAGCATTGTCATGCTTGAGTTTATATATGTGAAGTGTTTCAAAGCGGATGAAACTCAACCTCTGAGGTGCCGTTCCTTTGTCCAAGATGGAGATTTTTTTCTGGATTTATCATAATGTATAAAATCTCAGTTTTTTATCCTAAGTTCTCTTCAGTGTCCCATGGCTCGTCAATCTTACGGTACTGTTTGCCAGCCTGAAAGTGAGACGGCAACATCACCACACCAGATACCCCACTACTTATCCAGAGCTGCTTGTGTTCATTTTGGTCCTTAATCTCAGGATTTACCTCTTTTGTAACTGTATGGAGAGGACACAAGCACTTCTCATGGCACAGGCAAAGCCAGCCGATGTCTGAAGGGCAGATATCTGGACACAGAAGAGGAATGCCAGTCCTACTTCCTTGTCTGTCAGAGCCTTAAAAAACAGCCCAGCTGCTGTTGTAAAGGTGACAGTATGCAGAAAGCAGGATTGCTGCTGCTTCACAGCATTCCCAGGTGCAAGGTGACTGCCCCTCTCCTCTCCAGCTGAATCAAGACTGGGAAAATCCATTTCCTATAGGGATCTCTCCTTAATCCATGAGGTAGTAAAGCACGATTCTGAGAGGGCTGGAGCTGTTACAAAAGCAGATCCCATGCATGCAGCAAATGTTTAGGATTTTACAGATAAGGCTACAGCTTGGCGAACAAGCTAGGCACAAACGTAGGCATGAATAATGAAGCAAGATCCCCCACAACCCAGGCCCCTGTGGTGCATAAAGTGTAATTAACCTGATGGTAGTAGCTGCAGCCCACAGCATGCTCAGTTTAAAAAGGTGCTTTTTGAAACAAGACTTATTATCTGAATGTGAAATAAGAACAATTAATCTCTTCAATCCCACAGGAGTGCTGGGAAACAATTATCAGTTTCACAGTGTAAAAGCATTCTGCTCATGCACTGATGCTCAGCCAGGTCCTTCCCTGGTGCTGGAAGCTGACAGCCTGGTCAGCATTGGCTTTAGCCTTGTCAGCATCAGCTTTAGCCTGGCCAAAGACTTGTTTGAAACGGTTTAGGGGGTTGCCTTTGAAAAAGTTTCCTGCCACTCTTCTGACTCGGCTTCAAAGGAAGGATGAAATTTGTGTTTTTAAGAAGGTTGGCCATACCTGCATTAAGCCAAATGCATTCTCATGGTCACCCAGGCCCTCCTTCAGTTCTGTCCCAGCCCTTGAAAGATAATACCAGCAATCAATCACAGCTGGAGCAAGACCCGCACCATTGCCAGCTTTTGCCATCTTGGCCTGGTATTTCTCCATGTTCTTCTGCTGTCTTCTCTGGGGCAGGGACTTCTACAACATGATGTGAATGACTTTGCCTTTCATTTTAGAATCCAAACCCAGTTTTTCTAAAGGTCGTTATGGCTGAGCTGACATTTTGAATCCTTCTGAATCTGTTTAGAGTGAAAGAAAGATAGAAGTGACTAATTTTACTGAAGGGTACCTTAGAAATCAATACACAGATGATATAAAAGACATTTTTCTTCATATTCAGAGGGCATTTCTGTAGCATGCAGATTGAAAGTGAGGTGAGTCTTGTTTTAAATCTAACCTTTGTGTGGATTAGTCCCAGATTTTGTCCCTTTTAATTTAGGACTATAGTGGAAAAATGTTCAGAAGTTCAGGTTTTCAGGGAAACTCTCAGTGGAGAGAGAAAAGTAGGTTCAGAGGTTGGATACACCCAGCAGACTTTCATTTTTTCTGTGATGGTCTTAAATGTTATCTCAAAGTCAACCCTATTCCCAGCATAAACTTATGTGCCCAAGTAGGATCTTTGTTGGTTGTGAAAATATCTGCTTGCTTCGCAATGACTGAGAGTCAGAGACCAGGATCCAAAATAGGCATGAGCTTGTGCATGGGTGCAAGGGGGGAATGAACAGCTGAATTAGTGCCTACCTACACAGCTCAGACTGTCTGGTTTCACAGCTGCCCCCAAAGCTCCAGTTGTGTCAACATTCAGTATATTCCCACAATGCCCTGAACAGCCGAAGAACACGTGCTGGTTTCAGCTGAAACCAGCACAGGGCAGTCTTTAAAACCAGATGTCAGGCCAATGCAATGTGTGAGTCATGCTGTTAAAATGCTTTCAGATCCCTGACTGAAATCCATGGCATCCTTTTGATACTAGTGCAGGTGTTTGTGCTAGCAGGTGCAGTCATGGTCTGCTCTGGAGGGGATTACTCTTACTCATGCTAGCTCATGTGAACTGGTGCTTTGTGCCAAATTCATCTCCCCTAATTACCTAAAACTTAGCTGTCTTAGTCTAAGCTTGTGACTTGGGCTGCCTGCATGGCCAGTGGAGGAAGGCATCTCAAAAAGAGGCATCTCAAAATCTCTCTTCTATTCCAAATTTTTTTTTAAAAGTAAAGAAAAAAATATGAGAGTCAATTGAAATCATACACTATTTATTGGCTCCAGCTTGCTTTTCCATAGCTCCAAGAAAATCAAACAGAAGCATCCTTCAATTACACCCATTACAATTTATCTGACTTGCAGATTGTTTGACTTGCAATTTATCTGCATTTATCTGTTGTCTTAACACACCATTGCAGGAGGGAAAACACACAAACATCAACTGAGAGGAACAATTCACCTAATGGAATACAGACTTTGGTACAGTGAATCATTTACAAGAACATTAGACAAAGATCACAGACCTGACATGTTTGCTGCAGGATGTCTCCCCATATTCTCAATGCATTTCCTGGAGACAAATGGGCTTTGTGTGTGCTGGCAGTGTTCTGGAACAGCTGGCTCAGTGCACTTCCCACCCCCGCTGGTCTTACAAGAAACAGAAACACCTAACAACTTGTGCATCCTCCCAGACACAACAGGGATTCTGTTCTACAGCAAAAAACACAATTAGAACTGAAAAAAAAAAAAAAAAAAAAAAAAAAAAAAATAGCTTTTAATTTAATTTTAAGTCCCATTGCTAGGAACTGTGGAGGAGCCTTGTCCAAAAACGGCTGCTCCCCTTCAGTTCTTGGAAGCAATAACATGCTGACAATGGGAAAATGCGCTTCTGGATGTAATGACATTTTTGCAGGCAAAGATCCAGGAACAATAACATGACCAGAGCTGCAACTGCTCAGCATTCGGACATGCAGAGGCTACGCCAGGCCCCTGTTATCCTCTTTTGCAGAGAAATACAAAGGTCAACAACCCCAAATTAGCAGGCGGTGTGGGTTTCAAAGCTACTGTAGCTGTGCAGCAGTAAGGAAAACAGCCACTGGATGGCAGAACTCCCGCGGCACAATCTATCCTGACCCCCTTCTCCCCCACGGTAGATTTTGAGGGTGTGAAATGCCGTTTTGCTCTTTCAGCAGCTCTTTTACATTTTTATCGGGGGAATTCGTCCCGTGTCATTGCACTGAGAGATTTTGTAAGTTTTTTGCTGTACCGTTGATACTTTCCATAAAGAACCAGCTGCAAAAAGTCACAGAGCTCATGCATGGAGCTCTTCATGTTCACAATTATGACTGAGTGTAAAGAAGGTTGAAATAGGAAAGAAGACAGGAAGGAGAATAGAAGAGATGTGGCTCAAAACAAGTGACATTTTAAAAATTCAAAAAACACCAAAGGTGATTCACAAACCAGTAATCTCCAAATGGTCTGTGCTACCTTTATTTCTGGGGCAGAAACATAAAGGATGTACTAGTTTGCTTCTGCTAATCCAGTAATTGAGGCACTCCCACCATAAACAACTTTATTCCCTGCTCAGATTCTCTATAAAAACCTCCTTTGCCACACCTGGACAATTTCACCTGAATTCCCTGGGACTTTATTTATATTCAGCTAGCTCTTCAGACTCCAGCTAGAGCAACCTGACAGCTCTGCTACTGAAATATTTTGTGCATGTGGTAAGTGTAGGACATATACCTGTAGTACCTATAACAAGGGCCACAATAATCCATTCAGTATCAGTATCCATGATCGATTAACAAGAAGCTCTTCATTGGTCACAAGAGTTGCAGGGGAGGGACAATTTGGTTTACCCAGAAGCCAGGCTGCAGGGCACTGCACCAGATCTAGTACCAGCAACTCTTCACTCTTCTTTCATGCGTCTGGCAGGAAGGAAGAATTGCCTCTGGCAATTAAATGGTTCAGGGCAAATATCTGTGGGATAATCTGGTCCTGTATTATGGCATTTATGGCTCAGGCATGCAGCTGTGCCTTTTTAGAGTTTGTCTTCATTTCTAGAGGAAAGGTACAAAAATATGCTGCCAGGATTTTTATTATTATGACGGGAATCTATAAACCTGGTTTCTGTAACTATGAACACATCCAAACCCCTTTAAAATTGATAGTTTCTTGATCTGAATCAGCTAAGGGGTGGCTGAATAAGCAGGGAATTAATAAAATAAAACCTGATTTAAAGGACAAAAATGAGTCAAATTTCTCCTTGCCTGCTTTGGAACAAGAACCTTTCCAGTTCTTGGAAACTGAGTGTTTGTGGAAGACTGAGGGCTGCAGCAGTAGAGTCTCAGGTCAGGCACATCCTCACTGTGTGGGTTTTTCATGTTCTTGAACATTTCTTCTAATTGCTAATTATCTTAATAAGAGGTGGGTAAGAAATGAGTTATCCTAGTTATGCTTTCAGGGGAGAAACTAGGCTGACACAAGCTTCCCAAGGCAATCAAGCCCATTTAAGCTGTGGGAGGTTACCCAGCCCCTATTGGGAAGGCACGGTGGTCTGGATGCTGGGAGAAGGTCTGTGTCCCAACGCTGCAATATGGCCTCATGAGGAAATGCAGGGATTTGTAGATGGGTGAGACATGTGAGGAACTGGAAAAAACATGGATGAGAGGTGCAGCATAGAAGGGGCAGGCTGCACCTGAGTTGTAGCAGAGACAGCCAGTGTCAGTGGAAACTGAAGAGCTTTTAGAGGAACATTTCCACTAGAAGCTGGGGAAAGCTGACAAATACAGGGGAGTATCTAGCTTGAACTCATGTGATCTGCAAGGTGGACAGGGCTAACATTCAGTTTACCTCTGGAAAAAACATGAGGGAAATAAACAGCACAATCACAATACGTGAGAAAGACAAAATAGAATGCAGTGGCAAGGATTTGGCACATGCAGTATTAACCAACAAAGCAAAGACAAACTTGCAAGTGTCTTTGTATGGTTGCTAGAGACTTCAAAATCAAGCCAGAACCTCCAACTGCAGCCTGGACCAAATGACAACCCTGACAGAGAAGGTGTCTCAGAGACTTGGAGGAGGCTAGAAAACCAGTGAGCACTGCCAGCCTCGCAGGAACCCCTGAGGAGGATGTGGAGGTGTGATGCTGTATGTAGAGTGATGCTGTATGTGAAGGATAAAAATGTTACAGCATAAAAATATTACAGAAAGAGAAAAGCACCCTAAAAACCTGTGGGTGGAAATCCCAGTTGCTACTGATAAAAATGCTGTAGTAGGACTGTACTATCCTTTTTGAGTTCTGTGAGAGTGGTCAGTGAGGCCAGAGGAGCACTAAATGTGGGATGGTGGCATGAGTGGGAGCCTGCATACTGGCTGGATCAGTGCCTCATCAGCATGAGGTGTAGAAGCAGAATTTTTTATTGCAATAAATCCCTGCTTCTAGGACGAGCTGGTTGAGGAACCCAAGGAAACAAATGCTAGAGAGGCACAAGGATTTTGTTTGAGGGATGATGGTGGGAAACTTCTCTGAGGTTGCAATCCTGCAACGTGATCTCTTTTAACACTGAAATGGGAAAAAGCAGGCTGTGTGCATCCAATATGGGAGTATTCAGTTTCAAGGAAGGCAATTAAATAAACTGAGGCAAACAGTTACCCCCAGCTGCAGCACTGGCTCCATAGGGGTCCCTGGGACCACAGACTGGTGCCTGTCCTGGGCAGTGTAAGAGGCACTGTCCTGGGGACAAATTGCTGGCTAGGAAATCCCAGCCCAGTTTTGCAATGAGTAACAAAGCAGAACAAACACAGTTATTCAGCACTGCATTGATGTGCTGGTGTTTCTCTTTGTTTTCTGCATATCTCAGGGAGATGGACATGGACATGTGGCTCAAGCAGATCCAGCTGCAGCATTCGGAATCAACCATCAGAACAATCTGTTCTCCCACGTAGCTTAGGGCTCTGACACAACAGAGACTTGGTTTTGACAGTGTTTTCCTGCTGCTTCTGTTACTGCTGAAAGAGGTTGTTTAATTGGTCCCTCTGCCCGGTTTCTATGAAAGCCAGTCATTGCAGCTCCAGTCTCCAGGCAGATCCCTGCCTGAGCCACGGAGGGATCAGCCCATGCCACCTGCAGCTTAACAAGTTGATGAGAGAGAAAGACTCCACCTCACACTTGCTCTTTACTGTAGGAAGCACATTTAAATAAATTTCCCAGTAGTAACATCAGTTGTGAAATCAAATCACAGGACCCCAACACAGAAGGTTTTTCTTCCCTGTCTGCAATTTGTTTTCCATTTGCTGACTGCTGCTTCTGATTCAGCAGTGTTAGCTTGGAAAGGTCCTTAAACAATACCTATTGCATTTCCCCTCTCTACAAAACATGACTGCAAAGAAAGCAGGTTTAGATTAGATATTAGGAAGAAATTCTTTACTGTGAGTGTGGTGAGGCCCTGGAATAAGTTGTCCAGAGAAGGTGTGGATGCCCCATCCTTGGAAGTGTTAAAGGTCAGGTTGGATAGAGCCCTGAGCAACCTGGTCTAGTGGAAGATGTTCCTACCTATGGCATGGGAGCTGGAACTTGGTGATCTTTTAGATGATCTTAGGTCCTTTGAAGCTCAAACCATTTTGTGATTATACATGATGTACAGCTACTTTTACATGTTGGTCTTGAATGTTGTTTAAAGCACCTAGGAAATATTGCATTGCTTGATTATCCTGAAAGATTTTTAAGTATCCAATGAATGTGCTGCTAAACTCGCTGCTATTTGTCTTACCCTCAATGGGAATGGAAGCATGTAGGTCCTTGTTCTTCATTTCTTTTGCATATTAGAAAATCATAAAAATCATAACTGTGTGCTTTCTCTCTCTCTCTTTTTTTTTTTTTTTTTTCAATTTGAGCGGGAGTGGGGGGAAGATCGAATTCCTTATTTCCACAGGCTGTACTTTCCATCAGGGTTGTGATTGTCCTGAGCATATTTTTGTTGATGAAACAGGCTCAAGCACTGTTGCCAAGCCTCACTGACTGACAGCTGAATAACTGAGGGAAGTTACCCCAGGTGCTTCACACAAAGTGCTGTAACAAAGATAACCCCCTAAATGAGATATTCCTTTTTTGTTATTATTTCTTCTGTCTCTGGCATCAACTTTGCTTCCGACTAGGATCCCCAGTCCTTTCTGTGGGATGGTTGCCCACCTGCTACACTGCTGCTTGACCTCATTGAATGTTTTGTGTTTAATTGATTCCTGTGCTTTGGTTCCTAACAGGTGTTCACAGTTTCTAACCACAATGGAAGTGCTCATGTTCCCTTTCCATGTAGCCCACGGTTTGATAGCTCACATCCTCTGTTCATTTTCTAACTGCAAATTTCAGAGAAACTGCTGTGGGACAGACTTGTGTATCTCCACCTGAAAATCTCACCAGTTTGGCCAGAAGCTGCTGCTAACCAGTGCTTTTTCCACTTATTTTAAAGCCATTCACATAGGAGGGCACTTTATATTTCTGCTCAAAGTGCTATCGACCTCATGATATGACACAACCATGGCTTCTCTCTTGGCCACTTACCCAGTTAGATAAAGATATTAATTGATCTGAGATGGTTTTTGCCTGCCAAGCCAGGCTGCCAGCACCCTCCTGACAGTTTCATGCTGCTTTGTTGTCCCACAGGATCTCTTGAAGGAACCATTCAATCCTTTACTCTAGAACCTTCCTCAACGTTTCAGGCAGGTGTCTTGATCTTTGATTCCCAGGACCTTTCCTTCCCCTCTGATTTGTTTTTTCTCTTTCCTTGCCTGTACTTCTGCTTTTTCTGATATGTTACTTGGTATTAGATAATTTGCTTTGCAAGATGTCTGTTTTTTTTGGTTTTTTTTCAATAGGCCATGGGTCAAAAGAGTGACCAAGAGTGCAACTGCAGCTGCTCTGTCTACATCAGGCAGAAAAGGAACTTCCAGTAACATGGACAGAGGTGACCAGAAAAAGATCAGAGAGGAACAACAATCTGAACTCATTATTTGTCAGGAAACCTTTTGCTCAAATCTTAAGGCAGTATGCTACTGTTAAACTTTCCTTGTTTATTTGCTCCTTCCCACCAATTTTTCAAGCTTCAATTCATTTTCTGCAGAGATTTTCTTCAATTGATTGCAAAGTGCTGACACCCTAAAACAAAATTTGGAACAAAATATGGAATTTCCATAAACTGGAATTTTAAATAGACTTTAAAATATAAATAATCCTTTGTAGTGATGCTGCACAACTCAGCAGACAGGTCTGCAGGCCCTTGGGTGTTGCTACCACGACATGAAGCAGCAGCTTCATAGCTTCAAATTGGACTCCTGAGGAGCTCAGAGATCTGCAGGGCTGGCAGCACCAATAGAGGTGACAAGGAGCTTGCTGGCAGCAACTGAGGATGACATAAAGGCAACCAAAGAGAGCTCCACTCTTGTTCACCCTTGGAACTCAAGCCCCAGCTTGTACACACAGGCAGCAATGAGATTCCCTGCCCCATGTGAAGTTTATACTGATCTACCAAAAATTCATTCACAGGCTTTACATAAGAGGTTTATGTAATGCAGGTTTACATAACATAATGCACCAAAGGCTTCATCCTATGAATTTTACATAAGTAATGTTAAGTAGACAAGCATGTGATCCATTTCATAAGTTTGTATTACAAGGTAATTATTTTAGTAAAATTATATGAATATAGTGAAGAATTCATTAAAGATAATATCAATATCTGTGGTTGCTCAACACTGAACTGTTTATGGTAGTCTTAAGAAAAAAGATCAGTGATATTTGAGACAACCTAGGGTTCCCTCTCGTCTCCAGAGGTGATAAAATTAGTTTGCTTGTAACATATGTTAATCATGCAGAGTCTTTGCCATGATGGTAAGCAGATGAGTGACTGGCAAGACAAGGGGCACAGTGTTAAAAGTCTGCTTTTGCTCTGCTGGCAAAAGCTGTCTCCAACCCAGCTCTCATGCTGCCTTGTGTTGACCCTGCCTGGCAGCCCAGGCACGTGCACAGCACTGCTCCTTTCTGCCAGGCAAAGACTGCCAGGAACATCACTTCTGCATCAGCGGTGGTGGCAGCTGGAAGAAAAGTACCTTGACACCTCCAAAATGGTTATTTGAAAGGCTAAATGTGAACATTCCTCTTACCATGTTCACAAGTTTGGGTCAGCAGCCAGGCTTAGGCCCTGCTCTTCTGACCTACCCAGTCTGCAGCTCCATTATCCCCTCTCTGTTATCAAACTGAGTTTGAGACCCCTTCCAAGAGTACTGAATGGGGTTATTTATTTAAGCTGTAGATTGCTACCCACTGAGCCCCATGAAAAAAACCAAAAAACAACAACAACAACAACAACAACAAAACCAAAAAAAACCACAAAAAAACCCATTGGGATTTAACATTTATCTTTATTTCTATGTTGTTCTCATTATTGTTCTCCAATTAATAAATTGGCACCAAGAGACCCATCCCTTTCAAACAGACCAGAGCTCATTCACTTCTATCAGAAACTGGGATTCCTGGCAGAGAGACCAATGCTGAAATGCTTTTAAATTTGGAGGAAACTCAGCATAAATGTGCCAAAGCTAAAGCAGGAAAGGTTGTGGGTTTTTTTACCAAAACTATTGCTGTGATACAGCTCCCGGCGTGGGTACGTATGGGGCTGACTCCTGCTCCAAGGGCTGCTTTCTGATGGAAAGGCATTTTGCCTGCTGTGGCACTTGCAGTATTTTCCATATAGATGCCCTGATGAGGTCCCCAGTTGCACCATGGCCATGGACTCAGGAGACCAACCAAAGCAAGTTTAGTGTTGTTCTCCTGAAGGCTGGCTACAGGAACACTCAGCTACTGCAGAGACCAAAGGCTCACTGAGAAGTCTCTCCATTGCTCCTTAGCCAGCAGCACCAAGGCAAGGAAAAGAGGGCATTCATCCCCTGCATTGGCCATGGAGAGGGAAGAAGGTGGATGCAGATGGGAAGAGCACAGCTGATGCCCAGGGAGAGCTGTTTGTGTCCACGTCTGGGAGATGCACAAACAGCCCCGGAGTGCAGCTTTGAACAGGAAGAGTCACCTTCCTCACTCAAAATTTAAGCATTGCTGGTCTGTCCCCATCTGCCTCTCAAAGGCCCTGAGCTTGTGGGATCTCATCCCTAGGGATCTCCTGGAAGTCAGTGCTGAGCTTGCCCATCAGCGAGCGAGGGGCTGGGATTTGCTGGAGCGAGCAAGGTGGCATTGGCAATGCCACCAGCATCGGTCCTGCCAGGAGACCTGAGGAACTGCTGTGGGTACTACAGCACTGGGCTGTAGTGGGTACTACATCACTGCTGGGCCAGTCTGCAGAGGGGAGGCTCCGTGGTGGGGTGGGTTTAAGACCTAGAACCCATTTCTCTTAAAGAACTGGGCTCGCCTAATCACGCTGTTGACGTAGTTGTAGTCTCTGCTGCATGGGTCTGCCTCGTAGACCTGGAGGTTGCCCATTCTTGCATGGTAGGTGCAGATTCCCCCTGGAAAGAGTTAAGAAGAAGTTGTTAAGGGCTTGTAAGTAAGAAATAGAGATTGAAGAGCAAAAAATTGTAGCAAAAAATGCCACGCATCTCACCAAACAGGAACTGCTTGACAAAGTGCTAATTGTGCATTATTTTTGAAAAGTGACTGATTTTGTAAAATCTTTATTGCTATAGTGAAGGATCCCATGACTCTCTCCAAATGCAGGTGGAAATGGAACACTGTTACTAGAAAAGGGTAGTCAGAGCAAAGGAAGGGTAGTCAGAGCAAAGGAAGGGCAGTAGCAGAGCAAGGAAGGGAGTGTAGGAAACAGCATACAATGAACAAACCAGCACACAGATAGCACGGACTACAAGGAAACCTGGATTGCAATCTTCCTGGACAAAACCTAACAGGTTGCCACAATAATCCTGTTGTGTTGTGATGCCTCAGTTTCTGCATTCTCCAGTGACTTTTCTTTAGTTGCTTTCTATCTTATTTATCCACCTAACAGCCATTTCTCATTGCCAGTCTGCTGATCTGGTACTGCTTCTGTTAAACTAGAAAACTCTGGTTCTGGCTGTTATTTCAGGGCTTTGGGGGTTTCTTTTGTTTGTTTGGGTTTTTTTGTGGTTTTTTTTTTTTTTTTTTTTTGTAAGAGATCCTGTAAAATCTGCCAGACTGATGCTCTTTTTCCCTTAAAAGTGACACCAACAAACACACAGCACTCCCATCAGTCAGTCTGTCCCTCCCTAGCACAAAGCCCATTCCATACCTCTCAGCTGCCGGTCCCAGGTCCAGGTGGGATGTCTTGCCCTTACTTCATTAATGGAAAGAACCAGGATATTTGAGCACTGATTTATGTGTTCTTCACTATCCCATGGCACAGAAGGTTCCAGTTGCTGCCTGCTGATCTAGGAAAGACAAGCAAGAAAATGGGTTTCCTCTGAATGCCACCCCCTCTTCATTGCACTCCCAGGCTTTGACTCATTGAAGTGACCTTATTCAGGACAGCCTTTGATACAGAGGCATTGCAATAAAGCGCTCTTTCAAACACAGAACAGTCATTTGCTAAGATAAAGCCTTGGGGTAGGCACTACATGACTGAGCTGTTGGTCCCGCTTATCACCCTGGAGTACCTGCATCAGGCCGTACTTCTGCTGCCCCCGGTCCCAGCCGTTGTCCAGGAGCAGGCCGACACGGCTCTCCTGGGACATGATGGCACCGATGAGCGCTGGCTCCAAGCACAGGTTTCTGGCTACTCTCTTGATTGGGATCTCGTATCTCCTCAGGCGTGGGAGGTCTGCCTCAGCAGTCCTTCGTATCATGGCATATCCTGCTGTGTAGGAAAAGGGAGACTTGCACAGAGCCCTGTCCAAACCCCTTGCTTCCCCCTTGAGCAGGTGTGTCAAAGGAGTAACTCAAGTTTTTAAGAAGTTGGGCAGTGGGGTTTGAGGAACAAGCACAGCTCTATTGCCTCTGACCATGCTGGTGTTCCACTACCCAAGGATGACCAGGGGAACAGGGAGGCTTCTTAGGAGGTGGAATGCATGGTCCTTGTCTTCTGCTGCACTTCTGGAGTCAGAAAAGTGAAGTTTCAAAATGGATTTGAAAAAATTGGGGGTATGTTACTATAGATTGTCCACACTGCAGTAACAGCTGTGTTCCATTTCTAGAGACTGGGGGCTTTTTTAAAGCAAATTTAGAACAGTTTGAACACAAGCAAGCAGGTTCAGATCTATGCTTGAACACCTGCAGTCAGGTGTCTGCCCTGGAAGAGCCTTCATCCCAGGAACATGGTAAAATCCCTGGAGATATCAGCAATATGAATGTGACATAGTCAGCTGTGTGCTCACACCAGGCAGTAACACCAGGCAAGAAAGAGAAATGTGAAGCACTGACCAGCTCAGCCAACACGCCAGCACTCAGGACCTGGCTCTGTGTATCTTACCCTGGGAGCAGACAAGCCCAGGGGCTCAGTGAGGAGGCTGATGCTGAAGTCCTGGCTGATGAAGAGGCTGTTTTAACTGAAAAGAGGTGGTACTATTTCCTTTTGCTTTGAGGCCAAAGATCCTGACTATTGGACATGAAGTTTGTCCTTCCACTTCCTACCACGTATGGTGGCTTCACCTGCTATTTTGGGAGAAGAAGTGTTGCTTTCTCCCTTTTGGCTGATTGAATAGCTGCACCACATTTAATTTGGCAATGACAGGAGGTAAGGCATCTCTCTGTCAGGTACAAACATGTCTATGAATCAAGCAATAAAAGACACATACCACAGTCAGAGGCTCTTGCAGGTGTACAGGATATCGTGGGGGCTTGAAGAGCACTTATATCGCCATAGCAACTGTAACTCATGGATGGAGCTGAAATATTAAATGGAGCTGTTTGAGCACATAAGATCTCAGAGCAGTATTGTTCAAGTCCTGCAAGTGCATACAAGTCAAGCATGAGAGAGTCCAGACCTGCAATCCACATCCCCTTGTGTTGGCCCTGCTTGTACAGTGGCCACTGGTCTCCATCAGTAAAGTTATCAAAGAAAGGTAGAGAACAGAAATTGGTTCTTTTCTAATTGACTATTGAAGCAAATGGATCTAAGGACTCTTTAAATTAATATGCACCTGCCCTGTTAGGTCTGAAGGCTGGTGTGGGAGAGGAGAACCAAAGCCTCTGCATTTACTTCAGAGGGCAGTTCCCATTCAATGCCCCCAGTGTTTGGAACCACCCAGATGATGGCTGGCGGTAGCTGAGCACCCTGGCTGGGATTGTCTGCTGTGTCCCTCGATAACTTGGTGAGGAATTAATTCAGGAGAATGCTTGCCTCGGTCTGGGAAAATTAGCCTGTTTCCCCAGTAACTGAGGAACAAATAGCCTCCATCAAATAGATTACCACTTTTGTGAGACCATTTCTGAGAAGACAGGGGTGACTGGATAAGGTTAGCTGGGAAAACCAAGAGGAAACATGGCTGTGACTCCCTTGGTTTCAGTCCCATCCTCCAGATGAGCTGGTTTAAAAAGCACACGTGGGCAGCAAGCAGCTTCATCCAGCAGCTGAGGACCTTCAGCCACACAGGATCTTACAGAGCCATGCAGGAAGGGAGCCTCAGGCCTACTGCACACTTCCTCTCCAAGGTCCTTCTGCAAACAAACCCATGTGCTTTTGACAGCAATTCAAACCTGTCTTACCAACAAGGGCTGAAAGGCCCAGCAACAGCAGTGCGGGGATCATGGTGATGGCTCTCCTCAGCTGTCCTGGGAGACCTGGAAACACAGTGGTTTGCAAAACATGAAGAAATTACTGCTGATTTTCAACAACAACCTAGCAAAGTTGGCATGCCAAAAGCTTCCACCCTGAGGCACCAGACAGGGATGGCATTAGCTGAAGAGGGGTTGGGTGACAGAGGAACGTTCTCCCCTTAGGGAGGTTGGGACCAGGAAGGTCCCTGTTGGCAGCCTGGACTAGCAGGGGCCTTTTTAGCCCCGGTCAGTTGTCACTGCTTGCTCACACGGCCCCTCCTGAAGGCCCATAGTGTGTCTTTATGGTGAGCAGGTCCACTAGCTTTGCTTTAGTTTTATAGGTGTTCGAAGTCCAATGTGCTATAAAATGCACACAACCCCTGCCTCCCTGCTCAAAAAGGATTTTTCCTTGGCTCTTGGAAAAGCTTGCTTTCAAAAATCAATAACTATGACACTTAATGCTCTGCTAAGAGCATGCAAGGCAACTCCAACATTTATTTGGTGAACTAATACTTCTCTGTGTGATACTGGCATATAACCACTTTACTAATAAATGTGTGTGTTGTGCCTATTAATAAAATTCAAAAATATCATCAGATGATAGCTATCAAATGCAAAAAATTGACTGTATTTGCCTTGCTGATGAACACATTTAAACGGAGCAGCTTTTATGGCTTACAATTTTTTTTTCCCAAGCAGATTTCAAACACAAAATACACCATGAGTCTTGTAAGCAATTAAGACTAATCCTGTTAACACTTGAAAACACATTATCGGTTTTAATAGCATGTGACCGTTTCTCTAGCCTGCATTTCTACTGCAAACCAGATTATATGGATGCAGAAACACAAATAATCCACCAGTATCATTGGAAAGACTCTCTTGTCCTGACTGAGTTTTTTCAGGCCAGCAGTGCCCATGGCCAGATCAGGTTACACCCGGTAGCTCCGAGCTCTAACACTAAGACTAAGTATTCACAAGCCCACATCAATACAGCTTGATCCAACACCTATGAATTCAATGGCAAATCTATCTGTGTCCCTGTTGAAAGCTACAGGATGTCGCTGTTTCCACCTGCAGGAATTTTTTTTTCTCTCCACTCCCATCACAAAAACCTCACAGGCCTTATGTAGAAACACCATAGCAATCACAATATTGGCAAAAGGCTAAATCAAAACAAATCAAGGCTTCTGGTTCTAAATAAATATTCTGTAAAGTGAATTCAGACTCACCTGTATTCAGTTGTCCTCCCTCTGAGGCAGGTCACTTGATGACTTTTATATATATATGTAGGAAAAGGTATCCACCCCATGGGGTTTGGAATGTTAATTCCTACCTAGTGTGGTGACTGTTTTAAAGAACACTAAGTAATATATATTAAGAGCTTAGAACTCCAATGATTTCTTTCATCCAAAGATTTGCACAAAGGGTGGTTAGTCAGACTCAGGACAATTCTGTGAAAGGAAATAAACACTGTTTTTCCTCCATCAATAAGCACATTGATGCACAGTAAATGACTTGCAGAAATTATTGAAATGAATCAGTGGCAGAGGCCAGGTAAAAACCAAATCCCTGTGTAGTCCTCTCCTTGCTTTGCATCTGGACGTATTTCTGGAAGGATTGTTTTTGTCTTGTTTCCTCAATGGTTTCAGATAGGCAAGCTTTTAATTAAGTAATCATACTTAATTATCACACTTTAATTAAGTACTATATTAATTTTAACAAGGTAAATTAAAGAAAATCATCCCACTGCTTCATTGTTTACAACAAACCAAATTCAGGATGGGCACTTGACTACTTTGAGAGCGAGGTAGGGTCTGAATTTAAGATGTGGGGAGACAAAGAAACTGGTCTCTCATCAACTGGAGTTAGTGGGGACACACAGAGGGGCTCTGAAAGACTTGCACTTTGCAGCCAAGACACTTTTCACATATCTAAAACAACTGAGTCATTTGGAGAAGGAAAGATAGTCTGGGAAGCCAGTGCCCTTCAATCCTGCTCGTTTGCCACATTTTTCTCTTCCCTAGACTGTGCCCAGCGTGCATGGAGGTAAGGAAGGCCAAGATTTTCTTCTGGTGGCTTTCTCTTCATTATTTAATGCATCAAAAATCCATCTATTTCCCATTGCTCTTTTGGGACTGATGTGGCAGGTAGGAAATGCTGTTTTGGCCAGTTACTAGTTAATATGTTCAAAACCAGGTTACTTCCTGTAATCAATTGTTACAGGAGGTTTAGTATAAGGGTTAAGGTGAGTCTTAAATATAGAACTCCTACTGAAACCTTCCCAGAGATTACAACAAAGCTAGGCAATCATTCTTCATGCATGAACCTGGTATCTTCTGTGGTATCTCAGACTAGACTATCGTGTTATCCTTTTTACTGGTTTTTAACATTTTGAGCAGCAGAAGGTAAAGTTTGACATAATGCAAGGTGCACATCTTTGTGGTGTTGTTATGGTCTAAAACTTAGAAAATAGGAACATCACATGTACAGTGTGCTTTAGTCCTTTCAAAAGCAATAGCTACTGATTAAATGCTGGAGGGAAGGACAAGAAGAAATGATCTGGGAAAAGCTCATAGTGCACAGCTTGATGGCAGCAAAGCCAGTAGATGCATTCATTTATCTCTATATAACAAGACAATAAGTTTGTATTAGAAAGAGATGTATTCTCTCAAATAGACTATAACAATTTAGTATTAACATCTGGGTATCCTTTATAAAAACAGCATCATGCTAGTCACAAAAAACTAATGTTCCTCTAATGTTCCTGTCACTGAGCCTGTGTTCATGCTGAAGACTTGGGACCTTCTTTGAGAAGCAGCCTATAACCTTAGGTAAGATTTGTTTCCTAATATGTTGTCCACTTGCTGATGGTCCTTAAGATAAAATTTTGAATTGAAATACTGTTTGTCTTTGCTACATATTTTTCTCTTTCATTTGTTACCATGTAATCACATTTTTCTATATTTCACAATAGTCATATGAATTCTTAATGCCTATTCTGCATTGCATTGCTCCTTATATACTCATTGAGTAGTGGATGTTATGTTTTAAATGCAAGGTTTTTCATCTGTGCTGCTATAAGCTCTTAGGTCCCTGGGCCAGATTCCTTGTATTCATACAAATTCCACTGTAAGCCCAAATAAGAGGATACTTTTTCAGCAGTGTTATGGACTTTTTCTTGCTCAAACTCTCTTTATCGACACAAATTTTTCTAACTGCCTTTTAGAGTAAAAGCCAAAAGCAAGCACCCTTTATGGAAACATGATCATATACACTGAATGGAGCAGGACTCTCAGCTAGTGCATTTGTCCAAGGCACCACCACCTAATGAGAGCTGCACAATGTTAAAAAACACCATCTCCTGCTAAAAGGTCTTTGTGTGGCTGTGTAAACACAGAGCATTGAGCGTAGGCGAGCCACTTAATGAGAGTGGGCTGCATCTGGTACTAGTACAGCATATTTTTTCATTTTTATGATAGATTTAATTTGGAAATTTTCATCAGGAGTAGTGTCAATACTTATTCTCCTTGTGCTGGGTTTGGTCAGCACAGCATGTGACTGGGAGGGAAGGGATGGAAAGTCAAGGAAAGAGGAGGAAGTCACTCATCAAATAGTATCTGCATCTTCTTAAATTTAAGAAGCAGGGAAGATTCCTGGTATTCATGGGCATCCTGGCATTAAGCTGCAGTCAGTGACCACAGACACACTTTCTCTGTGGTCTGTCAATGACACTGTTGGTTACATTCAGGTAAAGGGAGAGCAGAGTGGACAAAAAAGGTTACCTGACACAATAGCATTTTCCACTTGTCTTACATAAACTAGAAAAGCCACTCCTGAGATCTAAAGCAAGATTCAGTACCAATAGCTCTTTCCTACTCACAGATTTTCACTTTATTTGTTTCCCCCCTCCTGCCAAGGGTAGTTTTTTACATTTTGCTTGATGGAGAAGGGATGAAAATGGAGCATCATTTTGAAAAGGACTACATGCTGTACATGTTCTCTTTCAGGTTGCAGGTTTTAGCATCACATGTCACTGGGTGGTGAGAATACCATCTAAAATTACTTGGAATGATACTCACATTAATTATTGTCTCCATTGTGAGTTTCAACTTGTTTCATAACATCGACAGGCAGATGAATTTCTCAGGTTGTTCCTTTTGTCTCGTATGTAATTACAGGTAACGCCAGGTATTCTTAGACTTTGTAACTGCTTTATAGGGAAGCTGCCCATCACTGCTGACGTAGGTTGGATACCTACCACTAACTGACCACTTAAAGATGTATCTGTAGCATCATCTCAGACAAATCCTCTACTGTTGTCCTTCCCAGCTTTTAAAGGGACACACCCAATTTAATAACGAATTTTCATAGTTTTTTCTTTCTAACATCTAGTGTACCTGGAAGTAATCACAGAATCATTTATGTTGGAAAACACTTCTAAGATCATCGAGTCCAGCCATTAACACAGCACTGTTAACACAATTCCATCACTAAACCACACCCCTAAGCACCATATCTACACATCTTCAAAAGTCCTCAAACTTGTAAGACATGAGGCTATCAGTTTTCACTCTATTCAGAAGTGAACAATTGCTGAGAGTCCCAATCTTTTCTTTTACCTTGCCTTTCTGAAGAATGCAAATGAGCATTGAAGTAACATTTCACTCTGCATCTCTCTGGCCTTCACATAAAGTATGTAAGGCCAGTGGTGTTTTTGAGGGAGGGAAACAAGTATTTTCCTTCTGTTCTCTAAAATGAAGTTTTTAATTTCACTGTAGGAAAGGTGTCCTAGCAAAAAGGTCACTGGATTGGATTCTGTGAGAGCTTGTTCACATCCCATCTTAAACACAGATCTATCACCTAAAGCAAGTAATTCAAAGTTTGAGCCAAGTTAGGGTCTTGCACATGGGGCAGGGCAATCCCAAGCACAAATACAGGCAGGAGGATGAATGGATTGAGAGCCCTGAGAAGGACTTGGGGCGTTGGTTGACAAGAAGTTCAACATGACCCAGCCACGTGCACTCACAGACCAGAAAGGCAACTGTGTCTGGGCTGCAGCAAAGGCAGCTGTGGCCAGCAGGCCGAGGGAGGGGATTCTGCCCCTCCACTGCAGTCTCATGGGATCTGGGCTCCCAAAGTAAGAAGGATGTGCAAATGCTGGAGCAAGTCCAGAGGAGGGTCACCAACCTGATCAGAGGGCTGGAGCACCTCTGCTATGAAGACAAGCTAGAATTAGGATTGTTCAGCCTGGAAAAGGAAATACTCTGAGGATACCTTATAGCACATTCCACTACCTAGAGGGGCCAAACAAGAGAGTTGTGGAGGAACCTTGTACCAGGGCATGTAGAGATAGGACAAGGAGGAATGGCTTCAAACTGACAGAGGATAGGTTTGGATTTGATACAAGGAAGAAAGTCTTTGTGTGAGACAGTGAAACAGGTTGCCCAGAGAAGTTGGGGTGCCCCATCCCTGGAAGTGTTGAAGGCCACACTGTATAGGGCTTTGAGCAACCTGGTTTCATGGAAGATGTCCCTTTCCATTGGGCTTGGAACTGAATGATGTTTAAGGTCCTTCCAACCCAAACCATTCTGTGTTTTGACGATAACTATTAAGGACATTTCTGTGTGCCTGGAATTAGTGATACAAAGAACTGAGGACTGTTAACATTCTAGAAAACAAACAGGAAACCATTTCAGGCTTTTTTCTAGGGTGGTGCACTAACAAGAGAAATAATTAGCAAGGAGGAAGTAGATCAGGAAGGTAATTAATGTTGTTCTGTGTATTACAATCATCTGATTTTCATACAATGTCATCTTGGGAAAAGCCAATCATTACTGGATAGTGCATGGTTTGCAAAGAAGGTAAGTTAATTTTTAACCCTTTTTTATAAGAGTCACATGTTGAAGTCATACCACCAGGTGGGTGATGCTTGAACAGGCTGTGTTCCAAAATGCACATTATATTAACACAGATTCCACATTGAGCTGACATAGCTATGGGGCTACTTGACCAGTGTTGGCTTAGTTCAGGCAGCTCAAGCCATGGCTATAACAATTAATCAAAAACCAAAAAGTAGCTTTAGAATATGCACCTTATGGGCTCTCTAAAAGTAAGTTTTCTTAACTACTTCCTTTCCATCAACAAGCACCCAGTATTTCTCAGTGTACATGCACTGAAAATTAATTAACCAAATTTGAACAAGGTGTTTTTGGGTGCTCTGGGGTGTTATTACTGCTTTAGCCAGTTTGATATGTTACCTTAAATTGATGAAGAAGGTATGAGCATAAGTTCCCTTCTTTATCATATGATACAAGAATGATGCTCTGCAGAGGGACAGGGAACAAGGAGCATCTGGCAGACTGCAATGTCTTGGATCACCACAATCACATTGGACTGGCTGAATGCTGAAGGCTCCCAAGCATGATCCAAGAGCAAAAGGTCAGAGTAGACCTTTTTTGTGTCAAATGTGGTGGAACCTATCATCTCTATTTATCCTTTAAACGTGGCTCAGGAGCAACATACAGCTCAGAGGAGTTCTCAAGCAGTCTACTGTAACAGCAAGTACCTTCTGACTCTTAGAGGCTTTTCTTCAGAGCATAACTCTCACTCTCAAACTGTCACATACAGCTGTTCTAAAGAGACAGATCAGCCACTACTGACAGAAATTTCCTTTCAAAAAGTGGGTTACACGGCTATTGTATATGCAATGAGTAAAAAAGCCATGTTATTTCTGTATCAGCTAGTGCTTGTTTGTGTATATGTGAGAGATGAAGTGACAGCATCCCTCACACTAAGTTGAGAACGCCAGCTTTACTCTTATGGGGAAGACAAAGGGATTGTCTTAGAAACTGTACTGGTCAAAGTCCAAATTTCTATAGAAATTTCTGTAGAAAAGCCTTAATTTCAGTATTTCTAGGTGGGAAATAGAAAAAAAGGGGATTACTTGTAACATAGGATTGACAGCACTAATTCACTTTTTGAGTTGGCCTCCCTCCACTCCTGTGACACTTGCAGTTAATCCAGTCTATTAGTGGGGTCTGAGAGCAGCTACTCAGTTGATACCCTCTCCAGAATTTATTTCTCATCCTGCCTCTTTCTTGGACCAGACTTCTTCACACTCTCAGATCCCAAAGCTCAGCTCAGCGCTTTGGGGTAGATTTCTAGAAACAAAGCAAAACCCAGGATCAGTCAGTGATCAAGGAATGTCCAATTGTGTCCACATAATTCAGCATCAAGATATCTTGTTTGGTTATTATTACTGTCTTCATGCTTTTTTTTATTATTTCATACCAAGCATCAGGCACAGACTTAAGCACTAATCATTATTAAAGTCATACGCTGAGTTCAGGCACAAGCTCCATCACTTGCAAAGCTATACCTGAACATTTCTCATCTCTGTGTTGTCTAACAACTTTTCATGGCTGACACATGCCAGACCAGGTACCATTTTGTGATTGGTCTAGGCTCAGGAACCTTAGTCAGTCATGTCCTGACATACCGCATCCATCTGTAGTAAGCAGTTAATCACATAAAACCTGCGTCTTCTGCATATTGCAGATCATCATCATCTCATCTATCAGCCAAGTGGTCACTAGATTGCTGTTGACAAAGTTAATATTTCTGCTTTTCAAGTCTGTACAGCTGACATTTATTTGAGCTGGTATTCTCTGTATTGTGACACTTCTAGCTTGCTGTCCCAGGTCTTATATCATGGACAATTCATTAATTTAACCTGCATGGCAAAATCATTAAACTCTACCACAGAGGAGTAATTTGTTCCTCACTACTCAAACTAGATGGATTTCCCATTTCTTAAAGAACTTCTAGGTTTCAGCAAAAATAATTTTTGGGTTTGAATTGTTCATCTCAAAGTAATATGCAGGATGGAGGTGTAACCAAGAGGACTGTTCAGTAACAGTTTTAATATTCATTCCAGACAGAATATGCAGAAACCAGAAAAGTTTCCATGAAAGCAAAGACTTGAAGGAGCAAAACTGTGAGATTGCTACTTTCAAAATAAATCTGAACTTATAGTATGAACAGTCTCAACTTCCCTTGTTACCCACGTCCCCGGCAGCGGGGTTGGAACTGATGATCTCTAGGGTCCCTTGCAACCCAGCGCATTCCCTGAGCCTGATTCTACCCAAGCCACACATTCCTGCAAACTCCTTGTATCAGCACTAGAGAATGTGTGGTCATGTTACAAGCCTGATGAAAGAAGAGGTCCCAGGAAGAAGGAAGATTAACCCAGAAAAAAAATCATCAGCTTAAAGTGACATGAAAGCACAGACTCCAAGTAGGATTTGCACTGAGTTTGTAATGAGGCTATTCACGTGTGGAACTGAGTAACCTCCAACAACACACCATGCTGGAATCCTGACAAGCCCATGTGTTTCCACACAGCACGCAACTACATTAGAGGTGATTTTATATTTACACAGCTTATTCAACACAATTAGGGCTCAGTGATGAGTCCTGCTAAGATACTTGTTAAAATACTGCCGGAACACTGGTTTCCTGAATTTCATGTAACTGGATGCAGGGGAAAAAAAGCAGCACTTTCTAATGCATTTAAAGAGTATGTGCATTAAAAAAGGATCAACGCAAAGCAAGTCTCCTTTATGCTTCCCCTAGACCAAGAGGCAGCTGTGTACATCTTAAGTTGTGTTCTCAAAGTGATCCTGTACGTTAGGACGGAACTGTGTATCACCTGTGAGAAATCTAGAAAGGGCTCAAACAAACTTTCTGATGTACTTTATTAATAGAGAAAGTATTCCACAGCACCTAGATCTTCTTTGAAAGGATACAGTAGTCAACATTAGAATTAAAATAATTTTATTTCAATGTACATGAACAGAAATAAAATATAATTTTTTTAACTTAAAGAGATATATTGCTGGGCTGGCCCAATCACAAGTGTTGTCTACTACAAGGCAGCAAGACTGGCTAGACCCACTTCACTGCTATTTGGACCAACAGGGTTCAAAGTACCACCTCAAAAGGGTCCCTCAGCACAAAGCAAACAATTTTTCTGAAAATGAAAAGAAAACTCATCAATGGTTCACCTAGCCAGGAATTTTACTTTGTGTCCAAGGAAGATCTCTCAAAAATTCTGTCCATCACTGAAGAACAGTACACAGTATGCGGCACTATATCTAAACTTAACGATCAAGGTTTCTCCCAAATACTTTTCTCTATTCTACTCTCTTGTACAAAGCATCTGCTATAAAATCCACACATTCACAACCACAGAATGATACAAACCTGTGAACAAGGCTGTTTTCAATATGCTTCAATTGCTATGTGCTATTGCCTGCTGTATCAGCTCTGACATGCAGCATTCGTAGATGGTAAAAGGGCATTTCTCTTGGCCATCTATTTCAGAATTCACAGAAGTTATGACTGTTCTTACAATTTACAGTGCAATGCAGTTAATTTATTCAATGGCATTATATGGCACCGTAAGAAAAGCAATGATTTGTTAAAATGCACAATTTATTTACTAGTAATTTTGTGGTGCTTTACTGATAATGTAAGTAATAATAAATATAAAAAGACAATTGGAAAAGGAACTTATAAAGAACAATCTTTTATAGAAGTGTATGTTACCTCCTTTAATAATGAAAAACAGAAGAAAAACCTTGTCAGATTCAATGAAAACAACAGAAAGTAGTTCCTCACACAGCACAGTTAAACTGTGACCTCCTTGCCACATGATGTGGATGTCTGGGTACCATGAGGATTTAAAGAGATTTTTCTTCTATTATTTTAACCAGCATATGCTCTTAGATATGGTGTTCCCCAAGCCACAGATTGCTTAAAGTAGACTGTGGGGAAGCATTGCCGTCTGGTCACCCTGTTTTCATTCTTCCTTGTGCATCTCCTTTTAGCCAATGAGACAGGATCCTGGGCCAGAGGGACCTTTGGTCTGACTTCATACAGCTGTTTCTAAGTTACTTCAAAACATTTCATAAACTTATACTTAAGACAAAGGGCTTAAGTTCATCATTTGCCATGTCATTTCGTTAGAAGGACTACAATTTTCAAACTACAAATGACTTCCAAAAGAGGAAAAAAAAAATCCTTAAGCTTTTTTCCTGCTGTGACTCAGTTGTATAAAACTGTATAGAAAAATGAGAATTATGTGCAGATGTCATGAAAAGCAGTAAGCTTTATAAAAAACATTCTTAGAAATGTACCACGCATAAACAAAAGATGATTTACAAATATATTTAGCGGCTCTTCTAGTCATCATCAGAATCTGAATCATATATCTTTCCTCTGATGGTCTTCTTGTCCAGCTTTGTAAAGCTTGTTCCATATTTCTTTTGACTTTGAAAAGGTGGCTCCATCAAGTTTCCACTACAGAAAAAAGGTAAGACAAGTTGATTAAAGCCATATTCATACAGACAGTCATCACCTCTAATGACCCATTTCTCCAGAAAAACACATTCTAAGAGAACACAATGCCTACTTGCTACAGCCACCCTAAGCAGCACTGTGGTGTTGCTAGCATAGCACATCCTGGTAAAAATGGCCTGAAGAACTGGAGTTAAGACAGGAGTGTGAAAGTAAACAGCACCTGTAAGTGGAGCCCTAAACTGAAAAGGCTTTTCCTGCAAACTGATCATGCTAAAGACAACAATCTGTCAGATCAAACTGTAACTAGGGAATTACAGAGAGACTTTTCAGAACAGGTGAGGAACCACCCGCACAAAAGAAGCTAAAATGTTGCTAACAGGGACTTTGGAGTCAGAACTGGGGTTTGCCAGAAGCCACCTTGTGTTATCTCTTCCCTGCAGGACTGCACGTCTTCTACAGGATCGTGGGGGAACTTGCACCTTGGAGTGCCCCCATGATCCTGGAGGGGCTCTCTCATCACCATGTGCATCCATGGGAATTAGTTTAGGCAGCTTTAGGAACAGCAGGTTTTCACATAAAGCCGGAGCACCTGCTTCTCTTCCAGCAGGGTTGTGCAAGGAAGGGAATTCCCTCTGGCTGCTCAGAAAAGGGTGTGCCCTGCTTTTGCTCACATGACCTGTGAGGGGTTTGCACCCAAGTGTCAGTGAGTGAGTGAGCAATTACAACAGTTACAACCTTCTGGTGTTAGCTATAAATGGCTGCTTAGAAAGTTGTAGTTCTTTATAAAATGTTAATACTATTTTACTGGTATTAATCCTAAATATACAGTTCACCGATTCCGATTTAATGTTATGTTAACATACCATCTGAATCCTGATTATGGGCAAATAATCTGACCTGAACAGCTTTTCCCCTAAATAAAGTATACTCTTTTACCCACAGGTTGAAGGAAAAGAACTGTTTCTAAGCTCTGAGGAGGCCTATGCCCTTTTCAGGAACTCCAGAGAGTGGGAGGTTACTTTCAGAGCAGTGAGGAAATGTGGCTTGCATTGCAAACCCAGGGTCTGTCAAAAGGAATGAAGATTTCCCCACTCCAAAGGAGCTAAGAACAACTACACAGTATTAGTAGAGCCAAGTAGAAGCAAAATTATGCCATAAGCCAATGTATCAATGTTTAGCAAATTCAGTGGTGCTTGATACAACTCCAGAGAAGGATTTTTCCCATGAAAGGCTGTTGCTGTCTAGAATATGCATCCAAGCAGTCTCTGCATATTTGCTTTTTACTGAACTGGGAAATACCAGTTGTTTTAAAATTGTAAGTTTCAGTCATTTCACTCAAAGTTCAACAGCTACTAAAACAAATTGAGTAGTAGTTTTTTTGGCTTTAAGATACAATACTTCTTGCCAAAATTTTATTTCATTAGACATTTAAATAAATTCAGGTAATGAAATTTAAAATTTAAAGTGCACTAAAGACATTCAAAACAAAAGAGCAAAATTAACCTAAAAAGAGAGATGACATTTGAACCACATTGGAAAGAAAAGCAGAATTTTGGTAAATAATTTTCCTGTAAAGTTAGACTATTGTGGTGACAGATATGTTCTACTGTCTTTTGTTATGTAGTCTTTAACAAGGTACTTACAATGATTATATTGTACTGTTACTCAGTTTATTTACACTTATTCTAATAGTTTTCCATTTTCAGTACAGTTTGTTGAAGAAAAAAGTATATTCATGTATGTAATACTGACTTAGATGCAGTTTAAGGATGACTTGCTGAGTTTTCTCTGAAGTGGATGAAAATTGCTCAGACTTCACTGCATTGCAACTGTGACATGAAGCATCTATAGATGCTACAGGATTACATGAGATGCACGACACTGAAGCCACATCAGAGCATCACTGCTACTCCAGACACCTCATGACAAGAACTGGGTTTATTTTTATTACTCTACAAAAAGGACAGCTCAACACTCATTACAATGTCTCAATACTTTGCCGAAGAGATTATCTTCTTTCCCTTGATGAAGCACACAGATTAAGTAACTAAATTAAACTCTTACATATCTTTTTTAGCATACAACATATTAAAGTTACAACCTTTCAGATTCTCCTGTCTGCAAGCTCATTCTCTCTGTACTTAATCTGAAATTAAAGAATCACAAAATATTTAATTACCTGTAATTAATTACATCTGCGCAGCCTAATCTCCATTCTAAGGTTTCTGTAGTGAAGTCATCAGTGTTACCGAGGTCAGTAAAGCCCACGACGTAGTCTTGTGTTTTTCCATCTTTTATTAGTGCTAGAGTGGGAATTACTTTGATGCGCAGTCTCTCGCACAAGAAAGGAGATTTTTCAGCATTTAATTTCAAGAATTTTGTCTCAATGTGCTTTTTTGCCAATACAGTCAAATGTTTGTCCATTATTTGGCACCTGTGGAAAAATTAACCCAAAATATATAAAGTGTTAGAATGAATAAGCTGACAAATATGCATTTGAGAGGAAGTTTAAAAGGACCAGTAAAGAGCTAGTTCTATCATGTTAATACTTAGACATTACCTCTGTAATAGAGGATTTAGTTTCAAGAGAAACTATGTTTCAGAGGTAGCTGGATTTAATGACTAATAGTGGAACAGCTTGGAGCACCTCTACTGTATAATTATACCATCCCTTTCTCTAATTTCTTCCTAATTACCTTCCGTAGACCTGGAAGCCTTGCTCTCATTTCTCATTTCAAAGCCTTGCTGACATTTCTTTCTATTCTTCCAGCTCTAGCATCACTACCTGTTAACTGGAAAAATTTCTTTATGGAAGATTTCTTCAGAGAAGTACCCTCAACGTGTTACAGTGTTCTGGATTTTTGCAGTCACTACCTTCACAGATGAGATGCAGTAACTCATCTCATGTAAGCCAAAAAAAAGTGATTTGGACAGATTGCTTTGCACAGTAGTGCAAAAGGCAAAAATACTTTGCTTCTTTGTTGCCATGGAATAGGAGTGAGCATATAACTACTGTTTCTTAGCCACAGGACAGTGATGTGAACTGCCCAAAATACTTGTCAGATCACAGAGATTTGTGGACTCGTCACCTGCAATCTCAGCTTTCTGGATTGTCTTCTCTAAGTGGTTTGTCTTAGCTGCATGAACTCTGTGATGTGACTGTCCTAAATTCAAGAGGAGAGCTGAACAGATCAAAAAAGCTGGACTGGGCAAAGATGAAATCAACTTGATATGGTGGTTGGTAAACCCAACACACAAGCTTCAACCTGTCTGTCAGCATGACACACTTTACAAAGCACTTTCTCGGAAGTTCCTTCTCCTGTCTCAGCCTACAGACTTTGCAGATTCAGGAAACGAGAACCCAAACCTGTCCTAAGCTACTTCATTTGCAGTGACAGCCTTTCATCCTCTTGAGTGAAAGCTAGCCAAACACAACTGCTTTAAACACTTAGGAAATGTAGGACACGGATATCTCACCACAAAATCCAGCCTTGACCTTTTTCAGTTTCTCACATGGAGGCTGTTTCAGTTTATATTCTACAAGCCAGGGAGAACATAACGCCTTTGGGGAAAAAAAAAAACCCAAAGAACCAAAACCAGGACAACTGGCTCCTCCTTCAATAAACTACTCTAGTTTGAGACTCCATTTTAACAGAACACATTGAGAAAGACCCAGTGAGGAACAGCCTACAACCCAGAACTTCTGAAATTCTTCCAAGGAAGTGGGACATCTTAGTTTGGGTTCCTATTCTGAGTCACCACATATTCTCAGATCTAGGTGTCTCACACTCTAAAAAAAGTGACAGAATCACAAAGGCACAGGCACAAAGGGAAAGCAGCTGCAACTGATCCTTTCAAAGTAAAAGGTTAAATTCTCAAGATGCCTAGACAAGACTTTGGTGATTTTTTTTTCTGTTTGCCAGAACCACCCAGATTATCTCTATCTGGACTAACCAAAGCATCTTTTTGAAACACTGCTCTTGTATGGTCTACATTTACAGACCTAACTAACTAAAACTAAATCAATAATGAAACACAGCAGTCTCTCCAATATTGTCAAAGAAGTTATAAATTTATGTTCTAATCAACTATGTAGCAGAATATTAATTGTTGTCCAATCATGTTCAGATTAAATTTAGTGGAAAAATACATTTAAAAAAAATCAAATGTCTTGAAAAGTGACTGAGATTTATAATGAAGCAATGTGAATACTTCTAAAAATGCCTGTTCATGAGTGGGATTTGAAAGAACAACAAACACATCTGTTTTTGTAGACATCTTTAAACAAAAGTTTCTTCAGCACAGCTTAGTTACTATACCTGAACGTTGTATCTCTATAGAAATGGCAAACCACATTTTTACTTTCTTTGACTTCTTGGAAAAAGTCTCTCTCACTTGGGATTTCTCTATATTCTCCATGTCCTTTTGAAAGCCACTCCTTGAAAAACATAAAAGCAAATAATTAGTATGGAGGTTGTTAAGTCTCTCTGTTGTGCAAACTCTACATCTTTTAGAAAATGGAAGAGGAGGCCTGCAGTGAAAACCCATTTCATACACTAGTGGAGAAACAAATTATGTCCTTCCCTTTATTTTAAAAATACACAGGTAAGGCCACTTTACTTATTGGGAAATAAAAATCTTGTACAGAACTACATAAAATTCTGTAATGCAGCCTCTCAGTAAGACAAAAGTAGTTCAAAGAATACAACAAAAACTCTTGGCATTTGAAAATTTTTATGTACACTCAAAGAACTCATCTAAACTTAGCCAAGTAATTACATGAATTAAATAAATTTAATTTTTTACTCCACGAAAAAAATCAGTGAGAGAAAAAGCCTACTAACTCATCTGCAATAGATGTTTACCTATCAAATACACACGGAAAGGATCTTAATATGAACCAGGCTCACAGAAAATCATGCAGAAAACACATGTGCACCATCGTCATAACATCAATGGGAAAATTTAGAGGTAACTTCCAAAACTGTCTAATTAAGTGTGCAAACGCAGTTTCCAAAGAGCTAATCTTCCACATTTTCAACAAACGTACTTAAAGGAAAAAACCCACAACCTCTACATTACTAGAAGATAATTGCAGTGTATTTAAACAAGTACAGACTAATCTAAATGATTAGAAATAGTGCAGTATGACAAAATTTGAAAAAAACCCTTACTTTTCCAATGGGGGAAAAAATTCAGATAAATCACTGTTCTTAATCTTGCAGTTTTGTCTTTGGAGGGTGAAAGAAAAAAAAAGGTTTCCAAGCAAACCAAGATATCCTGTAAGCTAAATTAGGATAGAACAAAGACTCTCCTGAATACCGTATACATTAAAAATTCATGAAGTATGAGCATATGAAGAAGTCATCATGATGCAAATCAAGAACTCACTTATCCCTCAACAGTGATTATGCATTAATTCCCCTCTCCACAGATTTATTCTGGAAGAGTGTGACAGCACACTCCTTTTCCTGAGCAGTATCCTACTTCACATTTACATTTGAAAGTGTGTGAGAACAGTGACTAAAGACCAAATGACGTGAAAAAGTTTTTGCAAAAAGTTTTTCCATGAGACCTATCACATGTTCACATCCAAGGACATCTAAGTGTTATGACTTCTGAAAAAGGAAGACACGAGGATCAAATATAAACTGAACTTCTGGAGACAAGTGAATAGTGTGCCACTTTCTCTACTTCTGTGTTTACAGAACCAAAGCTGCTGGTGCTGCCTGTCCTCCAGCATCCCAGCCATGCCATGACATTTCACTGCAATCCCATTTCAAAGTCTGGCATCAGCTTTTAAGGACTCCATCACAGCCAGGCATCTCCTTTCAGCCAAGCCACTTCTCCCCCACCACAATCAATTTTTTGTTTAGGTCAGCTCAGATGGAATAAGCTGAGAAACCTACAGCTTCCTTACTTATAATTCAGGTCTCACACCATATGTTACCAAAATTATGGTGTAAACTATTGCTCAAAAAGAGCTCTGAGGGATCATAAAGACTGCCTCATTTGACATGAGGTGTCAGGTCCCAAGGGAATATTTCCTTCCTGTAAGAGGAAATGAGCAGTCATACAAAGACAACATTTCACTGGCTCAGAAGGAGTGTGACAAATTATTCCAGCCTAGGAACAAGGAGAAATCCCGTTTCACCCTTCTACAAAATACCCTAACAGGAGGGCACATATCACATGCTGTAAGTAAAAATCCAGAAGCTTCAGAAGGTAGACACTTCAGAAGGAGCCTAAAGCCTTATGGTTAGGTTGCCTACAGGACTTATGCTTCCAGATAGCAATGTTCAGCGAACAGGGACACACTCAAATCTCTGTATGAGACTCTTATCCTATCCTTATTGTAACAATAACAGAGGTGCTTCTCTCCTCCTGGTAAGAAACACAAAGCATGCACACGTGGACGGACACTAACTTTCCTGGATAATTTAAAACTAATGAACACAGAAGGGAGAGAAAGAGGGAAAAATCCACAAAACCAACAAAACAACCCCAAAACACTTAGTTCACATATACAATTTCCAAAAAGTCTGTTACAATCTACACATCAAGAGTCTGTGCTACGGAAATTACTTGTTTCTGCTGCTGGCTCTTTTTTAGGGCCTCAAGCCTCCTCTGTTTAAGGCGTTCCAATTCATCTTCATCCATTTGGTCCAGCTTCTGTATTTCAGCATCCAGATGTTCTTCCACAACCTTGGTTGACTGAAGTATTTCATTCTCCAGAACTTTTTGAAGGATATCAACAGGGGTATCAGCAGCCATCTTTAGCTGGAAAGTGGTCTCTTCAGAGCTGCGGAAACAGTGATACAAGGAATTAACATTAACACAAACACTTAATTAAAACTTTGATCTCTCTTTGCTTGCAGTTCACACCATAGAAAAACAGAGTTCTCTGCTATTTGAAGACAGGAGTAGTTAGCATATAGTTCTTTTCTTTACTGCAACCCACTTTGGAGAATACTTTTATGATTAACACAGATGGCAAAGACACAAATCAAGTCCTATTGTTTCAGCCCCAAAGGCAGCTACGGAAAGTGCACAGGAACCTAAAACTGCTTGTTAATATAAAGAAGAAAAATTCATCAGTTCCAAAAGGACACTCATCCTGAGCCAGATGTACCTGCTTTAACAAATACTCTGAAACAAGAAGATTCAGCTGGAAAGCTCCAAGCTGCTGGGAGGAGGTATAAGATGCCTCAGAACAAGTCTAAGCAACGCTCAATATGTAAGTTTGTGCCAGTAGTTTAAATGCAATTCCTTTAAGCCCCTCAGGCACACTAACATATATAAATCTGAATTAACACTCCTCTCCTCAGCTACAAGAAAGACAAGGTGCTCAACAGCAAATGCTCTAGGCCAATACACTGCTTTAATTAGTTCCAGAAAATTGTTATTGCAAGCAGCAACCTATGGCAGCCAGCAAGAGGATTTAAAAGCCACTACCTAATTGCTGTGTGAAGAAACACAGCCAAAACAATTTTCTGTAAAGTTCTCCCTGCCCAAACACATGAAAAGATGCAGAACACTAACCAAAGTGCATGAAGAGTTGTGACAACACAATTGACTGTTCTCCCCAATAAACTTACACTACAGAAAATTATCAGTGCAGTGACTGACAGTTCTGAAATAGCGACAGTGCACAGTCACCCTAACTCAGACTCTCAACCTGCTGAGCACGGATCTGAGGTGCTGATTTGCGTTCCAGGGCACTCCTGGCTGTATTTCAAAGCAGGCGAACTGCCAGCGTCACTGGCTCTGCGAACACCTTACACACACAGGCGAGAGAAACATTTTAAGCAACGACGGGAAAGGCACGCAGATGCGGGCAGCGGCCGGGGCGCTGTCCCACCGTGTCACTGCTGTCACACTGCTGCGCCCCGCTCTGCCCGCGCCTTCCCAAAGCTGCTAACCACACACTCTGCTCGCCCCCACCCTCTCCTATGTTTCCAGAGGGAATATGACCCTTGCCGGTGAAGTTCAGAGGCCAGCGGGTCTCCAGGCGGCCGAGAGCCAGGGAGGCTGGTGCTCCAGGCACTCGGGAAGGAAAACAGGAGCAAGCCCCGCCAGTCCCCACTGCAATCCGGGGTGCCCAGCGCTATCCCGGCTCCCCACTCGCGGAACCCCGCGTGCCAAGAGGCTTTTCCTACGCAGCCGGGAGCCTCGGCGCCACCGGCGGGGACGCGGTTCCGCCCCTCGGCCGGGCAGCGGCGCCGGGGTCCCGGACGAGCGGGGCGGCACACGGCGGAGGCACTGCGCAGGCGCCGCGCGCCTCCCTCCGCGGGATCGCTACACACGGACAATCCACGCACCCGGCTCAGGACGGGCTCCCCAGGGGCGCCGCGGCGCCCGCCCTGCCCCGGGCTCGGTGCTGGTGGTGTCGCCGCCCGCGGCCGCAACCGCAACCCGGCCCCGGCTCCCGCCGCTCACCCTCCGCTTCCTCGCGCGCCGGCCGCGCCCCTCCGCCGCTATCGCGAGAGTCAGCGCGGGGCGCACCGCGCGCGCGCGGAACTCCCCCCGACGCGCCGATTGGCCGGGAAAGCGGGCGCGCGCCGCTGCGGGAGGCCGCGCGCGCACCCGCGGAACTACTCCCCACTCGCTGACTGGCCGCGGGCTCGCGCCCCGCTGCCGCGCGTGCGCCCCGTGGCGGGTACGTGCGTGCGTATATGCGTGCGTGTGTAGGCCGCTCCTGCGGGCGGGAGCCGCGGACATGGGGCCCGCCACCGGTGGCCGCCCCGCCCTCTGCGCCGCCGCGGCTCCGCGCCGAGGTGTCCCCGCCTCCGCCAGCGCCCGCCTGCTGGGGCGCTGCGGATCCCTCTCCAGCGGTGCTTGCGAGGGGCAGGGCTTGGCCGCGAGGGGCGGGGCAGGGCACGCCCCATGCTTCCAAGGCAGTCTCCCGCCGCGTAGGCGGCTCTGGCGGCTGCAGAGGGGGCGGGCAGCGCCCGCTGCTGCCCTCTGGGGGATTCCGGCTCGGGGTTGGGCGTGAGGCCGAGGCCGGCCCCGGCGGGGGTGTGGCGGTGGGGAGCGGCGGGGCCGGGCTCCGGAGCGATGGCGTGAGGTAAGTCAGGCTGCGGGAGCCGCGCAGCTCGCCCAGAACCGGGCCGTGCCGAGCCGCTGCGGTTCGCCAGCTCTTTGCTTCTTCCTGTAAGTGCGCTGGAGGATCCGCTCATATAATTAATGGTATAATAAAGCGTGGGTTTTTTTAGAAAAGCAAGCAGCAACAACAAAAAAAACCACCAACCCCCCCAAAAAACCAAACCCGAACACACGTGTTCTGCTTTCTCCTTTCTTGGAAATCTGGCTCCCCGGTACCGAAGTGTGCTGACGGGGAAGGCGCGGTGGGAAGATAAACTCGGCCTTATCTGCACTCGGCTGGGAGCCCGGGTGGGAGAGACTGATAAGGGGCTACAGCTGTATAAAGGCAAAGGGAAGGAAGAAGTCAGCATGCTAGGGAGCGAAGTGATACGGAGGGGTGATCCTGAGGCTGAAAGGTGCAGTGAACAGTGAGCCTTGCTCCGTCGTCCGAAGGAGTTACTGTGGCAGAGTGATGACAACAACAGGACACGAGCAGCTCTCAAAGCCTATTAAATAAGTACATGAAATGATGCCTGTGCTGCCTGTGAGCGTTGTTATTTCTGCTCCATCTTGCTTTGCTCCGGAGGAAGGTGGCCACAAGAAGGTGAGGTCGCACCTGAGAGCCCTCCGCCCCAGTACGTGGTGCTCGCTGCCTCGCTTCCTCGCTGTCTCCGAGCGTCGGCCCCCTCCTCCTGCCCCGCAGCAGCCGGACCCGCGCTCTCCTGTGCGAGGGCGCAGCTCCTGCTCCCTGGGCTCCTGAGAGGGGAGTGGGAGGGAAAGCTTTGTACACTGAGAAAATCTGGCAGCGGGGAGGGAATTACCGTACTTTAAATGCCTCCCACTCCTGGAGCTCCATTAGGTCACTGCCATAAACTCAGTGCTGCCCCCTAGGCCCCCCGCTAGGTACAAGGCCAGTCACCTCAGGGGACATGGTACCCTGGTTACGCTTCGCCTACAAGGCGGGCTGGGAGGTGCTAGGGGTGACGGACCAGCAGAGCCCCGTGGAGGGCTGGGGGAGGTGTCCTGGGCATGTCCCGCACCAAAATGACTTCCTGGTCACTGTACTGCTGCCCTGCTCCATGAAAACTTCCCCCTTAGCCTCTTCATTCCTCCACTTTGGCTTAGCTATCTCGTTTGCCTCCCGGGAAAACTTTGCAAACGTGTTTATTTTCGCTATCAGTCAGGTTTCATGGCCAAACGGGCCACAATCCTGCCAGGACGTCCTGGGGCCCCTGGAAAGGCAGGAGGGCTGGAGGGAAACTACAGACTGGGGGCATCATTTAGACATTTCCCGGGGCTGCCTGAGGACCAGGAGGGAAGCTACAAGATTCGGGGCGTCACTTAGACGTTTTCCAGGGGCTGCCCAACGTCCAAACCGAGGCGAGCAAAGCCGGTTTCACGAGGCCGCTCGGTCTCTGGAGCAGCCGAGAACATCGGGCCCGTTCCCCCTCCGGCCGGCAGGAGGCGCTCGCGCGCGGACGCTGGGGGCGGGGCTGGGGGCGGGGCGGGCGCGTGCGCGGCGCGCGGCGGTGCCATATGCGCGGGGCGGCGCGCGGTCAGCGCTGAGGGGTCGTGCGCGCCGGTGCCGCCGCCATGGGCAAGAAGCAGAAGAACCGGAGCGAGGAGAGGTGAGGGATACAGGGAACCCCCTCCCATTCGTCGTCTCGCCGCAGGGACCCCCGCGCCGGGCCGCCCGCGGCGGCGTGACACGGCCCACACGGCGCTGAGTCAGGCGCCGGGCCCGGCCGGGGCTCGCGGCCTCATCGCAGGCGGGGCGCGCCAGGCCCGGCTCGGCCTGACCGTGCGTGTGTTTGGCCGTGAAGGGGCAGGCAGCTCGATTTCCAGCTGAAAAATAGCTGCTTAGTGCAATTGAAGTGATTCAAATGTGGGTTTCTTAATTATTTTTTATCTCTTACTGGGCGTTAGTGCTACAGATCGTGCTGTGACACTGATATCTGCGTGTTTCGTGCGCTTGCTTAATAAATGCAAATGTTGGATATTTTAGTGGTTGGACGATAAGAGAGTCGCCTCTGTCGCTATATTCATATCGTCGTAGACAATGCCCCATCTATGAACTTTTTTGTGTGGAAGGGTTTCCTATAAAGGCAGCTGTATTAACCATATGGAATGCTGACCGAATGACGTTGTGTGTATATACACTAGCAGGAGAGAATGTATTTTTACTTGTCACTATAAAGTAATAACACAAAGAAACAACCAGTTCAAAGAGTGTTTTTGGTTTTTTATAGTGACAGGTAGTTAAATGAAAACTGATGCCTTGAAACGTGTGTGAACCAGAAACTACAACATTTTTCCCTTGAGCCATTAAGTGCTTCTCCTCTGGAAGTTCTCCCATGACAGCTGTGTCACAAAATACTATTTCATCTCTAAGAACTTATTACTTAAGTATGTATTGATGCTTACTTAAGGCTATTACTCTGTATCAGGTTAGGGTATAAACTGTTTCCGTTTCACCGGTTCTTTCTGGGCAAGGAGTGTTTTCTCAGTGAGGTATTTTCCTCGTCTGTCTGTTTTTCCTGATGCCTTTTGCCTTGCCATGTGTGCTGCTTTTCAGTGTCATTATCAACTTTTTTTCATGGGCTGTATTTCACAGGAATAGCTTGGGAGCAGCTCTGGTGAGGAGGTGAGTTGAGTGTGACTTGAGAAAGAAGAGTAAAGGGTTGGACATCTGTGCTCTAAAGGAAAGAAGACCTAGTGCCTGTCTTTGTACACAGTGTGGTAGATGCCAAATGCATGGAAAAGCCTTTGAGTACCAAAACTCTGCTTCTTGGGGCTCTTTCAGGGGTAGTGGCTGGGAACACTTTGAGAGTCTTGGTACCTGCTGGATACTTTGTTCCCTCTGTGTATCTCTGCACATATTTCTCTGTGTAAATTACTGGACACAGGCCTCTGGTGTGCTACACACAAAATGTTGTTTGTGTCTAAAAATGGAAGCTTACCTTAAAGGAAAGATCAAGAATTTCTTGTTAGAATAGTTGAAATCTTGAGAGCCCAGTTTTTATTACATCCGATCTTAATGTTGCAAAAAAAAGAAAGAATAATAGTGCAGTTACAGTAGTTGTGCTCCCTGTTGCCAAGTCCTAAGGTCAGTGGTTTCATCCTGTGGTGAGCTGATACTGAGAGCTGTCAGCATCAGGTGTCCTTCACCGGGTGCGTGTGATTGCTCACGGTTGTGGTTTCATCTTCCTCGCTCTAGGATCCACTTGAGATCGTTTTTATATGCTTGGTAATGCGACTTTGCTCTTCACTGGTTATTCCATGAAGCTCTGTGGTTAGCTCCACAGTGCATCCAAATAAGAGAAGGGCACTGTGTATTAAATACTATTTCTTTCTTGTTTATTGCCCCTAAAACCAATTTTGTTCAGGTCTGCGTTTCTTTTAGCCAGCGTCTCTCAAGTTCTGGGCGTCCTGTGCCGAGTCTGTAGAAGCCATCTCTGTTTATCCCATGTGCCTGTGCCTGCTGTGTCTTGTCTCTTCTCTTCCCAAGGCCACTGCTCCCGTACCAGGCCTGTATTTCTCTACACTGCATTATTGTTGTGGACTTGTGATTATCTCGTTCTGTGCAGAGACTGTTTGTCACTGATTCTATATGAAACTATGCTTGCAGCATGCCCAGGTAAACAGAAGCAGAACCAAAGAGGCATAGGCACCTGGTTAACTAGAGAAATTGCTGTCACAGCTAAATCAAGGAGCAGTTGCAGGAGGTCAGGAGTTCAGCCAAAGTAAGCCTTGACAGGCTTTAGTCCTCGGGTCTTGCCAATGCGGTACCGAGCTTAGTAATTGCTCCTAGCAGTGACAGTACTGTCACAGGGCTATGCAGTTGTGTGGCAGGGAGAGGGATGATGTGGAAGAAGAATACAAGCAGGGATGTGTTTGAGAAAAGAGGACAGGATGGTTACAGTGGCTGTATTTTGTAGCAGGGGCTTTGAGGGATGGAAGTGAGGATGGACCTGGAAGGCCAGTCATGTTTTGGAACAGGTGTTACCTGCAGAGGTAGCTTTCATTTTCTCGTGGTCTTGGTTCTAGGTGACATCCTCGTGAATGTCATGTTCCCTGAGAGGGAGGATGCACTGCATGTTTGCATCTGTGGCTTGAATTTGGAGTTCCAAAGTCCCCATCAGTCTCCCCTCCATTTCCGGTAAAGTGAGGGAGGAATGGCGCTGTGTAATCAAAGGATTCCAGTTGGATTTGCTTGCTGTGTCTTCAGTTCTGTGCCATATAGTGCTGTACTATTTATTCCCTCCTTTTCCCTTCTTTTTTCCCCAACAGTTATGTTACAGGTACAATCCCTTATATCCTTTTTGGCTGTAGCTCCCAAAGCATGTGCCAGCTCATGGGCACAACTTGTAGTGCAGAGGAAGCATGTGGGAAGGTGCAGGTGGTTATGTTTATGTTGTGAATATTTGAGAATTGATGTGGTGACAGGAAAGAGATTTTCTGCTTGACACACTGAAACAAATTATGTAAGGTACAAGTAATCTTTACTTCCTCAGCCCCATAGCTTTGACTTCTGTAGTGGAGTTCTCTCCTCCTCTGTTTCTGCTGAGTATGGTAGTGGTCATACCAATAGGTACGGATGTGTGCAGGGAAATGAGGCTGAGGATGAATTTTGTTGCTGTGTACATATACCATGTTTGTCATAAGACCCTGAGTGAGATGTTAGCTGTGATGAGCAGGAAAAGAATGAAAAAGGAAGACTGTAGCTTGTTATGAAAGCACTACAAATCTATACCATCAAATCTATACTATACCAGCACCTCTGTTATGCCCTTCTGGAACTCTGTTAGTGACTCCTGCTGCTGTGCATCTGCCAGTGAAGGACATATTTATCTAGAATGGTCCAATACATGGTGACTTTCTGGTGTGTTAGGTGCTTCATAAAGGAGGAGAGTGTCTTGGGTAAAAATAGCTCCTAAGCCTGAATAGGGGAGTTGCTTTAATTGTTTCCTCTTCAAAAGTTTTGTGTTTGTGGTGATCACTCATTTTCAAATGAAATTTCCTGGAAAATATTTCAATAAAAATACGAGAGATCTGAGTTTTCAAGCTTTTCTAATTGAAGAGCAAGTTCTCTGATGTATAGTCTAGCTCCTTTAGGGAGGAGTGTTATGCTTTGATTCTTTGATATGGTTGTAATGGCAGAAGGTATGTCAAGGTTCTATCCTACTGTCTTTGGAATTTAGGTAGGAATTTTTTTAATGTTTGTGAAGAAAGGCTGTTATAAACTACAGAACTCTGCTTTGAATCTGAGCCTCAAATTGCTGCTGTAGACTTGCTAGTGAGTGTGCTATGTACTCTGTGTTACAGATTATTGCTTGCCTAGCATATGGATTTTTCCCTTTGAAGGTGCTAGCTTTTCCATGTGTTTGTTCTCTCTGTGTTACAGATTATTGCTTGCCTAGAATATGGATTTTTCCCTTTGAAGGTGTTTGTTGTGTTCTCCCAGCTTTAAGTCACCTTCTTTTTCTCTTAGTAGTTTTTCTTAGCTTCCAGTAGGTAGTATTTAGCTGTGTTTATTCTTCTGCCCTTTAATAATGTGACCTGTTGCCTAGGCATTCCACTCTGATCATTCATGCTTATTGCTTTGGAAATTACAGGTGCTGGCTGTGATTCTGCAGCCAAGAGTGAACACAGCTGCTAAAATAAGATTTAGAGTGCTCTTACTGATGCTGTGTATTGCTTTTTATCTGGTATTGCCTACTAGTCAGTCTGTTTTGTTCCTTTTCTCTTAGTGTGTTAAGTAAAATCTTCTCAGTGTTGTGTAGGAAAGTTCTGTGAAGGTTAGAACAGAGTTTGGAAACATTCTGTACACCAGAATGTCATTGTAAGTTATCTGCTTCTCAAAAATATTTCCATAAGGAAAGGTTTCTGCAGCTCCATCAAGGACAATAGCTGATAAACCCTTGAAATCCCTGTTTTCCCAATCTTATCTGGAAGATGGAAGATTTTGTACTGAAAAGATGGAGTAAAATAATGCAAAATAAATTCACCATTACAGAAATTTGTTGTGCTGTTCTATGCAAATGTATATTTCTGTTCCCCCCAAACTTATAGTTTTTCGTATTTACAAGAAAACTATATATACTTGTTGGATTTTATTTTAAAGCAAAGCATCGTTGTAAAAAGTCTATAAGGATCATGTAATATTTGCAGTAAGGGCAGCATAAACCAAAAAACACTGCATTACACTAGGGAGGTTGTAAAAAGCAGCTTTTCTTGTAGGAGTCTTTATTTTTGTTATCTTCATGGTGCCATCTAAATCTCATGTCTAACTACTGTTCATGAAAAGTATGACAACAGTACAATGCAGGCCATCAGAATTGCAGAACCTGTTGTTTCAGTTCTCTGAAGACTTCTGAAAGCTTGAAATATGCTTCTTTAAATACATGCTGTAAGAAGAAGTATTGGTGTTAATTACAGTTCATGTAGGTGGGCATCATTTGCTCTTCAGGATTATGGCCAATGTAAAGTGTGGTTCTGAAGTTGTTTTAAATAGTGTTTTTGTGATGTATTTTGATTTTATACAGTGAGATATGTAGGATATGGAAGTTGTGAGACACTGAACTTGGTGGTAGTTTCTGTTGTCTTTGCACTTTTTTAAACAAAAGAAAGCCCAAAAGAACTTGTTTAGGGAAGACTGAATACTAGTTTTTTACTTAGTATTTCATATTCTGTGCTTTTAGTTGTCTTATTCTCTTGAGATGTGAACACATAAACTGAACCATGAAGAGAAGCTTTTTATCTTGAAGTTTTGCTATATCTTTGCTTAAATGGGAATTTTAGGTTGTGGGGTTGTGGTTTGTGCTTTTTTTTTCCTTTGGTGATTTTTTTCTTCCTTTTTTGGTTGATTGCTCATTTGGTTTGGTGTTTTTTCTTTTTTTAATCTGGGTTATATAAAGGAGACTTCTTATATTTCTGGACTCTGTTTGGGTTGAAGGTGTAGTTCTCTCAGAAGGTTGTGCTTAGCTGATAGTTATGCCACTCTTTTTTCCCCAGCTGAACTTGAAAGAGAAGGCATGACTCTTTAATATTAATAATGGAATCATTGTCTTGGGAGCTTGAATGAAAAGCAATTACGCTTTTAGTCAGATTTTACTTCCTTGCTCTCTCATATAATCAGGTAGCTTCACCAGCTTCCTTCATCTATGAAAAATCTTAAAGGTGTAGTTCCAAGTAAAACTCATTTCAGTTGACTGCTGGACATTTCAAGCCCTGTGGTGTTACTCCTGCTGTCTCCAGCTGCCAGCTGTACCTGATTCCATTGCAGTGCATTCAGTGCTTATGGGCCCACAGCACAAACCAGGTGTGTGTTTTCATCTGCTGCCCAAAAAGGGTTTTCTGCATGGACTTGTGGCCACAGGGTTGCCTGAGCTGATAAGAGAGGAAAATGTGGCTGGGAATGGGCAAGGAAGTCAACTCTTCCCTCCCCTACAGTTTAGTTTGAGGAAAAGGCAAGAGGAAGGTGCCCTATTTCTGGGGCTGTGATTTTATTTTTATTCTTTAAGCAGCAGTGGTGGTTGCGTAGCTGGTACTCACGTAGACACTACTTCATTTTCTGGGCTGAGAAAGGAGCACAGTTCTTTCTTTCCTGAATTTCAAACTGTCTCAGTCATATGTAAGTTAAACGTTTTCAGTGGAGGAAAAAACAAAACCAAAAAAAGAAGCTTGTGGTGTTGATGTACTTTGATAGGCCAAAATGAGAAAAATGCTGGGGCTTTGTTTTCATGTTTTGAATAGCCTTGCTGAGCCAGCAGATGCCTGCATTTCTCATTTCATAATCCACTTAAAGAACAAGTTGGTGATGTGGGGTTTTGAAACAATTAAATGATTACTTCCAAAATGGCTCATGTTTTGGCACTGTTTAAACCAGTTGCGCTAGAAGAACTTGAACTAGCATTCTGTCTTTCAAACAATCTTAATACTACAGGTGAAAACAACTACAAGTATGTCATTCAGCATTGGTAACTTGTTGGTTTTGGATAATCTTTTATTTAGAAATGTATCTTTTTACTGGGTTTATGAACTCACATATGTGGAGGATGGATAAGGTGCTCTAGGGAAACAATGATAAAGATCTTTCTAGAGGTATTAGTTTTACTTGGTCTAAAACTACTGCAAAACCAAACACATGGAAAGAGATGGTTCAGCTTCTCTTCAGTCTTTTTGAAAGTCAAGGACTTTTTTTTCTTAAGCAAAGAAAATTACTTAATGACATTGACGTTCTTTTGAAGGTGGTTAGAAGAGCTGGTGTAATGTAACTGATGAAATATCTCCAAGGTTGCCTCAGCAAAAATGAGTCTTCTGATTATGCAGGAATGTGGGCAGTGAGTTCAACAGTGATGCAACTTTCCTGCTGTGTCAACTTGCTGACTCTTCTGCCCCTTGCACACGAAATTTTAGTTTCTTTGTTTCAGTCTGCTTTTAATTGTACAGTGTTTTCTTATGTTTCAACTTCACCTTAAAAAAGACAGCTGAAAACCAATCCTAAGTAAAAGATTTTTAGCATGATTTGAGTAAGCATGTTCACTGTAAAGATGAAGGCAAACATAAGTAATCATGTTTGTGTTGCTCAGTGCAATGGATCAAAAAGTGCTTGGAATTTTTTAGTCTGGTTTAGTTTGGTTTCAGCAGGACAGTGTTATCCTGTCAACTTTGATTGCAAAACTGGAAGCTGGATTTCCAGTAGTTCAGGGCTTGTCTCATTTTAAGGTGAATTCCTCAATTTATTTTCTGCAGTTTCATTTACCTAATTTCAATAGAGTCAAATTGATATGAATGAAGGCAACTCAGCTCCTTTGTATAATCTGTTGCTCCACTTTTTCCATCCTTGAATGGATTAGTAGTTTTTCTTTGCCCTTTATCTCTCTGCTGCCTAGTCAGGATGCCATCTCTGTCACGTGTAGCTGCATGGTGCCTGTTTATAAGGAAGTTTTTACTCTGTTTGGGGATTTGTATTGTAGGTACTGTAATAAGTGTACTGCAAGTCCTAATTGTGTGTAGCTTTTAGAAAGCATAGGAGGAAAACACGCATGTTTGCTGGTGGTCTTGCTAATGTAATGAGCTTGTCTGTTATTAGAGAGTCTGTGAAGTGCTCTTGGTCAGGCTTTCCTTCACTAGAACCAGCAGGGAAAGCTGGAGGAGCTTGTTTGGCAAGGAAAGGCAATTATGCATTTTAGCTGCAAAAGTTCACTGGGCAAAGAAAAATGATAAAAGCTTATTAACTCTTATTTCAATAGCTGTAGTACTGTCTTCCTGCATTTGGCTTTGTTTTCCTGGGCAATGCTGAGGAAGTCTTTCAAATTTCCATGCCTACATTTGTTTGTTAGAAAGATTCTCTTGTGGACAGTATCTGTCCTTAGTATGGCAGGTTCGCACTATGAAAATCCCTTAATGATGAATATATTAACTATGTCAGTACTTGAAGTAAGTTTTTAACCTTCCATGGAAGAGAGAAGTGGTAAATAGTTGAAGTGTACTTGTAACTGTTCTGATGTACTTTATTAGGGAGCATTGATAATTTTTCTTATTTGAGAAATGTGGGTTTAAATCTTGATTTGGAGCATGACAGCTTCTGTTCTGGTGAGTGGTGCACTGATGAACACCTGTAATATTGTTGACTGAAAGAAGTGGTGGAACTTCAGAACTTAAAAATCTTGCTAATTGTGAAAGTATTAGAAACTGTCAGCTTCACTGTGTGAGGGGGTTTTTAACCAAAATGGGAAAGCATGCCTGTAAAAGACTAGAGTAAACCCTAGAATGCAAAAAGTAGGATTAACGTTAATTTCAGTATCTGTAAATCAGAGTTTGAATTAAGGTCAGCTCTGCTATCCAGATGGCTTCCTGAGGGAATTTCTAGGTTCTGGTTGTTGCAGGCTATTGCATCAGAAAAAGAGCTTCTTCCAAAACTCTGCTTGTTTCTCATGTTTAAAAAAAAAAACAAACACCCCCTCAAATAAAATAAACCCAACACCTTAAGGTGTTTTTAGTATATTTTGGCAGTGATGTATTAGCTGAGGGGTTGGTTGGTTTGTTTTTAAAGAGTGTTCCTAGTCTTTAATAATGTTTCCTTGCTGTAACAGCAAGAGAAACACAGCAGGGTTTTTGTTTTTTTTTTTTTTTTTCTACAGACTGTGCATCTATCAGTCACAAGATTTTTTTTTCCCTTTTCTGACTCAATAGCTTGCAACTGTGTGGGATCTTATAAATAGCAAAGCTACTGGATGTCTTTGGACATCTGACTGAGCAGCGGTAGGTGACAGCTCTTTTATTTCCTAGCTGTTTTAATCTTCACACTGAAAGAAATGTAATACTTTCTCTTATGGGCAGGATTTGGAATTGTAGCTTTATTTGTTGTTGAACATTTTTGTTTAACATGAGCAACTTAGGCTGTGTTTTGGGTATCAGTTTCTGTTACTGGCCTGATCTGATGCTTTGTTTGTGTAAGTGAGGTTACTGAACTTCTTTTGTTGCCTATGTCCATCTTAAAAATCTCCAAGACTTGGGATGGTCTGGGGATATTTGATCCTAGCTTTGTACAGAATGATGTTTTAGCACAGCTTTTAACTTGAGACCCAGTGAATATTCAGGAATCTATCCTTTAGTGGCTTCTCCCATGTAATACAGGTGTTCATTAGTCTGTGCAGACAACTTGTACTGAAACCCTTTTGGGAAACAGTAGAGTTCTTAATGTAACTTCTAGTGCATTAAGGTAAATACTTTTTCAGTATAAAGTATGTAAATGTTTCTATGTGCTATTTTAAAGATTTACGTTACTGTAATGTTGGTGAAATGGCAAAAGGCAGTGAAATTGTGTAGGGAAAATGATAAGCACTTTCTTTTTGATTAGTGATGTAATTCTAAAGAAAAAGTATTTTGTTTGATGTATGAAATATAGTGATCTCTGTGTACATGTTATTGATTACTGCACTCTCCTTTAGTTGACGTGACTTGTCTTTTCCCTCTGCAGAGTTTTCCCCTATCTTAGGCAAAGACCTCTGTGGAAAAATGTCTGCAGCCATTTTTTTGAAAACTGCCTGTTTAGGTTTGAGTGAAGTATACACACCTAATTCCTGCTGTAATTTAATGCATTGAAACACTGCTTTAGCAGTATCAAAAGTCTTTTTATATATGGTAGCAAAAATAGAGGCTGAAATCAAAGTATGTGAATAACAGAGGTAGCTTAGGCTTCACCTGTGAAACAAAGACAAAGGAAAATCAGGGAAGTAACTCCATCTCTGCAGTGCAGTAGCACTTTGTTTTCCAGATCTCCTTGAGCCTCTTGTGTTGGGAAAATGTGAGGGTTTTTTCAAGTGCCAAAGCATTATGGCTGGAATGGTCTAAGGTAGTGAGGCTGGGAAATCTGTTTATAAACTCTTAATGCAAAAGCAGTTTGAGGTCAAAATTGAAAATCTCATGAGCATTCCAGTCCTTTCAGGTTCCTGTATCAAGCCCTCTTAGGACTGGACCCTAGTAAAGGCTGAATGGAGACCTTTTGGAGATCTTGGTGAAGGAGACTCCTGAAAGAATGTTTGGGTTTTTGAAATGTTTGTTTGGGGACTGGTTAAAAACCTTTACAAGGAAATGTTCCATGGTGTATGTAACAATGCCCATAGGAAATGTGGTATGTGTTATGTGTCTAAGTGTAGTGGGTTCCTTATAAAAAGGAAAAAGAATCTCCCAGGAGTGGAGGGGAGCACCTTCTTAATTTTCTTTTCAGCTTTCTTATGAAATCCTAGTGGAATATTATTAGAGTTTTAAAAGCTAAGGAAATTCAAGATCAGTATGGGAATAAACTTATAGTAATGGAAATCAGTGTTTGAATTCCTTGGGTTTCCAATGATATTCTTAGTTGTTAGTTCTTATGAATTATAACTGTATATATAATTGCATGCAGCCTTAATTTTACTTCTTACTTCACTGAGGCTCAAATACTTGAGGCTTGCTCTGTCACTTCTTAGTAAATGAAAGTGTAGAGGATTTTTTGTTGGTTTGTTTGTTTGCTTGGTACTTATTTTTTGTTTTGGGGTTTTTGTTTTGGGTTTTTTTTTTTTTATTTTTGTCAGAAACCATTGACCATTTTTTCAGAAACTGAACTGTGAAAGACAAGTTTGGAAAGGCTTTTGTATTGAGGCTGCTATTGTGGCAGCTGGGCAGTCTTTTATTATTATTATTATTCCTCCTAAACTGTTCTTGCTGGTGGATGTTAAATCTTAATGTCTGTCAAATAGCTTTTTCAGTGTTTGAGGGTTTTTTTTCCCCCTCAAGAACTTTTCTTCTTCAAAGTTCGGTTGAAGTGAGTTGATTTAACAGCAAATAAAACCTTACCTTCTTAAAGCCTGTACCCTGGAAACGTGAGATACCACCGACATCTTCTTTGCTTGTAGCAAAAAACCCATGTGTTTTATGGTTGGACATAACTTTCTGCTAAACTGCATTGTGAAAAGTCAGCCTTGGTAATATCCATGTAAAATATGAGCTGTTTAAAGGCCTGGTGCTTTGGTATCTGAACACCCACATGGTTAAGATCCAAGTACAGCCTTGGAAGAAGTAGTAGTAGAGCATGCGTTTTGGTGTTTTCAATCTACTTCAAGCTTGGATATGACTCAGTCTCCTCCATTAACTCCTAGAGGAAAAGAAGGTAAGCAAGTGTGCTTAATAAACTTGATACTCAGCAATTAATGCAAAAACAAGTTTGCATTATGGGCCTATGTGTAGGCCTGAATATAATGTAGTTAGCCTGACATTAGGGCTTTAATTCTAGGTATAGAAGTGAGTAGCATTTTTATTTCAGCTGTTACCCCTGATATACAGCCAGTTAAACTGCTTCTAAAAACAGCACTTTAATTGCTGAAACATCAAATCGTCTTAGAGTGAGAATGGCTAAAAGGTGTATTTTCTCTTGAGGGAGGTGAGGTTTACTTTAGAGATCGTGCATTAACTATTTGAGAGATACGTTTCTTTTGACAAATGTATTACAAATCAGCACATGAGGAGGTGTTACTAGGTGTATTTTAGATGTGTTTTTTCTTCTCTTGACTAAAAGTATCTCTGGCAATACAGGTGCTGTACTGTGAGGTACTTTGTTGTGCTGCTTTTTATTTGGTTTGTCCAGTCTACCCAGAAGAAAAGATAAGATCTTAAAAATACAAATAATCAGTCTTGGCCTTTAAAGAAATTACATATTTGTTGCTTAATTGTGCTGTTGTCATATGTAGACCGTTTTTGGTGACTTGCATATTCCCAATATGTCAGATAAAATGTTTGTTAATGTCAGCTTTCACCTGCAGAAGAATCCAGCCCTTTCCTTTTTGCAAAGAGAACTGCAATTTAGACTTACTGAATTTTAGAATCGGTAGCTGAATCATTAAATACTTTGTTTTCTTTATTAAGATTCAACTTCTGGATTTCTAAATTGGCACAACTGAAGCTCTGGTAGTTTAGAATTTGCTGATATCTTGAAAGTCCTGAATCTGGAAGAAATTTATTTCCTTTATTTTCTGGATATAGTTTTGGATATTTGGTGATCAGCCTTTGGCTGATTTATCCTGAGTGGGTGCTAATAAATGAGACCGTGAAATTGTAAAGCAACAGTTTTCTGTCCAGTTATCTAAGAGGCAGTTAAGTGAAATACTAACAGTTGTTGATTACATGGGTTTTGAAACTGCAGGTTGTGATAAAAAGTAGCATCAGACCAGTTTTGATCTGAGTACCGAAGCTCTAAGTGTGAAGCATGGAATAAGTAAGTCTCCTTTCTTACACTTGTACCGTGAGTGTGATTAGCTGGTGAAATGTCTGGACAAAAACTTCTGGCTTTCTTTAGGCCTCAGGTAATACTAAGGCAAATGGTACAAATGATTGCTTGCCAACTGCATTGGTATTTTTTATTATATGCTTTAAAGTCTGGCTTGGGGCTGAACTCTGCTCATCTGGGTGGCTTCTTTTCTTGAAAGATAATAAAATTTTTTGTCTGATGGCAAAGCACAGGCAACTGTTATTGTGAGTTGGAAGCTGTAGAGAACTTTCACTTATTTGCTGAATAAAAATACAGCAGTTTTTTTGTTTGCTAAAGGTGTTTGAAGGAGCAGGTAAATATCCCTTAGTAGAATCCCCTGGTTGTGAATTTGTGCTTCATTTTTACACTGATTGTGGTGGCTGCTTTTTTATCAATGACATCTGTGAATTGAAGGGCCAAACAACTTATCTTTCGGAGGACCAAAGTCAAACAGTCTAGTTACATTCTTCCAAGAAATTACATCAAATTGCACAGCTAAACTTTTAAATCTGGGGTTGCATGAATGGGTTTTATTGTTCCACCTCCCTTCAAGCAGATCACACATGTGAAGGTTTTTTCCTTCCCTTCCTACTGAGTGGAATAAGGTAACAGTGCATAATCGTTTGTTAAACATGGAGCATTTTTTTCTGCATTGCATATCTTTTGTGACTGATATTGCATTTTGAATCTTTTAATTTTTTTATTCAAATGGCTTCTACTTATGTAAACTTAACGTTTGAACTAGTGCTTTCCTTCTTCATTTTAGTGCAAAAGATGATATTGATATTGATGCCCTTGCTGCTGAGATAGAAGGTGCGGGAGCTGCAAAGGATCAAGAGCCTCAAAAATCCAAAGGCAAAAAGAAAAAAGAGAAGAAGAAACAAGATTTTGAGTAAGCTAGGTTTTTTTTTCCACCTGCCTGATCTTACCCCATTGTCCAAAAACTCAGTTACTTAAGTGCCCTAACTTCTTTCTTATTTTAGTGAAGATGATATCCTGAAGGAGCTGGAGGAACTGTCAATAGAGGCGCAAGGAGGGAAAGTTGACAGGGAACAACCTTCTACAGGAAAGGTGAACACTGAGAGGGAGGTGGGCTTTTTAATAGGAAATAATTAAAATATGAGACACTTCTGTCCCAGAGAACTTCTAGTGTTGTAGTGTAGTGGAAATCCAGCTAGCATGTTCTTTTAATTATATTGGATCTTATTTTCATTGTAAAAAGTCAATCACGAAGAAACCATATATTCATGCTGATAATTATTCAAAGCCAATCAGAATAAATCTTACTTGAGGGCTGAAGTATGGTACACTCAGCAAGAGTAGGTATTGCTTTCAAACTTTGTGTTCAGTAAGAGAGGTTTTTCATAATGTATCTCAATGCTTAGCTCACGATGGCAAGTAATTTTTTATGGCTGATTATTGAATTGTTTAATTACCAGGTTGAAAATGACAATGAAGAAAGCATATCAAAGCAAGATAAAAAAAGAAAAGGAAAGAATAAAAAAGCCAATCTGGAAAATGACTATGACAGTGAGGAAGTGGAAGATAAAGATAAAAAATCTAAAAAACCTCAGAAAGCAAAACAAGACATGCTTTCTGGCAGTGATGATGATGATCATGAGACACAGCTTAAGAAAAGCAAAGGGAAAACTCAGAAGTCAAATAAAAAACACGATTTGTCAGAAGAAGATGAAGCTAACATTAAGAAAAGCAAAGAGCGTGGGGGAGGAGTGTCTACAGGCGAGAGTGGTGATGAATCAGATGAGGTTTCCCAGTCTAGAAAAGGACAAAAGAAAAACCAAAAGCCAAAGTCTGCTCCTGCTGCAGAGAGTGGGGATGATGAAGAAGAACCTTCATTCAAAGTAAAAACAGTGGCTCAGAAGAAGGCAGAAAAAAAAGAACGTGAAAGAAAAAAACGTGAAGAAGAAAAAGCCAAATTGAGGAAGCAGAAAGAAAAGGAAGAATTAGAAGGTGGTAAAGAACCAGCAAAGCCAAAGGAATCTCTAAAAAAAACTGAAGAGAAGGCTTCTTCTGAAGTTACAGCAATCCCTGGCCCTGGGGAGAAAGGAGAGACTGCTGCAGGAACAGAAGGTTTGTAACATGGTTTCTTAAACTTTAAATTAAATACTGTAGGTTTTGTAAGGCCAGAGAGGTGCCAGGCAGTGAGGTTAGTGTGTTGGTTTATTTTGAATTGTGAGTACTAGAAATTTGGTAGCCTTGTCTGCCTCTGTGTTGGCTCACAGGTGGCTGTGTTTTCTGGCCTGCAGTTTATTCAGGTATATGAGAAAACAAGCTAAATAGTGAGTTCTTATTACAGTATATGATTACAGTTCTGTATTGAGAGTACTTTTTCACTTCCTTCTTATTCTGATACTTTAAGACTTCAGGCCATGACTTAAGAGAGTTTAATTGTTTTCATTATGAAATGTTTGTATAGTAGCCAGTGAACATATTCCTCATTTGATGTTATTTATCATATTTGAAAAATAAATTGTACTTAGAGTATCTTTGAAATTTCTGGGGTCTTTGAAAATATGCCTCTTCTTTCTGTAGCTGATGACAATGAGGGGGACAAAAAGAAAAAAGACAAGAAAAAAAAGAAAGGTGAGAAAGAAGAAAAAGAGAAAGAGAAGAAGAAGGGTCCCAGTAAAGCCACAGTTAAAGCCATGCAAGAGGCCTTGGCTAAAATGAAAGAGGAGGAGGAAAGGGCAAAAAGAGAGGAGGAAGAACGCATAAGACGACTGGAAGAACTTGAAGCAAAACGCAAAGAGGAGGTACCGTATATCCCACTCCAAGGATAAAATAGAGAGTAACTTTAATCTGTCTGCTTGCTGGTGCAGTTAGTGAATTAACCCTTAATATGTTTCTTGTAAACAGAATATACTTGGGCAGCTTTTGTGTAAAGCATGCTTTAGAGTTTCTGCATGTTTATTTATCTTTTTCTAGGAACGATTAGAGCAAGAGAGGAAAGAAAGGAAGAAACAGAAGGAAAAAGAGAGGAAGGAGCGTTTGAAGAAAGAGGGAAAACTTTTAACAAAAGCTCAGCGAGAAGCCAGAGCCAGAGCAGAGGCTACTCTTAAACTACTCCAAGCTCAGGGTAAGCAGTAGAGCTTAATAATAATAATTAAAACCAAACCAAAAAACTCAACCAAACTTTATATCCCTTATGGCTCTGTGTTTGTTTTTTTTCCTGTCTGGAGCTAGGAGGGCAAGTACTGAGTGATTCCATGTAAAGCTGCTCTGTTGTCAAGGAAGGCAGTGTGTGCCCTCCCTTCCCCTTTATTTCTTAAGTAGATTTAAGTGCCTGTATTTTTATCTTAGATTTTGAATATCCAGCTTTTTAATACAGTCTACTTGCAGTTTAAAGATGTTACTTGTGGAACTTAGGAAAAAGCTCTTAAGGAAGTGGTGTAGTCTAAAGGCCGGGAAAAACACATGGGCTGTGCTGAAGGTCTTGTAAGACCGGTGATCTGGGTCTTGTTGAATTAATTCACATGCTTAGTTAGGCAAGTGCACTGTTTTGCTTCAAAAACAATGGGAAAGTCCATGGAGAAGATATGTTTTTCTCTGCGATTTGCCAGGTGTACATAAGAGCTTTCCTGCTTTTCTGTGAAATATAGTCTGTCTCCATTGGAATGAAGTAAAGTTGTCCAGTATGTTGTAAGTAAAATGGCCTAAATTGTTCTTGGTAACTGGTTTGTGACTAAAAAAAGAATCTGTACTCTACAAATACACTCAGCTCCCACAAATTACTATTTGACAATTCACAGGTAGGTGGATGTATAAATGTAGGAGTCTTCGTAGCTAGTAAAATGTTTGGAGCTCTTAAGCATACGTGAAGGCTATTTCTCCTTGGTTGTTGCTGTAGCTATCAGAATCTTTCTATTTATGTGCCCCTACAACTGGATTTTTGTCAAATCTGCAACATAAATCACTCAGTACTTGAAAAAAATTTGATTGTGCAGGAGTAATTCAGTTTTTAATTTGTCTTTGCACCAAATTTCTGGTTTTGATGGAATCCCTTAATGTATCACAGCACCCACTTCCTGGTGAGGCAAAGATGAAGCTTGTGAATTGAACTTGGCATTATTTTGATACCTGAAACCATCAGTCTTGTAAAATTTGAAAAAAACCACTTAAAACAGCAACAAACCAAAACCCAAAAACCTGAACAAACAAAACAAATCAAAAACCACAAACCTTCCCACATAGAGGAAAAGGGAAAATGTTACTTGCTGAACAACCTTGAGCATTTTAGAAGAGCTCTGCCTGTGAACTACTCCAAATTGTCTGAAACTAGGACCATTGGCAGACAGGTTTTAAGTGATTTTTTGCATAGCAGACCTTAAATTGTTAAGTGTATGTGTTCGTGGCGCTTTATGCAGGTTTGTGATAACTTCAAGCCTGCAGTTGTAGAATCTGATTGTTTTGTATATATTTTGTTTCATTGCCATTGCCTTCCTCCAGTTATCTGACTTCTTTTTGAGAGCAGGCAGGAATATCTGAAGAACTATACTTCTCTTAGGTTTTCTAGCTTTTGAATTCAGACTTTTAAAAAAGACAAAATATGCATTGCACCTACTTTCTACTCTTTCTTCTTCTATCTTCCAATTTTGGAAAACATGTTTTCATTTAAACCAAAGTTTGTTTATTAATTACCTGGATTTTCTTTTTAACAGTTTTTTTGTTTGTTTTGCAGGTGTTGAAGTGCCATCGAAAGACTCTGTGCCAAAGAAGAGGCCAATATATGAAGACAAAAAGAGAAAGAAGCAGCAGCAGCCAGAAAATAAAGAAGGTGTAGTTTGCATATAGGGATACCTAATTGATCAGTCACATTTCTGGAAGTACTTATAAAATAAATCAGCTAATCTTAAGCTAATTTCATTTTGGGGTTTAGGTTTTCTAAATGTTGGGGATGTACAGGGTGTATAGGCCTTTTACAAATGTGATGTTGAATGCTTTGTGTGCATATGTACATCAAATACAAAGTAGTTTAAATAATAGTGACTTATAATTAAGTCTGAGTTTGTTTCAGAATGAAAGTACATTGATCCTAATTTTAGTGCTTTTAAATAGGAGACAGTTTGTTTATTTGCTTTCTGGTATATAAAACCAATTTTCAGCTCCTGGGTGCAAGTTGTTCAGAGCAGTTCAAAGAGCTTGCATTTTTGAAACCTTAGAATTCATTACACTGGTAGATGTAGGTTGAATGTGTCAGTTTTTGACTTTTGTGGTTTATTACTTTCCTCCGGGGATTATTCTGGCTTTTCTCAAGACCAACCCTTAGTTTAAAAATTTCAGATGTATTTCTTACTTACCTGTTTCTTTTTTTTTGTTTTGGGTTTTTTTTTTTTATTATGTTAGTTATATGCCTGCTTATCATTTGTGGAGTATTTGTAAAGAATTGAAAATGGTGCTTATCTGAATTGTATCAGTAATTTTTTTTCTTTTTTTTTAGTTTTCAGTTTTAATGGAATAGTAGGGGAGGTGTGGGTAGTTCACTAGTATTACTTCATTTTCTCTTGTCTTTTAAAGAAAGTGAGAAGTTTTTAATGTCAATAACTGACCTATCTCATAAATGTGTTAAACTGCTTAGAAAGCCAGGTGTTTTCCAAATAAGCTGGAGTGGAGCTGTATGTGTAAGTTAGTCAATTTGCACTTTGAAGATAGGTAGCAAGCAACTTCCTGTCTTGCAATTTCAGAAAGTGTGGAAGTAACTTCCCCAGCTGAAGATGCTGTAGAACTGGAAGCACCAGTGAAAGAAGAGGCTCCTCTTCCCGTAGATCCAGGTTGGTGGTAACGCTAATGAATTTCAAACATTTAAGCTTGTTTGTCAGTGCTGCATGATAGTTATCGTACCTTGCTGGATGGGGCTGAATGGCCATCCTTTCTTGAGGTAGTTGGCTTTTCTTTTTTTTTTTCCTCCTTTCTTAAGGGAGGAACTGATGAAATTTTATTGAATAAAAGGCATGAAGCTTCAAAATGAGTGTGTAAAGATTCCTTATTCTGGGTGAACTCCAGGGTTCAACTGGCTTGGCAGTTATCTTAAATGAGCACATTGAGTGCCTTATTCGCTCCCTTGACTTTTCACTTGCTTTTACAAGTCTGTTTTGTCAACAGTTAGGTAGAGGTAGGGAGGAAATATGCTTCTTCTAGAATTGATAGTGCAATATTCACAGTGATTGCATTCTTTATGCCAGATGTTTTGCTTTCACAAGTGCTGAATGAAGAGGATATGTGTTAGCTTGTGAAACTGAGTTATCAGCAAGTTTGCTGATCAGATTGTTGCCCTCATCTTTGCCTGCACACAGTACTTGCTTGGTCAAAATCACATTGTACTGGACTTCTTTCTCTGCAAGGAGACTGTTTCAGTTTTTACCCTTATTAAGTCAGACAAATACTGACAAAATGTGCAGCTTTTGAAAACAAAGCTGAATGTGTCCTGCGATTCTGGCTTGACTTATCTCATTATTGCCATTCCAATGCCTTAGGAGAAGGCCTCACTGGCAGAACATTAGTTCCTAGCTAATATTCTAGCAGTGTGGAACTTAGTCTTCCTTTCATAGAGCTGAAATTTATGACTCATGTGCTGCAGCAAATATATATTGTATAACGCATCTTTTGGAGAGGGTTGTATATTTGCATTTTTCCATTCGTCTCTTACTAAGAGCTGCAGTCTTTTCATAAATCTAACTGAATTCCTGCTGAATTAATATGTTTAATGCTTCTGGAATATGTGGTATATTTAAGTTAAGGCACCTGGTGTCCTTTTTACAGACAATTTGTATATTCTCACTAGTTAAAATTCTACTGTAACTTGTTCTTGTTTCTCTGCCACTTTGTTATACATGGTGGCTGTTAATTGGGCAACTCCTTGCTAGGATCATGATTGTGGTACAGGTTTATGTGGCAGGCGTTATGCATGATATGCAGACAGGAACTAGATGAGTAGATTTCTGTGTCTTCCACAAAAGTTTCTCTAGGCAAAGATGCTAACACTACATGATTTTTGTGGAGAGAATTGGAGATTATTTTTAAAGTATGCAGCATCTTCTTTTTATGGAACATGGAGATATTTCAATAGAATTATGGTAACAGCAAACTTGCAAGTTGCAGTTGTCAGTATGTCAAAAAGAGGGGCATCTAAAAATGTTAGATGTTGCTGGACTGACTTTTTTTAACTTCACTGTTGGATTTCTTGGTTTCAGAAGAAAAGGAGGAAGAAGATGAAACAGAAGATGCAGGTCTGGATGACTGGGAAGCTATGGTTAGTGATGAAGATGGAGAGAAAGGTGGGCATGTAAATACTAAGTGTATGTTTTTTCTGGTTAAGAGGCTTTGGGCTAAGTTTTCTGTTTCTACAGAAAACAATATTTTGCTTAGACTTTTTCTCTGCTCTGTTAGATAAACTGGGAGGTAAGTATGATGATAAATACATACAAGAATCTCTTCTCAAAAGCAGAGCTTTCAGAAGCCATGCAAATACTGCTTAAGACAACCCTTTGGAAATACTCTTATGTGGAGTTACCATCTAAAATTGGTTGTATTTTTTTTGTCCTTTGTTATGGGAGTAAAAATCCTAATATATGCTTAAACCATCTCTGTGAATTTAGGGAAACCTTTTACCTGGTATTGTATTTCTCTAGTAATCATTTCAAAGCTGTAGTATTTTTATTACGTGAATCTGGCAGCATCGAGGAGAGTACCCCTGCGAGAAGTTTTCAAAGAAGCGGGGGAATAAAATGGTGTGAAGGTTAAGTGTGCATGTGTTATAGTAAGTTCTGCTCTACAAAGAGAGGCTGAAAGAATTGGGATTGTTCAGCCTGGAATAGAGAAGGCTTTGGGGTGACCTAATTGCAGCCTTCCAGTACCTAAAGGGAGCCTACAGGAAAGATGGAGAGAGACTATTTACAAGACCATGTAGTGACAGGACAAGGAGAAATTGATTCAAACTGAGAGTATGTTTAGTTGAGATAGTAGGAAGAGCTTCTTTACTGTGAGGGTGGTGAGACACTGGAAGAGGTTGCCCAGAGAAGCTGTGGATCCCCATCCCAGGAAGTGTTCAAGGCCAGTTTGGATGGGGCTTTGAGCAACCTGCTCTAGTGGAAGGTGTCCCTGCCCTTGGCAGGGAGGCTGTAGCTAGATGGTCTTTGAAGTCCCATTCAGCCTAAACCATTCTGTGATTCTATGATATGCTTCTTTGAGAGGCAGGTTTAGAAGAAAGCAAAGAATTTCCAGAAACTAAATATTCCTGTGCATGTGTGCCAAGGCCATATTCTGTTTGTACTCAACAGCAATGTTTATGGGAAACTTAGGGCTGTGCTATAGTGCAGGGATAACTTCTCAGATACTTTCTTCCAGTGGTGGAGGAAAGTGTGTTTCTGTGAGCCGTCCTGAACAGGAGTTGATTACTGGACTTGGGCTTCCTTAATGTCTTGTTTCTTATGCTTAAAGACTATTTATTAGTCAAATACACTTGTGTATTTGATGAGTGATGAGCTTTCGAGTGTAATACTTGACATTCAGATACCTACACCAGAATGGATTTAATTCCAGCACAGGTGTGTTCCTCTGGTGCTTTTGAGTTCTTTTGAGTTCTCAAGGGCTGCTTGCCTCCTTGAGTGTTTGTTTTAATTTGGCACCACTGTCCTGGAGAGGACACAGCACTTCTTACTGTCTGGATTTGAAGGTTCTGCCAATGGGATACAGAAAAAGAGCCTTCCTTGGAATTAGATTTAGTCTATTACTAAGCTGATGGACTGTGAGTGTTGCAAGGAAACATTACTAATCTCTAAGAGCAGTGAGCATGCCACTCACTCATGTTGTAAGGAGGAGAATCTGTGGTTTTAAAGTCATCATCAGCTTGCCTTTTATAATTTTACAGGTGATTATAAGAGGGAAGATTTCAAAGAAAGAAAATTACATATTGTTAATTCTTTTTGTTTGTTTATTGAAGAATTCGTATGAAAGATGCTAATCTTCTCTGAACCATCTAAGAAAACCTGAAGATGAGTTTTTCTTTTTAATGGGTGTAAAAGAGTGTTCTGATTATTATGTCTGCTTAAATGTGCCTTCTTGATCAGTTGTGTACAGAATCCATATAACAATGATTTGGAGTATTTTGGCTTTATTAAAAAGGTGTTGGTGCGTTATTCTTTATGAACTGCACATGACTTTAAAAAATGTCTGAATGTTTGCAAATAATGTTAAACATAAGTGTGCTGATACGTAATTCTTCACTCCACCCTAAACTTGCTTTCTTTCTGGATTTGGAACACAAGCCAACAACTCTGAACATGAAACACTTTTTTTCCCTCTTTTTTTCCAACAATTGGAAGTTGAAAAATGATCTTGACAAGCACTTATTGTAGAACCTACTCTCAGTCCTCATTCTTCTCTGGTAGTCTCTTTTGCTTTTTGATGCCATCTCCCCCCAGAAGCATGAAGTTTAATAGAAAATTTTTACTTTACTCTTTTTTGTTTTTTTAGAGAGCAAACCTGTCCATATTGAAGTCAAAGATGTAAACGAAGTGGACGATGAAGAGGAGGAGGAAGAGGAAGAGGAGGAAGAGGAAGAAGAGAGTGAAGAATCTGAAGACAGTGAAGGCAGTGAAGATGAGGATGAAAAGACTTCAGATGAGAGAGAGCCAGACTCCCAAGCTATTGGAAAACAATCTATGGAAAAAAAGCCTAGCAAGGAAATTAGCTCTGATTCTGAGTATGACTCTGACGATGACCGCACTAAGGAGGAGCGTGCTTATGACAAAGCTAAACGGAGAATTGAGGTATTAGGATACACTTGGATTCTTGTGTTGTATAACAACAGATTAATTTCCAGTTAATTTTGTCAAATTTGTCAAAATGGTGGTTGTGTCAGGGCTAATATTTAAGCAGGTTCAGAAATTGTATTAATTAAGAAAAAAACCCCTTGGTTTTGTGTGAAGACAAAGTATTTGTTTTTAGGTAACTTGACCACAAAGATGGCAACTTCAGTGTTGTTCCCCTCCACCTCTATATCCCTTCTGGAAAAAGAGGCTTTTATTCTTTACAGATAGATATTTTCAAGTTCTAAAAGATGTGTCTAAACTGTTCAGTGCTTTCATGGCTGCTAACGTTCTTGATTTCCTCACCCAAGGTGCTTGTTCGGAATGCACCTTCAGCAAAGCTACTGTTAGTGGATATAACAACTTAGCCTACTAGACTGTTAGAAGAACCAACCAAACGAAAATGTAACTGTTAGTCAAAAATTTTTGATTTACCAAAAGAGGGATGACAGACGTTAAATTGCCTTGAAAATATAAGTCCCACAGCTAACTCTATGTTTGTATGTATGCCATCAAGTCAAGAGGTGAGCTGTGCTTTGGTTTATACTCACCAATTTTTACGTGTCTTTTACATAGAAACGACGAGCTGAAAACAGCAAAAATATGAACACTGAAAAGCTCAGAGCACCAGTTATCTGTGTCCTGGGGCATGTAGACACAGGCAAGACCAAAATTTTAGATAAGGTAAGGTGTGGAGTGCGAAAGCACTGCCTGTGCCTCTTGTTTTTAAGCATTTATTTTTTTGGTTGAAGACAAAAAAAATTAGAGTGTGCTCAGACGTAACTTTAGTCTCTTCTGTGTAAGTATTTCTGTTTTTTTTTTGTCTTTAGCTCCGCCACACTCACGTGCAGGACAGCGAAGCTGGTGGTATCACTCAGCAGATTGGTGCAACTAATGTTCCCCTTGAAGCTATTAATGAACAAACCAAGATGGTGAAAAATGTAAGTTACAGTACTTCAGTGACTGCATCTTAAAAAATGTGGACTGTAGACTAACAAAGACCTTGTGAGATTTCCTGAGAGGGACAGATGTACTTCACCATCTCTAATTTTGTGGTCAATTGTTTTTTAATTCCTATCATTCCCCCAGGAAAGGGGAGGTTGTCTCATTTTTCATGCATTTGATTTCAGTTAATGCATTGCTGTTTCTTCAGAAAAATATGCAAATAATGTTTACTCTGTTCTGGACAGCGCACATATGTACACAGACTGCTTACTTGTCAGTATTTTGATTGTAAATTGATACTCTTGAAACCTCTTGAGTATATTTTGTGTTAAAAACTTACCCTTTGCTGTGTGTGCTGAAATTTGGCCAGTTTCTGGGTGATGAATTTTATCGTGTTACAGAAATGGTAACTGTTCTGTGTAATTTGTTTTGGAAACTATATACTATTTTGCTTGCGGAAGCAGCTGGCTGAAAAGCCTTGGTGTAGTAATGGCTTTTTCCAAGATTTAACTCAACTTAGTAAACCTGTAAACTGAGGGGAGAGGAGAAAATCATCAAGACAAGGATGGTACATCTCACTCACTACCCTGAAATGGTTTTTCTTCTGTAGGCTGCCTTGTCTTACAGATTTTAGCTTATCTTGTGGTCAGTTGGCACCTGGAGGAATGTGCTGCATGATTTTTTTTAATGTTGAAGTGACTGCAGATTGATTTGGTTGATAGAGGGTGCTGGCCTTAAAACATGTATCTTGATTTTTGAAGCGCAGGCTGTCAGTAATGTTGCCAGCTCTTACTTTGTTCTTTTTTCTTCTTGTGTAATCTCTACAAGATGGCTAATATTTTGAAATGTTAGTTTGACAGAGAGAACATAAAAATTCCAGGCATGCTGATAATTGACACTCCAGGACATGAGTCTTTCAGGTAACGTTTTCTCACAATGTTGTACTTCTCAGAACTGATGGCAAAAGCATCTGGAGATATTCTTAGCAATGTGGTCTTTGCTTAATTCATTGTTTTAGTTCTCACTTGAAAAAAGTCCGACAAAACCAACTTAAAGTAGAGGAATTAAGTGGATTTGCTTCATTTGCAGGTGCTTTTTATATCTGGTTAATTGCTGGCCTTTTATAGCTGATTATTTTTCTGTCTTCGTGCCAATTGAGCCATGAATATCTGAAAAAGCATGTAAATAAATAGTTAGTGTAAGAGGAAAGATGGAAGCAGGAAGCTAGCTGGAGGAAAAAAGGTGAGGATTTCAGGTGACCTAAGTACTCGAAAAATGAAAACTTTTTCCCTAGTCTCTCATTCATAGTGTCCCAGTTAAGGTAACTGAGTTTGTAAGATTGGAAGCCACTAATTACGCAAGTCATCCGAGTCTTAGCAGAGATCAAATGCATTCTAGGAACTCCAGTGGCTTACAGGCAAGCCACTAAATCAGCTTTTAAGGGTAAAACATGACAAGCATAACTAAACTCACTGAGGTGAGATCTTGGATGAAATCTCAAAACAGAAGGATAAAGACTTTGATGTGACATTTTTCAGTAAAAACCTTTGTAAGCATTGAAATGCTGTGTTGTGGAGCACTTGGTCATTTTCAGATCAGTACTTTGGCATGGTACCTCTTACAGCTCTCCATCTGCTAGCCAGGTTTTGTTTGCCAACAATGATGAACAATGAAGTCTCTTTATCTTGTATTGTATAAAATCATGATAGTCATAGTGTTTATGCAGTATATAAAAAAAGTCTTGTTCAGGTTTTACATTCCTGCATTTCACTTCAGCTGTCTCAATTGTTGCTCATAAAATGACCAGAACATATCTTACATTGTAAAAATATAAAATAACATGAAAACTTTCAGGATAATAATAATTTCTTGGTTTTGCTTTAACGTATACGTTACATTTGCTTTAATGTATACAAAATACATTCTTTAATATATTTTATTAAATGAAAATTACAAAGTGTCATTTGAACAGTTTACATTTTTGGGGGAAATAACTGCTGAGCTTTAGCTTTGTGTTAGCGTAAGTTCGACGTTGTACTTGGTGTTTTTATAAAGGTTCTGTTGCTAAATGACTGATTTTTTTTTTTTCTGTCTTCTAATGTCACAGCAATCTAAGAAATAGAGGAAGCTCACTTTGTGATATTGCTATACTTGTAGTTGACATCATGCATGGTTTGGAACCACAGACAATTGAATCAATAAATCTGTTGAAATCTAAGAAATGCCCCTTTATAGTAGCTCTCAACAAGGTAGGCTAGATTTTTATTCTAATAGTATATTTCTCCACTCTGATATTGCATTTGTCAATCATCTGTTTTCTTCCTTGAACTGGAATTGTTTTGTGTAAAATCTGAAGGGGTGGTTCTTGGGTCCTGTGTGTTGCAGTTTTCTGTGTCCTTGATACCACAATGGCTCTATGGGAGCTTTGCAGAACAATCAGTTCTTGGAGTCCTGACTGGTAAACTTTGTTGCCTTATGTAACTTCTCTATAGGATTCACACTTCTGGAAGTTGTACTTCAGTTATGGGGTTTTTTCCTTGTGCCTGCTTACATAGATTTGTGTGCATTTTCTGATAAAATTCCAACACAAGCTTCGTGTTGATGAGTCATACTTTAGCGGCTGATACTGGTCAGTTTGACTTGAAGGCAAGCTGACTTTAGGCCATGGAGCAGTAATGTTGATCACTGGTGGGAAGTGTTTTAGGCTTTACAATATTAGATAGAAAATCAGCCAGTTATTTTCTGCCCTGTTTTTAGAAATCCTGTGCATGAGAAATTATGCTGCCTGTTTGTGATGACTCAATGAATTATTTTATATGTATGGAAATTACTCATGTCCAATGGCTTTGGAAGCCATCTGATATGCTGAGGAAGAGCTGTCAGAAGGCTATTCATGTGCAGTGTAAAAATTGCAATATACTTCAAAAATGAAAGGAGCATTAAGATTGAAGGTGGTTAGAACTGAGGAGGCCATTATCTCATTGCCAAAACCAGCTCCTTTTTGAAAGAACGCAAACAGCCTCTTGGATGGAGAGGTGGCCAGGCCTTATGGCAGAGTAGTAAAGAGTTCCCTCTAGGTCAGACCCTAAGACCTGACTGTCATTGTTGGCATCAAAGGCCTACAGTGAGCCTGAAATTAAATAGTTAAGAGCTCTTGCATTTTAAGTTAACAGTTGTATTATTTGACCAGGTTATAATCAATTCTTTTAAGATGTAATTTTGATTTTTGGACTAAGTCTGATTTTTGTAGATTTTTGGGCTAAGTCTGTCCTGTTTTGGCAGCTATCGTGGGGAAGTGTTTCTGAAATACAGCTGTGTCTTTTGAACAACCCCACTCTGGTCCCTTCTCTGTAGCAACATGGGAAAGAGTCCATATTTACCAGTAAATTTTAGAAGTTCTTTGTAAAACTAGTGTAGTTTCTTTTCAGGAAAAATCACAAACACCTCTGTGGTTTTGGGGTTTTTTGTGTGTATGTGAATGTATAAACAGGTCTCTTCTAATGTTTTATTTTAACCTTGGTGTAATTTATGCACATAAACTTTTTCCACATTAAAAAGATTACTATAGCTTGACTTTTTTAAATCTGAAGTAATATTGCTATCCTGTAATACTGCCTGACATAAACAGAGCTAAATATAGCAGCCAGAGCAAATAAGAACACTTTAATTTGATTACTGGAGCAGATAGATGGCTGGCTAAGTTGGTTGATAGAGTATTTCTCACTAATGATGTGGCATAAGCATAGAGACACCCTTTAGTAAGCTGCATAAGATGACATACTGTTGTATTTTCAAGATTGATAGGTTATATGACTGGAAAAAAAGTCCAGATACAGATGTAGCTGTCACCTTAAAGAAGCAGAAAAAGAATACGAAAGATGAATTCGAAGAACGTGCAAAAGCTATCATAGTGGAATTTGCAAAACAGGTAGGTTGGAATATTCAAGCTTCTTCGCTTAAAAGTGGTAGTAAAGAGGGGTGGGTGTGTGGTGTGGTTTGTTTTGGGTTAGTGGGGGTTCTTGTTTTGTTTTTTCCCCTTTCCTCAAAATAACTTGGAATATCAAGAAAATTGTTGCATCTTATACATTGGTGTTAACCTCTTGTAAATAAAATTTTGCATAATTTTAACTCTCCATCCTTACTGCTGGGTTGGAGAAAAATAGCTAATTTCTGTGCATGGTCAATGGAGTCATGAATAGCAGTTGAAGTTTTCTGTCCCTGTTCTCTTTCTCTTTGGGAATAGCCTGAGAGAATCCCATCTGTCTCTTTCTCTTGGATGCTGGCAGGGTATGAATCACATCAGTTCTGGGAACTTCCTCTGTTGGTGACATACAATGATGTCTAGAAGCTAGATGGGGTAATTAGCTTTGTAGAATTATCCCACACTGCTTCCAAGTGTGGATTGAGGCTTCCTGTTCCATAGCACGCTGTCAGTAACAGTGTTGGCTTTTTTAATTGGGCTTTTAAAAATGCAGTGGTACTTGCCTGGGGTTGAATGTTACTGTCAATACTGATGTGTATATGTGCTTTTCCCTATGTAACTGTTAATCCTGATTCCAGGGCTTGAACGCTGCCTTGTTTTATGAGAATAAGGATCCCCGCACTTTTGTTTCTCTTGTACCTACCTCTGCTCACACAGGGGATGGCATGGGAAGTCTGATAGCTCTTCTCGTTGAGCTCACACAAACCATGCTGACCAAGAGACTGGCTGAGTGTCAGGAGCTGAGAGCTCAAGTCATGGAGGTAATACAGCAACTCTTTCTTGGAATTCATATAGAAATTTCTCCCTTCCCTGCATCCTTCCTTCTGGAAAAAAATATGTGTTTGCAGTGCTTAAATAGGAAGTGAATTTTTTTCCCCTTTCATTCAGGTTAAAGCACTGCCAGGCATGGGCACTACCATAGATGTTATTCTGATTAATGGACGTCTGAGAGAAGGAGACACCATTATTGTTCCTGGGGTAGAAGGCCCTATCGTGACTCAGATTAGAGGTCTGCTGCTGCCTCCTCCTATGAAGGAGCTACGAGTTAAGGTATGGCAGCTGGTTACTGTACTGACATTTAGAACCAGGAAAAAAAAATCAGGCTTTATAAAAAGATAATGTAGTAGAATGTCATTATATGAATGGTATCTAAAGGGGCTTCAAGGGGAATGCAGGGGAAATCTGGTGTCTTTTTTGAAAATGTACGTGTATGTTCATGTTGGGAGTGTGTGTTGTCACAGCAGTGGCAAAGAGAATGATCACGGAATTACCTTGCAGTGAGGAGTAGGGTGTGTATGCTTTAATAAGGGATTCAAGTATGTGGCTACATGTAAGAGGGAGATACCCATCTCAAATGGAAACTGGAGCGTACTGGTACAGCAGCTTCTGAGTTAAAGTTATAATATTGGTAGAAGTGGTTTTTTAGTAACAAAAAACATACACGCTTACATTTGAGAAAAGTGAACACATGAGTTTCTAGGGTTGGTTGGTGAGTGGCAGTGACCAGGACTTCTGCAGCCTCTTGGCATTTTCAAGGGTGGTAGGTTCTGCTGCCCTAGCCTGAGGAGAGGCCCTGAATTTGAAATCCTTCCTTCATGGCTTTCCTTGAAATGAGGAGAAGACACAGAATCAAAAGGCTGTAAATAAATTAATACATATATTAAGATTAATGCATGCAGTTCAAAGATGATGAAAATAACTGCTTTGATGTTTCCTGTTTAAAAGGGAAGGAATAAATGTCTGCACAGACTTGTTTTAAGGCAAAGAAAACCATATAGATAAACTAGGTGAATGTAATGGGGTAGGCCTTTCAGGGTTGGGAACCTTGAGCTGGGGAAGTAAACCTAGGGTAGCTGTTGGGCTTTTTTGACACAGACAGTGAGGATGCATTTTAATTCAGCTTCTTCATGTGGAATTGTCATCCTTGAAATAAGACCCAGATTCTTGGGGTGGAAGGCTGAAGGATAGAGGCTTGCAGGAACAAAGTGCTTATTGAGGAAGGAAGCTGCTTTGCAGTTTTAAGAAAAGGATGGGACATCTAAATAAAAGAAATTAGGAAACAAACCAGAAAATCCTTCCAACATCAATTTAAAGATTTAAATTTTCTTCAGAAGTAACTGGTTTTATTATGTCTTAGAGCCAAGCCCTGAATGTGACATCTTTTGAGGTTCCCCTGGATGGGGAGAAAACCTGGGAAATTGTACATGGAATGAAGTACATGAGAAGGCTGGATGGCCTCCAGTGGGAGAGTGAGGCAGCCCTGCCTGCAGAGAGGCTTGGGCTGTGTGTCAGCTAAGCTTTAGTGTTTTTGTTAAGCTTGTTGGCATCTTCCCATCACTTGCCTATGGGGCTGAATTTGTGGGCTTTATTAGTGAGTAGATGCCTATTGTTGCTTGCTTTTTTCTACTATGTGTTCCTTTTGGCCCCCTGCTTTGCTTTTGGAAGATTTCCTGTGCCCTGCCCACCTCAGCAGGAGTGCAGGGGGTATCTGAAGTGAGAGGAGCAGGAGGACTGAAACGTGCAAGTGCAAAGCAAAGACAATCATGATGAAACTTGGGAGCTGCTGCATTTCACTGCTCCCCGCTGTATTCTTCAGCTGCTCAGCACAGAACTCTTTGCTAGTGTGTATATTCTCTTTTTCAGAACCAGTATGAAAAGCACAAAGAGGTTGTTGCTGCTCAAGGTGTGAAGATTCTTGGGAAAGATTTGGAAAAAACATTGGCTGGTTTGCCATTGCTTGTAGCTCATAAAGAGGATGAAGTCCCAGTCCTGAAGGTGAGGTGGCTGATGTTGAAGTACAGCACACTGAGGGTGACTTTAGCTCTCTGAGGATGAAACTCAAATGTTGAGAGCTCAGTTTGCAAATAACAACTGTGTTTTTTGATTGTTTTAAAAACTGTTCCAGTAACATGTTGTAGCCTTGTGCCCATGTGAAGCTTTGGTAGTGTGATGTTTTTAGTATCTTGGCCATTAGTTTTTTCCCTGATATTTTGCTGGGGTATCTCTGCTGCTAGAATAAGGTTTGAAAACAAGTGTTATGGTATAGTTTGACTCTGTTAATTACTGATTTGGTATTTGTAGTAATTTATGGATATATTCTAATCAAATTATATTAGGTACATATCTACTAGTGGAGTTCTGCAAACTCTCCTCATTGCAAGGTTAATTTAAGACTTTCGTAATAAATTTCTTTTGTGACTTACATGTTAAAAATGATAGAGGAAAGGATGTAGCTATCCTAAACTCAAAACTGCTCCATTTGCCTTCTCCAAAGGCAGGAAGTTAGTTTGCTAATTTAATTTACATGTTGCCAATTTACACATTGCTAAATTACTTTTAATCATAGTCTTCCTTTAGTCTTCTGTCTACTTATTTGTGCCTTTGAAGGGAAGTTAAACTTTTGGGATGTCCAAACACAGATCTTGTTGCTGGGTCCGTATGAGTATTTACTTCAAGTGTACTACTGGTAGTAGATAAACAATGGATAAAAGTCAGTGGCAAAACCCATTCATCTGCCAGAGGAAGAGACTTAAGTGTTTGAGATTAGAAGGCATAGGCTCTAAAAAAATAAATGTGTTTTTTTCACTTCTCTAAAAGCAACAAATTGGCTTTGCTGCTCTTGCATCCTGTTTGGTACCCAGGCCTAAAGAGTGTTCAGGATCCTTTCCAGTTCATGGTTTTAGGTGTCAGCTTTTGTCATTGACCCCATGGCAGCTGAGGCCATGGCCACACAATGTGAGCCATGTGTTTGCTCAGCCTTGCCAGCAGAAACTTGTACTGCTGGGGAAAGTGATGTGTAGTTTGCAGAGAAATGTTAGCAGCTCTGAAGGTGGGCATCTGCTCAGTTTTATTTGATCATCTTCCTACAAGATCCTCAGGTCTAGTTCAGCTCAGGCTTTTCTAATGCCAGAAACAGTCAGTATCTCACAGGCTGTGTATGATTTACACTGCAGCTCTGTCTCTTGGGACCTATCACCATGGCTGTTGCCTGTTTTCAGCAGCTCATGAACAGGAAGATTTTGTACCTGAGGCATAAATAGCAAGAGAACTAAAACTTGCTTTTTTCTCTCCTGATTTTTTTTTTTTTTTTCCTATAGGATGAACTAATACATGAACTGAAGCAAACACTGAATGCAATCAAATTAGAAGAGAAAGGTGTTTATGTCCAGGCTTCTACTTTAGGCTCTTTAGAGGCATTACTTGAATTTCTTAAAACATCAGAAGTGCCAGTAAGTACTACTGTGCCATTGATTCTGTGTTTAGTCAGTAAACATTTCCTTTTCACTCAGAGATTAGTGACTTGATTTTTGTGGCTTTCTTCAACAGTATTCAGGAATTAATATAGGTCCTGTCCATAAAAAAGATGTTATGAAGGCATCAGTTATGTTGGAGCATGACCCACAGTGAGTACCCTTGCTTTCTGTGCTGATCAATGTGCAGTGGTGCCCGCTCTGGGTTTGCGGCGAGCCTGCTCAACTGTTGGGCTCGCTGTTCCCTGCAGGTACGCCGTCATTCTGGCCTTCGATGTGAGGATTGAACGGGACGCGCAGGAGATGGCTGACAGCTTAGGAGTTCGGATCTTTAGTGCTGAAATAATTTATCACTTATTTGATGCCTTCACAAAATATAGACAGGATTACAAAAAACAGAAACAAGAGGAATTCAAGTAAGTATGAGCAATTGCATTCTGGATGTTTCCCAAATAAGTGTCTCTCTGATTTTAGTATAAATGAAGCTGTATTTAACTACTTGTTTGCTTATTACTTAGCATATGGTTCTAATGGAATGGGAGGAGAGAAGATGGTAGGACAATAAATTGATAGTTTTCAAGAATTCAGGGCTCCAGTCTAATTGTTTAGATCTGGATTAGGCCTAGTAGGGTGAGAGCTATGAAAGCTGTGCAGTAGATGCAGTAGATTCAGCTAGAACAGTTGTGTAATATGGAGTGTTTTTATTAGTTTGCTTTCTATACTTGGCTTCTCTTCCTAGATTGTGGCAGATGGGTTAGTCTTGCAGAGTTAAAAAACAAAACTAAAAGGATTTGGATTCTATTGTTTCATATTCATGTGATCCCAGTGTAGAGGGCTTAATTCTGACTGCAGTAACATGAATATGTGATCATTCAAGGATTTATAGGGACCCAAAATTAATTTTTGGAATTCTGTGTCATTGGGTGGCCTTCAGTAAAATAAGGACAGTGAAAATAAATGAAAATGTATTTAGTTTCATATTGACCCCAACTTGAGTTTGTTTAGCTCAGCTTTTAAATGTATTTGTTCACTTGGTAAAAAAAAAAGAACTTGAAATTCTGGAGTTCAGGCAGCAATATTTCTATTCTGTGTTCTTGTGAGGCTGTAATTACACTGAAAAATTACTACTCCTTTGGTCTTGGTCGAAGTTGAGCGCTCAAGCCTGTCAAATTAAAATCCATGCCAGGCATGAATGATTATTACTCCCTGTAGTTCTTGAAGAACAGGTATGGACTAGAATTGGCAAGATTGGAAAAGAGGTTTTTTCCTGCTTTTTTCCAAGTAACACTCCTAGAATGAATGCCCATGAAGTGTGGGAGAAGGCAGAACTGTTAATGTTACACTGGAACAGTGGATGTATCTTTCAAAGTGCCTTTTCTTGTCATCTTCCAGGCATATAGCAGTGTTTCCATGCAAGTTGAAAATACTTCCTCAGTTCATTTTCAACTCTCGTGACCCAATAGTGATGGGTGTTGTGGTGGAGGCCGGCCAGGTGAAGCAGGGGACTCCTATGTGTGTACCTAGCAAAAATGTAAGTAAGGGTCTCTTCCCACTGCATGTTTGATGCAGCTGGTAGTTCCTGGGATGATGCACCATGGAGTGCTTGCATGCTTTTCCTCAGTGCACAGATTGTTGGTGGGAAGTGAGGGTCAGACTTGCAGATCAAGTCTTTCTTCTGGTGCTCAAATCTCTCACTGCTTTCTGCTAGAAGAGTTGAGCTCTGAGCAGGGCACAGGAAGTGTGGCTGGAGGGCACCTGCCAGTTCTGTGCTGTGGTATTGAGTAATGGGCAAAATTGTCCTACCTGGAAGCTAAAAAAGGGGAGAACCAAGTCTTGACATTTTAAGGGCTAAACGTTGACATCCCAGTTGAGCTGTGGGAGGTTGGTGTCCCAGCACTTGCTGTGCTGTACATTTTGCCTGCCTGTGCTGAGGCGGCAGCTCTGCCAGTGCCGCTCTTCCTGCAGCAAGTCTGTGCCTACAAACAGGAGTTTAGAGAAGGGTGCATGCACAGAGCTTTGGTGGATGTGTTACAGCTGCCTCATTGTATTACAGTTTGTTGAAATTGGAATAGTTACAAGTATTGAAATAAACCACAAACCAGTGGATGTTGCAAAGAAAGGCCAAGAAGTTTGTGTTAAAATAGAACCTATTCCTGGGGAATCACCTAAAATGTATGGACGACATTTTGAAGCAACAGATATCCTCGTCAGCAAGGTAAGAGCAATCTGCATTTGTGGAGAGGGCTTAGGACAGAGTGGCAGCTTGCTTGAAGTGGAAATGTAGCATGAAGCCTCAAAAACAGGGAAGGAGCCTTCTGTCACAGACTGACATTCACTTGGGAGGGTGTGTGTGGCATCGTGGAGCCCAGGTCTCTGGAGCCATGGTTTGTGGATTGTAGTGGTGCCCCTGCAGCTCAGAGCACCTGAGAGGGCAAAATGCCACACTCACTATTTGCCAACTGTTTGTACACAGCTCAGCAGTCCCCCAGGGCACCACAGCCTGTGCTTGAAATTGCACAACGAATAGCAATCCTCCAGTTGCTCAGACTGTGGGGCACTGGGCTTGAATGAGGAGATGATCCTTTGCTCCATCTTTTGCCGTTGGAAGTAAAGCCCCAGCTGTCCACCTTCCCAACTGCTTTATTCACCATGCCATAGGACACCTCCTGCCACACACGTGCTGGGGGCGTGTGCCCACAAATGAAGGGCCTGGGATAGGGACAGGCTGGGGTGCTGGTCCTGTAGGCCCTGGTGGAAGCAGGAGACGTCTCCAATCCTTGCATTACTGCATAAGGAGTGGGATGGTCTGTCCAGCTGCAGCCCCTCTAGACCAGATAGGGGACACAGTGTGAGGAGAAATGAAGGGAAACAAATAGATTGGGTCATTCAGCTGATCAGCAGCAAATGGGGGCTTAGAATGAGTTTACCTGGTGTGCAGACTGCCCTTTCTTCAGAACAATTTTCCAGTGTGCTGAAGGCTGCTGTTATTTCCTGTGTTTCTGATGGTTTGTCTCGTGTGTTGCAGATCAGCCGTCAGTCCATCGATGCTCTGAAGGACTGGTTCAGGGATGAGATGCAGAAGTCTGACTGGCAGCTTATAGTAGAACTGAAGAAAGTGTTTGAAATCATCTAGATAACTTTGACAGCAATGGGGAGGCAGGAATAAACGCACTCTTCCTGTTACTAAAAAAGTTACCAACAAAGTCCTATATTGAAGACAGTGTTGGATATATGTTTGGGAGGAAAATATGTGGATAAAATGTTTTCCATGAGAAACCAAGAAATTTACACTGGTTTGACAGTGCTCAATTTACATGTTCCCATGGTTCCAATGTGCCTGTTCACCTCTCCTACTTCCCTTCCTAATACTGGCTGCTGTTTTAAAGTTTGCCCTTCCTTCTCTTACACCTTCCTTCCACCCTTTTCCCCTCCTTCTCTCCAAAATAAAATAAATTGAATTTTTATTACAGAACTAAAGCTCTTTCACTTTTATACTGATGAGAGCAGTACTGCAGTATTTGATTAACCAAGCTTCTGCAGACTTTGTGATTCTTGGGACATTTTTGATGTAAGAAATACTTCTTTATTTATGCATACCTCTTTCCTTGACTTTCTTTTCCAACATTCTTCTGCTTTGTGCCTATAGAGTTTTTTTAAATAGAAAATTAGGCATTTGGGTATCTCTGTATTTGCTTTGTGTGAAACAATGTTGTAAAGCATAGCTGCCCACCTTTTACTGCTTGTACAGTTCATGGAAGTCAACCTGTAATCATTATAATGCAGAGCCACAAATAAAGGAGATGGACATAGCAGCCCATTTGTTTTACAGTTTGCTTCAGTAATCAAAATTTCACTTCATGGGCTGTGGCAAATGTGGAAAGGCCAGGCAGGGGTCCTCTTGCCTCCCTCTGCTTGGCAAAAGGGTGGAGGCTGTTCCAGCCAACGCGTTTCCTCCTCAGAATGCACTTCCTGTGTGCGCCAGGTGGTGACGTCAGTGTTCCCGAGGCGCGGGGGGGACAGGCCAGGTGTTCAGCACGGCACAGCTCCCGGAGGTCAGAGCTGGCATCTCTTCTCCAGCTGCTGCTCAGGGGTGTGAGCACCTGCCAACAGCTGCCGGCCGGGAGCTGTGACTTTGGATGCTGCATCACAGCCGTGGAGTCACCTGACAGCGAGGGACTGAACCAGCTCCAGCCTGGATGTTTGTGATGACCAGGAGTCAGTCTGTAATCCCAGCATTTTCCTTGCCCCCCTTACCCTCTGCCTCCCTGCCTGGGATGACAGCTTGATGTATTCTTTCTGAGGCTGTCTCTGGGTAACTCACAGCTCATGCTGCTGGGAGCAAGACGTTCTTCAAAAGCACAAGCTGAAACAAAATCAAGGATCGTTTATGCAGCTGAGATTTTTAGCATTTAAGATACTTACAAGAGTTTAACATTCAACACACAGTTTGATCAGATTTCTTCTGTCACTTGAATTACTTTTTTTTTTTTTGTTGGAAAAATCTGAATGTTATGATTGAGACTATGTGGACTCCATTACAAAGGAACATTTAGTAACTCACCTCCTTTGCAAATGGAATTTAACTTTCTGGATTTTTTTTTGTTAGACTTTAAACTTGCCATTGGAAAGGACCTTTTCACTATGGTTGGTGTGTGGTGCAACTTCCCATCAGTGGGTGAACACAATGGTCAGAGGGAGGAGACTGCATTTAATTGTTAAAATTTTCTTTTGCAAACTATGCAATCATGAAAATTACACTAATAAAAAGTTCTTAAGAACACAGACGTCAAAGAGTGTGGTCAACGTATTCTTCTTTGTTCCCTCAAATCCGTAAGGGTGTTCTTCGCATAGGTAAAAACTGCAGGAAACAGATATGCTCCTTTGGCAGGTTCCTGTTCTGGAACTTAAAGCAGCCTTCCCGTTAATTAATGCTGAGTCCTTTTGAAGATGCCAGCTGTACATCTGTCTGAGTGCCAGTTCCAAGAGCAGGGCTGAACCCGAAACCTCACTGGTAAAACACCTGCTTGAGTTCCAGCAATACCTGCCTGGCTGAGAGCAGTTGAGGTGCTGGTTTATCTAACCAAGGCGAAAAGGCAGCTTCAAAAGCAGGAACTGAAGGGGCTCCAAGAGACCCAACCTAGAAACCAAGAGGTTCAGACAATGCCCATCTCTCTAGACATGTATCAATGACTGGATGCAAGGAAATGAGCACCATCAGGTGTTATCCACCTGGCTCAGCCCCCCAGCCTGCTCAAGGTCCCCGCTGTCTCAGCCCTCCTCGTGCTGTGGGAGAAGCTCCGCTCCCATGGGCACCACTGGGCCTGTGTTTGGGAGTTGCCCTGTGCCTCTCTCCTATGGAGGGGCCCAGCACTGGGCTCAGCACTGCTGCTGCTGCCCCTCACCAGTGCTGAGCAGAGGGAACAAGCTCCTGCCTTGACTCCTGGGGATCTTCCTCCTGCCCAGGCCTTACTGCAGAGCTGGCCCCTCCCTCCCTGGGAGCAGAACCTGGCACCTCTGTGCTGAACTTCACGGGGTTCCCAGCACCGCCTGGGTCCCTGGAAGCAGCGCCCCCAGCCTCTCAGAAACGTGCTGAGGCTGCACCACGCCTTGCCCGGGTCCTTAACAAAGGTGATGAATGGGACTGGACCTGGTCCTGGCTCTGGGTTCCACTTGGGCCCGGCCCCTAACAGCGCTTTGTACCAGTGACTGCCCAGTTTTCAGTGAACTTCCCTCTCCAGCCTGCACTACATCAGCTTCTCCCTGAGGATGGTACAGGAGATTTAACGAGAAGCCATACTGAAGTCAAGGGAACTGACATCTGCCCTTTCCTCATCCATCACCTGGCTGTAGAGGTTGGTACCTCTGCCAGTGTGTGGCAGGAGGAAGCCAAGGTCACACCTAAAGCTAAAACCCTGCTGTCACTGCTGTAAGCTGTGCTGCAGATGTACCACACAGCTTTCTCTGCCCCAGCTGTACTGGCAGCAGCTGCAGCAGCACCTGCCCTGTGCTAGGCAAGGTGCTTCCATTTAAGCCAGTGGTGCAAATACTGCTCCAGGGTTATCTCCAGCTTGCATTCCTGAAATTCTATGCCCAGCATTATGTGGGATACTTCTCACCTTCCCCCATCATTTCTTCAGCAGAGATTTTTCTTACCAACTTGGTTTTTGTCAAGTGCTCTTCATTCTCTCCAGGTCCCTGAACAGCCTTGTTCAACATATTGGGCCAAATACAACTGTGTGAGGCTGGTGCACACCTGCAAAAACTAGAGTTGCCCAAAACATGAACTGCAGGGATGCAAGCTCACCCTCCAAGCAGGGACAGAGTGATGGGATGGTTTATTTTGTCTCAGCTGCTCCCAACAACCTATTTTGTTATGCTGCACGAAGGAAATGCGTGCCACAGGCTGGGGAGAACGGTGGTGTTTCACACGTGGCTCTGTCTTGAGTAGGAGCAAGGCAGAGGATGGATGCAGGCTTGACCAGTGCTCCGTGCTGGCTACTCCCCGCTCCTTTACAGTGCTACTTTGGGGTGACTTGCCTTCCTCCAGAAGCACGTGAGAGGGGAGAGGACACCCAAGGTCAGACAGCACCCAGGCTTCAGCTGACATCCTGTGTGCTTCAGGACTGGCTGGGCCACCCTGGCTTGAGTCTTTGAAGGATGAAACTGAAAATGAACTAATATTCTTCCCTCAGCTTAAAATCTGTAATAAAGTTAGTGAAGAAGAAACAAAAGTGGCCAGGTGCCTGTACAGCAGCCTCCTCCATGTGCTGAGGGAGGCAGTGCCACTGTGTAAAACTTTGTGAAATGAATCAAAGCTGCAGCTTTAGTTAAAGGGGTTCACTATATTCAAACTGAAGCATCACAAAATAGAATCAGTACAAAAATATACATACAGTTCTTTATTAAACAACTGTAAACACTTCACTGTAAAAATCCATAAAACTTTATAAACAAACATTTTGTAAATAGATTCTATACTACAATAAAAGAATTTTAACACAATTATTTACATGCAATACTGACAAATTTGGCACTTTCTGAAAAGAAATGTACAAAACACTTTGTTGTTTAAAAAGAAATTTGAAATTATAAAAACTCAGGGCATTACTATCATGCACTTTGCAAATACCTCACAAGCACTTATGGCACAGCTAGCAGAGAGCTCCAGGCTCTCATCAAGCTCTTTACTACAAGTTCAGATAACTTTTAATGTGCTTCCGTAAGTTTGTTGTAAAACTACCTGAACATTGTCAAGAATGAAGTCAAATGCCATATTCCAAACTGACTCCACAGATGACTGCATCAACCTGAGGGGGAAAAGGAAGAAGAGGCTGAAAATTACCATTACAGAACCAGTCCTTTTTACAATCACTTTTGGTCTTCACACTGGAAAACAAGATCACAACAGTTTCTCACGAATGGAATTTTGATTCAGTCCTGGTAAAGCCCTCCCTCTCTACTAAAACACACCAAGCCTTACTTAACAGCACGAATTCCTGGTGTGAGCAGTGTCACAGCAGCTTCTGAATGCTGGCACCTGGCAGTGGTGTGAGCCTCTGAATTAAGGGGTGGGTGACCTTCCACCAACTGCATACTGAAGAACAGAAATGGCAAGCTTCTGAATCCTGATCTTTACTTCCTCATCCCAAGACAGAGATGCTATTTCTCTATTTCTAATAAATGCCAAGTGCAATCAGGACATTTAAATAATAGGGTTTGGGGCACTGTATTATTTTTATATATTCATTTTTTTATTTTTTATATTTATTGGTAAAAACAAAATCCACAGAGAACTACGAGTTCCCCCTATGATGTGAGTTACTCTTATGATCAGCAGCTACAAGAAGTGAATGAAGGAACTGCCCAAGGAAAACAAAGCAGCTCTGCACTCTCAGTCTCCCTTCTAGATCCCTGTACTGCAGGAGAGCAGAGGGTTCCCACACTCAGAGCTCTGGAAGGTGTAACATCATGGGTGAGTGTGAACCCTTTGGACAGACACACTGCCATCAATGCAGATCCAACACACAGGGACCAGGAATGGGACATTCTGACAACCCTGAAGAGTTTTATAAACAATTTACTATACAGATTTTATGAAATAGCTCATTGCACTGTGTATTTTGCATTTTCCAAGGCCTAAAGATATCCCATAATACAAAAGTCCAGTGAACTTTCTACACTTCTGTAGTCTTTTTGGTTTTGATTCATTGTGTGAAACGTACTTTGCAGATCTAAAACCTAGAAAGCTGAGCCCTCATGGTTAAGCTTTAGTTAGTAAGCAAGTCATAAATGGATTAAAACCTCGTAACTCATGGGAAGAGTAATAGGAGCACAACAACAAAGTAACAGGAATGGATTTAAAGGCTGGATGTGAGACAGAGCCTGGATACAGCAAGAGAATGGAATTGGGTCTAAAGATGCCATGAAAAAATGAGTAAAAACAGGATGAAGAAAAGGGACAATGCTGATGAAAACTACCATCTTTTTCTAGAAATTGCTGCCCAGAGAAGCAATGAATTCCCCAGCCCTGAAGTGTTCAAGGCCAGGCTGGATGGAGCTCTGAGCAACCTGGTCAAGTGGAAGAAGTTCCTGCCCATGACAGGGGAGTTGGGCCTGAGTGATCTTTAGGCTCCCTTTCAACCCAAACCATTCAGAGATTCTACGAATTACTACTAAATATTACTCTTAATTTTTCACAAATTACCTATTTTAACACTCCAACTCCTTCCCTCAACCCCAGTTTTCAAGCTTAAAACCACTCATCAGTGGAATGTCTAATGGGTTAATGGGCTCACAATGCAGCATCTAGTGTATAAATTCTAACAAAAATAGTCTGAAGTTCACAAATACTAGCAATTAAGTTACCTTTTCATGTACTTAACAACCAGATCTAACTTTTCCAAGTCTTTTTCTTCTATTAGATCAGTACAGTATTTCACAACCTGTAGTATGTCTTCTTCCATAGGATCTATAATAAAAAAAATTTTAAATGAGGTCTTTTCTCCAAGTATACTTAGAACATAATCACAGAATAATGGGAATACAATAGAAAGAATTTCTGCAGTGTCAGCACATCAGGGGCCAACTTGACAATTTCTGTACTCTCACACATCTTCCTGACATCAGAAGCTGTGCACATAACAGGACTGCAGGGTCCTGAAATACCTGTCTTGTAGACATCTTTTTTTTCAGTAAGAACAACAGACAGCAAAGCTAGCAGTAACCAAAGGGTAAAGAGACTGGGTTTTAGAATGCAATGGCTGTTTTGAAACTCTTAGGAGAATAATAATGTCTAGGGCAGGCAGGTCAAATTTCCCAAGGTTTGAAGGAGTTGCTATTCATTTGACCTAATTCAAATCACAATTTAGCAAGAGTGTCACAGTTGCACAGGTTTTGGGTTTGTTTTTTTTTTTTTTTTTTTTATCTAGTGTTCTTCCCAGCATTTATTTTGACAAAACCCCCAAACTCTGCACTCCTTTGCCTCTAAGAAGAGATCTTCAGAGAAGAAATTAATTCCCTTTCAAGAACTTTCATCTTAGGGGTTGCGATATGTTGGAAAAACACAGTAAACCTCAGACCCAAGTAACACCAAGGCACAGGACAATGGCCAGACACATGGCTTGAAGAAGATCATGTTACTTTTCATGATGCTAAGAGGAGCTGGCAAAGCCACAGAGTAACAACTGGTAGAAAGAATCAAGTTTTTCCAAGACTGCCAAGGCAGTAAGACTTCGAGACTACTGTGAAAAATAAGCAGCAAAAGGAAGAGTGAAGGAGAAAGGAAGTACAAAAAGCCTACTGAAAGCAGTTTTGTGACGCACTGCAAGATCACCCAGTGTGACATCCCTCACCTGAGATAGTTGTGATCCACTCTTTCAACAACGTCTTCACATCGTTGAATTCCACAGCTCCAGCGAGGTTTGGGGCCTGTGGCCTGAAGGAGCCCGGCTGCTGCTCCGTCTGCAGAGCTGATGGGCCCGGGGAATCCGAAGTTGATGGAACTGCTTCTGCCTGTCCCAAACATGGAAGTGGATAATGCTCAGTATGACAAATATGGGAACACCATATACATACAGAGGGAAGTGTCAGTGAAGAATCCAGTGAAGAAGAATAGCAACCTGAACTCAGTCTAAAGAAGCAGACACAGCTTTACCAAAAGTTGTTCGTGTTAAAAGTACCTGAGCAGCTGTTCCTTCTTGTTTCAAAAAGCCATCTATTAGCTTCTGTGGGCTTCCAGATGCAGCTGGCACGTTTTTTGCAGGACTACCAATAAGTTTGTTTTTCAAAGGACTCTGAATCTTTTTCACAGGACTGACTGGATTTTTTTTTCGTATTTTTTTCTTATTTTTCATAGTTGTATTCTTCAGGTGTAGGAAAGGATTTTTTGACACTGAAAAACACAGGAATAGTCAGTGGTTGACACATTTAAAATTTAATACTTCTCCATCGAAAGGGGACTCTGTATCTCTCACAAAAATCTAATGATCACTTAAGAAAACACAGCCTAGATAAAGCAACTTCAACACACACACCATTGCATATTTGAAAAGCACTGTTAGACTTTCAGTGTATGCCGAGGACACTCAGCTATTCATAAGCTTTTTAATGTGAGCATTTCAGTACTTGAATGCTCACATTAAGCAGCTGGTGAAATCTGAATCTCCTGGACAAACTGCCTCACCTCAGTCAGAGCACTGTCCCAGCAGTGTTAGCAGCAAAGCCAGCAGTGTAAAGCCCCCACAATGCTTTTATCACAGTTTATGAAGGAAATGTCTCTCATTCCATCATTCTAACATATCTGCATTAATCCACTGGCTATGAAATCAGGGTGTGATTATAATTACAATGCAGTGTTTAACTGGCAATCAAGCCAATAACATTTACAACCTACTTTTATGACAAAGCATGCTCACAGGGAATTAGTCTTATTTCTTTCTACTGATTATAAAAAGGAGACCTGGATGATCAGCCCAGAGTAAACCCAGCTGACTGTCAGACATTCAGTGAGATGCAGGGTATCTTTCTCTAGCTGCCCCAAAACCCTGCCAGTGCTATGGGTTTCAGGGAACCATGAGAATGCTCCCTGAAAAGAGTTTAATTAACTTAAGAAAGTGCAATACTTTAAATCACAAGACACATCAAGTTTGGATTCCATTTGGCAAACATATGGATGTGGGGAAGCTTAGTGCCACAGCCCTCATGAATTGAATTAATCGTTCATTTGAGTAAAGCTGGGCACCTGTTTGCAAACTGAAACCACAGCTGGTTCTAACTGACAGTCTGTCAAAAATAAATACAGAGATTCAGTTCAACACAGCGTCTTCAGAGAAGCTTTGGTTGTATTTTCCAGTTTGTTACTTAGGGTTGCATAGCTGTTTGGAGAGCAAACAACCTCCTATACCAGAAGACTACTACACAACTACGTATTCTCACCTAAAGTGTTAGCAGGCTGCTGCTCTGATTGCTTCTGCCTTTGATCATATGCATCTTTCAGCTCTGCTTGCAACTCAGCAGGTAGTGCAGAAAAAACCTCAGGGTCCACCTGAACAGTAACAAAAGATTAATTTGATTATTTTAGCAGTGTGCAGCCCCATTTGCTTCTTTCTAGGTCACTCACATGAGAAAGGTATTTACATTTTATGCCAAGCAAAAATAAAAGAGATATAACTGAAATACTGTAAAGCACATAGTACATTTTCTTTGTATATTTTAGTTGGTAAAACCAACAAAATGGACATTTAATATTACTCTATTTATTAAAATTACTATTATGAGCATATAATGCACTAACCATCTTTACCCACCTATTGATACCCAGTTCAGCTGCGTTAAGAGCAAGATTAAGCCTAACCCAGAGAGCACTCCCTTCAAATTTCAAAACACAAACATTGTGACCACCACAATTTTGTTCCTCCTTTTCTTCTGATACTTCTATTTCCTGCAAGCTGATATATAACTCAGAATATTCTTGGAAATGGTATCAGTTCTTTAAGGACAGGAAAAGCCAAGTCCAGCTATGTCATATTTTGAATTAGCACAAAAGGGTTTAATCTTTCTAACAAAGCTGTCCACCACTTGCTTGACTGATAAAAGCACAGTTCCTTGCAACTGTCCCAGGGACTTGGATTCTAGATAGGAAATAATTTGATGCCAATTGCCAGACACACTCATATGGGCAAAATAAAATTTCTTGTATTATCAGTTATTTTTTTCTCATTGCACATCTGAAGTAGCCCATCAGTGACAGACTCATCTTGTTTTGGAGTTTTCCATTATAATTAGACAACGTTTTCAATTCATAATCTTCAAAATCTAATTCAAAGCAAAGCTATCATTTAGTGGATTAAATCTGTCAGTGGGAGAGAGTGCCCTTCATTTCACTGGTAAAATTCAGAGATGAACAGAAACAACAAAAAATTGGTCAAAACTACAATTACTATGCTAAGAGTACAATGCAATTTCTATCATTATGTGAGATACTGTTTTATTACATGTCAGTCTGCAAAGGTATTAAAATTTATCTCTTATTTTCAATAGAGATTTCTTTTTTTTTAAACCAAAACACGTATGCTATGTCAGGGAGGTACAGTGTGCTATTCACACACATGATGTCTAAATAATACAGATCATAAACACGACTGTGCTCTTACAGGTTAGAATTCATCAATTTAGCACAAGTTTGTTTCTTTTTCAGAACTCCATGAGTCAACTTGAATTTTTCACCACACAGAATGTGTACTAATTGAAGGAGGAAACAGGAACAGCTCTGACCTCAATTACCATATACATTGTGCAGAAAAAAGCACTATAGTGAAATGCAGCCAATGACATCACAGGTGTAAGTTATCTTTTTAAGTACAAATTTCACTTCATAAAACTTTTTTTAAAAGTTTAGTGCTCTGTGGTAAAGCATTCGACAGTCAAGGATTTGGAATGCTCGGAATTGACACTGTTTTTTGTGTACACCACTTATTTAATGCAGAAATAATGCAGTACATGAACTGGATACATTTTTATTATTCGCCCATCACTGCTCTCTCAGATGTAACATGGAAAAATTCAATTAAAGGAGCCATCAGTTGAATTCACATGAATTGTCTAATATAACTGGAGTTTCAAGTAACTTTTGCACAATGTCCTAACACTGTCACACAGGTATCTGAAAGCTTTCACATTTTGGACAACCTTAGTTTTACAGAGTTATGGGTGACCTCAGCATATACAGTTATCAGTATTTCTGACGTGCTTGTATCAATTTCCTTAGGAGGAATCTGTACCACGTGAAGACACTGTAAGGATTAAATGAAATCTTGCCACCACTAATTAACACCATTATTACAAATGTCATCCATTTCTATGCATCTGTAATCTTTATGTTTTGCATCCTATGCTTCTGCAGGATCCAGGCTACAGAGATATACAGCTATTCTACATTTTAAGATTACTTCAGCAACTGATGGAAAGGAATGCAACCTATCTGGATTCCTTTCACAGGAGAACTTTACCTCACAAAGGAAATTTTCCACGTGTTTTCTAATGAATAAATCACTGTCAGCCAATTAGCTTTGCACCTGATCATAAAACTCAGCTCAGACAAAAGGAATGAAGAGCTGCAAAACAAACCTTATTAAGCTATGAAAAGATGGCAGGGTGTAATCTACATCTGATGTAGATAAAGTACTCATTCTGGAGTGGTTGGCAGGATTTCTATACCCAAAACCTATTACTACTCATTTCCCTGCTTCATGGGCCATGAGGTAGATTTAAATGTTTGTGTGCAGTCATAGCATATACACTACCACAAAGACTTCAAGAGAAAAAATGTGTCAAACTATATTTAGAGTAAGATGGTATTTTTGAAGCAAGTTCATGTTTGATTTTAACACTGAAAAAATTCCTCCTGTATTAACGAACTGGGTTTAGCCTTTTTTTTTCCCACCAAGCTACAGGAAGCTTTTCAACCATACTATTCTAGACATTAAACTTGGACCTAACTCACAAAATGAAAATTGTAAATATTAGTCCTCTTTTTGCCAATAAAGAAAGCAGAATGGCTTTCAGAAAAAAAAAAAGAGTATGAGCATAAGGCACTCTCATCTAGATTGTATGGACATCCTTCACAAATAAATAGGAAGTACTCAATTCTTCTTGAACTACATCTTCAAACAAAAAGGCTTTTCCACTAAGTTGTATTTTTGGATCAAGTAACTGGGCCACAAAATACATTAGTAGATAGAGACAAAAAACCAATGCAAAACACTATTGCAAACTAGGTCCTTTGAAGGAAAACTTCAAAAAGTAATGCTGTTTTAAAAAATAACAATCAATTCTCAACTACCTAATTATTAGACAGATAGAGCATAAAAAAACTAAAAGGAATTTTTATAGAAAGCCACATGCAGTTGCCATTTACTCTGAAAAACAGTACTGAGTGGCAAGCCAAGTGTGGAGGGGTGCACTTCAGAGCACAGCCTAACTTAACACACATCTTGCTTATGGACAGATGTAACTGAAAATTTAAAACAGCTGGGGCAGAGAGAACTCAGATATTATTTGCACACTAATCCATAAGGGAAACGAAACTTTGCAGTTCAGGAATAAAAACTGACACAATTGTTTCTGAACAAATGAACTTGAATCAAGGTGAGGAAGTTACAGTAAAAGAATCGACAACACATTTTTTAAAATAACAATTATGCATTAACTAGTGGAATTTCTACATTCTTTTCTCTACATTTTTTGTTAGCTAAGCAACATTATGCATTAGAAACAGCAACAAATATCTCTAAATGTGATTAAGTGGTATTACTTCATTTGAGAACAGCAAAAGTGCAATGAAACAAAAATAAAAACACTGCTCCATTTTAAATGATGCAATGCAAGATAGTGCATCTCTGGGTAATCCAATCTTTGATCTTTAATATTTTTTTTTCTTTTGATTTTTCAACTACTTTTTCCAGCACCTGCTTGGACTAAAGAACAGACTAACATTAGAAGCATCCTTACTGTTCCCTGCTGCCCTTTTCCTATTTTATATTTATAGGTCCCTATTTTGGCAAACATCTTTGTTCTTTTCTCATCCTGGACACACTATGCATTTAAAAAACTATGGAGATATGCACAACCGTTAGCCACGACTGCCCTCCTCTCAGGAATGGGATACAAACAAACACATCTACAGAAGAAGCTAGCAGAGGCTGGCTTTACCCCATCAGAACACACACTTAAACAGAGTCTCTTGTGACTTAGCTAAGTAGATTTTAGGACTGCTTCAAGACTTTCGGTTCAGTGTAACTCAGCTGCAATATAGAAAAAAAGCTATTTACAGACTGGATTGCAAAGCAGACCATATATGAAGGGGTTTTACATTAAGCAACAGCAAACACATAGGCAGACTGACTATAATCGTCAATAAATATTACCATACTATGTTTCTGACAGATAATGTAACACTTAAAAACAGATTTTTAAAAGACATTAAAAGACCATGAATGATTTATTTTGGGAAGTCACAGGTTCCAGTTAATGCTGTCTCAAGAAAGAGCTTCTAACTTCCTACAGATGAAAAGTAATTGTTAATTGATACCATGCAAACATCCTACCTGTGAGAAAGCTGGCAAGGCTATTACATTGATTCCCATATTGGTATTTGGTTCTTGGAGCTCTGGTATTTGTAAAAGCACTGTTCCAATTGGCTGTGACAGAAGGGCAGTGTTACATCCATTTATTGGCTCTTTTTTGCTCTCTCCGTAACTCTCTCCTTGCTGAATGGTGCATATTTGCTCTACTTGCTCTCGGAGATCAGGTGGCAGAGCTTCCAGCACAGACTTATCTAGCTACAAGTACATAAAAGCTTTTAGATTTTTCTAAGGAATAGGTAACAGAGCTATTTTATTATACAGTTCCTGAATTTTACAAAACCTGCTACATATTACCCTGTGTATGCAAACATCCTTAGGAACCTGAGAGTTACACTCTGCAGCAGTAAAGTATCATTTAAGACCTAGCAGCTCAGTAAATACGAATGCTCAGTGTTATCTTTTCACAATGTTCAGTTTTCTTACCAAAAAACATAGATAGGGTTTCCTCTACAGCTACCTAATGATAAAGTAACCTGAATTCTGAGTTCAAATTATACAGGCAACAGGTTGATATGAATACTAACCTGGCATCCAGCACAAAGCTGTAAGCAATTAATTTCTTTTTTTGTATAATTCTAGGGTGCATGTTACTGATTTACTTTATTGGTATTATGTATGTTTGTATACTGTCAGACTTGCCAGAGCTGGATGATGAAGTAAGCTTTTACTTACTATCAATTATTCACCTGAAACAACTGAGATAGCCCCTCAGTGTCCAGAAGCTGCTGTGTACAATGACAGCTGCACAAGTGACTGAATGAATGCAACTGACAAGCAGACGTACAGCATCATTTTTTTTCAAAGTAAAATTTGAATATATAGAAAAATGCCAATGTTTGCCTCTAAGTTCTGCTGAGTAAGACTTCAGCTGTGTAAAAGAATAATTTATCTTTTACTTTTAAGAAGAAAATTCGGAGCTTATGACCACATTCTGGATTTACAGAGAAGAACCACAAATATCTATGAAATTCTACTTGGCTTGGTAACTGAGAGGTTTTGATGAAAGCTGTATGTATTGTTAATCACTTCAGTTACTCTTCCATGTTCTGTTTGTATTCACTCATTCCAAATTTGCTGCATATGTAACTATAATAAATTCCTGGGAATTCTGGGTGTAAAACACCCAGGATTGCTATTACTTTCCTAGTACAGTATACAAACAGCAGTGTGGCACTAACTCTCACCACTCCTTCCCAGCCCTGAATTTTTTATTACATTCCATATTATAATATGATTAAAAGCAGAAATAAAGATATTGTGCCATAAGGCCATCAAAGTAGGAACTCTGCTGAACAGCTAGTGCATTTTTCACTTGTTTATATCTGAATGTACAGAGCTTTTGATTGTTCAGTCAAGTTACTTTTAGATCCTGAGCTGGCTTGGATAAGGCATTATAGGAACACATTTCCTGCCAAAAGCATAATTTGCTTCTTAAAATGAATAAATATTTGAGAAAGCTGTTAAAAAACCACAGAAATGCTTTTACAGATTTAAATGACAGATATTTAAACGACAGATTTTTACAGAAGAGCAAGTAAGTCTGCTTATATCTAAAATACCTGCAGAAGTCTGTGCAGCTGTTTCATAGCAAATCTTTCTAGCAGAGTCTACTTGAACAGCACGGGCAGAAATAATGAAGGCTGTCCCTTTGTTAAAACACACCTAAAAAAAAAAATCCCCAAATCCCACAGAAATCTTCTACTTAAATAAAGATTGTCCTCCTCTCAATCTAAATGGTAGTATCCATTTGGTGGTACAAATGTTAAGTGTGCATCCTAACGTCAACATTATTTATTTTATTAAGGCAAAATATTTTTGCATCAATAAGAGTAACTTACTGTGCACTATACTTTACTAGAACTCTTTTTATTTAAAAAGAGCTCCTTTTTATAGGCAGAGTTATTCCCAAGTTATTACAATATACTGCAGATGTTTCACATTCTCAGGTTTACCTGGGAAGCAGATGGAACCTCAATACTCAAATTGAGCCTGGATTTTACACTGATAGGAGAATGCACACCATTCCACTTGACAGCAGGCTCGGCGTTGTTTGCATTAGAACTGACACCAGGTGTGACACTGGTACCACGAGATGGAAGGAAAGTGCAAGTTCTTGAATTAGAGGATATTTCAAGGTCCATAGCAGCCACAAATACTATACATATGGAAACAAAATACAGAGTGATCACCTAATAGTAAAAAATACTCTGAAGATTCAAGACACAGGAGAAGGTATTTTCTAGCATTATGTGAAGAGTTAATGCAATATGTAGCACCATCATAACACTTTTTATTTCAAACTATCCTCTGTTACTATTAACCAAAAAACTTAACAAAAAAACCCCTAATTGGACTAATCCTATACAAAGTTTTATCAGCAGCATTTTCATTTGCAGCAGCAAACCCCACTTTCAGAAATTTTATGTTGCACAATTTACACTGGTATAATACTGAAAAAGTATTCCAAAAGGTGATCTATGTTAGGGTCCTTCAGAACTGATCACTATCACACATGCCAAGTACAAAGCTTACTGACCTTCCTTAGGTTCTTCTTCTGAGTGCTTTTTTGCTTTCTGAACATGAAAAAGATCAATAACTGAATGTGATGCACCAGGTAAATGTCCAGATTGTACTGTTGAGAGAGCTGAAGTTGTTTTACTGATGGGAACTAGCTGCTGTACCTGAATTCCAACCTAAATCCAAAACATAAATGCATCCATTTAATGAAATTCTTTGAAATAAATAAAATTAATTTTGGGGGGGGGGGAGGACAAATAAAAATATATTGAAATACACATAAACAGCCACTAAAAACATCCCAAACAAATCCCAGGATTACCCACCATAATCCAACAACTAAGAAATTACAAAGGTACTACCATCTTAACTTCTCTGATATAAAAAAGTGCTGTCAACAGGATCATGAAGCAACGTGTTTTTTATGAAATTTCTTAGACACTAACAAATACAGAAATACTGACAAGAATGTGGGTTAGTATTAAAGTCTGGCTACCCAGCAATGCTTTTCCCCAAGGACAATCTATACTAAATGCATCACTTCAGTCTACAATTGAGAAAAATACTATTGTTTCACTTGTGAACACTGTTTTTGCAAAGTCTCAATGGAAGAAAGTACTTTGGTAGAAGTAGTCTTTTTTAGATGAGGTGTTCCTCATTTTTCAAGACATCCTAGATTTTCATTTCACTTTTAAATACCAAATCAGCAGTGGTTCAAAATGTGTCTAATTAAGAATGCACTGGTGCACTGTATGAGTTTTTTGCCAATCCTCCATAATTTTAAAGGAAAAAACTGACACTGAGAAAAAGTTGTATATGGGACTCAGAAAGCATGAAGGAGCCACTGTATATATTTCCACCAGGTTTTCTTCCATAATTACATAGTAAGGATTTTGTTTATTAACACCTTCTTAGTTGCAATAATGGAATATGACATTCAAATTAAATATTTCCTCAACTCCCAAGCCAGGGAGCTAACTTTCTAGGGCAACATTGTGAATCAAAACCCTATTTCTATATCCAGATGATGAATTAATGCAGGTTTGTTTTAGAAATCCTCTGTGTTCTATTGTAGCAAATGGCTGACGTCAAAATAGCAGCACCGTGGGGTCACATTGCTATGACAAAACCACTGAGATGAGCAGGAGTTCTAAAACAAGACATGAATCAAAATAGCCAGAAAACCACCTTCAAACAAAGGCTAAAACATGGCCTGGTAACTTTTCTTGCTCTAAGATTTGCATTCTAGAACAAAAGCTCCTTTTATCTCTATCTTTGGTTTGCATTACAAACAGTTATATATTAGTTTATATTAGTTACACAATTATTGTATGGCAAAAGTTTACAGAAAATTCTAAGACAAAATAAAACTTACACATGCTGACAGAACTGTACAAGATACACTCTTACTTTGTCACCTCAGGATGCTTTAAGTTGTGCATTAATTTATGTCACAAAAAATTATTTTTTTACATTTATGGCTTTGTAACCATGTTTTTCAAAGGTTAGAAAATATAATGTAACTGCATACACTAATTTACATAAGCTTTGTATTACCTACACTTTTGAATAAGTTTGGTTAACATCTACCATATGGAACTGAAAATCCACAAAAGACAGAAACAGGTTGATAAAGAGAATGAATTTCAGTTTTCCCATTAACTCACCCCTCGCATATCAGATATGTTCAGTTTCATTGTGTGAAACATGTTCAGAGTTTCCTTCCCAATTATTTTTGCACTGTCTGTTGCATGGTCTAGAGTCACAGTCCTAAAAAGAATGAACAAGTATGGTTAAAAAAGAATCTGTTTCACAAATCCTGAAGACAAAACTTCTGTATTTATTCCAGAGAGGACATGAAAGAAAGACAGATCATAATTTCTTGGCATATAGAAACGGAACACTTTTTATTCGTTCTGTGGTTTCTTTTTAAAGGTAGTTAAAACTAAACATGATCTACAGAAAAAATAAGAAAAGCAGAATACTTACTAACTGAACATTCTCAGTGTGCAGTCCACACACTAAAAGGTCAAATTTAGGACACACACACACACACATACACACACATATATATATATATATATGTATATATATGTACACACATACACACACATGCAATCTATTGAAGCCAGACAAAAATTTCACAAGTTTACAGTTTGCACAAAAACACACTCCTGCATTTTTGTCTTTCACTCAAGCTTGGTTCACAGAAAGTTTGGTCAGTATTATTTCCATTGTCAACAGCAAGAGTTTCAAAAGGAACTCAGAGGGGAAGCAGAAGTAGGCAATGTGCATGTGGATTACAAGCAGAAAGGAATTAAAATTAATGGCAATTAACTTTAAACAACATTCCAAATTATCTTAAGCTGTGGGCATTTTTTTGCAACAAGACTCACAAAACAATATGGCTGAGTTTTACAGATTACCACTTGAGAGTATGGCAGGGCAGCAGCAGTGCTTGGATAGCTCTGGATTCTCTAATGGCCTAACCTCTGACAAAATTTCAAGTGGCTCATCAAATGCATGTGAGTGATGTAAAGTCTTCTCACTGAAATAATTGATGCAGTTTTAATTCTGATAGAGCTCTGTCAAGAAAATGAAGTTTGGTGTTTTTACAGGGTGCCATCCTGACAACTTACTAAACACTTTGACGGTGTTACTCTGCTTTTGAATCTGTCAGAAACTATCATGAACAGCCAAGTGCTCTTTGGAAAGGGCTAGTTCTGTCAATATGAAAACAAAAAACCCTCAGACTGTAAACAATATAAAGATCTCCTTAAGCTTTACATGTTAGTACTCTTAAGAAAAAGGGGATCAACATCACTAAAAGTACACAACATTTCAGAAAAATATTTTAAAAAGGTCTGTGCTGAACTATCATGACTAGGTTTCAGAAATGCAGTAAAAATACCATTTAATCTCAAAAGCTGAGTTTGATTTTAAGTGTGTCTGCAAGTCTGAGTCCTTTGTAGTACTATGGTTATCATCCCAGGGGATCTTGACCTGTAGGATAAGAAAGCATAGCAAGCCATTCAACTGTGAGGTAAAGGAGCAAGAAATGAGTCGTGAGCTATAGCTACAGACAAAATCCTAAACTGGAGAGAGAAACTGGTCACTTGGGGGACCACCACACTGAGATTCTAATCCATTTACTTGGATTCAACTTTTGGAGTTTACCCTTCCACTGCTAAAAAGCTTTTTACTGGGCTGAACAGAAATGCTCTAACAAAGACAGAAATACACCACGTACAGCATAACCTGGATTGACTGGGGTTGACAAGGTCACTGGAAAGCCAGAAGCAGAAACAGAGACACCACCAAACAAAATCCTAGTATCTGGACAGCTTTAGCAATGTGTGAACAATTTTCCATTCTTGGGTGCCCCCTGACCTTACTGAAGACTTCATGAATTAGGGAAATTTCAGGGCATGAGTACATTAGTATGCTTGACCACAGAAAAGGGGTCCAAAAGCACCGATATGTTCATGAAAAAGCACGCTGCCAAGAGTTAAAATATGGGAGGAATAAAGCTCTATCTCAATGCACACTCAGTACTAAGATATGTTCTTAGGCTGTTAAGAATAAATCTTCAGGTCAAACAATTCAGGATAGCCAGAAGACAAAAGTATAGACTGAGGGATTTTCTTCTTGGTATATATACCAATTCTAGAAAGTGACGAGCTTCTTACGGCGAAACATGAATTTTGTAGTTTCTGCTTTTATTACAGCTGAATGCTATGTAACAAGATCACAAGCATGACAGGCTCTATGCATGCAAGTCTTACTACTGAACTCTAACCCACTGAAAGAACTCCTGGCCTCGTGGATAGTGCTATGCAGGGCCAGCACCTGGACTTGATGATCCCTGCGGGTTCCTTCCAACTCAGCGTATTCTGTGATCTGTGAACTCCACCACCTCTTCTGTTACCAGCAACACCCACCAAATGACCCCCCCCAGTTCAGGAGGGATTAGTCTGTTACAACCACCTGAGATGGAAGGAAAAGTAGAAAGACCTATCGTCTCCCAAAAGCCAGGATAATCCTGTACTGAAGAGCAACTGCTTTGATAAAGAAGAGTATGCCTGAAGAATATATGTGTATGTAGGTTCCATGACAATCTTGTACGAAACAGCATATGATATTCTATGCCTAGATTATATCCCTGTGTTTTTAGTATGCAAGGACATAAACAATATTCAGATTAAAAAATATTTAGTCAACATCATCCAGTTTATCAATAAGGAACAAAGAATTGGAGTCACAAATAGGAGGCTGGTTACTGAAAGAAATCAATGCTGCTGCATGTATTTCACAGCGCAGGACACAAATATGTCTCCTTCAAACACTCTAAGAAAACCCTCATCTCCAATACTGAGCAAGCTGGAGAAAGGTACACCAACAATACATAAGCACATATGTATTACTGATAACCACCTCAAATGTACAACCCAAACACAGAGGAGTTTTGATAATAATACTCTACTTATTTTGGTGCAAGTTTTATACGTAGACCAAGAAGTACCAGGCACTTTGAAATTTCTGTCGTGTCTTCCTATAAATTTTAGACCCTGCAGAAGTGTGTTCATGCCTAGTACTCACCTGGCAATATTATCACAGATTCCATGACCTCCATACTTTGCAGGCTCTACTGGTGCTCCAGCCTTTCTGACCATAATTTTAAGGGTCAATCGTTTACCCTTCATACCAGCAGCTTCAAGTCTACGCTGGATTTCTTCTGAGAGGCTCAGAAGGAAAGCTTCTGCTTCCTTAGGCTAAAGGGGAAAAACAACATGTTTAGATAATTACTACTTTTCAAATACTGAAAGTAAATCATTAAGGATTAATACAATCCAGATTGCACAAACTGAAAAGACTGCAAGCTGACTCACAAGCAATTGTCTCATTTAACTTCAAGTGGCTTGTTTTCACTGTAGGTCACTTAATTTAGGTGAAATGGTACATTCCTGTCCTAATGTTGAAAGAAGTCGTTTAAAAATGTATTTAGAAACCCCAACACAGAATTGCAAGTCTAAGCACAAACCTAGAAGACGAAGAGCATAGGACTTAAAATCTTTTTCACCATGAGGAAAGTCAAGCAATAGAACACGTTGCTCAGGGAAGTTTGCAGTCTTCGTTCTTGGAGATTTCTGATGCCGGACTGGATAAAGTGCCGAGCAACTGGTCTGATTTATTAGCTTCCCCTGCTCTGAGCAAAGGTCTGGACTACAGAACACTGTCAGGTCTCTTCAAACTCCTTTTTTCCCCTATCATTTCTATAAATACTCAATATCTCAAAAAAGTGCTGAGTTACTTCTAAAATACAATTTTGTTAATAACATTCCCCCCCAGACAAAAAGTAATTGCAAAAAAAATCTAATCAAAATGTTGTATGGGAGCAGCTGGTGATAGTTTCAGGCACTGGCATCTTTGAATAATCAGCATTTAAATGAAAGAGAATGCTAGGTGCTGACAAACCTACTGCAGTTCTCTTTTTCTGTACCAGACTTGTATAACGAATGCAGAATAGCCAGCTAATTTTGTGCAAGCTTCTTTTCAGTCCAATACTTTTGCAGTCTCTCCTCCCATTTTATCGTTTGGTCTCCTACTTCTTCATTTTCCTCATTTCTATTTCGTGGCTAAGATGGTGCTCTAACAGATCAAAGTGTAAGTGAAAATAATCAGAATATGAGAAGATTCTTCTACAGCTGAAAGAAGTCACTGGAAAAAAGAAGCAAGTTTAGTTTACCTGTGTAAACCTTATTCCATAGTTGATTTCTGCTGAAACAGATTTTCTTTCTTTTTCTGTACGAACAGGTCGGTCATCCAAACCACGACAGAATCTGTAGAGCATTTGTCCTGTTTTTGGACCAAATTCTTTTTGTAGTTTTGACATTGAAGCACACTGCAGATCTCCACAGGTTTTAATTCCCAAAGAAGCCAGCTTAGATTCCATTGTCCTGCCAACTCCTAACAACAAAGCAATTAGTTCTGTTAATCTTATACAATTCAAGGCCAGTTAGGTTCTGATTACATAAAAAATTTTATTTTTAAACATATATTAAGTCACATCAAATTAGCAAATAAATATATATAAAATAAATTCTGCTCCATAAAACATGGTTTGAACAGAAACTTTTGCTGTTATCAGCAGTGTATCTTTAATCTGTTTCACATATTTAGTTTAAGATGTCACACTACAGCATGTTTGTTTATTTTTGGGTAAAATATGAATGAATCCTGCTTGGAAAATTGTCTGCCTGTTACAGATTATATAGATCTGAATCCCCCCCAACAACTCAGTCCAAAATGAGTGTCCAACAAGTAATACGTTTTCCCCTCATGCACAAGTGATCTAATCCAAATGAAAACTAACAAATATTTTGACCATTGTGGCACTGCTTCCTAGGTAGAGAAATAATATTTCAGGGAGAAGTGATAGCATACCTGTATCACTTGTGCTTTGAATTACCAAGCACTGGAAATTGTAGGTATCCATGGCAACGGCACATATGTAAGTGTGATAAACTGAAGTATATTTCTGGGTTTTGGAGAGGTGGCCTGTTACCTCCAGAAAATATTAATCCTATGAGTTCACACTACCCAAGTCAGCAAAAATTGGAAATCTTAGGTAATTAGATTCTATTCTTGATAATCTGTTTCTCTGTCAAGGGGGTATTATTAACACAGACACTAAAATGCTTCTACTATGAACATGCAAACTAATTCTGAAAACTTTAAAATGTTAAAGTCAAAGCACAGTACTATATGAGTAATATTCTGGAGGAAAAATATTTCCTGTAAGTTATGCCAAAGGGAACTTATAGCACAACTGTGCTGTAAATAGTGTTTGACCACTAAGTGTTACATAATGAGAATCTCTGGCAAACCTGCACCTTTCTATGGATGCTATTTCTACCACTCTTTTATTTCAGTGTCTATTTTTTAGATACTGCCTGTTTTTAATGCCCCTCCCTCCTTTTTTAATCTTCAAAAGATAAAGATATTATTTTTTATATCTAACACTAAATATATGTGTATACATGCAGGCTGAGGTCATCTGATCACTGAAAGCATAAATGAGTGTTTACTCAGCACTTCTTGTACCATGCCTGTGTCACAGTACACTGTCTCTGTGTACTATGTAACAATATAGAGTTACATGCCAGGAAATGCTTTATGTTACAAACCTTTAAAGTATTCTCCTGAAACAATAAAAAAATACAATAAAGCCTGTTTTCAATACAAGTGGATGCCATATGCCTTTACTATCTATCACATTTTGGATCATAAACATGGAATAGCAGCTAATCCTGTTTGATCTAGAAAGCAAATTTGTAGCTGAAACTGGTTTAATATCAGGAAGCAAAATGCCCTCTAAAAGAGAGGAATACCTGGAAGACTGGTAACAAGTTGCCCTCTGATAAAATCATCCACTTCTTCAGGTTTTAAGTGATATTGTCCATCTGGTTTTGCTTTACGAGTTGCCATTCTGGCCAGCAGAATATTGGAACCTGAAAAACAACAAATTAAAGTATGTGTGTGGTAACTTCTGTTGATCCGCAAGCAGAATGCCACAGTGCAACACTCAAGGAAAAAACGCAGAAAGCACAGTTAAATTCTTTAACTTCTACCAAGAATTTAATGAAATCTATGCATATATATTTGCAGTGTCTACCTTCAAATTAGCAGCCAGCACTTATTTGCTATAACAGCAGTGACATGGCAGTGTTAACTGCAACTGCAAAGTTAATAAGAGAAGAATTCTCCTTGGAGTCATGAATTTCAGCTTGTCTCACAAGTGGATTTCACACACTTACATACACTCAGTACAGGTAGGTACAGATACTCAACTTTAATATTAATTAGGAACAAAAAGAAAGGAGAAAAAATGAGCTGAGAAGAAACAGACCAAGAAAGTATTTTCAGATGTGTGATTTAATATACAAGATCTACTACAAACCAGAAATCTTTGCCCTCAATACCTTCTAAGAACTATGCAAAATCATGTCATGCTGTAAACTCTTACTGCTATCTCCATTAAGGAACACAATCTGTGCTGCTTCTTCTATTTACTATAAACATTTTACTGGAAGTAATTCATAAAAATGAATGCAAGAATGGAATTTTAGCATAGTGTCCAGATAAAGAAGAAGTGATAGCTGGATAGAACATTGACTTAAGATTTGGACTTGATGATCCTTGCTGGCGCCTTCCAATTCAGAATATTCTATGGTCTCTATTATGGAAATTTTATACATTTTTGCTTACAACTTTCCAGTTATGAAAATTTCCTTGCATTTTTATTCACACTAGTTTAATGTATATGGCAACATATTCCACAAACACGAGTTTTAGCAAACTTACCATAGCTTTCATACATTGACAAAAGCAGTCACTGCTTGTAAACATAAATGCAGTTACTTACCCATCCCAACAGAAGCTGTGCATTTAGTTTGGTCTTTGATTTCAGTGCGGATAGCGTTCGCAAATTCATCAGGAGTCAGTCTGGTCTCTGTAAGGATGTCAGTGATATCTACCAGTGCTTCATCACAACTGACTGCTTCGATGTTGTGAGTATAGCTATCAACACAAAGTAAAGGAGGTGAAACACCAGCAACAGCTCACCATCTGTTAAAACAAATATGTAGCAAATAAAGTCTCCCTTTTGTGGTGGCATTTCCCTGCCTATTTTGTATCACACATCACTTAGATATCAAAAATGCTAGAACAGCAAATTACAGTAATATTACTAATCTAAGACAAATTTCAACATGCGTCTTGGTTTTAAAGGAACAGCTGGAAAGGGAGCTGAATATTTTTTTTTCATTGACAATAACAAATTTCCAGTTTTATTTCAAGTGAATTTCAAACCAGAAAGTAGTTTCTAATAGATGTTACTCTAATAACCCACTCTTAAATTACTCAAAAAACATCTCTTGGAAGGATCTCCCTTCTAAGGGATTTGCTTCTCACCATGCGAATCAGTAAAAAAAATTAACAGTAACTCATTTGCAAGTCAGATGTTGATTGTTTACAGCATTTGGCTTCAGGATATAAGAATGCTCAGAAGCATGGTGCTCAAAGTAACAAAAGTACTACAAAGGAAGACCTCAAACAGGAATAGTTTCACTGAAGCTGAAGAGGGGGAGATGAAAATACAAAATGAATAATAGCATTCAGTAGTGGCAAAGAAAATATACTTGATAACCTTACCATGAAGATCATGCAAACAAACAGCACATTACCTTGCTAGTATTTCATATACTGTCCGTGCAACTTCTTTGTATGCATCAAAATCATATGAAACTGCTTGAAGATTTGGACACAACTTTTTTGCTTGGCCAAAAAACATTCCATTCTTTATGCCAACTTGTCTAAAATTAAATAATAAAATAAAACCCAAGTAAGCACAGTGCAAACTTTTCCACAAATTATCAGGGAGTACTTTCAATTTAATTATTTGTCTTTTCCTACAAAAATGGGAATAGGAATTCAGTCAACAGGTAGAAAATTTAATAGGTTAAAAAAAACCTGCAACTGGAGTATTTGAATTAGCTGTGTATTATTAAGCCATGGAACATGAGAAAGGCATCAGGTTTTTTTCACAGGCTTTATTTCAACTTATACATAGGTTGGGTTGAGAGCTACTAAGCAGCAGCATCCACAGGGAGGAGCTTCTGTTAAATTTTAACAACCTATATAACTGCAACTTTTGAACAGAAACTTTCTCTAGATAAATTTAAAGACACTAATAACCACTATTTTTGGACATCTTATGCCTATCTGTATGGGATTTTCAAGCAAACTACTGGGTAACTTCTACCTACCTGGCTTCATAACTGCAAGAAGCTATTTCAGCCATGGACAGAACAGTGAGATTGAAGTCAGCTCCGTTCACATGTGTGGAATCTGTATGCTCCCAGACAGATGAGTCCAACTGATCAGGTACTCTAATTTCTGCTTAAAAAATAAAATTTATCTACATTACTCTTCCTAAGAGTTCAACAGAATGAATGTCAATAAAATAAAAATGATGGATTTTATATTATACAATTTCTATACTGTTATCTTTTGACAAAGACGTTCTTAATATTGATTAATATTGATTCATACTGTGGTCCAGAAAAAACCCCAGACCCCTTCTCCAGTAATGTCTCTCTGGACAGGTCTGTACATACTACTGAGAACAATATTCATAGAAAAATGGTGTTTCCCCCAAAATTACTAGACAGCGGCTCACTGGTGACTACATACACCATACTGTAAAATAAGAATGATCTTAGCTTTACTGACTATAAAAATTATCAAACACACGTGGCTAACTGTTAGAATCACATCCTGCCACCAAATACAAGACACTAAAAATTATTTAAGAACTGCTCAACTAAACAAGAAGACACTTAGCTATGTTCCTTTTTACAAAATGCACCCCTGATATCAAAACACTGAAATTTCATATAGAATATAAATCCACTTCATATTATACTTGAAACCATTTTTCTGATAGTCTAGATGCCACAAAGTGATTTTTAAGAAGTGAAAACCAGAATGAAAATTATTTGAAATAAAAAACACTAGCAAGAAATTTCTATTTTCTTTAACACTCTTACAGGGATATTAACTGAAATAACTTCTGCTTTTACTTATGAATAATTCTCTTATTAGGATGTGTCCATTTCTTTCAAATATCACCACAAAATTATCTTGGATCAAAATGATACTATTATAAGTACTGCAACCTCAGACTTAAAATGAGACAGACCTTCCCTAATTCTATAAAACTTTACTACATATTCTTACATAAATTGTAAAGCAACCTCCAGGCCCACTGGGTACTAGGTACTAGACAGAATTCCATGACTGAATAATGGAAACAAGCACAAGATTTCTAGTTCTATTTGGGTTTTCACATTACGTCAACCTTGAAATACGTGCTAGACTCTAAATATGAATCAGCTTGAAAAAAATCACTAGATGCAAAAACTACTATGCCTGTCCAAACTCCCATCAGAATCAAAACAAGGTATCATATAGATAAAATGCTTCTATTTATTTAAAATGAAATCCACTACGCAGTTCTTTTTCATTACTGTAGTCTATTTAATACCATACACCTTTGTAATATAATAAATGGGAGTTTATTATAGTCCCACAATGAATATAGAGTGCCACAATGCCTAATTATATTCCACAGTACTAACAACTTACACACCAACAATCTGACTGAAAGGAAACCTGGTGCTGTGTGCACATATCAGTAGCTATCAAACCAGAGAACGTGGTGTAATGAGTGAGTGGAGATACCAGGGGTAGAGCCTAACTCATGTGGAAAACTGCTTTTATTCAGAATTTCTGCTACATTTGTGCACTTTTTAATTTCTTAAATATTTTAGTTTATGATGAGCTCAATAAGTTACCTAAGATGTCTGCAACTGAAAATTAGAGCAAAATTATGCCCCAAATAAAGATAAGAATGACAAGAACAACTTCTTTAGTCCATGCCTTCCTGTGCCCTGGCCTGAGATGATGCTGTCATCTTGTCTATCTTCACTGGAATCGTCGGCTTTTTCCACATCGCAGCAGAGCAGATCCCCCCATGAGCTGATGGAGTCACTTCATGTGAAATTCAGGGCAATGCAGAACACATTGTCCTCAATGGAAGGCAAGGTAGAGAACCTCTCATCAAAAGCTGGGAAACTAGACAGGCACATGGTGAATGTGGAGCAACGGATGGAGAAATCAGAGGCCAGGACCCAAGTCTGTGAAAAAGAAATCGCTGAGAATAAATCTGTGACTAATATGATGGTTAAAATCTGCTGCTCTTTAGAATGAAAAGGGAGATTCTAGGGTTGAGGGAAAGGAAGTCTAGAAAACATTCACATCTTGGGCATCCTGGCCATGGAAGAGACCCCAAACTATGAATCCTGATTAACGTATGTTAATCTTTTATCTTTAGAACATGAATGTTAAAGATGGCATGTATGTAGCGAAGTAATTTCTACTATCTAGAAAGCCTATCTCCAATTTGGGGATTTAGGGTGAGAATAGTATCAAGTTTTTTAATTTAAGTGTTATGCATTTTTAGATGAATTAATACAAGAAAAAGAAAGTATTTAATAAAAGACTGAAGATTTTGTTGACACTAGATTTTGTCTAGCAATGCAGATCAAAGTCAGGAACCAGTATCACTAAAGAAGTAATAAAAAAAAAAAAAAGAAGTAAATGAAGCAGCAGAATTCAGTATTTGGTCAAAAGTGATTCACAAGTGTTTGGGGGTTTATGTTTGGGGTTTTTTTTTGTTGTATTTTTGTTGGGGTTCTTTTTGAGGGGATGAGGTGCTCTGTTTCCGTGGTTTTGGTTGGTTTGTAATTTAGAACTTTTTTTCAAATAAGCAAGATCTGGAGAACAAGGCAATAACAGAGAACAGCCTGGAAAGTATGAAGCACCAAAAACTGAAGTGGGTTCCATGTTGAAGCATGGATGTAAAAATATGCTCATGTTCTAATCTCCTCCCAACTACCTTTCTATTTCACTTATATAACATGTCCCCATTGTGTCTGTTTTAACAGCCTAATGTACTATTCCATATTTTTGACATTTTTGTAAAAGCATTTCTGCATGTAATGCTTGTGCCTACTGCACTGTATTTCCCTCTGGCACAATTAAACACATGCTGTGAAGTGTGTCACTTTCTAAGATACTGTGATGTCTGAGAAGCCTAATCAGCAATTCCACCTTTACATCTAAGACCATAACTAACTATAATTTCATTACCCAAAAAGGAAGACAAATCCTGAGAAAAAGCAAGCAGAAACAACAGGTTTGAGGTTTTTTTAATTGGCAAAATGATTGCACATGGAGATAAAATAAACAGAGATTCAAAAATATTATGAACTGCAGCTAATGAAACAGAGACTATAAAAAGAGTGTTTGGAAAACATCCTTTCACCAAAACAATAGGCTGCACAATCAGCCTAAGTGTCAAGAAAGAAAGAGCTAGCTGCCTGCCTGCATGCAAGCCAGTTGAGACTGGATGCTGAAGTTAAAGAAATGAATGTGTGATATCCAGAAAAAAGCTGCCACAGTAAGAAACTGAGCTTGTTATACAATAAGGTTGAAAGCTGCTGTACACTTAAGCAATCAATACAGCACAAGAGATACTACTGAATTTGTGAATCAAAAGAACATGCTAGGTATCAGCTAAACTGTAATTCAACTCTCCAAACCACTCAGTTGTACAGTCACATCCTTATCCAGTTCAAGGCCCTAATAAAAGTTAACAAGTCACTGTATAAACTGAACTACCAATAAATACTTCATACACAAGCTCTACTACAGAAAAACCAACTCCATAAAGACCACAGCTATCTCTGTCTGGAGCATACTGAAAAGTCCTTAAAAGCTTATGCGTTCCACAAACATATATTCTACCTCAGTTTTGAAGTCTTCTTAAACTACAGCAAAAAAGACAAATGAAATAGCATCAGTAATACCTTGGTTCTATAAATGTCTTCAAAAACCCCCAACAACCTGCCAATTTCCAAAGTACTAATGTTTCATAAACAAACATGGAAGAACAACCTGCCTTATCTTGTCTCACCAAAATAAAACACCGAGGTGTAAACTTTATAACAACAGTACTTAGGACCACGAATTTGGTAAAAACTGCATATGTAACAGGGCAAAGGAGAAACTCAACTTCCAAGTCAAAACTAAACTTCAATAGCAACTACCCCTTGTATATGCACTTTTTAACAACTTTGTGGCAAGAACTATGCTTCTAGATGATTAAATAAGACTGTTACTGGCTGCTTAAGTTGCCAATGTTTAGCAAAAATAAAGTTCAGGCAGTACAATAAAACCTATTAATAAAACTTTGGTATATATTAGTACACTACTACTTGAGGACACAGAAAATAACTCATTTCTAAATTATTGCAGGCGAGTATGGTATTCTCAAACTACAACAGACAACCTGGTTTTCAAAAAACAAAATATTGAATGAACAGAATCCATGAAAATTGCACAGACTTTCCAGAGACCTAAAATACTCTATGGACCACCCAAATTACTCCCTATACAGAGATATTCTACAGATGAAACTCAAAAAGCCAGCTTCAAACAATCAGTTTCTCACTGGCCATGTGCTATTGTTACTACTTTTACAGAAAAAAAACCTCTGTAGTAGACTTCGAAAACTTATTTTGCATAATATGCTATACATGACTTCCTGAGAAAAAAAGTGATCCTGGACAACCTTGTTGTTTTTGATTTTAAATAACTACTAACATTCTATCTTACACTCAACCTCAAGAAAGTGAGTAAAACCTAAAATTACTCTAAAATAATTTACCCATACTGAGCAAAGCTAATTAAGAAGAAGCCACAGTGTCCTGCTATTACTGAGCACTGTGCTGTCCAAAAGTATTTATTTTCTGAAATCTCCCACATGAAAGAAATAAATTTATCCATGGTACACTTTCTGAATAATTTTAAAGAAAAAGTCTTCCATAACAACAGTTAAAAACACACATACATACAGACTTATCTGTACCTGCTTTGCCATTCAATAGCTTTTTCTGGTAATATTGCTGTTCAAGCTGGGGGTTTGCACCAGGGCGCAGCAGTGCCTTCCCTGTACCTCTGTTACTAGTAACAGCTACTGGCTTTCCTGTGGAGAAAAAATGCATATACTTATAGGTCAACACCTATAATAGCTTACATTTCAATAAAAGCACAATTAGGATAAGATCATAAGGATTTTTAGTTTACTTTCTATTAATTCTTTCAAGCAATGAATGTGTCTTAACTGCAGTCACATTAAAGAAGAAAAGCTTTTCTCAAGTGAGAATACAGCTAATACTAGATTGTCTTTAATAAAAAATATAAATGGAAGCTGTGAAATGTCACCAGTAACCTAATCATTCATTAGTTTAAGATACAGCAAGCACTGGACTGATTTTAAATACCTTAACATGTTTATTAGCTTAAGTAAATATACACACACCAAAAAAATATACACAGAAAAATAAACACATACCAAAACACTTAGTTCCACTTAATTTAACTGTGCAAACCAAAATTTTTAGTAAACTTTTGACTTTTCTGCAATATCAACACTTTCATGGTGTTTCCAAAGCAAGCTAATTTATGCACTGAAAAGTCTGGCAAACTTCTGTGGAACAGAAAAAGCATTTGCAGAAAAGTCCTACATTCTTTGTGTTCCAGTAATGGAATTTGAAACTTGGCAGGAAATCAAGTTTTAAAGAACCAAACATAGCAGAAGAATCTTTGATACAGCTGCTCCTGTCTTTGGACAGAAGAGAGCAATGAAACCACATATGCATCTTACTCTTTTCCCAAGGTCTGTGATAGCTGGAATGTGAGATGGCCACCACTGCAACAGGTCTTCAAACTTGTGCACCCCTGAAGTTCATTGTCTGCACAGAACTAACATCTCCACTGCTGAATGGTGGTACACTTGTAGAAAACAAACCCACCAAAGTTTGCTAAGGTGCTCCACTAACTCTCCTGTGTCTTAAGGATGATCACACAACTCAGACTTCTAAATGCCAACTGAATTATTCCTGAATCCTCCAGGTCTAATATCTCATGTGTAATAGCTTAGAGAGGAAAGGAAAGGAGAAGCAAACCTCTCTTGAAAAATATGGATCAGGTAGAGACAATTAATTCTCAGCCTTGACCTTTCCACTTTTCTAGCTAAACAAAGCTGCTTAAAGTACTTCAGGAAGAATATTAGGTGATCCCATTTTCTTTAATTTATCTCTTTTTCTTTTAATAGACAGTGCCCATACCCGACTTCTAGTATAACTGAAATTTGATTTCCAATTTTTAATATGGTAGATTAAAATCTGAGTAAGTTTATGTACCATGTCACAGAGAATAGTTACTACAGATTTAACTTCTGTCTTCTTACTTTTAGATACTGAAAGGAAATAGCAAGGAGAATTCCAGTTCTCTCTTCACTTGGTTTTGGATTGTGAGAAAATAAACAGGAATATGAAAGTTGCATGGCCTAAGTACCGAAGATGCAAGAAAAAAGATTAATACACCAAATTAATTTTATAACTGTGCAAGTTTGTTTTTTTAAAGGCTTAACTGAGTAAACTGTAACACACAGACTTAAAATACTGACCTTTGAGATCTGGTCTATTTCGGATAGCCACAGACACAAAGAAGCAATCCATATCCACGTGCATTATACAGCTCTGTGGCTTGGCTGAGCTCGCAACAGACACATTACCTAGTATGAAGATACACCAATAGAAAACTTGAACCCTAATTTACACACTTCGGTACTACTCACAGGTCTATTCGGTAATACATCAAGGTCTATTATCAAGTTTTTACCACCTCTAAACAATAAATATTTTTGCTTCCTCTCACCAAGAAGGTATTTACGCTGAGAAAGGTAAACATAGCAGTAGACAAACAGCCTAAACAATGAATTAACTTAAGGGTTTCTGTTTTTTATTTTCTTATAATTACCACCTTTTACCCTAACAAAGTTCCCCAAATCCAAGGAGATTAATGCATGTTGTTGGCACTGGATCTTACTCGTGCTACGTTAACACTGAATCAGAAGAGAATTTTACTCCTTTTTGTTCAACAATCAGAAGGCTGCTTCAAAAGATAATAATGTAAGTTTAGCTGCACTATGAACTGTTATTATTATTCATGAAACACACCACAATTAGTTTTGAAAGTCCCATGCAACTGGATTTTGTCACTGCTGTACTTAGGCGCAGGCAAGCATTCAGCGAAGATGAGCAAGGTAACTCCTCACTGAAAATCGTACGTGCCTAAAACACTAGAAATGCTTTCTGCAAGGTCAAGTCTGCATGTCTGTGTTGCTGACCTACCAAAAGTGGCAATATCAAACAAAAAAAAATTTACCTTGAACAATGCATAAAGTGTAACAGTGAAAAAATACTTCAATACATCAAGTGAACTGTTCCACTTAACATCTGAGTTAATTACTGAATAATGAGAAAAATATCCTCTTGGTTTTAATAATTTACATTCTGAGCTCATTGGAAAAATAAGGACTGTCTTATAATGGGCATATTTACAAATCAAGCCATCAAGTTAAGGAGCTGCTACTTGTCAACTGAATCACAGGCATTAACTATTTGAATACTCTAGGCCAAATCAAAGAGAAAATAAAAATATATTAGCTTATACCACATTTTGATTTAAAAATACACATTAAGTAGTTCATAAGCTAACACGTTTGGTAACTGGGGTGTCCTAACACAAACACAGAATTAGTAAATTTATTATCTAACAATTTTTTTGATGTAGCAATTTCTCAAGCATATTTTCATATGATTACAAGTGAATAATTTTACAGCACAGGACTCAGAATCTCTTTAATGGTACAGAGCTAACTTTTTAATTTAAAAAGACTGTAAACAAGAGATTCTAAAGATGCAAAGTATTTTATCTGTAACACTTTGATTCTAATGAATTCTACATTTTTTCACTTTGGCCCTTGATGCAATTACATTAAATATTTGTCTTCAAGCCAGGTTTAAAAGTCTCTTATGACACTACTATCCACTTTAACAGACGCAGAGCTATATAAAACTCTAACTAACAAAAAAATTTAGGTTTTAACTCACATCCAAATGTTACTCATCTTTTAAATGCTCATGCTGAACAGTAAGGATTTTTTTCTTCTCTTTTTTCCCCCTGCAGATTTTCACACAGCAACTACAGATTTGTGTATTAGATATACATAGTATTTTTCTCCCTTATGAATCCATGAATCTTGGTAAAGTCAGAAATACTACTTCTACAAGGAAGAATTGAATATAGACCAGAGCATCACACTAAGTAACATTTTAAGTTTGAAAAACCCAACAAAGCCAAAAGCACTTGCATCCATTAGTGTTCACTGCATCAAAGTCATCAAGTTTTTCCAGATAGTCTGACTATAACATGAATACTCAATACTAAACTATGTAGTCTCATTTGGACATTTAATGTATGAAGACATAAGGCATCTTCTTAACATAAACCTTCTTAAACAAGTATCTACCTGTGTCAGTTTTAAGTGCAGACCTGCCTGTTTTCCATTTTTTAATTTTTTCCCTTCCTGGAAAGACACCGCTGTTTTTTCTCTGCAGGCTGTTGACAAACTCTGTCAATTCACACTTCCACGTTGATATATGATGCAGTCTTGAATGTGAATAAAAATCAGAAATAAAACTACAATCTGAAGGTTTGGACACAGGTAAGGAAGCTGCCTTGCTAGGAGCAGGTCCAGAAGTGCTTTTTGTGCTTGAAGGCCCCTGAACAGTTGAGTGGTGAGCACCATTTATTTTAGCATTACTGTGCAAAAATGAAGATGAGGATGAGTTACTCATAGTCCTGTGTGGACTCCATGAAAAGTCTGTATTTTTGTTGCTTTGCTGCAACTGCTGCATTGTGCAGTCTCTAAAGTCAACCATGCCTTTGTCAGTCTTCCCCTCCTCCTGCACAGGGCCTGGAGACAACCTGCCTGCAACACCGTTGCTGGAGGGCACCAAGCAATCCTGTGTCTTTAAGGCACTGGTAGAAGCGTGTGTGTGTCCATTAAAAAGGGCAGTGCTGTCTTTATGAGATTGAATCCCGTTTTGTTTCCGTATGGGAAGAATCTCCTCCAGCTCTGTAAATCCAAAATCGACACTTTCTTCTTCCTCTTCCTCATTCCAGCTGTTTATTCCATTGGGTGTGATTTCATTTTCCATTTCGTACTTTTTAATATGATTTCTGAAACAGATATAATAATTAAATACCATATCTTTTATAAATAAAGGCACATTTACATGTAATTTCAAGCTTTTTCTTCTTAACGGTTCTCAGTTTATACTTCAGTTACATTCCCAAGACAATTATCTCAAATTCTGAGCCACATCCTCTCAACAGCACAAAATATAATGCCATACCAAAGATTTTACAGACTTCATGTAATATTAACTAGGAGTTTACATGGGAGTGACCATGCTCACATTAGAAAAGCTATTTCCAAGGCCTTTAATCTGGCAGGCAGTCTCCCACTGAATTACAGTAACTATTTGTTTGTTAACAGAACTGTACTGCCACACACAGCATGAATGTTGCAGGAGTACACAAACCACCAGAAGGAGCTTTCCTTTTATCAAGGACAGCTCCTTAACTAGTTATAAACAAACAAAAAGAAACAAGAAAGTATACACAGAGAACTATTTTTTTAGGAAATTATTTTAGGTTAATGTTAGATCCATTTTATTTTTTCATAATGAAAAAATCTGTTCAAGCTCTAGAAATCACTTAGCTTTGATAAAAACCAGAAACAAACTAATTTTCAGCTTTTAAGCATATAAACCAAAGTATTCTGCCATGAGCACACTAGCACAAAGACAAAGCTTCCATTCAAAAAATTAACTCTGGAAATGAAAACCAAAGTCTTCAAGAGTTCTACACACTCTTGATCTGCTGCAAAAACCCAACAAACCCAACCATCGCTCCCAGCTCCCAAAGCCAGCAATTTAAGTACACAAAAAAAGGTGGGGAAAAATTAGCTATTCAGTACACTACGGAAACCAGAAACTCAATTAAGCATGAAAACAATTTGGTTAAGATTATCCAAATATAAATTGCAGTAAAGATAGTGTTTTTGAAGAGTTGTGTGGTTGAAAATGGTATATTAAGTGGCACATACTTAGTGGATAGGCAGGCTTTTAAAGTAATGTTTTTCAGACCACATTGACATTTTGGGAAGTCTGAATATTCTTCTCATTTAAAAAATCTTCAACAATGCAATAGTAAGAGGTGATGATGATTGTACTACTCATTGTTTAAAATATGGTATGAAATACTGCTTAAGATATTAATTTTTTGAGACTGGTTTTATTTTCCTAAGTGTAGACAAATCCCACTCATGTGGTGAAGTCTCCTCAGCATTATGCATGACTGGATTGTAATAAAATCAGCAGACTGTGGAAGAACTCAGATCACCCAGTACAAATCAGAAAGTATAGTATCTTGCACAGTATCCTTGGCCCTGCTAGAGCAGTAGTGTTGAACCAGATAACATCCAGGTATATTTTCCAACCTCAAAAGTTTTATAATGTTATTATTCTTGCCTATAAAAAACAAATATGTATTTCTGAAAAATATGCAGGAACTTTCTTATTAAAAAAAAATCTAGAAGAGTTCAGGTGGAGTGTTTCTTTCCAAATTCCAATTCCTCTGCCAGTCAAAAAGTTTTACAGGTGGTTTCTCTTCAAGTCTCCTCTCAAGGTCTTAGGTGTCTTAGGATACTTTTTCATATTGTAATTTCATTTTTCAACCCATCTCCTCTCTCAAGCATGACTTAAACCTTGGTGTTAGCATACATAATGTATGCAGTGACTTCCTTTTTTTTTAAGAGGCTAAAGAAAGAGATTAACAACTAGTATGCATTTATATTCATTCCTAGGCACCTCTAGCAAAAGCAGTCACCAGCTTTTTATTTTTGAAATAAAGACTCACTTTTCAGTGTGACCTATCAGAATCCTTTAATGCATGTCTGTTGCTTCCATACAGATGTGTTACATCCTAGGACTCCTAGGTCGTATTATCAAACAAACTGTGGTCCAAAGACTAGAGACAAGGCTTGGAGTCAAGGTAACAGAGTTCTTTCCTCAACTATTTATACAGCTATACCTTGAATTATCGTGGTTTCTGCCAGGCTGTTGGGGTCCGGCTAGCTATAGACCCTTGCCCACACAATAATTCACAGACAAAAGTAAAAGATTGAGAAGCGCTCTTCTCCACGTAGGAAATGTTCTCTCTGTATTCCAAGAGATACAGGATGTGGACAAACCCGTGGGAGAGAAGAGGGCTTTCCCTGGTAGCAGGGAACTTTTATACCCCGGGAGAATGGGGACAGAGGAAGAGGTCCACAGCCAATGGGATACCAGTGAGGAGTGGCGAGGGGAGTGTCTCTTCATCAGGAAGAGGCCGCCAGGGGTACTGGGGTGGGTGAGGGAAAAACCATGTGATGGGGGAAAGGGATAACAAACGACGTGATATAACATAAGCTATTCAGTGCAATATAAAGACTACTCTGTGCAAATTTCCAATCACCCAGTGCAAAACAACTAATTAAACTATTTAGCGCAACACAACAATACCTTACTTTTGAATTTCAGCACCTCAGAGCTTGCCTCTTACAAAGCTGAAATGAGCTTTAAAAATGCTATTTACAAATGCAAACTCATTATGGGTGAATGATGAGCATCTGCATTACAAAATCAGAAACACTTACACCCTGTTGAGATCTTTAGCTGTATTGCTTGGACCTGGCACAGCATCTTCAGGTTTGCGTATGCTGTTAAAGTTGAGACCTTTCTGAACACCTGACTGCTTGGTGTAAAGCTGATACGGAATGTGCGAAAGGAGACGCCCAGCTTTAATGCTGAAAAAAAAATAAGAAAAACCAGGTTACTGCTTAAGAAATTTTAAAGAAATCCCAACCTCCTATGCTAAAAGAACCCCCTTATTTGTACTTGCAGTGCCTTCCACAACCCCTTTCTCACCCTTAACTGGATTGAACTGATAAGTAATTTGTGATGTGGTGACTGGTACAACAAAAGGTATTTGCAAAGATGTGCTGGTCAGTAGTTCTACATCCATTTGTCTTTCCAACTGACACACACAAACCCCAAATATTTAATTTAAACAAAACAGTCAGAAAACCCTTGCTTAGTGGTCCAGGTTGTTCTACCTGAACAATAGTGACTGAGATCTTTATCATGGAACAAATTAGGGTAGAATTTGAAAGAGGTCAGCTAGGATGTGGTTCACTGTTAAAAATTAACTACTTTTTCCATTCCACAAGGCTAAATACCTCTTCTTGTAAAAAATTCACTGAGGCAAGCTAAACAAAAGAATAATTTCCAAACAGACCTACCACAAATATCTACAGCAATCATTCCAGTTATTCCTACTGTGTTCCAGTCTATCTCCCTCTTCTTTTTCATCTTCCACTGAAACTGCAATTATACTTGAGTAACTGCTAAATTCCTTAGGGAAGCCACACACTTGTCAGTGAAATAGTCTCAAAAATACACCCCAGGATGATTTAATCTCTCCACCCCAACACCTGTTGCTGGCAGCAGAGATAGCCTTCCAAGCCTACACTTCACCTCTTCTTTGTATACAATTCTTCATAATGAACACTGGCTCAGAGACACTGGGACTTCTTCCAGCAGAGGAACCTCTCCCATATCAAAGCACATTAGTATTAGCATTTAGTTTTGAAGATAGAACTGGAGTCAGATTTTAAAGATAATTTAGCTCAGTGTTTTTCAGCATCTGAATGCTTTCTCTTGCTCGAATCTGTACTACTATCAAGGGATCTGGACAGTAGAACAAAAGCCTTTGGGAGCTTTCTGGCTGCAATTAGAGAGAATATAGTAGAAGATCACATTTCCCAATTAGCTAAATTAAAACTAGTTAAGCATATATATATACACCTGGTAAGGTTTCTATGGAAATGGAATAGCAAATCAATCCCAAAAATATATCCATTAAATATTGTTTGATACATTAATATATATAATTCATAAAGGAACATTATTTGTATTACACACTGCCAAACAGAGTTAAAAATACACCTGGGACATTTCCAAAGCTTTCTTATACACAAAGTGGTAATGCAGCAGCTGAATTTTTACAATGCCTGACTTGACTGTTTCTCAAAAGGCCATGTGAACATAGGTGCAGAACCGACTTGGTAATATTTCAGAGTAATTGCTACAATTTCAAGATGATTAAACAAACCCACATTTATTTAAGAATTTGTCCGTATCACAGTTTTAGCTACTGGAGTAGCTGCATTACTAGATAAACAAACAGTTGTTTTTTCCCAAACTGCATTAACACGCGGCAATCGGAATTCTAGTTAAGATGCACCATTCAACATCTTTACCCATTTTACCTTCCCTGTGTCACAGAACTCATAATCATTTTTAAAAAAAGGTTTTGAAAGGACCTCTGGAGGTCTCTAGTCCAAACACTGATCAAAGCATTATCTTTAAAGTCAGATGAGGTTGCCCAGGACTAAAAGTCCACAAAAATTTTGAGTATCTCCAAAGGGAGAAATTCTACAACCCTCTCTAGGCACCTATTTCACTGCTTACTCTCTATTAACTATGAAAAATCTTTTTCTTATAGTCAAACTTTTCTTTGCTGCAACTTGTGACTACTGCCTCTTGTCCTCTTACTGTACATCTTGAAGAAAAATCTGGCTCCACGTCCTTTGTAACCTCCATAGAGGTAATGAAAGATAACAATTAGACCCCATCCTAGTCCCCTCTGCAAGCAGAACTGAACCAGCTTCCTCAGTCTCTTCTTATATATCACATGCTCATACTGGTGGTACTCCTCTGAACTGAACACTGCCGTTGTCAGTCCTTCTCTTACGGAAAAGCCCAAAATCTGACACACAACTCCAGATTTAACTTCAGAAGTATTGATCAAATTGGAAGCATAACTTGCCTTGATCTGGACCATGGTCTTGGCTAATGCAGCCATAGCTGTTAGCCTTTGTCTCCACAAGGACAACTGCAGCTTCACAGTTATCTTTTAGGGTAAGACTTGAGGGTCCTGGTGGATTACAAGGGTGTGTCCCTGCCAGTGAATCCCTAAACTGTCTGGTTGCATGGAACTAATTCTGTCTTGTGTTCACAACTCTGCATTTTGCTTTGTTGAATTTCATCAAGTTTCTGCCATCTCATTCCTACAGTCTGTTGATGCTCTCCAAAGGACAGACCTTCTCTATAGTATACCAACTGTTGCCTTCTAAATCATCCACAAACTTGCTGAAGCTACTTTCCACTGTATCACCAATGTCCATGCTGTTAGTGAAGACATAAACTGCGTCTGCCCCAGTATAAACCCTTCAGAAATGCCCCTTGTGGCTACTTGCTAGTTTGACTCTGAACTGCTAACCACTGTGATGATGGAGGCAGTTGGGCCAGAACTTACATCCCTCAGCCAGCAGCCTACTATCCAATTCCTATCTCCCCAATTTATCTTCAATAATGCAACAGGGGACTGTGTCAAAAGAGCTACTGTAGTCATAGCAAATGATATCTACTCCGCTCTTTTGCATTTGAAATCCTCATCAGAAAACTAGGTGTCATACCAGAATAGGTCTTTTTAAAAATTATTTTAAACTATTTTCTTCATATTTGTATTAGAACACAGTTCATTAGGAAAAATATTCACCTAATTTGAAAATCAAAGTAAAGAATCTACAAATACTGGTACCTCATGTTAGTTACCCTCAGTTTCTGAAAAGTGATTATAAATGTCAAAGAATGTTAAAAGAATAGTCAAACTTGGAAGTCAAGCTCTCAGATCATCTGAATTTGGCTTTCAGTGCACAACAACCTTTCCATGCTACATAATGGTAGTATGATGTAATGGTGTATTTTTTAAATAAAGGAATGTATTTTCAAATAAAGGAATACTGACTTAGGAAGGAGGCCTGCCTGTAATCCTCTTCATTTGTTGCAAACATGGAGAGGTAGCAAAAACACACAATAAGGGGCATGCAGAAAGAATGATTTGTCACTACAGCAACCACACTATTACTCTGCAACACTGGATTTTGCAACTACTGTTACAGAAGATCTCTATGGGATGCTAACTAAACGAAAATTCTAGAGCTACTTCCATTTAACAACAGGTTTATAGGAATCTGACTTTAAACCACAGTTCAGAATATGCAAAGTCTTTAATGCAGCAGTGAAGTTCTTCACATGCCTTACTATCCTTGTGCAAGTAACTGCAGAATCTTATATAGTTTCCATGGCATATTCCAAATGATGAACATTTCTGGTGTTTTACCTCAAAGTCCTTTGGTTGGCTCTCAAAAAATTAAATAATAGTCATTGTTATGGTGCTATGTTACATTCATTAATCTTTGCAAAGCAGACAGATGCTATAGTGATAAGCACCAATAAAAGACAGGAATTAATTATTCATTTCATTACCAGCAAAGAATTCAAGTCACATGCAATAAGTAAGGAACAGGAGACAAAAGGAAAAGCCATGTCACTGTATTAGCAGTCTGCAACCTGAACTCAATCTTTTCTGTGCAGAGAATGTGGCAGGTGCCACAGTGAAAAAAAGATGGCATGTGATCATGTAATTAAGGACTAAATCATAATATATGCACATGAGAAACAAATCAAAGCTCCACAGACAAACAACTTCCTCATTTTGGAATCTTGGGTGACAAGACCAAAGATCTAACAACACTGTTTTACCAGCAGTTTGTGACAGCAACGTTTTACGGTAGATTCTTAACCAAACTGAAAAAATTGCAAACCCATCATATTGCCTACAAGAGAACTGCAGAGAGGCTCTTTACAAGACTATGTAGTGACAGGACAAGGGGGAATAGCTTGAAGCTGACAGAGGGTAGGATTTGATCAGGTATTAGAAAGAAAGTCTTTACTGTGAGGATCGTGAGGCACTGGAACAGATTGCTCAGAGAAGCTGTGGATGCCCCATCCTTGAATGGATGAGGCTTTGAGCAACTTCATCCAAGGTCTAGTGGAAGGTGACCTAGTCCATGGCAAGGAGGTTGGAACTAGATTATCTTTAAGGTCCCTTCCAATTCTATGAAATCGGAAACTCTACATCTACTACACTAATTTTCACCAACTGATCTACTGAGAACATAATTTGGTATTCCATATACAGAGAAGGATTATTTAATCAATGACTATTCTTTAATACTGTTGAGAAGAAGGGAAACAAAAAGACATGGTTGTGAAATTAGCTTCTATTTCAGATTGTGATATGAACTCTGTTCTGTTGAGACAGTGAATTCCCCCATTTCCTTGTGCTCAAACTCATCTATCTGTCTATACTTGGTTCTTCTGACTTATTCTTCAGTATAACCTTCCAGAGCCATAAGGCAGAATCTGAATACAAGACACCAGAATAAAAATTTTAGGAGATTTGATATATCAGGTTCTGTCAAGTCTCTACTGAATGTACACAAATTGATCTTTCCAATCTGGTCAAAATCATAGCAAGCTCTAACAGCACCAATAAAAAACAGTCACATCTTCCTAATAAAACCACACTTGCCATCAGTTTTCCAAGTCCTTAAACACAGGGGTGAGGCCCTAAAAGTGTTGGGGAAAAAAAAAAAAAAAGCTATCTGAAGTCTTTTTCAAACTGAGTAACTTAAAATGTCTAACTAAAGTTTAAAAATTAACCATAAAGATACACTGTATGAAACAGGTGAATACAAAGGACTGAAAACTAGCAAACTGCAAATAAGATTTTACACATGCATTGCAGAACAGTTCCTTGCCTGCTTCCGCTGGTTATCTAGGAAAGAGGCTACTTAAGAATGGCATGACACTGGCAGGATAATTTCTAGAACATGTTCCTGCCTGTCCTATTTCCTGTGAGTTCCTCAGATGGAAGAAGAGAGACGCAAGCCACATTAACTGCTCTGAGCTTGGCTATTGTCTTTATCAAGGACAACTTCAGTGGATTCTATATATTCCAGGGCATGGAGAAACCAAAGAACATAAATATTTTGTAAATAAAATGTAGACTTTTTTTCCTTTAGTTTTTATTATTTTTTTACAAAGTCACAACGCAATAAATGTTTAGATGGGTTAGTTCCAATTTTATGTGAACACTTCAATTGACATCTTTCTTTATATACAGATGACATGAAACTCATGCAAAACACACAACAGGAGAGGAAATTTAGTAGTAGTTATTGTTAATAGTAGTTATTTAACATCCTGAGATGAAGTCTGGTCAATTGGTTAGATATTAAATGAAATTAACAGGGTAATGTTCAGTTTCCTAATATGCTTGAGACTTTCTGAATGTTCTTGATGAAGTTTCTTAAAGGGCAATCCCTATGAAGCAAATCTTCAGTGTAACAGTGGTATTTCTGCTCAGCTCTTCTACGACTTAATAATTTTAGGCTAAACCACAATCTCAAAATGCAATCTTTAACTTTTTTCCTCTCCAGATTTTTCTTGGTTTCTTTTCCCTCAAAAGGGGAAATTTCCAAATGCAGCAGCCGTAAACTTACCTCTCCACGATCCACTCTGGTCGAACTACTTTTTCTCCTTTCAATTCTTTTATTTTGGCATTTGGAAGATTGGTGGCAATAATGTGAGTTGTTTTTGATCTGGAATAGTATACATGGTATTGGCCTCCATGTAACATCATCAGCCGTCTTAATTCATCAGCTGAGGGATCTATAAAATTAAAACCAGGAATATTCCTGTTTAGTGTCAGCAAACACAGTGAGAAAAGTAACTTTAATTGATAAATATGATGCCATGGTCAGAAAGAGTGCAAACCACTCTGGGAAAAAAACTTACAAGTTCTTTAAAGAACAAATCAGAAAAACATCTTGCAAAAAAATGCAGAAAACGGTAGTTTTGAAAACACTAATTCAAAATGCAAACATTCTACTTGCTTTAGAGGAGCTTCCCACAATATGTATGGCAGAAAGCAGGAAAAAATACTCAAGTAATGTTAAAGTATATCAAAAAATGCTTTACATCAACATAATACAAAATTAGATTATCTTTTCACCAGAGTTCAGGAGAAGAGTTTATACCCAGAAGCATCAGAAAATAATTAATATCAAAAGGGTTTAGCAACAGCACTCCTACTCCAACAGAACTCCTACTATGTAATTTCTGATGTACTGAAGCAGTTAACTCACTCCTTCCTTATCAGGTTATTCTTGAGTTGTTACAGGGAAGAAAGAATACCTTAAAAACCAACAACTGTTCTGATTTCCTCAATCATTTTAAAAAGAGTACTTATTTTGCAAGCAGAGGTGGGGAAAAAAAAGAAAAGAACTGTTAGCCATGGAAAATGTTTGCAGTGGGGTCACACAGGCACGAAAAGATTTGGGTCAACACTAACACAATGTTTGAATAGTGAATCTAGCACAAGATGTATTTTTAAAAGAAGTTGAACAATACAAGAATAAGGAAAAATTTTTTCAAAGATACAGTTACAATTCCTGTCAACTCTCAAAATATGTCTAACATTTCATTATTTCTCTAACTTTTAACTAAAAATAGCACACACTTTCTCCAAGTGTTACCTTTCCTACTCCAGCCTTTTGGACAACCATCTTCTAGAGCTCTTTTAAGGGACTAGCCATTTGAAGAATACACAAAGGTTGGATTTTCACTAAAGAAAATGCCTGCATTAAACAACCAATCCAGATGTATTAATGGTTTAACATATCCACATTAACTTTTTCAATCCATTTGAGCCCTGTGCTTAAACCAGCACTAATCTATCCCACAGAAGCTCTGTGCATCAGTTACATAATATTCATAACATTCCTGGCAGAGATCCCTGAATAAGGCTTCTGGGGAGCTTCCAAACAATTATTAAGCTGCTTTACAGAAATAAGAAGCAGGAACATAAGCATGGTAGATTAAAAACCTTACTCCAGCTAACATGCACTATCAGTCCATCACAGATGGCCCCTACAATAGATAAATGTCTTACCTCTTGCTCCTCCTTCCACAATCAGTAGGTTCTGTCTCACACATTATATCATTCTGAGCAAGAAAACTTTGACATAGTCTCCCAAATGCAAATTTAAGGCATACAATCTAACCATCACTAATTTGAAAAAATTAAAAATTTAATAAGTGTAGGAGGATGGAGGAAATGAAAAGGCTTCATTTCAAATAATAAGATCACAGAAACATGGAAAGATCTACTCCTATTTCAACAAGTCATGTTATGTAAATGATACAGTAAAGCAATATTTATATTCCTAATGTAAATCAGATTTTTTTATTGAAAACCTTAATCATGAAAAACAATGGAATATACAAAACATATACAGTAATTGTCATATATTTACTTAGCTGCAAATTCATGTGTTTTGCAGTTACTTCCACTCAGGATGGTAAACATGAGAACAACACAATACAGATCCTTAAAAAAAATAAAGGCTCACCTGTCAAGCCATTGACGTAGATGGCGACTCCGCTAAAGATACTTGATGAATTACCATCCCTCTGCTGTTGTATGGCTGAATCTGACCGGAACTGCTCCTCCAATTTCTTAACTTTTGCTGACATGTACCCACCCTAGTTTTTAAATTAAAACAAAACACAACCCATGATGCCAATCCTATTTCCTAATGTTTATATACAGAAACTGGTCAGTTATAAGACTGGAAAGGTAAGGAACATTCCTCCAAACTGTATTTGGTTGACACAAAAGACATTCATTTTTCAAATGAAAAATAGCAAATGCTCCACCATAAACTTGTATCTACAAGATAACTGCACCATGTTATCAACATGGCAGAATTTATTTCCTAATCCTTAATCTTCTTCTTATAGGAGAAGATTTTATATATATAAAAGATTCTACATATATAAAAACTCTTGGAGAATAAAAAGAAAGAAGAAGAAAAAATGGGATTATGCAAATTTGGGTGATAAATTGGTGGGTCATTGCCTAACAAAACAATGTGGTTCCATATATTTTCAGTTCTTAAATATACTTGGGACAGTAGTATTCTAAACATTGATGTAAATTAGGTGCCTCAGTTATTGTTTGTCCAACTACAGAAAGTGGTGGAGATAACCATAAATAGTTTATTTTTTAAATGGTGATTTAAAACTATTCAAGGATCTGCACTTATTAATAACGAAATTTAGTGATTATTGTAAACACAGACTTCAAAACCTGGTAATTAAAAAATTTCTTTCAAACTTAATTATGTATTTTCAAGTAAAGCAAAAGGGTTTCATTTATAGCATCCTCTTAGCATGTAAAACAAATCTGTAACCCCTTTTTAACCACAGTGCCAACTACCTGTTAAAAGCCACTAGGTTTTGAACATACCCATATTCCCCATCCATCGCCATCGGCAGCTCGTTTCCGCCATCCACCCCGCCTCATACTGAAGCTTCTGCAGAGGAAGAACAATGCTTGATCAATTAAATGCTCATCAGTGGCATTTCAATGATGGCACTACAGGCCACTTACAGATTACCACAAAGATTAAATTTTTTCAATCAACTTCACTAAAGTATTGAGAGTTTCACAGCCAATCTAGCAACGCAAGATCACATAAAAACCTGATTTCTCAGTTTTGTAGTAATGCATACTGTGGTTCCTGCAACATATCAAAAACCACACACACACCTTTTACTTTATTCATCCTGAATATAAAAAACTCCTTACAATGTTCACTGTTCGTTACAATTTATTAAATTCTTTCTGTTCATCATACATCTCCTATAAAAAAAGGAATAATAAAACGTTCTTAAATACAACTGCTAACATCCATGCAAAGTATTGTCTAGGTCACGAACAATCTTTTATTTCCTATTTGATACCACAGACATGGTGTGATGCGGGCAGCCACCTCCTGGTATTAGAGACAGGATTAATTTCACCAATGGATTTACAGCTGATTATAAAACATCCAAGCATATGTTGCTGTAATGAAACACATCACAAATACATCAAAGCATAAAACCAAAGGTGATCTTATGGTCAAAGAAAAGCCAGCTGTTTAAGTGACCTAGTATGATCTACGGTTAGGTTTGTGATTTGATTCTTTGGGGCTTTTTGTTTGCATTGCTTAATAAATAAATTTCAAAATAAACAAACCCAACCAGCCAAATTTCAGTTTTCCTTTATGCAAGACACTTATCCCTGGACCACAAGTTGAACACAGCTGTGTCCCTAGATGAGCTATTAGTTGGCTAGAACAGAACTCCTGGATAGAAAAAGCAATGCTTGGAGTGTGGCCAACTGTTCACTGCACCCAAGTGATTCATATTTACTATAGCTGTTGTAAAACTGATTTTAGAATATTGATTAATGATGTGGTAAGAGCATGAGGTCACTGCCTGCTATTACACTGCTCAGTTTCCAATCAAAATAGTTCTCAAAGTAAAAAGACAAAATAGTCTTTTAGGTCTATCAGCTCTTAGAGGATCAGGACAAATCCCTGAAACAAGACCCTGAAACTAAAAAAGGTGACTGTCTTAAGTCTTCTATTTCATTAAATATTTCATTTATATTCCTTTATCATCCCTAAAAACCATGCAAAGCTACAATAAATACACAGAAGGAAGTAGACTGTTTTTATTTCCATTCTTGCCTGCTTTTGAGTCTCTGGACTATCCACAGCATTGTCCAGCAACTAGAGCCCAGAAGCTTCAGTCTCCAGCTTACCAGAAAGTACATACAGTTGTGGATGGAGATGACAACACTTTCTGGTCATTTTCCTATCCAGGCCTTCTACTGCACTGTTTTGGAGAGTGCCTCATTTATTGTATTAATATTCCATTTCTTATGAACTTAGCCGAAAGTGAGCTCTAGCTTTTGTCTCTTAATTCCCTTTTGTCCTAGAGGACTAAGCAAGCGCACTCTGATATCCAGCTAAACCACCGTGGATTGCAAAATAAGACACAGCTGCAGCAGAAGTTTTCATAAGTACTATAATTTTCATGGACTACTACAAATATGCCAAATTAGGCAACCACAGAATTATAGTCAAAGAAAGTAGCAGGTATTTTGAAAAGGTAAGCGTCTGTTTTAAGTTTCAGGACATCCACAAACAAAGAAAGATCATGATGCACTTGGTTCTATGCTAACAGTATAGATATGCATTGCTTCTAACTTGATACACAACCGACATACACGTTGTTGTATGTGCAATTGAGAAGACAATCACATGTCAAGGAGATAAGCCCTACACCAACATCCAAAACAAAGCAACCCCTTCTCAGATTGCTGTATTTTCCCTCCGGGTACCTGCATTTCTTATCCAGAGACCTGTTTCCAAGACATCAGGCCTTCTGAAATTAATTTTTAGTGGTTTGGGTTGCATCTAATAGATACCACAGAACTCTTAAAGAACACTGAGGAAAAAGAGGAGATCAGCTAGATGACCATATAAGATACAAAACTGATACTTTTTTCCTGTAGATAGTGTATAGTGAAAATGGCTTGATGACATCTTTCATATGGAAAATTTGTATTTTTCTATCGGCTGAAGTGAAATGCATTTCACATCTATCACTTCCGGCTAAGAAATTCTTTGAAAAACAGAAAAGTATACGTTCATGAAAAAAGAAAAACCATGAATGAAAATGTCATCTAGTTGGTTTTTTTTGATACTGCAGATATCAGTGTATGAGCTCATAAGAGACACCAGAATCTTAACTAATGATTACTCTTTCTCCCTATTACTAAAGGATGGCAAAGTCTTAAAAGGTGGCTACAAAAATGCCAGCGGCTCTCTCTTCATAATGAGCCACATGGAGAGCACAAGATGCAACAGACACAAGCTGCACCAGGAAGCTTCATCTTTACATAAGAAAAATAGTTTTTAGAGTGAGAACAATCAATAACTGGAATGCAGGGACCCAGCAGAGTCCTCATCTCTGGAGATTTTCATGTTGCAACTGGACAGGGCACCAGAGAACCTCAACCAGGCTTCCCTGCCCATGAAAGGTTGGACTAGATATTCTTTTGAGGTTATTTCCAATCTGGGTTGTTCTAGGATTCTAAAAGTATCAAAGAAAAAACTCATACAAATATAAACTTTTGCTCTGAAAAAAACGAAGACTGTACAAAATGCATACTCTAAGTCATCACAACTCTAATCACTGAGAAGACAGGATTTGATAGGTCTTAACTCTGACTCCTATACAACAACCTCCTGCTTAAACTAAAATATCTAATGCCTGATAAACTGAAGAACTGCCTTCGTAAGAGTGAGCTTTTCTGAAACCTTGAAACATGTTTCATTTTTATTCGGGACACTGGAAGGCGAGCAAGAAAGATCTCTAGTCTGAAAGTGAAGCCAATTAAAATCAGAATCATGGTTATGTGCCTAGTTTGATTAAAATTAGAAATCAAACAAAACTACTTAGGTCAAGGTGCAAAAAACATGACACATCAGTTGCTCAGAAGTTGTCTTCCTAGAGCCTGCAAAACTAGAGAAACTAGACTGTAATGCCTCCTTAAAACATCTGATAGTGATTTACCATTTCCTTAGCAGATGCAATTTTTGACTCAGTCCACTTAAATTCTGAACACACAGGTTAGGAACATGGTACTTCAGTGATTACTAGATGTCTCTGGCTCAAGTGTTCCCTTTCAGGGTCACGGATTATTTTCTTAATACTGATATGAATACCTGGGAGACTAGTTTCTCCCTTTATAGCTCCAGCAACTGAATGATGAACCAAGGTTCCTGGACTACAGAGAAACCTCTCTGCTAAAGACTTGTCCTTACAGTGTGAATTTTTCCTTGAAAATGAATGTAACCTCTTACAGCTGCCTTGCTGAAACCTAAGCAACAAATGAGCATGAGAAATATCTTGCCCAAGATATATCAAACCAGAGGAAAAGTTAAGCAAGACTTTAAACATGCTCACCAGTTCGTAAAATAAGAAATGTAAGGATGGTATGATGCTCCCCCTATAGGAATCATGATGAAGGGATGAGTAAGACAAACACTTCGTAAAAAACACGTGAAGGTGGGAAGTAGATGAGGTGTGGATGAGTAGAAATCAAGACAGAGGACTTCAAACAGCCATCATAAGTCAACTTCAGACAAGAGCTCATCTTTCTTGTAGTTCTTTAACTTGTTTCAGAACAGTTTTGTTTGCACAAATTCTTTAACATGGCTAAGGGACCAACTCCGACCAAAACAACAGGTATTATGGGGAAAAACAGTTGGCAGCACAGATCTGTATTCTGCAATGACTCTGCAAGAAGTGAACATGGATTGTCATGAGCTTTTTAATTCCAGTGCAGTACTAGTCCCTGCTTCTGTCATACGTTTCAGCACTCTCTCTGCCAAGCATATATACAGTGCAGAGGTATTTCTGCTACCTCTTCAAGTAGCCAACTTGAATCTGGCAGAATATAAACTTTATGGTTCTGCCCTACATGAAACTTATGAACTATTTCCAAAGGCAAAATGAGGCTGCACTGTGACTCAACAAATAACCCTGCCAAAGTTGTGTCTAAACACATCACACAAGTAATGTTCCATCCAGATAATCCAATTTTTGGTAACTGAAAGCTGTATGGAAGTATAACACACTATAACAGCTAGTCTGCATCTCTGACCAGAGTAGACATGCTGCCATTGTCCTCTGATGCAAAAGAACTTGATTTATTTAACATATTCACATGCCACAAGCCTATATAAAATGTGTAACCCCAGCAGAAATATGGGTGTCTTGGGCCACTGCTAATGAGTATCAGAATATTTTCCTTGAACTGTAGATTGAACTCATCCCAGCTCAGCAGGGCTTAGAAGCTTTTTCCATCAAGTGGGCATTCTGTGGCTTGAGTTTCATGCCTCTACATTCCAGCTCCCATATCAAACTCACCACTCTGCTTGGCACTAATCTTCAAGCTCTTTGAGCAAAGAAATCTTATGTGTTTTCACATTTCTAAGCACGAGTCCTATTTTTGGCTGAATCTTCTGGAAAAGAGCTGCTGCTACAGGGTAGAAAACTATTTTCTACCACATATTAAGAAGTCCAGAATCCAGCAAAAAGAACTTACACAAAAAAGTCAAAAGCTTTTTTAAAAGATACTATATGCTTAAACACCTGTGATTTCAGACAATTCAGGGTTAGCACTACTATTCCATACTAAAATTACTAATTAGTACATAGCAAAGCAACTGAGTTTTATTCTAGGTGAGAAATAAAGTCTCAGGGTGAAGTTTCATAAGATGTTTGAGTCAACTTGTTGGCTGACTGATACCAAAAGGGAAGAGTCTGCTCTTCAGCCTCTGCTGGCCTAACAGGCTTTATCCCTTCTTCCCCTCTACAGTACTTCCAAGCTCACATGACCCTATGTTCACACTGATGCTACGTGCAGTTCAGCTCACTAAATCAACAGAAAATTGACATCATTTTATGGTTTAGCTTCCCACAAGTTTAGCAAGACAAAGTGACTTACAAAAGCATCAGATACAAAGCAAGGCAAAAAAAGAGGAATGGATGGGATCTTAAAATTATCTTAGCAATTTCTAGAAACCAACTTTTGGGTCATGACTGTAACTAATGGCAGTATAAATGCAGATAGAGTCCCGATGAGCTGGCTACTGTTCCCTAAGTAGTGCTGCTTATGCTTTTTCCCCTGCAATAAACCAGCGGGATAGGCTATCTTACCATTTCCATAGGGTAAGGGCTTTAAAAAAAAGTTACAATCAAACAACTCTACATCTTATGCCACCCATTCCCACAGGCTAAGCACTATTAACTCACTACAAGCACTTGATGTTACAGGGCCAGCTAGCAAGTTCTGTTTTGCAGTTCAATCTTTGATGGTATTTTAAACCAAGAGAAATTAAATTAGCTGAAGGACGCTTGAACCAATAGCTACCCCCCAAAAACACCCAACACCACCTCCATGTCCTGTGAGTAAAGATAAGAGTGCAAATTAGGAAAGAACAAACTTCAAAATCTTGGGCAGTTTAAATATCAGAAAAAACAGTATGAGAAATTTAGAAATACAATTTGTCTAAAATATGAACATCCACGGCATTTGCTAGGAAGGCAAAATACCATACAACTCACATAAAACAGAAAAACCCCCAAGTCCTTCAGAATCAACTCCTCATGAGCAGATAACTATTCTAAAACTATGCTCTGTGCATACTTTCATTTGAGCTCGACAGCAAAGAAATGATACTCTGAGAACTTCTAGTTCAATTAGTCCCCCAGAAAGAGAACTCTGCTAAACGAATCCAGTTTCCAAACTGATTATTTTTGCAATTCAAAATGGTCTCTATTTCAGATCAGTACACTAATGGACAAAATACTTCACACACAAGTAACAACTAATAGATTTCTTTTGCTAGCAAAACATCACAATAACACAAAAAGCAGCACAGAAGTTGTACAGCAGATAACTGTTTATACCAGAGCTGTACAAGACAAAAGTCTTTATATCTTGTTACAAATAACTTGGGAGTCCGGGACAGACAGTTGTTTCAATTGCCACAACTTGAAGCATGAGCATGAGGTCCAGAAACCAGGATCACTGTACAATCCACACCAGCTTTGAACAATCTGTTTTCAAGATATCATTTTTGCTTTTATACATGGCATTTGAGATGGTTAATTCTTTGAAAATTAGGAAGACAGATTTAACTTGAAACCAACTGTCAATTCCCCTCTAGGAATAACACTCAGTAGCAGCTACAGTCCATTTACAGCTTGTCACAAGTAGTGGTTTAACCTGTTTTTTTCTTCTGTTTACAGAAGACTGGCCTTCAGTTTCAACATTTCTGCATTTTTTGGTTAAGTCATGACCTCCCCAGCCCCTTCAGAGTTCTCCATTGATGAACAGCTTTTCTTCAGAGATGTTCATTGCTATTTGTAACCAGGTAGTTCAATTCACTTTTTAGTTCAAGTATCACTTCTTTCACACAAGGGTTCTTAGTGCCACAATGCAATGATAAGATTCAGCAAACTTCATCAACTGGCTTCATCATTTCTTTTCTGTGCTTAAATTCTTCTGGAGCTTCAACCCCAAGAGGACTTGGGACATTCATAATCTTTATGCCAGCTTCTAAGTGCCTAGAATCCAGGATAAAAACCATTATGTAAAATCAGAATAAGAAACATAGTTTGTGAAATTAGGACTTTAAATACCAACACAGTGAAGGCACTATAAATCACCAAAAGGAAATGTTCTCTTGGACTTGAGTATCCAAAACAATAAACAAGATGAGCTTATGAGCTGCATAGTCTTCCTCCAATCTCCTCCGTTCAGCTATCTATAATATTTGAGAAGGGAGAATTATGTCTCTTTTTTATTTGAAAATGAAGACTGGGATGTTAGTTTTCTACCTAATAAATCAACAGGACTTGTTTAGAAGGCTCATGGTTTGTGCACTCACTATGACAATCCAGTCCCACAACTCCTGTCTTCCCCAAGCAGTCTGTGCTAAGGCATAGGCCAAGAAGTCAGTAGGTAGCATAAGTAAACCCATGATCACTACTCCCAAATAATTAGAAGAGTCGCTATTGCTGAATGATTTAGGACTATCTAAGACTTTCCAGGCACAACTGAAACATCCCTGTAAAGCTAAAGAAAAACTTAACAAAGCAGACAAAGTGGGTAAGTGGAGGTATAATTATTCAAAAATAACTGCAAAATTTTCATGAGGTGATCAAAGCAAGAAACCTGTGGATTTTATTAGCATCAAATTCAGAAGAACTGTGCTTGCGAAAACCTGACATATACTACTTTCAGCTTCCCCAGACTTCAGCCCAGGCGATGGGTGAAATCCTTTAGAAGCGACTACATCTTTTTGACTGAATTTAGATATTTGACTACACGTGTGTATGGATATCTGTATGCATGTGCACACACAACAAACTGATCTTTGTTGCTGACCAACATGAGTGCTGGCTACCCAGACTGACCACTTTGGCAGTAGTGAATGGCACAGAAGCAAATCCCAGTGCTCCGGGGCCAGCGCTGTGCCCAGTGTAATGAAGAGGGTGCATGCAGTTTAACAAGGCCAAGCTCAAGGTGCTCCACCAGGGTGGGGGCAACCCCCGGAATCAATACAGGCTGTGGAATGAGCAGATCGAGACCAGCCCTGAAGGACTTGGGGGTGCTGGTGGACAAGAGGCTGGACATGACCCAGAAAGCCAATCATACCCTGGGCTGCATCCAAAGAGTGTGGGCAGCAGGGTGAGGGAGGGGATTCTGCCCCTTTGCTCTGCTCTGGTGAGACCCCACCAGGAGTGCTGTGTCCAGCTCTGGGGTGCCCAGCACAGGAAGGACATGGACCTGTTGGAACAAGTCCAGACAAGAGGCACCAAAATGATCAGAGAGACAGATCACCTCTGCTATGAGAAGAGGTCTGAGAGAACTGGGATTATTCAGCCTGGAGAAGAGAAGGCTTCAGGGTGACGTTAATTGTGGCCTTCCAGTATGTGAAGGGAGAATACAAGAAAAAGGGAGAGACTATTACAACAGTATGTAGGGACAGAACAAGAGGGAATGGCTGAACTGAGAGTAGGTTTAGATCAGATGTTAGGAAGAAATTCTCTCCTGTAAGGGTGGTCAGGCACTGGAACAAATTGCCCACAGAAGCTGTGGATGCCCCATCCCTAGAAGTCTTCAATATCAGGCTGGGTAGAGCTCTTCCACTAGGCTGGCCTAGTGGAAGGTGTCCCTGCCCATGACAGGGGAGCTGGAGCTAGATGACCTTTAAGGTTCTGTGCAACCCTGACTATTCCACGATGACACTGGGGTTTTTTTAGGAGATGTGCCCAAGGCAGTTCTGCTTTATGGTCAACTCAATGTTATCACTGAGCAGGTGTTGATCCTGCCAGGCTTTTCAGGGAAAATGAGAAAGAAGGCATCTACTTTACAAATGGTAGATGATGTCAGATACTAAGGAGGACTCTTTACTCAAATATGGGCAGCAAAACTCTAAGAACTCAACAACTTCACCAGCAAAAGAACTGATAACTACAGATTCAGTATTGAAATACGTAGATTTTCTGTTCACAGCAGTGTTTGACATCAGTTAATTTCAACTGACACTGCATAGCCAACTTCCCAAAAGCTTTTCTGACATTGCCTTTGAAACTCTCAAAGCTGCAAAATCTTTTTTGAAGTAAAATCTTCACAACGTAAGGCTTCTATGCTTAGCCTTGAAGCTTCAAGTTTCTACTCAAGTTTTCTACATCTTTCTTTAGTCTACAGATACTACTTTTTTTCTATTAACTCAGACCAACAAGACGAGGAAGAATCAGATGAAACTAACAAGTGGAGAGATCAAAAGAAATGGAAATATTTTTAAATCTATAGCCTAGTTTATTTGAACATTATCTGACACTGGATACCAAGGATGCTAAAAGTCCATATCTGTTCAACAGATAAATAAAATAAAAACATATTCTATTTTTTTTTTTTTAAGGCAAGAAACTACAGAAGCTCAGAACACAAAGGGAAAGTATTTCAGTGTGTTTGCTTACTGTTAACAAAACAAACTTCTGATCTGACCCAACATATTATCAAGTTTCCTCCTAGATTCAGATAAAAATAAGAAGAGCACCGTGTTTCTGTATTTTCCAGGAAAAATACAGGGAAAAAACAAAAATGCTGTAATCCTTCAAGATCCTTTAATTTATACTCAAATCTGAATTGTGTTCTTGGCCTGTACTGGTTCTAAGTTGGTATTTTAAGCACCTCTGACATAAAACCAGCAATGTTACACTGGTGCTTAGTGGAGAGAGACCAATACAAAATGGCTACAGAGCAAAAGTGGCCTATCCCAAGCAAATGCTGCAATTTTAAAACTTGGGTTAAAAATCAGTATAGATGATACAGGAAGGGGCAACGCTTAAAACTTCAAACCAGCCAGAAATTACAGTGAAAAGTCATTACAACCTTACCTCTCCCCTACTATTGGTTTATTAAGCGGATTCTTGGAACTGCTTACCAAATAATGCAACTACAGCATGAAAATCAAGGAACTGTGGCTGAAAAGGCAGTATTAGAGCCGAGTGCTCTAATGTTTCCTGAAAACAACAAGCAGATTCAGTATCCTTTCAATATAAACCATTATTTTAGTACTTTACTTCAACTGGGAGTTGCATTCAATTTCACAGAATGGTAACATACACTACTTGGGAAACTGCACTAATCATTTACCTTACATGCCACGGGGTCAGGGGCTTTCCTGTTTGTAAGAATTAATAGCAATTCCATTACTTCTTTTAAAAAGCAATGGCTCCTAGGTTTCCAAAATTACCTCAGTGGAGCACAACCATTTGTTCAAGATGCTAACTTATCATGCCCTGAACAAACAACTGATGTGAGTCAGCTCAAAGAGCTGAAGTCATGAACATGGTGGACTAAACTTTATTTTACTTTGGATATTCGCTGACAATTAGAACCTGACAAAACATACTATCAACAGTCCCCAGGACTCTGCCACAATTCACCACATACCCCACCTTACCAGAAGATTGCCAGTTTCTATGTTAATATGGAAAAACTTTAGGGTAGTTCTTGACCCTACTATGCACAGCTTCTGCACTGCTTTCTTGCTTTGGCATTCAAACCATTCCACCTGCATTTGCAAGAATGACTCTGCAAGGTTCCTAAGCAGTGTCTTCTCCTAAGAGAAACCACCCTTGTCTCTTCCAGGGTTATTTACTTTCACATAAATCAAGACACTGAAGAGATGTGCATTAATTGAGGCAAACCAAATAAGCAGGTTACAGCCAAGAGTTCCATTACACTGGGACTTGGGTAAAGTATTTATATATAGCTGGGAATGGAAAAGCAAAACAACACAAGAGTTAATCACAGCATGGCTAAGCTTTACTTCTGCAAGTAACTGAATTTCAAGCCGCCAGTTTCAGCACTACCAAACAGGCAGAATACCAGCTGGGAAACCTGAAACTTTGAGATGGGAAAGGAGTTGCTTTATCCAAGAGCTAACACTGAAATTCAGGCACTACAGTTTGCCTAGGCATTTAAAGCAAGGAATATGGAATCCTTGCTATGGATATAGCAAACCAAAAGTATCTCCTGAGGGAATTTCATAGTCGTGGATTCCTTAGCTACAATAGCAGCAGTCCTTAAGTCGATTTTCAAATAAAAGCCACCGGAGTGGAAGTTACCATTACAGCCCAGAATTCAGGGCTGTTCTGCACACTCACCTCTCTCCTGCTGAACACTGAGAAAGAAGCCTTTCCTAATTCTGACTTCTATGTTATGAGCACCAGATATTCCAAATGAAATACAGAGTGAGGGGATCACAGACATGGCAGGCCCTCTTCCCTAAAAACATTTGTGTGCCCAATTAAATGCTCTGGTTTCCACAACAGAGTAAAAAGCTGGTCTTGGGGCAGAGCACTACAAATACCTATCTGTTAGACACTCCCACAACTATACTGTATGACATGTCTAAGAATTCCTCATGATTTTTTGTATCTGCTTAAAGTTTGCTCTCTTCCAACGTTTTTTGTAATTCCATGGCCATTCTCATTTCTATTTGTTTCCAATTTTTCCCTCATTTTGCTATGCTTAGGTAAACTCGTGGCACTACCACAAAATTAATCTACATTGTATTCTTGAAGAAGGGTTTCAGGATTTGACTATTTAGCTCCCTTGTTATATATACACACCAGGCAAACTTCCTAAGAGCTGACAGAGATCTCAGTGATAATAATATATTCTTTTAATTAAAAGACAAAAATGTTAAATTAAAAAAAAAAATCAACATTCTCTATGAAATAAACAATAGCTAACAAATGGAAAAAGCACATGGCAGGGTCAGGCCAGTTATTTTTTTTCCTGCTTGTCCAGGGTTATTAAAAAAAAAGTCTGTGTAATCATATTAATTTTTTCTACCTACTCAAAACCAATTTAATTCTTACTTTAAAAAAAAAATCTTTCTAGTAAATGAAAGGGATGGTAGAAAGACTGAAAATTTGCCATAAAAATTATTTCAAGAAGTCATGTGGGTCAAGGGATCAGAAAGAACTCATGAAAACTGGCACTCTGTTACAACACACTATCACTGCAACAGAACGGGCTGTACAAGAGTGTATGTACTATTCACTGGAAAAATGGACTGGTCTTAGCTTTGAAGGGCTCATTACTAAATAATGTAGTGAATAAACCACATATTGTACACAAAAAAAAAATGTACAACCACTTTAAAATTGAGGCTTGAAATATACGAATGACTTTTTCCTATTAGCACTTTGCTTTTAAAAAAATCTTTCTTCAAGCAGTTAAACATGAGTGAGTCACAAGGTAGGTGTCTGCACTGTGCCTCTACAACACTGTCCTACCAGTGACCTCCAGTGTGACAGCTTGGGATTATTTACTAACAGGGATTTGGTACATTATCCAGCAGAAGAAATGGACTGAATGAAAGACCAATATGGTGGGAATGGGTAATAACTGAGGCATGCTTGAGGCAAGATGGCAAGGAATTTGTCAGAGATTTGGATTTCTATCTGATCTTGGATTTCATTTGTGTTAAATGTCATAAACCTGAGTAAGACAGGACTATTCCAGAAACAAATTTTAGATGTAACTTCTCGCATCTAATGGTTATTAGGTAACTGTTTAAAACAGTTCTATATGAGCAACAATTGCATCTAAATGAATAAAGAATTCAGATAAAAAAATTAAAGTCCCCTGGTTTTGCTTCTTTGGATTATGGTGTCAAATTTGAGGCGGGACCTGGATTTTAGATCAAGATGCACAACAAACATAAACTTATCTTTTCATTAAGATAGTTATTAAGACAGGAGTATTCACAGCCCTGTCATTCTGAAGACTGTAATCTTGATTTTAAAGCATCAGAAATAATGGAATATTACAGCACAGAACACACAGATTTTCTACCAAAAAAACCCCAACGTGCTGGCGATACTATGCTCCTCTTCCTTCTTAAGGTTAACATGCCACTACAGCTCATTTCCCATCAGGGGCTTTTAGTTCAGTATCACAGGTCAAGTCAATGGTAACTGTATAGCAAAAAGCATCAAAACCAGACGGGAAGGGGTCAAGATGTGAACACATCTGCCCCTCAGTGTTGGTAAGCACGGGCTTACTCACCAAGCACAGGTCCTCCCTCTTCCCTTCAGCACACCAGTTATACCCAGCACTATTGCTCAGCAAATACAACTTGTGACAAACACTACGGGAAAACCGCAGACAAGATACACGCTGCTACAGCGCGGGGAGCGTCGCAGAGGGCACGGCCGCGCCAGGGCTCGGGCTCCCCCTCTCCTCCCCCTCCAACCTATTTCCCTGCAGTGACCCCTCCGCGCTGGCAGAAAGCTGTGGCACAGCCTCGCTCGCCCCTGGGGGACCCGTGTTGCAACTATAGCGCAGGCCCCATGTGACAGACACAGACAAGACAGACAGACAGACAGACGCACAGGTGCGGGGAGGGGCGGGTGGCCCGGACACGCGCACACCTGGCGCGCCCCCGCGGCGCCTCGCGGGCGCGCACAAGGGTCTGTCCCCGTGTCCCCCCTCCGCCCTCCCGCGCGGCCAGCCGAGGCCCTCAGCGCCGCTTACATAACGCCGCGCGCCGTTCCCCTTTCCCTTCCCCCCGTTCCCGCGCCGGGAAGAGAACGGGGAAGGCCCAGGCCGCGGGCCCAGGGAGGGGCTGGGCGGCAGGGCAGCGGCTGCGGGCCCCGCCGCTGCCTCCCGCTCCCCTCCCTTCCTCCTCCCTGCCTTCCTTCTCCCCGTCCCCGAGCCACCCCCCGCACGTCCCTCCCGCCATGGGTCCGCCGCGCCGTGGGGGGGAAGGCGCCCGCTCCGCCACCGCTCACCTTCTGCCGCGTCCCAGACACACATTCCCGGGAGCGCCGCCGCTGCCTCCTGCCCTGCCGGGCCGTGCGTGTGCGTGTGCGTGTTGTGTGTGTGTGGGGCTTCACATCGCGGCTCCCCCTCCGGCACGGACGGACGGACGCACGCAACCGCCGTCTACTGCCCGCGGGCTTCCTCCTCTTCCTCCTCCTCCTCCTCCTCTCCAGAGCCGGCCGCTCTCTCTCTCCTTCTCCCTCCCTCCTTCTCTCTCCCCGCACCTCGCTCGGTGTCCCCGGCACGGCCCCTTCCCCACCCCCACCCCCTTCCCTTCCCTTCCCGCGAGCGCGTCACGGGAGAGTCTCGCGCCACCAACCCGCCGCCGCCGCGCGGTCAACAAACGGCGCGCGCCGGCCCGGGCAGGGCCCCTGGGCCGCGGCGCCCCCTGGCGGCACGCCCGCAGGGAGAGAAGCGCCTGGCGGCGGCGGCGGCGCTCGCACGGCGGGCACGTGACGGCGGGGAGGGGAGGGGCGGGGCGCGGCGCGAGAGCTCGCGCACCTCCCCAGGCGCGCGGACGGGCTGCGGCGGGCGCGGGGCGGTGGCGCCTCCTGGCGGCCCGAGGGGCGCGCCGCAAGCACGGGCGGGGATTCGGCACCGGGACGGGAGCGGAGGCCGGCACCGGGCCGGAACCGGGCCGGAACCGGGCCGGAACCGGGCATTGCCGCGCCCAGCACAGCCCGGAGCTCCCGCGCCCGGGGACCGCCCTGCAGCCAGGACACCGGTGGGGAAGGCCCGAGAGGGGTTGTGGCGGTGCTTGCTCCCGCTGGCCCACCTTCTGGCCGGCGACCCGGGGGCCGGGTCACCCCCAGCCCTGTCCCTGACCAGACTGGGTTCTCCTGCATGAACTGGAGCTCGCCAGGGTCAGGCCTCGCCACCCTCGCTGTAGAAGGGATTTCCTCCACAGAAGAAGGGCCTGCTTGTTCCTCTCACGTGCTGGATACACTGGCTCTTCCCATGTGATTCTGCATTTTTAATTGCAGAAGCACAGAATTTTTATATTGGCAAAGATTCCCAAGATTGTCAAGTCCAACCTTTAGTGTTACCACCTTGTCAACTAAACCTTAGCACTATGTGCCACTTCCAGTTATTTCTTGAACACCTCCAGGGATGGTGACTCGACCATCTCCCTGGGCAGCCCATTCCAACATTTAACAACTCTTTCCATTAAGAAATTCCCCCTGATGTCCAACCCAGACCTACCCTGGCACAGTTTGTCCTGTCGGTAGTTACCTGAGAGAAGAGAGTGAACCCCCACCTGGTTGCAACCTCCTTTCAGTACACTGGGGATACTCTGAAGTGTATCCATGGGGAGGCTGAGAGGAACAGAAGGCCAATTGTGGGGGAAAACATAGGGTATGTGGAGATTCTTGTACAGGAAAGCCGGTGTAATAGTGGTATGGGAATGTAGGGGAAATAAGAGAGAAATACTTAGAAACACCTGTCTTATTAATTGTGCTACTTTATGAAATTTACATAAAAATTACTATTGACTTCTTCTGATTCTGGTATATGGAATTTGTTACATAAATAGCAAATAGCCCCAGTCCTACAATTGTGTCCACATAAACAGATCTGCTAGGAGTCCCCAGTGATACTAGGCAAACCTCCAATTTGGTTATAACCACACCAGTCAGATGGACTCAGACCCATACAGATTTAGTTCCAGGTATGAAGCTGTCACTGTAAGACAAGGGCTTATGGGGAACCTTCTTTTCTCCATCTGCATAGCCACAGTTGTCCTGTTCTGTGAAAAATGTTCCCATTTCAAATATTTTTTTTCTCTGCTTTGTGTGATAACACTAAAAATTTAATGAATGTCCAGCCTTTCACCCATATCTAGTTGTAGGATAAGGAAAACTCGAGTTCAGATCTGTCTCTCAGCTGAGCATCAGCTATTTTAGCCAGAGTGATTGCTGCATTTCACTTTGAGAAATATTTATAGCACAACTCTTAGCACCTTCATGAGAAACACTCAAATACTTGACTTTCACTCAGTATTTTAATGAAACTTGTCTTCACAATATGGGTGTTTCCTGCCAGAGAGAAGCACTAACTAAAGTTTTGACCAGCTTTAAGTAAAATTTTGGAGACACTGTTGCTGACTGCTTTCAGTCTAATTTTTATCAGCAATTATATTACCTGAAAAAAAAAAAAGTTCTGAAAAATACTTTTTAGAAAATATATGTTACCTAGAATATATCCATTTCACTGGGCCAACATTTTCCAGTTTTGCTAGAAAATGACTCTACCAATCCCAGTCCTTGCCAGTTGAGAGTAAACTAACTGTTAAAAGTGTTGCATGACTGGATATGTGCATTATTTTTTTTCTTACAGAGCTATTTCTCTAGGGGGCCGTTGTGGAGCAGAAAGGCAGAAAGACAAGTGGAATGGGGATTAATTTAAGTTAGCAAGAACAGCTTTAAAATGGTTAGTCAATGATTGTATTTTATTTTTAAATAGAAACTGACATATAAGCAAATTATAAGAGGAACGAACAATTATTTAGAGAGGCATGTGGGGACAGCTATTTTGTTTTGTGAAATATAGCTGGGGTAAGAGTTACCAGTGAAAAAACCTGAAACAGCCATTCTATACTTTCAGCAAAGAATAGATACAGTTAGTTAAAATAGGCCAATATTAGTTTAGGAAGAAACAGAAAACAGAATTAATGTTAAAAATAGGATAAAAATAGGTAAGTCTAGGAAAAGGGCCAAAAAATAACAGTAGTGAGTTATCTCCTGTCTTTTAACACCCTCATGCTGTAACTCATCTTCACCAGCTCCTGAACTGATAGAGAAACATTTTAGGTTATAGTAGCCAGATTGGGAACTGGGTTTATTGCTTAGTCATTGGTAAACATTTACAGGGTGAAGCCTGGTTCAAGCCTGCTGACTTCAGTAAAAGCATTCTTGCTGTCTTCATTGAGTTTGGAATCAAATCTGAGGATGGGAAGAGAGGCACTAGGTGTTCAGTGGGACTGAGGTTTTAGCTGGGCATCTCAATGAGGTGGTATTGTTGAGCAGCTGTTACATATAAATCTCATTTTCTGAGTCAAAATCTGCTCCAATGTACAGAAAGTATGTCTGATGTAGTTTCAGTAACTTCAGCACAAAGGCATTTCCAGGTGAAACTCGAGAGGCTCAGGGTCATGCTACTTGCAGCCTAATATAGGAAGTGTTACCAAGCAGTGGCTATGGCTGCTATGGCTTCTGTCGTGACATCTCATATTGTCAGAAAGGGCACGTAAAGCCACCAAGGGAAGATCCCTCCCCATGCTGATATTTCTATGTATTCTTTCTAATTTCATGTGTTTCCCAGGGTGATGTTGGGCTGTCAACGACACTCCAATGCATGGGTCAACAGAGTGCCAATCTTCTGCCATTCCACAGAGGAAGAAGAAAACTTGGGCTATGCCATTGCCTGCTGTTTTGCTGGTCTGTTTGAAGGGCAGAGCACTTCCAATTGCTTGGTTCTACCACAGCCAAGCTGATTGTATAGTAGAGGATGTTTTTGCCACCTTCATCCATTTCCAGAGAGGGTCCATGAGGTGAAACTGACATCCAGTTGCTGCTCATCGCTTTACCATGGCAGTCATCGGCCTGCAGCTGCTGTGAGCAGCAGTCGTGTCAGACAAATAAACTATTGAGACTAGCAGCAATGGACCTTTTCCTTGTCTATGGGAGAAAGGTCCTTACTTCTCACTCTGTAGTTCTCCTGGTCCAGGAGCTCTCGGAAGGATCACCTGTGTCAAATTCACACTGGGTGGGTTCAACTCAGGTTCAGTTCTCAGCCGCAAATTCGGAGGTGATTTTTATTCGGACAGCACAGGGATGAGAATAGGGAACACTGAAGCTAGACTGAACTCTGTCTCTGGACCCTTTCATACCAGCAGGTTCCGCCTTGTAATTCATGCAGGTGTTTGTCTCCGCCCAAGGCACAGAAGGCTGTTTCAGTAGCCATGCCTTATCCCCAGCACCAGTGGCTCGGGCTGTGGCCGTCAGTGTGGTGCCGTTCTCCGCGCAAACACGTGTTACACACGCACCTCCTGCGGCAGCCAGCCGGCACCAGGGACCGGCACGGCCAGCGCAGCCCCGGGCCGGGGGCGGCCCCGGGCGGCCGTGTCCCGGGGGGCAGCGCGGCGGGGGAACGCGGCTGCCTGCGCGCCCGGGGCGGCGGCGGCTCCGGCGAGGCGGTGCTGCATTGCGGGCACAGCCCGCCCCGCCCGGCCCCTGTGCCCTCGGGCCGCCCTCCGGAGAGCCCCGCCGCCAGCCCTGCTCCCGGCTCGGCTCCCAGCCCGGCTCCCCGGCCGGCCGTCCGCCCCGCCGTCCTCCCGCCCCTCAGCAGCAGGCCGCAGAGCCCAGGGAGGGGGAGCCTGCTCCTCTGTAGTTTCGCACGTCTCTCGCAGGGCCGAGGTAATTACGAACGACAGAGACACATTTCACAACTCCTGCAATGCCGTAGTAACACAGCCTGCTGTAGTAATGCCCTAAATATTGACATGTAAAAGCTGCAGGATTATTGCAGTAGTTTCCTGACCGAGCACTATTGTTTCATGTTAACCAGTGAAAGTGCTGTTGTAAAATCTCATCTGCAGCGTTTGCTTGTAGCATTATTACATATCACTGCCTACACCTACTTTTTAATCATGATGCCTATTTTTATTAGCTCCTAAACCACAAGGCAGTCAGATATTTTGAAGTGGAATAAATGTTTTATTACAATTATGATTAATTAGTTCTACTAAGCAGAGCTTCTCTCGCTCTTTCCAGAGTGAAAGAACCTAAGGAAGATTTCTAGCCAGGGACAGAAATCCCTGTTCCTCTGGAAAGGTTTTTAAACATAACAGAAAAAAAACGCCAAACAAACAACAAAACCCCACCAAACCTCTAGGATAATTTACAGTTGCAAACAATCTGTGCTGCCACCCCCCCGCTCCCCCTTTGAAAATTTTTCTCAGTATGTAACTAAGAGCAGTCCTGAAAGGATAAAATAACATAAAATCAAACCTTGCAGAGAGCAGCACTCTGCATTTGGGCCTGGCATTAGGGGAAGTGGCTGTGAGGCTCTTTGCACAGAAGGCATTCTTAAGGCAAGAATAAAGACCTAGGTAAAAAATGATGGGAAGCAAAGCAATTATGAAAAACAAACAAACCTGGAAAAGCTGTTGGAAGGAATCAGAGCCAACCTTAGCTTCAGGCATTTTGCTAATGATGGAGCAATATGGTTGTTGAGTTACTACTGCAGATCACAGGACCGGTGGTTGAAGGGAAAGATGTCACCAATATATATTTGTCTCATGTCTTCAAACTGCCCAGCTAAGAAGAGTGAAACATGTTGGCATGTGGCTTTATTTTATGAACCTACTTTACCCCCCAGCAGTCATTTTGGAGAGGTGCACTAATGTCCAGAATGGAGCAATGCATCAGGCCTGTTTTACACAAAGTGTGTCAAATAGACTGAAGAGTCTAAAGATCTCTTGGTTCTGTGTTCCTCTTGCTCATTACCACTGGTGGGTGCAACACTCTTTGCTGGTGCAGATCCTGTGGGCACAGATGAATGGTGAAGAATCCTCCTCCAGTCACACGTCAGGGCTGCATCTGCCCTTGCAACTGGGAAGAATACTTAAAAATAAGTTTTATTTTGGCTAATTTTGTGCTGAAGCAGTTTAGGACACTGCAGTAGAATTTATTTTAGATGAAAATTGCACATCTGCAAAGATTTCTACATCATCTCAATAGTGCTCTGGTATCTCCATTTCAGCAGTTCCCTCCATGCAAAATTCTTTGTGTGAAGGGCAAAAATACATGATTGGATTGCCACCTGCAGCCCCATTTTTAATGAATCTGAAACTGTAGCTCTATACTCAAAGATATTAAGTAAGAGTATATTATACATATATAGATAGAATGCGTGCCTTTATTCCATTTACCTTTTATTTTCGTGGTCTTCCTAGGCTAATACTCACTGATTACAAGTTTTGTCTCTCTGTTTCAAAGAGAAGTTGAAGTGGAGACCTTGATCTCATTTGCTGTGGTTCTTACAGTTTCTTGATTGTTCCCAGCTGAGCTTGGAGCATTGTTGGACACAGACCTTGGTACAGGGTTCTGCCTAAAGCAGTTGCTTGCTACAACACAGGACAGTCAATTCAAAACAACAAAGTCTCTGTTAGACAACTGGAAGAAACCTCAAACCAACAACAAAACCCTGCGTAGGCATATTGGATCACAATAACAAAAAGGAGCCTAAAGCTGTGTATCTCACCCAGCTGCTCTGTTTCTCCATATTCAGAGACATGGATCTCTCTTGACAATGACCCAGCAGACTGACTCCCTCTGACTGTGGGACTTTGCAAGGCCCCTGCTGACCTGTTTACAAGTTGCATAGGAGGAGAGTTCTTACCCTCTGAAGTCTCTTACTCTGTGAACTCTAGGTAGTCTGTGTTAAGGAAGGGGAAGGATTTTTCTCTTATGAGGCCAGTTACCTCCAGTTCTTTCCCCTTTTTCTACTTGGAGCCAGTGTTTTCCTTCTCCTCAGAATCGTTTGAGATCTCAGTTGTATGGAAGTTCATATATTTTGCTTCCTGGCAAGATTTTTTTTTTTTTTTTTTTGATGGGTATTGTGATCAGACAACATTCAAACAGACTTATATATTCTCTTCTGTCTGCGCAGAGGGCCAGGAATTATTGCTGGGGTTCTTTCTCTCTAAAGCCATAGGAGAGCTCAGCTTCTCCATAGTAGAAATTAGTCAAAGTGTTTGTTGTGTCTCTCGGGGTTCCTGAATGACAGTGAATACCAAACAGATTACAGATTCTATCTCTACTTGCAGTTAACAGGCAGAAAGGATCCTGACGTACTTTGGAAGACAGAGCTGTACTCTGGCATACTTTTTCATGTTATGGCTTGTGTTATTTTTAAGAATTGAAAAATAGTATTGGCATCAGTGAAGTGGATGTAGTGGATATAGTGAATGCTGATACAGAAGATGCAATTTGAATGAGAAGTGAAGGATTGAATTAACTTCTCCTAATTTAGATACTCACAGCTGAGCAAGCCTTGAATGTACCTGACTATACAGACTCTAGGGTGGCTAGCTCATATGTAAATGTCTGGGCTTTGGAATGTTTGATATTAAGATGAATGTTAGTCACAAAAGTCAGTCTTTCATATTCTTCTCACTTCTCTGCCATGCATCACAGTCTTCTTAACACTTTATCCTTCGGCTGTTCTGAGGTACAGGCAAACTGACAGCTCGTGAGAAAACAGCCTCTTGAATGGATCTGGCCTGTGCTGGCTCTCAGCCCAGTGCGGAGTCCCAGAGAGAGTCAGAATTGCCACAACACTAAAGGAAGGGATAAACAAGTAGAATGGGGATAGTAGAATGGGAAAAAAGAGGACAGCATGTCAGCAAGGATGAAATGGCATAAGTGCTATCACCATGCTGGTAGTAGAAAGTAGAAAAGAAAAAAAATCTGTGCTGACGCTAGAGGCACAAAAATATCTGAAGAAGGAGACTGGTCAGTAGAGGTTTGGGGTTTTTTTGTTTGGTTGGGTTGCGTGTAGACAGAGGCCTCTGCAGCGTTTCTGGAGAGAATTTCAATTGCTTCATGTTATGACATAGAGCAAATCATAGTGTCATTGAGGGAGCATTGGAATCCTTCCCTTTTTGCAAGACTCCTGTCCTATTTTCATTGTATGTAAATTTGCCAGAAGGGAAACCAAGACTGAGGTGCTGGATGGGTCTAAATGTTATGATAGAGAAGGTTTTGAGAAGTTCCAGTGAATTGAATAATCCTAGAGATGCATGGTCCAATCACACTCCTGAATTCCAGGCAGTTCTGTGAGGCTGTGTGCTGCACAAATGATACAGCTGTGATGTACAGGGACGGGTCTAAACCAGCTTGCAGCAGTTTTGCTGTTTAAAAATGCTGAATATTGGCTGTCACTGTTCTCCCAGAATGCTAACTCTTCAGACATGAAACTAAGTGAAATTCAGCTTGGAGCTTCATTCTTTTATTAGCGACCTAAGACTAAAATGAAGACTATGAAAAATCTTTCCACCCAAGACTGTGATGAATTCCTCTGATTTACATATTAATAAAGAATGCCATGAATTAGCAAAACTCCTTTTTTCTAGTGCACTGTTTTAGCAGAACAGAGGATGTGAGTGTAGTAAGTAGTAAATGCTAATTTTTCCATGCTCAATTAGAGTTAAAAATTGTTTTTCAAAAATGCCGAACATTTAGAGCTCCAGCTGATTTTTAAACGTGAAAAATTGGGGATAAAAAGTAGTATCTCCAATCACAGGCAAGGACAAGTTAGTTTGGCTGGTTATGCTGATTGCCTGCCCGAGAAAGGCATAGCACAAATTATTTCCTGTGACGTTCATAGCTTATTAAAGATTTATCTATGTTTTGCAGTCCTAACTCAAATCACCATGTAAAAACACTATAAATGGGAGCAGCAAATGTTTGAAATCAAGCTTGGTCTTTCTGAACTTGGGATTCAGAAAATCAATGAACTGTAAAGAAAAACAGATAATTTTACACGTGGACCCTAAAACAGCTGCAAAATGGTAACCTTCTGAATGAACCATTCTGTGGTCATTTTCCACATAAATTATTAGAAGATTTGCAAGCAATGCACAGATTGTCTAGTTCTCTTACCTGAATGTAGCTTGGACAGGCAATTGCTAGTGCATCAAGTGTGTTCAATGCTTTCAAAGGAAGACCATAAAAATCGTCCCGAGGATTGCTCATTCTGGGTGATCCAAGACATTTTTTTCCTTAAATGACAAACAAAACAAGGCAAAGGCAACAGACCAGCAAGTCAGGCTTCCTATTGCTGAGACAGAAAAGAGTTTCCAAGAGAAGGCCATGTGCCACATGCTTCAGCACAGTATAAGCCTGCCCATAAACCCTGTTTTAAAAGCATCACTGCTTAGTCTGCACTATCCTCGTTCTCAGAGCCTGGAAAAAAGTGTGTGCCCCCAGCTGACCCCTGATTCGTACACATACATCTGGCCTTCCACACACTAGACATTTCCTGAGGTATTTCAGAACAAGTTCATAAATCATAGAATGGCCTGGATTGGAAGGGACCTTAAGGATCATCTAGTGCCAACCCCCTTGCCATGGGCAGGGGGGTCATCTTCCACTTGACCAGGTTGCTCAGTCCCTCATCTAACTGGTCTTGAGGGCTTCCAGAATGGGACATCTATAGCTTCTCTGGACAACTTGTCCCAGTGCCTCACCACCCACACAGTAAAGAATTTATTCCTAGTATTTGATCTAAACCTACCCTCTTTCAGTTTGAAGTCATTCCCCCTTTTTATGTCACTACATGCCCTTGCAAATAGTATCTGTCTGTCTTTTTGTATTCTCCCTTCAGGTACCGTAAGGCCACAATTGGGTGGCCCACAGTTAGGTCTTTGTGCTGGGTTTTCAGAAATTGCCCTGTTGGGCTGAGAGGAAATTGATGCTTTTGCCTGTAGGACTATGATGGTGCTGGTTTCTATATGAGTGAAATCTCATCTTGTTTCCATGTTCATCTTTCTTTTCCCCTTTCCCCATATGCAGACGTGTGCAGACACCCGTGCACACACAAACAGGACACGGTGTGAGCAGATGTGGAATGTGCCTCTTCTTCCAGGACACGTTATGGGAGCTGTGAGGTGGGCAGTGGAGTACGTGCTGTATCTTGGTGTGGGCACACCAGATGAGGTCTCTGAAAGCTGCATCCTGTCTTGGATCCCTGGTGTAAGAGACTGCCTTGCACTGTCCTCCAGCACAGGGCCTGGGCTTAAAGCCATGCTTTATCTCAAGCAGGCTAAAGCATATGTGAGCCTAATTTTTTCCAAAGGGAACCCTTCTTTCCTATATGAATGCAGCAAGTGGCAAATGCAGGCAGGATGCTCTGCCCTAGGTGTGAGGAGATCATGTTGTTTCCCATTTCTCTGCTACTGCGCCTCAGGTGAGCACTGTGTGCAGGGAATCTCCACTGGCTGGATGGTGAAACTGGAAGCACAGAGAAGCGATAAGGAACAATGCAAGCGGATTCAAAAGGGATTTGGATCATTTAGTTGATGAGCCAGCAGATGGCAAATGCTGCTTGGTGTAGAAAATGAAAAGTAATTAGTCTGGGAACAAAGAGCAAATGTAGGGAATGGGTGTTACATTCAACACGCTGATCAGAGAGAGAAAGGGGTTACTGTGGAAAAAAAACACATAGGAAATGTCACTTCAGTGCACAGCTGCAATAAAAAAGGCAAACAAGACGCTAAACCGATGGAACAGTGAGCTATAATGCACCACCAAAGAGGCAATACAGTCCCCTGGAAAATGGTTATTAGGCCCCAGACTACTGCATGGAGCATGGGTCACTGTCTCAGGAAGGTTATGTTTGGAGAAAGGTGCATTATAAAGCAACTAAACTCTAAATGGTTTCAATTATTTCAGTTCTGAGGCAAAGTTAAGAGGCTCATTCTGAGGGGTCAAAGAGACCTTAAAGAGATTTTAAAATTACAGTAATGATCAGTACAGATACCAGAAAATAGTTGTAGTAATACAAGATTATAAAAATTAAGGAAGTAGTATTGAGCAGAGAGAAGAAACTTCACAAACTGCTGCAGGAGAAAAGGACAGTTACCTTCTGACTTCATTGAGTGAAATACAGCTTCAGGAACACATAACTCAGTCAAGTGAAGGAGGCACAATTACAGTACATGGAGGTGTCCTGTGGAACAAGCAGGAGGACAAATAAAGACATAGATAAAAGTAGAAAAATCATTTAAGGGAAGAATCCCTCCCCAGGGTCTCAGGGTTTGTTTTTATTTGGATTCTGTTTGTGCAGATTCCTAAGCTGTACCTATCTGCCTGCTAATAGAATGAACAATTTTTGCACACGAGCCATACTGAATGTGGGTTCCCCCAAACCACATTCAAAGAGGAGAAAAGGGTAGGGAGAAGGTAAATGTTGCCCTGTCTTCCTTCAGGTCTAGTTAAGATAGAGATTGTTGGGCTGCTACTTGTGAAAAGCTGGAACAGCAACAGGCTGAATTAGAGGTCAACAGGTGGTTTACCAGGCTAGGGAAGGAGGGAAAAACTGGAATCAGGTATACTTGAAAAAGGGGGTGTAAGCACTAAAACTGCAATTAAATATGTTTCAGGTGCCTATGCCTGTCTAGGAAACTATCTATGCCTAGAAAATTAGTGCATGGTTGGGCAGGCATTAGAGAGGCACTTGAAGTACATTTACTGACCTGTGCTGTGGTGTAAATACAGAACTGCTGCCACTGCAGCAGGAGTTGGATGGAGCCTGTATATCCTGCTGAGCCCTGAGGTCCTGAAGCTGGTAGACATGGCTTGGAGCATACAGGTTAACTGTATGGACATTGACTGGAAGCCTGGGCTCCTTCCATTTAGCACCATGGCCAGAGAAGACAGTATTTGGGGTATATTGTCAGGAAATTAGAGGTTCATTTGCACAAGCCTCCCAACAGAGAGCTTGCTACTGGATTAAGCTCAGGTCCTGATCAAGTTTTGCCTCTTCTGTAAGAGGGAATGTGAGACAGTGAAAAGGAGATGACAAGACTGAGCTTGTCTCTGCGGAGAGGTGAGGGAGGTAGCGGATGCTGTCGCTCCATGTCTATGAGGCTGCATCTTCACAGCTTTAGCCACACTATGAAAAAGGAAATTGAGATAAAAACACCTTGTGCTGATTAACTGCAGGTGGTGCCATGGCTATATCACTAGTGAAAAAAAGGAGGGTTTGAATTTGCTGACATTATTGCAGCTACGCAAAGCTATTCAGTGCCTCTAAAGCTTATGTGGAAGTGGGAAAATAGAAATAGTGTAGTTCATGCAGACTGATGTTCTGGCCTAAAGAGAACAGCATCAACTTCTTGCAAGGACAGAAGGACCTCCAAGAAAGATGTGGGATAATCTACCCTTATAGAAACCTAATTTTAATTCTCCTGGAGTCAGGTACTGGCTTAAATTCTGAAAACCTGTCTTTTTTCCTTTTTCCAAAGTTTAGCATAATTGTTCTGACAGGATATTCCTGTGATCCATATAGCCATGCAATCCTTCTTTGAATCCTGCACAGTTCTTGACCTCTGTGTTTCCTGTGGTGATATCTTCCACTGTCCAATTACGCATTATGTGAAAGAGACTTTCCTTTGATCGGCTTTGAATGCATGAGGTCTTCATTTCATTGAAAGTTCCTTTATTCTTGTGTTATGCAGCAAGTTAGAGAAAAATGTCAGATATTTCTTCTCTAGAGTATTTGGTATTTTATCTTACTGTGGGCCTTCCTCTCTGCCTCTTTTCTGAGATAAACAAATCTCATTCCTTTCAATCTCTTCTGTGATAGTCTCTGCCTCTACCTTTACACCCTCTCACCCCCAACTTGTTCATTCTCATTCTCACTCTCTGACCTCCATTTGTCTCTGCAGGATCTCCTCTGCTTGGGGAGGGGCATGGACAGTATGCCAGAGGAGAATTCAGTGCTGACTGAGTAGCTGAATATCTTGTTAGCTGTGTGGGTTAGCTGCACCCTGGTCAGATGTCTTGGTTGAGCCGTCTGTACTGTTTTGTAGGCATTTGGGGCTGAGCTCAGCACCTCAGACCTTAATTACTGTAACCAGCTCCTCTCTGGTGTCTCTAACAGTCACGCTGTCTCATTTCATTTGGCAGATATCTTGCCACCCAGGAAGACTGCATTGTCTGATAACCTGACCTTATCTCTTCTTCCTAAACCCTTTTTTCTACCACTTCAAGAAGAAAGGTCTTACCCTTAATTGAAAAAGCCTTTCAGTGCTTCCTTTTGCTATCTGTCTGGTTTTATGCCATCCTTAAGCTATTTATGACTTTCTTTTCATGTATTAGTAGATTTGACATGCATTGCCCGTACTGTCCATGCTGTCTTCACAGTAAGAGCTTTTCCATGCCAATCTACAAGATTTCCTGTTATTACTTCTTTGTAGTAATTCAGAACATCCTAAAAGTCTAGGTTTCTGGTATTACATCCAAGATGCAGTGAAAGGTAGTAAGGCAGGGTCATCTGGAATTCCATGCTATGCCTGGGAAATGTACCTAGATCTGAAAGCACGAGCAGCACAATGAAGGTGGAGCTCCCCTTGATATTTAGCAGGAGGTGTATCCCTTCCAACCCACTCAGCCCAGGTTGGTAGGTGGAGTTGTAGATCTGTCAAAGCCAATTTGTGTCTTCCATGTCAAAAGAACCACAACTACTTCACCTTACACGTGTTTGACTGTATGTGCTAAATGCTCTGGTATTGAGGCACTCATTTTCTGGCTGTGCTTTCTTGCTTGTGGGAATTGCTCCTTGGAAAGTCACAGATGATTCATGCAGCATTAGACAGTGACCTCCAGGGCTGTCAAGGATGCCAGGCACTAAATGGTGTCTCATTTAAATAGAGTATCTTCCTGTCCTGTTATGACAATGCAGAAAGCTTTCTTAGAGTTCTGAAGTTGAAGGTACCTCTCCTGTGCAGCTCTTGTGGGCCATGGTTTTTGTATGGGGGCCCTGTTTGCATAATTCTGTCTTCTACAACTAAAACTCCAAACATTTTGGAAGCAGAAAAAGGATTTCACTTTCAAGTGTTTCTTATTTTTTGAGCCTACTTTATACTACAGTGCTATATTGTTGCATTGGCTAGATAAACCAAGGTGTCTTTCATATTAGTAAGTAATTTTGGAAACGGATATGTTCTCACAGGTAGGAAGTTGTGAGTGAATTGGAGGCTGACTGAATGATGTTCAGGAGTAATCTGAAGAATATTATCTGGGAAAATGCTGCTGAGAGGGTTCAGTGCTGAGGTTGGGATCCTTTGTGCTAAAATCCACAAAGCTTTTGTTTCTGCGATCTTGTTCAAAAAGGAGCTGTAGTGGAATTAGGATCTGTCCAGGTTGTTTCAGAGAGGGCAACTAGGATGGTGGACAATTTGCATCGCTACTTAAAATTAGGAAGACACATGTTAGTGCAATCTTTTTCTTACTTTAATAATACTTCCATTAATGCAATGTAATCCAAATGTCATCTCTTCATTATGAGCCAGTTGTGCCTGACCCACACGTTTTAAATTGGCACTGGTAAGGCAAATGGAAAGGTGAATAGAACAGCTGAACTGAGGAAGCAAACCCAGTTGGGTCACTTCTGTTTCTTTAGTGTAAAATTTTCAGAAAGCATGCATGATAAACGTATAATCAAAAGAGAATTTTGGATTGCTTTCAGCGTTCCAACTGCCTTCTATCGTCTCAAAGCACCTATTCATGCTTTTACAGGAGCTTTATGAAAGCATGTGAAGTGGGTATCAATTTACCCCTATCTTTTGCTTGGAAACAGGACAGCTTTATCCTTTTCTTGTGGTTTTGTCTGGATGATGATGATGATGATTTTTGTGAGCCTGATTGAAAGCAGCCAATACAGAATACCTCATTTACAGAGTTTAAGCTTAAATCTTCCACTTTTGCTGTGTTTTAACTCAAATAACTTCATACACAGCAAAGAATACCTTATTTTGATTAGAAACTATTAGCTCAAGCTCGTTAGAGGACCTAAGCTTAGATATTTAAGTCCCTCCCCATTCAAAATTTGTGTTCTGGTGAAACAAGAACAAATTATGTCTGCCTCATCTAAACCTGTTTTTAATCTTTTAGTCCATTCAGCATCTTGAAGAGAGCTATAAAAACAATTCACTGAATCCACACTAGCCAGGTTGCCTTCGCTTGCAGAAGCAGATGACACCTTGTTTATATTTTGTATCCTTGAAGTTTAAAGAACTTTTATCACTCTTAGCTTCCTCATTCCTTTTTTTTTCCTGATTCATCAGTGAGTTCAGGATGCCACTAAGTAATACTCTATTAATCACATTAAAGGACCATTAAGCCTAGTTAATTTTTTCCTACTAGCTGCTGCTAGTGTTTGATGTGCAAGAATGACATAAAGATGGATCACACTTAGTGTGGTGGAACAGGTCCCATGCCCTTGGCAGAGGGTGCACTGTGGCTGGTGTTGGGACTCTGGAGCCTGTCTTGGGAGTGTGAGTTTCTGCTGATTTGATTTTCTATGCCCATTTTTCAAACACCAGTATTACAAATAAGTACTTGATCCCAATGGGCATCTCAGAATAGGGTCTCTTCCTGAGAGAGGGCTTGTTTATGTTAAGGCTTGCTTTCAGGTTGTAATGAAAAACCTGCTGTATTGGCCTGCAAAGAAAACCCCATAAGAAAAAAAAAAAACAAAAAAACAAACCAACCCAACCTGGAACTGTGGCCTGGTTCACTCATTTCCTCAGAGGTTTGCTTGGTACCCTGAGGAACACCTGTAGGAATGTGCTTTTCTTAATCTAGCTGGATGGAAGGTCTTGTCTGGGGCTCTGCATCAGGTACTGATAATTTAGAAGAGACTGGAGATTATTGCCCTGCTTAGGCACTGCTGTTGTCTGGATTCAGGAGCTCTTCCCTCAAGTGAAGGTTCATCCAAGTCATCCAGCTCCCAGGCATCTGAAATGATGTGTCTACTAACAATGCCTAAACCATTAAGTAGACATGGCTGCAAAAGCTTGGTTTTAGTACTTTTTGAGAAGCATGACAGCAATGAGAAGGCTGGGAAATATCTCTCAGGGAAATCTTTTAAAGATGGGTACGCTTTCCCTAGTGGCTTTCCAAAATGGAAAGTGCTTAGTGTTCATTCTCCTGCTTACCTGCAAGGATTTGTAAATCATAAGCAGTTCATAGCACTGTGTGACTAATAAATTTTTTTCTAGGGAGCAGGAAAAAAAGAAAAGGAAAAGAAAGATCTGTAACTATAGGACTGTGTTCCCCATTAGTTTAAACTGCATGTAGGCATATGTGCTCTCAAGTCACAGTTCTTGACATATGTAACCTTAGCTTCTTACAGCTGATTTGTAACACTGGTGTTTGAAAAATGAGTAGAGAATATCAAATCAGTTCAAATTCACACTTGTCAGGAGTTGCATAAATGGTCCTAGAAGACACTGTAACAGTACATCTCTACTGATTTATAATTCCTTATAGGATGGGAGATTTCAAGCTAATAATCCCTATCCAGGCAGTTGAGTGGCCTGGCTTTCATTTTAAGGGACACTGAGATATGCTGCTGGTTCTTATTTTTAAATTAAAGAAAATTTAAGAATCATGTTATTGTGAATGTGAGCTTGATGCATATGTGGAAGTACGATGACAGGGCCTGCATTTCAGCTGGACTTGTTGCAATGTTTCCTTTTGTGTTTTGTCTTGTGGGCTTGCATGTTCAGTGAACAAGATCACAGACTAATTTATTTCAGAATAGCAAATACTACTGTCTATGCATACATTCCTCAAATTGTGAGCAGAAACTCCCCTAAAATGCTAAGCTTCCCCGTTTTTTCCCCTTTCAGAACACATATTCCATTTTCAGGTTTTGAGGGTTTTTGTTCTTTGATTTTTTTTTGTCTTGTTTTATTTTGTTTTGTTAGTTGATTTTTTTTTTTTTTTTTTTTTTTTCTTTTTTTTTTTTTTTTTTTTTTTTTTTGGTTTTTTTTTTTTTTTCCTGTATGACTTTGCAATTAGTTTTGATATCATTCAAAGTGAAACACTGGGGCAGAATTTTTAGCAAATAAGAGTTGAAGAGCTGCAGTAAATTCTTCATTGTACTGTGTCTTCAAATTAAGACTGGGTGCCTTAATAAAAGATTAGGTTTCTCTTCATCAAGTTATTAGCCTTTCACAAAGAAATCCCTTGATGAAATGTTATGGCCTGTGTTTTCCTGGGTAGTAAGACTAGATCATTGTAATGGGCCCTCCAGGTCTTTAGCTCAGGGGTGCCTAATTTCTTTCCTGACCTTGAATTACACTTTGAAGAGGAAGTTTAAGAGAAACAAGTCAGGAGGTAAAATTCTGCATATTCTGAATATTTTACAGGATTATGAGCCAAATGCTGAGGTGTTCAGAGGAAGGAGCAGTGCTAAAACAAGGAGCTGCATTAACTGCAGAAGTTAATGAACCTGTGTCTGGTGTGTAGGACTGAACCAGCACTGGTGTGGGAGATAGCAGAGGGCTCACTCAGCCTTGGTGGGCTTGGAAACACAGCTATAGGGAACTGTCCCTCTGCGTGTGGTTCATCAGATCCTCAGCTGCTGCAGGCGGTGCCTGGGCAAGTGATCTCCCAGTGCCTGGGCAGACCATTCTTTGCCTGATTTCCTGTGCCAGCAGCAGTCTCCTGGCAGTGATCAGGAGCAGCAATGCCATGTGTCAGCCCATCATGAGTCATATTAACTTCCTGAAATCCATTTTCCACCCTCAGGACCAAAGCTCTCCATTTATGTGCTTCAGCTTGTGATGATTACAGTCCATTGAATGCACAGGTTTGTGTATGGTGGTGACTCATCAAAGTGCAGAACATTGTTTTGTCATTTTTCTGTGCTGCTCCTGAGATGTTCCACCAGCACCTGCCCTGGCTGTCAGATGCTGCCTGCAGAAATATGTCTTCCCCAGTAAGAAGTAGGAAAATGTCCAGCCCCTGACTCCACAGATATTGATGGTGCAGAAAAGAACCACAAGACTCCACCACTTGCAAACAACCATGTTAAAAAACCAGCATTTAGGTTTTGGCCCAAGTATGGAATAAGTACTCCTAAGAAATGGCAATCCTGCATGGGAAGAAGCCAGAGGAATTGGGAAATAGCTGGTAAATATTGTGTGTGTGTGTGAGTACAGAGGAAGTAGGCAGGCTGGAGAGTGACTTGTATTTATTGTGGTCTTATTATAATAGTGGCTGTAAATTGTGAAGTGCTGCTCTGCAACTGCTGAAATCGTGGCTGGCTTTGGCACTACTTACAGCTGTTACTGGTCCTAAGGACAGGGGCTTGTTTCCTACATCTGCATAAAGAAAAGTACGGATTGGTGATGCGCTCATCCAGTGTCTCACTAAAATGTAGCAGGGACTGCTCTCCTTTTCCCTGAGAGCCGCCTCTTTTCACATCTGTTTTTTTTCTGCCAGACACCCCAGTTAAAACTGGTGCCCTGCTACTGAGATCTGCTGTATGAAAGAGCCTTTCCTCTTTCTTTGTACAAGGCTTTCATGAGCTCACCCCCGAAGGAAGTGGGGATGAGGGTATGTGACTTAGGCAGGAACACAGGTGACTGTGATGGGATTCAAAAGCTGTGACACAAAAACAGGCAATTGCTTACCCTGGAAAAAGGTTTAAAAAAGAGACAGATGAGGCATAATTGAGACAGAAGGATGTTGATTTCATGGTTTATTGTCACATTAAAAAAGTAATATTACTGATGAATTAATATTTGCTTTTTAATATAAAAGTGCTTATTCTTACAAATCCTTAAGGCTCATTCTGTTACATTACAGTAGGATTTTTCACCATCCCAGAAACTGTGCTACATGAGTTTTACATGAACTGTGGACATAGCAAAATCTCCAAACAGTAAAACAAGTAATTAATAATTTCATTGCCTTTGTATGCCTTATCCTGTTTAATTGTGTAACATAATTTAACATGAAAATAAACAAAAGCAACATTTTGTTTTACTTTCTAGTTTGGCTTGGAACTGATCCCCAAAATATTTCTATTTATTTTGAGTGAATAGAACAAATACAATTTGTTATAAATCCCAATTTTTTACTTGTAGAGCAGAAGGGAAGGAGTGAGACAGAGGAGCATTACAGATATAGCATTTACCCTATGTTTCTCACTAAAGAGGAAAGGACTGACTACAAAGCACAAGTACTGTTTATATGCCATATATTTATTTTTGTAATGTCCCTATGTTGTACTTAGGTAAATCTCCCACTGAAGCCAATGTGAGTTTTGCCTGAGGGAGGAATAAGACCAGGGCTCTCATGGGGGACATTTTACATTAAGTATTTTATTATATTTTTGTCTCACAATGGAAGAATGAAATAGGTGAAAGTTACTAAAGCTCGTGTTTGTACTGGTCACAAGTAGAATATGATTTCTGGCATATACTATGATACACAGATAAGAGTATACCATATTTATTTGTAGTCATAATCAGAGCTATATTAGTTGGATGGGCAGTGATTTTGCTATTTCTACTTAAATTTTAGATATTTATTTATTGTAAAAACTTTTTTTTTTTCAATAATTGGGTCAAAATGCAGCAACTAAAAAAATACCTAATGCAAAGATAAAAATAATTTAAAGTATTCTGGAGCAAGGGGGGAAATGCTAGCCAATCTAATAAATAAGGCAGTTTAAAGCATTTGTGACTGCTACTGTGATATATGTACATACTTTACAGCATAAATTACTGTACAGAATACTCCGTTTATTAACCTGTGTAAACAATATTGCCTGCTGTATGGGGACATATTGTGGGATTATGGTCAGCAGAAAGATAAACTGCTGTAGCAGGGTGGGGGAGGCCTCGGGCAGCACATCCTCAGAGAGCAACACGAGCGTTATTTTATGAGCTGCAAACAAAGCCATCTCGACTTGAGTAATTTTACAAAAAAATCTGCTGATGTTTGTTGCTGTAAACGAAATATGGAAATGAACCTCTGTGGTTTGTTACAAAAATAATTCTAGTCATAAACTGGTCTCTGCATACCTCACCTGGCCAGGGAACCTTGCTCAGGAGTTCGCTCTGTGAAAAGGGAGATGGGGAAGAGTCGCAGTGCGCCAGTACCTTGTCGTGTGCTGTCTGCACTGCCAGCCAACAGCTGATCCCACACTGGGATTGCCACACTGCCTTTTCAGCCACTGGTGCTACGTGCAGCATGGGAAATGGGGAGGGAACCCTGTGACTGTTGCGACTGGCAGGAGAAGTAATGACACATGTAAGCCTCCTGTTATTTCAGCCACCCTGTACTGTCTTCCCCACCCATTTGTTTCCCTCACCCATGCACAGTGTGGTTTATTTTTGACTTCTGCATGGTGGCAACTCCAAGGAGAGTCTCTGTAGGATGCCTACTGCAACATGGCACTGGCCAGCAGACACCACTGCAGTCCAGGTTTCCATAAATAATATGCCCAGGAAGGCTCCTCTGCTTTGGCTCCTGCCTCTCCTGTTGCCATCCATGGAAAGAGACACTGGCACTGCAAGCCCACCTTGACCTGGCTGCTCTGGAGCTCCCAACACACCACTGCTCTTTCTGCTCCACCAACAGCAAGGGAAGCCAGCCCTAGGAGCTGCTGTGGGACTACTGGTCTGCTGGCAGGCCATGAACTTTAGGTGTCTCTGTGTGGCCTACAGGCTGTTCATCATGGATAAAATTCCCATTTTCACATAATCAATTGAAAAATGCTGTTGAATTTCCATAAAAAGACTAATATTGGCCACACTTAGGCTCAAAGCCAATCTCATATCTTCCGTCATCTACAGAAAAACTTTATCCTTTTTTAAAGGAGGCCAGCTCTACTTCCAGGCAACATAAGGAAAAAGTGCCTGAAATTGTTTAGGAAACTGTAAAATGTATTTTCTTGATATTTCATTAGTCTTAATAGAAAAAGGTGCACATTCAGTTCTCAAGGATCTACTTCGGATTTAGGCCTAGTAAATTATAGAGTGGTCAAGAGGTGGTCCAAGTCTGAAAAGTATGCTTGAAACATCTGAGGAATAAATGTATTTAGCACATGCCTATTTTCCTGCATATGTGCTCCCTCCCAACATGATCTCAGCCCCATCCTGCCTCAGCCCATCCTGAGATATTTACCAATTTCATCAGGCATTCCTGTCAGCAACAGGTATGACTGTAAACCTGGGGTGGGATTTATAGCTCTTCTGTATCTGAGCTTGTTACCTAAACCCCCTTTTCAGCCAGTGGAGGCAAACAAGCATTTCTAGAGTGAGATTAATTGCGCTTATCTTAGACCTTCAGTATAAGATGAGGTGATTTCCAACTCCTGTGTTTATAAGATGAGGTGATTTCCAACTCCTGTGTTTAAATCAGAATCCTTTTTCTCTCATTCCACCTTCTTTTCTTATTTAATCTCAGTGAATTGTTACAAGGCTGACTGTGTATCCTTCATGGCCTAAGGAAGGTACAGGTGAGACCACCAGCACCTGCTGGTTCTAATGCAGGGCCATGAAGTGGCAAAGCTCACTCAAGTGGATTGCTAGCACAGTCAGGCCAAGGCATTGGGCCAGGATGGCCCCTTCCAGCTGCACTGCTGTTTCACACAAGATATTTGAGTTACCAGTTTTTGGTCCCCAGATTACTGATCCCTCCTATTTGCCTTTCTGTGCAGAGGAGAAAAGATGTCAGAAACTGTCCATTGACTCATCAGCACTCATTGTCCTTCCTCAAGAGGTAACTGAATTCTCTTACTAGAAATAATGGGAGAAGGTGGATGCCAATCCCACAGATGAGGTGGGAATGAGAAGAAAGCAGGAATGTCCTGAACTGCTTGGAGAGCTCTGCACTGCCTTTTACCTTTTTCCTGTGACCAGTTTCTACTCTACCTTGTCCTGCATGTTGCAAGCTGGGAGATGGAGTTGAGGAAGAAAATGTCTAGAACTGCAGGAAGGGACCTTGGCATCCAGAGGGACCTTGAGAGAGAGAAGACCCTCATGTGAACATCATGAGGCCCATCAAGGTCAATTTCATGGTCCTGTCCCTGTGTTTGTCCAAGCCCCAGTATCAATACAGATGAGGGATGTACTGATTGAGAGCAGTCCTGCTGAGAAGGACCTGGGCTGGTGGATGAGAGGCTGGACATGAGCCAGAAACACGGCCTTGCAACCCAGAAAGCTAAAAAAGCATGACCAGCTGGTTGAGGGAGGTGATTCTCCCCTCTATTCTGCTGTGGTGAGACCACACCTGGAGTGCAGTGCCCAGCTCTGGGGATTCCAGTACAGGAAGGACATGGACCTGTTGGAGCAGATTCAGGGGAGGTTATGAAGATGGGAGGTCAGAGGGATAGGGCACATCTCATATGAAGACAAGCTGTGAGAGCTGGGGTTCACCCTGGAGAGGAGCAGGTTTTGGGGAGATCTTACTGTGACTGTGGTCTTTCTGTACAAAAAGGGGATTTATAAGAAAGATGGAAAAAGACTTTACTAGGGCCTGTAGTGACAGGACAAGGGGAATCAGTTTTCAACTGAAAGAGAGTAAATTTAGATTGGATTTAAGGAAGAGATTCTTTACTCTGAGTGTGGTGAGACACAGGAACAGGATGCCCAGAGAAGCTGTGGATGCCCCATCCCTGGAAGTGTTCAAGGCCAGACTGGATGAGGCTTTGAACAACCTGGTCTAGTGAAAGGTGTCCCTGCCCCTGCAGTGGGGTTGGAACTAGATTATCATCAAGGTCCCTTCCAACCCAAACCCTTCTATTATTCTATGATAAATCTAAACTGCAAAGGAAAATATTATTTTTTAAATAGAGGTATATTCTAAAATGGAAATGAGAAAAAGAATAAGAAGGGCCTGCCCTTTGGTAAATGTTATCTATGTCTAGCTTGGTCCTGTAGGAAATGTTTTCTTTCATGTCTGTTGACAGGGTGAGAATTCCATATATAAGAATGCCAAGTGGTGGAGAAAAGGTTAACTACTACTAAGAAAGGACTTGTTAGTATTGACTGAATAACATGAACCATGTTAGAAACATTTTGTGGATTTGACTGGTGTTCAGTCCTTGGTGAAGTGCTTTATTGATAACTTCTAGAAGTAATGTGTCAGAACAGAGCTAGAAGTCTGCCCTGGGGATACTGTCTAACAATGGTGTGATTTGGGAAGGTCACTCCCACACAGAGTGGGAGAACATTGTGTTCCCAACCAATCTCTGACTTCCCACTTTGGTTACTGGTAATGTGTATCAAAATCAGACACATATTGTCATGAGAGACTTTTAAAAAAAATGCTTTGTTAAGCAACTAGTTCTCTGCAATCACCCATGCTAAAAGAAAAGTTCCATTGATTTGAAGTTATGTGAAGCTGGGTTTGGATTAATATATTATTTGAACACTTGAGGCTGTTTTGAGGAACATACTTTTCTTTTGTAGAAATACAAAGTGACTGAAAGACATAAAAAGATTTGAAACTCTTAGGATGGCCATGCAGCACTTTGTTAATCTATGCTGTTTGTCCCATTATATACTTGCTCTCTGCCAGGATCAAAGTCATAGATACTCTGGGAATGGCAATTTCACCTAGACTGTGACAGCCCGCGGCTCTAAGCACAAGTTTTATACACTCTGGTGCTAACACCAAGAGCTTACATAGTATTTAAGGATTTTGTGGGTCTTGAGCTCTGGACTCAGGGGTGAAATTCATCCAGTGTACTTAGCAGTTTTTTCCATAGCTCTTTAACAGCACTTTCCTTCTGAGGATACAGTGATTTGCAAACATTAATTAATTCTCATAAAGCCCTATGAGGCAGATAAATGTTAAGTACCCCTGTGTTAGTATATATGAGAAACATGAGACCCGAGTGCCTTATCATTCATGCTGTTCACTGTATTTGCTCCCAAAAATGGCTATGTGCCATGGGGCAGAGGAAATCTCCTTTTTCCCCTCCTAATTCTGTTGTTTTCCTTGGACTTTCTGGAATTCTTTGAGGGCAGCAGGGATAAGGCTGGGCTTCAAGCTGCAGTGTGTGAAATTCAAGCTACACAAATTGCAAAAGTGAAGAAGCCTTGGTGTATTTGTTGCTGGTTTTGGGGGCAAAAGCCAGGCCCTTTATGCAATCTGTGAGTTACTTGCTCCGTGTTCCAGCACCCCATTGGAAAGGTAGCTTGGGCTGCCAAAGTAGGAAACACTCCTGGAAGTGAGGCATACCTGTGGGCTACCAAGAGCAACAGGCCTAAACAGCAAGTGGAGGCAGAGGAATTACTTGAAGAAATAGCCCCAGCTGGATCTCACCCATCTCACTGAAGAAAACCATAGTCTTTTGAAAGACCAATGGATGCTCTAAATCTTAGTGTTTTCCTCTCTGAAGCTTTAGTCAGGTTAGCACAAACAGGACCTTAAGTGAATTTCCCAGTTTGTTAATTAACCTTAAGAGCAATTTACAGCTTGGGGCCAGTGATGCTGGTCAATGGAAGCTTGGCCTTTTTGAGGGCAAACAGCAGCTTTGTGAGAGACGGAAAAGTAGCTGAATTTTCATGCTAACAATATTGTCTCAGAGACATAGTTCCACATTTTTTGAGACATACCAGACATAAGATCATCCAAATGCTTTTCTGAATGCATTCTGACAAATTTATCTATGGTTACATGCCTTCCCAGCCCTTGGTGCACATATCCTAATGTAACAATTATAATTATGATACTGATCAGACCAACCAGGCATTTTTAAGACAGGAAAACTAGACTAATTCTTTCGTTTCAAACACAGTGAGGTCAAATATGTGATGGAAATGATAACCAAAGGATAACAAAATGAGAGGCATGTTAGATCTGTGCCAGACAGACTTCTGTTGTTACCTTAACAAGTCTGTACATTTCAGGCATTGTTTGTATTTCTATTGTGCCAGAAGATTTTATTCTTTAGTTTGAGGATTCTCACTGAATGGGGGAGGGAAATGTTGCCATTGGTGTGAACAAGAAACATTTATTTCTGACATATTAAGAGGATTATGTAAAGACAAGGCATATTGCAGAAGGAGATGTTCTTAATATAGCTTTTACCAGGAACCAATGACCTGCCAAAAATTTAGGAGAGTTAAAAAAACCTATTGCTTTGACAATCTTTTAATTTTAAAAAAATCATCTTGTAAAAAGATCAAGGAATTAATCCACTGTTATTTACATAAAATTCAAACTTTCCTGCTTAAAGTCATGAATCATTTAATGTCACATCTGTGGGATATCTAGGCAGAAGCCATTAATCCAAGTCATTTTGAAAATTCCAATTTCATTTGGATTAAAACCTACAACTAAGTCAGTGAATAGCATATACTGTACATGCGTTAAGGCTGGTGACTACTAAAGTCTCTTGGGTAGATAAACTAAGTACAGATTAGCCAGGTCTAAGTGTCTGTCCTCATCTGGGGAAGAAAAGATATCCTGACATTTCAGATTTGAATCAGTAGCCATGAAAAATGGTTGAACATTTGTATTACAAAAGAGATACCATGGCACAGTCCTGAAGGTGCATTTCATATAAATTAATTAGCTACACAAATTATTTTGACAACAGCTACTGCACTTCTTAGGTGATATGGCTGCGCAGTGATGAGTACTTGATGATCAATGGTAGGCACTAGTAATATCCTTCATGCTGAGTGACTTTTATTACTATTTAGATTTACAATATATACATATGTGTTTGTATCTACACTTAGGGCTTGATCCTCTTAACCTCCTTTACCTAAGGTCTTCTGTTCACTATAATCTCTTCCTTTGGAGCTCTGCTATTTGAACAAAAGAAATAGGTAAACAAGGGGTTTGGGTGTCCTGCTGCATGACAGGAAGGACTATGCCTGGCTTTTGACCACACTTGAACCTCTGCATATGCTTTGTTCTTACCTGACACTCATGCCACCATGCCATACTATAAAGGTTTAAAGCCAAGGGCTCTTGGCTCTGTATGATCTTGCTGTCTGTGAGGATCCTATAGGCCATTCTGGATTTGTCAAGCCCACCTGCAATACACAGTTCCTTTGCATCCATTCCCATTGCTGTCTGAACTCTTACTGATTCAGAAGCCTCTGTTTGTAAGCAAACTTCTTCCTTCATAATCCTTCTGGATTTGTACAGAATGACTTCTTACTTTTCCAAAATTGAACCTGAATGTCGCTATGGCTAAAGAAGCCTGCATGTTCCTGGACTTTTACAGGAGATTAAAATAAGTCAGTGTACTTCATGGAACTGCAAAAAAGGACAACCTCCTCTGGTCCCATCCAAAACACACAGAGCATCTTTGACTCACAGTGTGATATGCCTAAGACTATTCAGGTTCTTAAAGTGGTGCATATGCTTAACTGGACCAGACCTGAAGTCACAGGCACTTTTGCAGACCAGTCCCTAAGAAGATGAAATTAAGCATTTGTTGTCACTGTGCCACATTCTGACATCCAATCAGCAGCAATCCTATAGAGAAAATAGCCTGCACAGAAGAGTATTCTAAATAACCTCGCTAAAATAGTACAGCTGTGAGAAACCCTCTGGAGAGAAGGCCAAACCCTTTAATCCACTCATCCTGTTGCACCACCAGAAATTAAGGCTCAGTGTGCTCATCAAACAACACAGATGATGCCAGCACAAAAATTAAAAATCAGTAAGATTTCCATGGAAGCAATAGGTGTTTTAGCTGAAATAACTCAATATAAGAGCAATGTACAGGAAAGGACAATCATCTACAGAGATGCTTAGTACTTGGAAATGTTACAACAGAACACCATTAATTCTTGCATTTCTTTGAAGTTTCTTGACATATTATATCCATACAAAGAGTTCATAATAATTAAGAAAAATATCCCGATCTTAGTAAAATAAACATGCTTCAAAGTTCCATATTTGAAACTCAAATGCCACATGTGCAATAAAACTAAACTCCATTTAAGGCAAGTAAAATACGTTACTTCTAAAATTTCTCAACATTAAATATTAGAAAGGGCTCCCAAACCCCCAAACTTATCTGATCATAGGCACCATCAAAGAAAACAGAAGCTAATCTAGCTGGAGTTTCACTTTCCTAATCTGAGGAGAAATCCTGCAGTACCTGTGGATGGCATTGAAGCAGCTGACAGAATCCGTTGCTACTAGTTTAGCAAATCCTGACAGACTTCCTTCCACAGCCGGAGATCAGGCAAGTGATAAACAGAAAGGCACCGATCGAGTTCTCCACGATACTTGTGACGAAACAAATTGTGTTCCTTCTGGGGTGGGTGACAGCCAGGGCTAAGGGTGACAGCAGGACTCAGAGGTCACGTATTTTGTAATTTAAAGGCAAGTACATGTTCTCTCCTAAAGCCAGCCACATTGTAACACTCAAGTCCATGCTAAAAGGTGGCCACAGCCACAGGCATTCTCCTGGGGGGAAGTATCTGAGCACCGACGGGCACATAAATATTGGCCCAGGATGGCTTGGGGCTGAGCAGTTCCTTGGTGGCTGCTTCAGAGAACACAGTGAATGCTGAGTCTGAGCAATAGCTGGAGTTATGGTGAGCAGCCTAGGCAGAAAAACACAGCTATGTGGGGCTCAGTGTGCTCAAAAGCTCACTCTTTACCATGGGGTACATGGAGTCTGTGCTACCAAAGACATTTGACTGAGAAATTGTGCCATATTGTTTGGTATCTTTTCTTCAAAATGCAGCTCTTCAAAAATGGGGGATGGAATAATAAAGGCAGCAAGTACCAATTAATCAACCATTTGTATCAGTGGCTACTTCTACTTGTATCTTCTATTGAAAGTCTTTTGTACTCTCAATTTCTTAATATATAAGCAAATTAGATTAGAAAATAACAGTAAAAGAGTTCAACTAATGCCTCAGACAAGAACAGTCAATTGAAAGTCACTAAAGGCAGCAAATCTGATTGCAAAAGAAAATATTTCCAATATAGGAAAAAAAACCCTAAATATGTGAAAACCACTGAAAATGAACAAAAATGCACTGAGTGCAAGCAGAGTTGATATGAACTGGCCTTGACCTCATCTGACCCAAATTAAACTCCAATTATTGTGGGATTAATTCTCTGGCATGAAAAACACAGCCTGTCAACGGGAACTGAAAACATCCCATAAATCAAGAAACGTTAAAGCCTAGTTGAGGATTATGCATGAAGAGTGAGAGGATTATGATAGGAAACAGTTCTTAGCCTGATGAGCAGCAAACTCAGCTTCCCAGATAAAGGAAATTGCATGTAATGCTCCCATACAGCCTGGAAGAAAATGTTGCAAGCTTCTGCTAGATGAAAAAGATATGAAAGTCAAAATCTGCAGGATGAAGCCTTCCCATGCAAAGCCAACAACTGTTATAAATATCTGTCTCTCTGTGTGTGCAGCTGAAATTAACACATTTTCCTTCCTAAGTGGATTACTGTTTGCCATATTTTTCCTTATCTATTTACTGTCAGTAACAGAATGCAATTTTCCACCATCTTTTTTAAGTTCTTCCTACCAGCATATCTGTTTTCAGGCCTTCCTTTTGCTTGATACTGTAGGTTGCACTGTTGGTGAGGAGCTGAACGAGACGTAAAGTTATTTAAAAAGATAGGAGATAAAGAAATGCATGCAATTTGTTGAAACTTATTGCACTTGATGGAATGCTGTCTTTCTCCAACTTAATGTGGAATACACACCTCCTGTCTCCAGTGCTCCAGTGGAGAAGTAGCAGGGAGATGGCACATTAATATGGGAACTTCTGTGACGTGTCCATGCTCGCAGTAAAAATTCTCCATGTCTATGATTTGCCCTCTTTCATTCCAGTTCAGGAAAGCCCTTGTGTATGTGCTTAAGCTCTGCTGAAGTCATCGGGATTTCAGTACAAGCTTAAAGTTAAGAATCTATTGTGAGCTTTCCTGAATAGGGATCTGTGCTTATTGCACTTGGTTCAATCAACCCATAAGATTTTGGTTTCTGAGTTTTTCAGTACAAGAATAGAAAGAGTACATTTGTGCATTAAGATCAGTTCTTTATAGTATTTCTAGTGTATGAAAATGTTTGGAGAGTGATAGAGAACAATTCATTCTGAAGAGACATCATTGTATATTGTACCTCTGCGCATGTACATGTCTACACTCAGAAGAATTTTGCTCAATATTGAAGAAATATTCACCTTTGTTTGGATCAATGCTGTAGCTGACTATTTCTGTAGCACAGTGTCCAGAATAACTGAATTATCCATGAAAGGGATACTGTCCATGTGAATGGCACACAGTCATTATGACAAGTGAGCGCTATTCCGCACCCAGTGAAGTCCTTGTTGGGTGTACTGGACTAAATGCTCCATACTGCTGTGCAAGGTGATAGGTCCCATCAATGCATCCAAGTCGTTAAAAAAATCTGCAGGGACAAAAAAATTGCAGGGATTCAGCATCAGAAGAGTGAATCTTTATTTGCTACTTGTCACCCTTTAACAGATTTTATTCTCTTGCAAATTGAGTCAGGCTGAACATTCCATGGGAATGAAAGTTTAGTGCTGGCAAGATTAATTTTAAAGCCCCGTGGTTCATGATGTTACAGGCTGATGCACAACAATTTTCTTTTTAACGAACAAAGCAGTGAGTCCTTCAGCTTTGCTTTTCATTAATTTCCATTGAGTTTTGATAAAGCAAACAGACTCTAGGCAAGATTTATTCTGAGGCTGAGGACAAGTAGATCAAAAAGACCACACACAAGTGTCCAATGACACATTTGTGATATGCTAGATATTTAAGCTACCATGACAGAGAAATAGATGCCTGTACAACATGGCTGACTCAGCCTAAAGAGTAATTTTGCTAAATAGCCAGTCAGGACTTAGAATCACAGAATGGTTTGGGTTGGAAGGGACCTTTAAAGATCAGCCAGTTCCAACCCCTGTGCCCTGGATAGGGACAATTCAGTTGTCTACTCAGAGGCATGTAGGGGCAATTTTAGATGCTCTCAGGGAGTTGATACGTACAGCCTGGACTGGCAGATCTAACACAGGATGTGCAGGAGAGTTCTGGAGTGGCAGTTTAGGTAAGGATACCTCAGTAAATTGTATCCCTGTCTCCCTGTTTAGTACACCCTGAAAGGTGTGCTGTGTAGTACATACCTTTCAGGGTGTACGAAACAGCACTCTGAACTGCTGTTTGTATTGAACAAAGCTCCATCAACTGCAATGGGAGACGAGCCCCCTAACTCATATCTACGTACCTTCACTTAGGTGCCCTTCTCACATGGATGTCAAGAAAAGAGGGTTGTTCTCCTGCACACAAATTAGCCTGAAAACTAAGGAATATTTCACCATCAAGTCAGATGCTGAAGCATTTGCTTGTGGAAACCAGTTCGCCTGAGAGAAGTCTGCGGCAGGCACCTTGTTTCATCTGTGTCTGCTATGGATGGGGGAAGGTTAGGGGCTGTTCATTCCTTCTGCAGAAAGGAGATGTGCTCCTGCTTTTTGATGTGGTCTGGCTAAACACATCCCATGCAGCTCCATGACTTTGGGGGCAGGAAGCTGTCTTACCTGCCACAAACCTTCCTCTCTAGAATGCACAGATGGCAGGAAGTGCTACGCACAGCCAAGTCTGTGACCTGTCTGTCACAAGTGCTGGCTCAGCTCTTCTGAGCAAGACAGCTATCAAAATTGCCTTTTTTGCCTGTTTTGGAACAAACTAGGAGCAGACTGAAGAAGGAAATAATCTCTGCAGTCCTACTTTGCAGACAGGTTTTATATCAAAATAGTTATTTTCCTGATCCAAATCATGTGACGGTCTTCTAGAATAGTCCATTGCCTTGCCTCGCTCACCTCTGTTTTCCTTGGCCAGGTTGTCAGCCATCTCCCAGTAGTCATAGCTGTGCAGGATGCTGTTGGTGATGCTGACGTGGTTGGCGGCCATCTGATGAATGCGCTGCGGGATGCTGATGATAGGAGATGGGGAAGGGGCCCCCGTGCTCCCCTGGGATCCTACAGAACTGACTGGAGAAGGGCTAGGGGACATAGGTGATGGAGTTCCTGTGCTCCTAGAAACCAGGGTTAATACAGTTATTTAAAAAGTGTTGGGATTAAAAACACAAGAGTATCAGAACATACCACAGGTAAAAATATACGATTTCTAACTGCCAATCTGATATAAGATTCTGTGCAACTTACTTTCCACTGGCACCCCAAGGAGACGGGTTCTGAGCAGCTTTTGATGAATTCTGGAAAGGAAAGAGCAATTCACAATGTATATAATTTATTTGATACTGCAAAATGAAAACATTAAAAGAGTATAAAAGTACAGAAATGTAAAGAAAGTGATGCAATTGTATCTCATGAAGTAATAAACCCAGTCAGCCTAGTTTGATGTTATGATGAAGCAGTTCTACAGAACAGACTTGAAACATAGCCTTTTCAACACCCTGGCATAGGGACTGATTAGAAAAACATTAGGTGAAATGGAAACTTTTAACAGAAATCCTAGGAATTCAGAAAAAAAAAAAAAAAAGTGCTGCAGGACTCTTTGTAAAGTTTAGGCTGGAATTTCTTGTGATGAAGAAAATCAGAAAGATTTCCTCCCACTCTCCTGCCCCTAATGACAATGTCATTCCCTTAGGACTTGCAAGACTGTGCAAATCTGCTCAGCCTGGCATCCACAGGGATGTGAATCTGAGGATCTGCAGCTCAGGTGGGTGTTTTAATCACCAAGCTCAAAAATCTTGCTCATGATTGCTCCTTGTGGAGCTGTTCCCCTTGGTCCAAACATGGCAGCATTCACAAGGTCAGAGAGACTGCCCATGTAGATTGGTGGTTTTCATAGCCGAAGAATTCCCCAGAGAACCCCAGAAGGGGCCATTTGATCATTTACTGTGGTCTCTTGTACACCTGGAGTCACTAAGACTCTCTCTGGTATACTGTACTTAGGCTAAAGACTTTCATTGCTTGAGGAGAGACTATCTTGTGCAAGCACTGTTTTTACAGAGCAGGAGAAATTCAGGTGTCAGCAGTAATGGAGACTGGATAAATGATTTTATAATTTAAAAATTATTTTAATAGTTAAAATTCTAGGAGCTGGACGGAATTCAGTCACTGGTTCCTGACCATTTGACCTGGGGAAAAATTCCACCCCTCTCCCAAGTGACTAATTTAGTCCTAGGGCTGTGAGAAAGAAGTCTAAGAAACCAAGCTTTTCTAGTCCATCCCATCCTCGGTCTCACATTCAGCAATGGCCAGCCTGATTCTTCAGAGGAAAGTAACCTCCTTGTGCTCTCCCCTGAAGCTGAACCTGCAAGTAACTGTGTGCTGGAGAACAGCCCTCTCCTCTTGACATCCATGTGAGAGCAAAGTCCTGCAGCTTGAGATCTGTTTATGGATACTGTTTTAAATGCAAGGCTGTAGGATTTGTAAACTGCAGGAGTTACAAGCAGTACCAGCAGTACAAAACCTCTTGGTCTCTCACGGCTTAGGAAGGAAAATGGTAAACGAGGGGCATTAGATGTTCATGGATTTCAAGGCCAGCAGTAATCCTGCAGTGCACACAATCTGCAATGTCTGTTTTTCACCAATCATGGCACTTCTAAAAGAAACTAAATTACTTTAAAAATTTATCTTACTTTATTCCTTCTAGAAAGGATAGATAGCCATATAGAAATTCTTAGGCACTATTTATCCTCCTTGTTCTTCTGTGTCCTGTTCTATGTTTAGCAGGCCTCACAATTAGGAAAAAAAAATGCTGTTTTACAGTTTCAAGATTGAATCTTCCTAACTTCAGTGCTATCTTTTGGATTTTTTTTTGGTCCAAAGCCAGCAAAACTGCATGCAATCTGAAAATTATCAGCTCTGTTTCCATGTACACAATAATCTCGTAACCCATTCAGCACTAAACTGGACACATCCCCTAAGCCTCTCTTTAAAAAACTTTTTTTCTCAGTTTTAATGTGTCTTCTGAACTGCCTCTTGGGTTTCTACATCTTTTATGTGCATCCCAGCACTGGCTATATTTTATCAGTGATCATGCCAGTGTTTTGTGTACCCTGTCATTCTTCCTGCATTTTGGCACTGGGTCTTCTATGTCCCAGGTACGTGATATGAAAAATAAGCTTTGGAGTGTCCCACAAGGGGTTCTTCCTTCAGAGGGTTTTTTTTTTTTCTACTGAGTGCCTGTTGTTTACTTACAGAGCTGGAAGCAGGAAAATTTGAAAATTGGAGTCAAGGATATTTCCACTGTAAATGTAACCAACCTCTGCCTTACTGTACAACTTCCCACACACCTTTTTTTCTCATGTTTTAGGTATATTGGTTCAGTTTCCTCTCAGTTCTGCACCAGAAGGGTGGGGGAAAGGATTCTAAAGAGTATAATGTTGTAAGGGATCTTTTATCCCACTTTCCCTACTGCAACCCATTCTCCTGGTTTCTTTATTCTCTCATATGTGACTGGCCCCTGAATATCTTGGCCTTCTTTCTAATTCTCTGCTGCATTTTTTTTACAGAATGGAAATAAATCACCTAAAGGAGATTTAAATAGTATTTTTTTATTTTCTAAAAGACAAGTATGTCCAATTTTCCCTGCAAATGTGTGATTAAAAATCCTTCTCTGATTGATAATATATGAGGAAGTTCTTAATGCAGTCAGCATTTCATATCACTTGGTTTTGAAAGCTTTTAGATACCAAATATGAAAGGAGTGGAGAGCTGACTTGTTCTCCACTGAAAATTATAGCAAATGGATGGTTTTTTCCATTTGTGCTTTTAAAGGTGAGAATATTTTCTAATGTGAAGCTATGCTATCATGGTGTCAGCAGGAACTCTGCAAAGAAACAAACTCTTCTTAGCTATAGTAGCGTGTAAGTCCATTTTATATTTGCTGTGAAACAGTCTCTGTCTGCTAGCAGGAGAAATTTTATATGGTTGAGAGCTGTTCTTAATACAGCTATTCTCTGAACTGGTCAAGAAAAATGAAGTACTTCAACAGGCACATATTTCTTTCTCCTGAAATCAAGTAATTGTTAGAGAAACATAACGTGTTGAATTATATACTAAATTTTTGAAGCAATTACATTGGCTTCAATTTCCATTTGACAATAACAGATCTGTCAATTCCCTTCCCTATCTTCATGTGTTCAGAATTTGGTCATAAGCATTCGTGCTTGTATTTGAATTTTTTTATTAACAAAATGTCGAAGGATAGATGTTTTTCATTTCAAGGTTCTTCTGTCCACAAAAAACCCCAACAGATGAGCCCTGTGTTCAAAGACAAATGGCTACTCACGTCCTGCAAAGCAGTTTATCTTAAAACACTGGTATGGTCAATCTTTTTTTTAAATTTAGGAAGATAAGGCTAATTTTTGTGTTTGTACATCACATGCTGGATGGATTGACTGCAAGAAGTTTCACTTTGTCAGAAATGAAAAATGGAAGCAGTAACAGGTGAAGCAAAGCAGAAGGGGGAAGCCAAGAATGCCATGTCAAGTACATGGCAGGTGGTCTGTCTGCCCTCTGATGCTTCTGTACAGCTCCTGCTGAACTCAGTGTGGGCTCTCTGACAGTTCCCTGGGTAAGATGTCCCACTGCACTGTCCCACCTACTTATGCTGCTGACTGGAAGGCCTGCATCTGAGCACTGATCTAGATCAAGATCTTCAATGCATGGGAAATGTAAACCCAAAGGGGATTCTTAGAGCAAAATCTGCAAAACCTATTCATAACAGAGCTGGATAGCACTAGACAATGAACCAAGAATAATCCAAAATTGCCTGTTATTTATCATCCTTTGTGAAGGGTCACAGTGTGTATTTTTTAAAGAGGGACCCTTGTGAAAATAACTGAACTAACTAGAGCTCAGATGTTGCCATGAGAATCTATGGTAAAACATCACTGACTTCACAGGGGAAAATCTAATCCCAGCACAGCTACTGCTCTAGTAAGATGCTGTATCTCCTGTAAAGACACATTGATCTACAAACATGCCATGAAAAATGCACCTTGAAATACTCAATAAGCGCTTTTGAATACTTGACCGCGTGGTCTCTCTTGAGTCGGAACATCCTCCAGTACAGAAGGGCCAGGCAGCGGTAACTGGAATATAAGGGAGAGCAGAAAGTAAAGGGGGACTCCTGAACAGAAATCCCACTGAATATCTTAAATCCTCAAACTAATACAGAGTGCAAGGCTGACAGCACCTTGCTTACAGTTTTTATCACCATTTGTTGTCAGTATTTCACACTTTGCCATGGATTCATGAGCAGAGCTAGGTACTACAGCCAGGGCACGTCATGCTGAAAAATGCTACCAGTGAGGTACTAAACAAACCATACTCAGAAGGGTCTGGGCTCCCAGGCCTTCATTCTGGCTTGAAGTCTGCACACGTGATCAAAAGCCTCTTCCATGAAAAGAGAAAACAGACCTCCTGGAACTCAACATACACTTTTTTTTTTTTTTTTTTTTTTTTTTTTTTTTTTGTATTTTTACTTGCAAATGCATAAACAGCTTTTTGAGATAGCTTATCTTGGGACTTTATTGCAATAGCCTGGATATACTGAACTTGAGTTACAGTGGATGTATTTTGTATACACCCAGTAGTCTCTTCCAGCAGCTGGAGATGGCTGGGATAAAGAGAAACCTGGCATAGATTTCAGTGGCCAAGAAAACCAGAACAGAGATTGTGTTGGAGCTTGGAGGCTAATCCCAGGCCACTTGCCTAATTTGGTCCCCAGAGGAAATCAGCAGTGGGTTGAAATATGCTGTACTGGTACTGTGCCTGTGTTCCTTGTTAGTCTGCAGAGTGCCACACACCTTTAAAGCTACATAATTAAACGAGAGTATTGGCTATTGACTATAGTTTTGTACCACAACAGTCAGTATTCAGGACACATACACTTTGCTAGTGGCTTTAGGTATACCAGTCTATTTTCCAAATTGAGAATTACCACCACCTCTTCCCAGCAAGGTTTTTGTATTGAAAAAGTGTGAAAACTGGGGCATATGTGGAACTGCCCCACAGTAATGCTGCTTTCAAAGCAGAATTTCTGTGTATTTTGCTTTTCCTTGTTTTTAAAAGCAGTATTTAGTCTTGGAGCCAGTCCGGAGCACTAGAAGGTGCCTTGAGTCTGGAAGCGCAGAGTGCTCCCCATCTCCCCGCGCCCAAGGGCTGCCCACACCTCAGCGGACTCCTCCAAACCGCAAATTGTCCCTGAAAAACCCAGTCCCAGGCAGGGCAGCGGAGGCAGCCTGGCTGCTGTCCGGACGCGGCGGTGCAATCCCGGCCGTGGCCGCTGGAGGACAGTGTCTCCCCAGGAGAAGCGTCCGGGAGCGGGCGGGCTGGCAGCCTGCCCGGCGGGCGCCGGGAGCAGCCGCGGGATGCGGCGGCCGCGCAGCCACACCATCACTCTCCCTCTGTCACCTTCACAGGTACAGCACATATGCAAATGGTGTCAGCTCATCTGCTGGCTGGCAGACGGTGAGTTAAGATTGCCATTCATCGCCCAGAGAAGGCTCCGTCTGCTTTCCCTCGCGCTGACCTTTCTCCTGCTGGAACAGATGCAGCGGCTCCCTGAATTTGGATGTGCTTCCGCACGCACCGAAGCACTCCGGCAGTTCTCAGCAAGCCTTTGTAATATAGCTTTATATGTCCTTTTTAAACCGTTCTTTAGTCATTTTCCCACCTAAGCATTTTTAAAGCAATCGCCACTAATGCATTCTGTGGGCCTCCCGACGGAACAGAAAACCAGTGACAGAGAAAGGGCATTAAAAAAAAAAAAAAAAGCATCTCTGAATATTTTGTTCCTTTTTATAAAAATGATTAATTAGGGCTCCTTCTTTATGGAGGCTAAAGATGCATTTAATTTGGATTTTTAACAGATGGTTAATAGATGTTAAAAACACACTTGCTGATTGTAAATGTCCACTTACTGAGACTCAGTAACCATGTAATAGGTATTTTATGTATTAACTACAATGATATTAAATTAAAAATTGATTTAAATAACATTATAGTATTTTACTAGCAATCAGAAACTGTCCTATAGAATCTAAGGTGCTTACATATATGTTTAGAAATCTCAATTCAATAGGTAATTCAAGAGGCTTAATTATCCCCATCACCATACTGCCCTTCATATAATATAAATAAAATTTATGATTATTGAGCCTAAAATGTCAGCCACAAAAGAACTTACCGAGCTGTTGGTACAGAAGTACATCACTCATAAAAACAACAAACCATCAGGCATTTAAAAATTAATTACACTGACGTACCATAGCCAACCTGTCACAATCAATAAATAAGTAAGAATTGCTTATTTACAGAGACAGAATGCAGACTTGGTACAGTGATACAAGAGCTGGACCTTCCCAGAGAAGAAAGCATTCCCTTAATTTCAATAGAGAACATAATTCTATCTGGCTACATCCAACATCTGATTTTCAAGAACTGGCTCACTGCAGAAAAGAAGCCTTTTGAGGAAAGCTTGATCTACTAACCATAATGCTGCCAGCTGTTTGTCTTCTGGCGTGGCGTTGGGGCCTGAGTGGGTTTTTAGTCTCACTGCATACCTTAAGCAAGAAGAAAAAAGCCAACGTGAGTTAACTGAGACAGCTTTTTATTACTGATCAGAGAGCTATGCTGGCCAATGTCGTTTGATCTGCCCCTTTATACATATTTGTTCAAGTTACCAGCCATACATGTGTTTTTCCTGGTTGTGTTTCAGAGCTGTTTTGCCATTAGCAGTGCATCCCTGCACTCTTTAAACAGCCGTGAACCCCCTTGATATCCATCAGTCCAGAGGGGAGCCTAGCTGGCAAGGTGACACTGTCCTACCAAAATGACCTCTGCTGCTGCGGAGACCCAGTTACACAGAGTTCATGCAGAAAGGGGTTTGGAGCTTTTGAAGGCAGACAGCCTGCCTGGAAGCTGGTGCTGACCTCACCCTGCCAGTTCTCAGTGTGTCTACCCAGATTTGCTCCTCCGAGCACAGCACGGCAGAGGGGGAACATGTGGCTCAGAGCTATTTTTGCTCACATGACATTACATTCAAACTCTATAAATATTAAAGATCCACAGAGGTAGCACTGGTGTTTCAAGAGTGTATGTGCTATGCAAACACAAATTGGTTTCTGGAAATCTCAGCTTCCAGCTGAATACCTGAACAACAGACAAGGTTAGAACAACACACAGCGCTTCTGGGCTCACTTCCAGAAAAATACCTGTTCCCCATAATTAGCTGCTTGTGATTTTTTCTTACCTTTGCTTTCAAACTCTAATTCTGATATCTGTGCAAAGATTCAGTATGAACATTTTGCTTCTACAGGCATACCTAGCAAACCACTTATTTTTCTGAGTTGCAGTGAGATCAACAGCAATTCACATTACAAAACGACCACAGCTATACACATTATTGAAAGCTATGCATCTGCAAGCAAAATTAATTTCCAGAGTTAGGACCATATATTTACTACCATGAGAAAAGACAGGGCGGACAAAGAAAAAGCTTTCTGCCTTAAAAATTTTTTATTTTTGGGGAAAAAAAAAAAAAAAAAAAAAAAAAAAAAAAAAAAAAAAAAAAAGAAGGGAGGAATTACAGAGATGGAGGAAAAAAAGAAGGAAAAAATTGCAGAGATGGAATGTACTATTCTCTTACAGAAAAAAAAGTATTTTGTTCAATGACCTTCTAGTTAGAAAGCTGGCCTCAATCCACTGAAATGCATGAGAAGACAGCCCTAAGTGGAATAAAATGCCAGTGGAATTATTAATATGCGAGAAAATTTTCACATCAACACTAAGTCCAAAAGAATGCTTTTGTTTTAGAAGCTTTGATTCATTATGGATATGATTAAAAATGAAAATGTGTTACTTCCTATGAGCTTAATCCAGACTGGATGGAACTGCATGGCTGACTGTCCTGAGGAATGATACCATGATCAGTGTCAGTGCAGATTTCTCCACTAGTGTGTCTGGGGTTGCTCTCTTGCAGAGTCCCTCATCTGCTGCAATGGTTTTGACCTTTGTTTTCTCTACAAATGACACTGCCAATAATGTTAATTTTAAGTACCAGCTATAATGGAGAAAAGGACTTACGAGACATACTTCAGAGGGACTGTGGATAGCACTGAATTCTGGACTGCCCTGTTTGGAGAGCCACGAAGGTGACTAAAGGTAGGGGTAGCTCTGGGGTGAGCTGTGCTCCTGACTTCACTGGCTACATTAGGGCACACACATCAAATGGATTTTGAGTGTCCATTTTTCTGCCACTGTTCACATCTTCTTTCAGGTAATCTTTAAACAGCAATCTTACACATGTTTTCAAGTTACCACTCCATGACAATGTTTTGTTATTATGGATTATTGGTTTCCTCCACTGAGTAGCTCAGGAATTGCATAATGAAATTCTTGGAAGTAATGCAACTCAAGTAATAGGAAAATCTCTGGGTTTTTTTGTTCGTGTTTTTGTTTGTTTCTTTTATTTTTTCTTTTTTTTTTCATTCTTCACAGTTTCTTGATTTAATTTCCAAAGAAATCATAGATAATACATATACATTACATATGAATAACCAGGCCCTTGTAAGGAGTTCACTTCTACTCTTTTACTGCATGTACCAAAATAGGTGATCATGCAGATGATCATGTTTGCACACAGTAACCTCTGGGATCATCGCCTTCCTTTCCTACCTGATGAGTTCAACTGTTTCTGAATACATGGTATAAGGGGATTTAGATTCCATTGGGCCTTGTTCCATTGCATTTCCACACTCAATGAACGATAGTGCTGCTTCTGCATAATTCAGTGCCTTTCCAAACTTCTCCACCTGGAGAGAAAAAATAAGGACACAGAGATGTAGTGTAATCATCAAGATGTCATTACATTTGATGGGATTTTCTCAACAAATATTGTAAACTTGACACAAGTTGATATATCTTCAGGTGCACAATTTTTCTTGTGAGAAAGCTAATACCCATCAAAGCCTGTGCATCAGTGAAAATCATAGGATACAGAAAACATAGCTAGAGGAGGCTCTGAGATGTTATTTGCTCCACACTCTTGTGTCCAAAGAAGGGTCAGCTGTGCCTATGACACTCCCAACAGTGCTTGTTAAAGCTCTTCCAGTGCTGGAAATTCCACAACCTCATGCTGCCTTTTGTTCCAGCCTTTCATCTTTCATTAAAAAGGGCTTCATGCATCTTTGCAAGTGTAGTTTTTTATCACTCAACAAAGAATGATAACAGGTATCATAACTAAGAAAAGAGAATTAAATACTTTGACTACTAACTCTTACACCAAGGCTCATCTCTGTTCTCCTGTCTTCTTTATCCCTATCATTTTCAGCATTGTTCTCCTCTTGTCAGGAATTTGCTTTCTTTATCCTCCTCCTCTTTCAGGGACTGTTCTGCTCCCTCAGCATCTTCTACCATCCTCCTTCCTTGTCCCATTTCTTCTCCTATTTTTGGTACTTTGTGTGTGTATTTGTGCACTAACATGCATACACATGCCTGTCCTCAGTAACACTGTATATGCAAATATGTGTCTAATGTTCATATGTGTACACTTACATGCCACTTATCTGCCCTTAGAATTTCATTTTTGAAGTGAAGAGAGAGATGAATCATACTAATACCTCTCTGTCCTGACTTCTCTCTCCTTCAGTCAGAACTCCTGCGGTACATAAAGCCCATTAATGGACTGGGTGCATTTGGTTGAAATCTGATGCACACAGTGAAAGGTTAATGGACCTTATTCTTTTCCAAGGGATAAAGATTTTAAATAGTAACTTTGGAATGGCACACTAGCTTCAATCTATTTTAGGTTCTTATATGACTCCCACTGCGATCATACCAGAGAACTTCACAAACTTTTTATTATATTTCTCCCCCTGATGCTCCAGTGCGGGTGGAAGTGCTATTATCCCAATTTCACAGATGGGGGACTGAGGAGCAGAGAGACTTAGAGTAATTTTCAAGCTGCTCACTGTGAGTGCCTGTGTCAGGCAGTGCAGTGCCAAAGTAGGAGGTGTTGAGCCCAGCAAGGTGATTCAAAGTGCCTGGAGGCACTTTGGCAATATGGCATTTTCCCCAGGATGCCTACACAGCCAGGGAGGGAGAGGAAGCACCTGCAAAGGGCTGTTTACAAGGTGCTGGTCCACTGTGTAGGGAAGCTGAATGTGGAGGATATTTCAACCACCTGATACTGACAGAAAGCTATTCAAACTCTGCCTAGGTGACTTTCATGCAGCAGACTTGTGGCACAGCAGAGAATAATGCTGGCAACTCTGCTTTCTGGGAGTCTACCATAAAAACATTTCTCTCCAGGCTAAGAATTTCCTTTGCATATTAAGTGATCCTTTCCATTCTGTTTAAAGCAACATACTAAAATGCACCATTTGTACTTCTCCACAATATTTTCTGATTTTAAGACTCACTTTAGAGTAATATGGAACTGAATAAACCATAGACATTTATGCTAATAAACTCAGGTAGAGTGTAAAACTCAGTGTTAGTGTTCTAAATTAAGGACCTGCTTCTGCTTCCTTGGCCTTTCTACATTCTGCACAGCTGAGAAAAACCTTTCTTCTTTCCTGATAGTATGACAGCAAAGTGTGTCTGACAGAGCAAGACAGGAATGCAGCTACCCCCACCTGTAACACAGCCACCCTAATGCAGGGTCCCACTCCATATACTGCCATCCCAAAGACCTCATGTTGTGCTGGCTTATCTGTGGCACTGGACAAACACAGCCTTGGAGAGAACTGAGGGACAGCTAAGCAGAGCTCTGCTGCAGCACTGCATATTTTGTTGCACCCATCTGTTTGAAAAGACAAGCATCTCTTCAGTGCTCCATATAACCTCAGATTCCCCTTTTTCTTTCGGGCTACGTTTTTAGACAGGTCAAAGCCATGGAGAAGAATCTGTTTGTTGCAACAGTACTTTGTGTGCTAGGTGTTCCTCTAGGGTTACAAAAATTTTTTGTGTGTTTCTGATTATGTTGGGAAACATCTGCCACGAAACCAGGATTCTTTTGGCACTGAAAAGCCAAAGCTATTTTAAAAAAAGTGCAAATACCTCAGCTACTAGACCAAATTTGGAGGGAGATGCAATTATAGGACCTAACCAGCTACTTAAACTGAGAAGATAGGTATGTGGATCCTTTACGCAGCCTCCATTACTATAGTTACTAATTAAAGCAAAAGGATAAATGGAAAATTTTATTTATCCAGGCCTTTATCTCAGTAAGTCATTATTTGTTAAGTCATAGTTTATTGGGCTATGAACATTTGATTATATAAACATTTCTTAATTTAACAAGCCTAGCCATCCTTATAATAGATTTTATAATTACTCCAGGAATACTGCACTGATGAAGAAACTGCATTACAAAAATTATTTGGAGCAATGTAACTGGAAAGAAAATGTTCTCACCATTGCATCTGCTTTATGCTTCTTCCGTTTAGCTTCCTGCATAAAGTAATCTGCATTGCGTGGTCTACCAGGGGAAAATAAGAAGACATTTTATTATTTTCTGAAGTGCAGAATATTTTAAGGTTGTTTTTCTCTTATTTTAAACCTGATTTGCAAACATTTTTTATGAAGAAAATACACTTATCGTGTAACCATGCATCTTCTATTTTCAAATTGCTGCCTGTGGAGACAATAGCATTTATGGCTGTTCTCATTCTTTAGAAGTCAGTGATTCAAGGAAAGAAAGGCTAATAAAATGCATTTTTATGGATTATATAAACTGCTTCCCAAATTAGTGCAGTTCTGATCTGCAAAATGGATACATGCGTTAAGCAGAACAAGATATTCTGCCCTCTCCTCTCCCTGGTGCTTGCTTACCTCTTTTTCTATTCCTCTATGTACATTGTTATTTGCCTTGGCTTCTCCCTCCTCTCAAAACAAGTGTGTGTTTAATCTCTCCACTTTGAAAACACACACTGAACCTGCTTGCCTCCACAGCTACATCTCGCTCTTGTCCCTCTTATCTGGAAGCATGCTGAATACTGTTTACTTTTGCTTCCTGGAGTTCATCTCTGACTCAGTGCTGGGCCACCTGCTGCAATTCCACTGGCATTCCTCGTGCTAATTTCTCCATTGATTTCTTCTCAAACAGATCTGGGAGATTCCATCCCTTCCTTAACCTACCTGACCCACTGACTGCAGGGTACAAATTCAACTTCTGTTTCTGTCCTGAAATTCAAAAGTATGTTTGTAACCAGATTTACCCACTCTAATTCAAACTGGAAACAAACTGATGTCTCCTTGTCACCATATCAGTGAGCTCCTCATGGCTGAAGCTAATTTCTTCATCTTCTCCCACAAGCTCTCCCTATGGCACCTTTATAAGTCACTGTGGAGAACAGCCATTTGCTGTGTCATTTCAAACCACAACCTTGCATCTTCAGTCATTGCCTCTCATAAAAGTCTTCACATTTCCTGACCCTGCAGATTCTTCCTGTCTCATGTACATGGCAGGTGACCTTCTTTCTCTACTCAGCTAAAATATATCCTGGTTCTCCTCAGCTTGTACTGTGGTTATTACATCCTTGTGTCTCTCAGAGAGGGAAGTTTTGACTTGTGAAATAGTTTTCTTAGTATTCGTTAGAGTGCCATTCCTTTGTCCTTATCTCAAGAAAATGAGATATTCCCGAGTATTTGGAGTATGATTTCTGATGTTTTTACTACTCGTGCTTTTAAGAGCTTGGTGTTGTAAACGATATGTTATTATTGCCATTCAGCAATCTGTTGTACGTTAACTCCAACAGGCAGCTCAGCTCCCCACACTCACTCACTTCCCTCCCATGGGATGGGGGAGAGAATCAGGAGAGTAAAAGTGTGAAAGAGTAAAGAAAACGTGCACATTTGGATAAAGACAGACTAGCAGATAAAGCAAAGTAGAACAGGGAATTCATCCACTTCATCCCATGGGCAGGCAGGTGTTTAGCCATCGCATGGAAAGCAGGGTTTCAACATAATTAACAGTGACTAGGGCAGACAAATGCCATCACTCCAAATATTCTTCCAAAACCCCTTCTTCTTCTCTCAGCTTCATATGTCAATCATGACACCATGGTGTGGCCAGCAGGGGTCAGCTGTCCCAGCTCTGTCCCCTCCCAACTCCTTATGCAATCCCAACCTCCCTCCTGGAGGTGTGGGGTGAGAGGCAGACAAGGCCTTGAGTCAGAAAAGGCCTTGAGACTATCCCAGCCAAAAAAATTCATCTTCCTAACTTTTTTTCCTTGAAATTGGGATTTCTGAGCATATGTACTCAATAAAATGTTTTGTGTCAGTCAGAGAAGATGCAGATCTAAAAAGTGAAGTGGGATGGATGAGTAAAACATTCGTGCTGATAGCAGAAAGAACACACTCAGATCCATAACTGAGGTAAGTGGGAGCACAGGGGAACCTCTTGACAGAAGAGGGGAGCTATATAACCTCCTCAAGAACATAAGGCTATTTGAACAGTGGATTTACTCAGTCTGTTTCTTTCTATTTATGTGCACACAGTTTTAAGGACATTTAATTGCATCAGAGGAAGTTAGTCAACCTTATTTTGAAGAGAAGAAAGACTAAATATAACTAGACAGAAATGAAATTCAAACTCTGGCTAATTTAGAATGATTTCTGTCCTAAAAACCTTGTAGATATGAAAAGCAGTTCCTTTGTTCCAACTTTCTTTTAAATATTATTCTCCCACAGCTTAGTCTGCCTGTCAGAGGTAGGTCAGAGAGGGGACTAGACAGGTTTGTGTCCTAGTATCTCATAATCTACTGCCAATACAAATACTTCCTATGTCCCAGAAATCATTCTTAATAAGAAGAACCATCTGAAACTGGTCTTGGTCAATTATACATTGAAACAGTCTTAGCTTGATGCAGAAAAATAGCTATGCTTTCAGAAACACTGAAAGCATTCTTAAAAAAATGTTAAGTTCTGTCTCTCTTGGTCTTGTGCAATGACCTAAGGGAAGATGGTTTACTATGAAGACCCAAAAAGCAAAGCCAAATAGAACAAATCAACAAATCAAGTCTCATCTCTCTGAAATGATGAAAGTGATGAACTTTTACATGAGCCTGTCCAACTCAGGTCATTAAAATACATAATCTCCAACATTCCCTCCTGTACATCACCCAGCACTATATGCCTAATTTTCTTGTCTGAAGCATGGTAAGAGGCTGTAAAAACAAAGTGAGATAACACAATGCAATTATGGTGGACTTATTTACACGTTAATTGTAAAATGGTTTTCAACTTGCTGCAGGATTTATTCTCCTGAGTTATGATTAGCAATGAAGGTATTAGCAGGAGATTCTGAACCAAGAAGACTTGCATTGAAGGCGCTGCTACGGGATGGTTAAGCATAACACAGAAACTGAAGTCATTGGTTTGTACTAAGCTGCTTGCAAAATCTAATATAAAAAAAGATGCTATTAAAATGCCATTTTAAAGCAAAGCATAAATATATTCTCCATGTGAATGTTTAGGTATTTCCATAGGAAAAATACAAGATTGATTTAAAAATCAGGGCATGCCTAGCAGAAATTAAGATGCATTGGGAAAAAACGGATAGGGTATCATTTTTATTAGCTTCCTAAACAGAACTTGTTCAGTAGTGTTAATAAACATGCCAAGTCAAATTCTGATGTCTTTATGCCACCTATGAAATACTATTCTTCAATTTATTGCTACATGTTAATGACCTTTCTATTCAGAAAACTAATGTGCATGTTAGGTGAAAATGGGAAGCTGAAATGTCCAATAGATTCAATATATGTTTTTGTATCATTTTAGTAACAAAAAGGCATGCTCAATTTAATTATTTACTGGGATTTTTTAATCAGAGTTAAAAAGAGAGTTAAAGGTTTCAAGTTCAGTTTTGTTTAGGTTCCCACTGCTCATGAACATAATCTGTCTTTTAAAATTCAGTATACTAATTTAAATTATTATGTAATGAAGTAAAAAAATAAGAAAAATACTCTCTTTTATGGGCTCCTTGAAGATAAGAGGTTGCCTGAGCTCACGGACAAATGCAGACATATGAGAAAACTGATGCATAAATTAATTATTCTGGATAGCTCTTTTGCATACTGCACATTTTTTATCTATGAAGTTTATTAGTCATATTCTGATTTTACAGATTCTGAAGTTACAGTGACCAAGAACACATGCCTGCTACAAATGTGAAGGTCCATGCAAACCTCCTCTGCAGCTTGACCTATTTAGTTATGTTGGTGATAATCTCAGACTGGAGATTTTACAGGTAATCTCACTGGATGCTAATTTCAGATACTATATGTTATTGATGAGAGGCATCTTGAGGAAAAGCAAATGTATTTTCCCACTGATGAGATTCAGAAAGATCTGTGGCTAAAACCCTTTTCAGGTCTTTGGTCTCAGCTTTGCAATCCCCCTGCAGATCACATCCTTGCCACAGCTAGAAAATCAAGAGAAGAAAAAAATTTCTGGTATCAGGCTATTGGTTGAACTGGAGTGCCTGTTAGTAGCAGAAACAGCACTGGAGACTCTATGTTTACTGGTCATGAATGTAAACTGAAGTCGCAAGGAAACTTATTCAGTGACTTCTGGTTTTCAGACAACTGGGTCAGATTCTCCTCTTAAGTTAGTTACAACTGTATGAATCTATTGGCATCAGCACTTTCACTCCAGATTTACAAACAGAATTCAGACCTCTTGTTAAAAAAAAAATTAAAAAGAAGTCTGACTTAAAATTAACAGGTAGAAACAAATGTTTTATCTCTATTAAACTGCACAAGAAAATCTTTTGTTTCTGAATATCTGATTGTTGGTACTTTTAGAAATATAGTCCTCTTCAACAAAGCCAAAAAGGAGTTCTAATACACTGCTCTAATGCATCTCATATATCTCTGAATGGCAAGAGAAAGAGCGTAAAGCATTAGAGCCAACTAAGTCAGGCCGCTGGTGAATTCTCCCTGGGATCAAGTGTCATTATGTGAAACTGGCTGCTCTCGAGGAGAATTTACCCTACTCTGTTGATTGGGGAAAGCAATCAAGTACCGCTGGAACGATTTCAACACATTCTCAGTCAACACTAGGCAGTCACCTAGGCACTGCAACAGAATCCAGCCTTTTACAGAACAACCCCCCCACGGCTAGATCTGATACTACAAACAAGGCCAGGCTTCCTTTTCAGCAGCGGCATTCAAACCATTTATGACTTTGACAAGGGCAGCCTCAGTAGCATGGCTGTGGCTGAATCCAGGCTGAAATTTATCAAACAATCCACTACTGTCCAGTATTTCTCTGACTCGCCTTGGCACCGCTTTCCCTGGGAGCTTGTTGAAAACCAGCAGGAAGGACAGCATATCCATTGCTTGTTATGTTGCGCGGGATCCCAGCGTGAGGTGAGATGGCTGCGGGCATTGTAATTACTCCTCTGCCAGAAGCAGCCTTTCAGAATTTCCAGGCTGTTGAGCTCCTAAGAGTGGTGTCACCACTACCCAGGTGAATGCCTGTCTGTGTACGTTTCTCTCGTCCTATTTAGCTCCATGCCATCACAGTGCATCTCCGTCACCTTTGTCTTTTGCGGCCCCCTCTGAATTTAATTTACTCCAGTTTAGCGGATAATTGCAAAAATGTAAACTCATGCAATAAAAAAAAGGGAAGAGAATCAAATAAAATGAATCAATAAAAGCCTTACTTTGTACAGTAATTTATCAGCATCTACTGCAAAATCTCCTTGGAACTCAGAGCAGCCACTGGTATTTACAGAGTATGGTGTAGCTTAGACTCCAATATACAATTTTAATTATACTGCATTCAAACCCACATTTTTCATCTAATTTTTATATTTTATATGAACTAAATACTAAACTATAGCATTTTCTGCTTCATTTACATAATCAACCACTTGTACATTATTTCTTACTGTTGTATGGTACTTTATGAGGATACATTAAAAAAACCTAATAAAAGTTCAATTAAACATCATAAATGTAGCCAAGTGCATATTTTAATACCCTTCAGAGATAATACTGCTGAAGTGTTGTAAAAAAACAAGCTAGTGCTTCCTCAGTGTACAACAATTGCATATAGTAAAAGCAGCTTAAATCATCATTCTAAATATAGGAGCAATTTCACAACTTTAGTAACTAAACCCTAAAAAATGAATGTGTTGGTAAGGAACAGAACAGCAAAATGGGCAACTTTAAAATATGTTCAGAGCAAATCAGAAGAAATAAGCTAGTCAGGGTGAATCCATGAGCAGTTTTGAAGCTACGCCAGTATGCCCTGAACTTTCAGTCTAGGAGGAGAAGAAAATTCTGTAAGAGCAGGAAAACCACATGATGTGAAAGGCAGGTGTACACAGCTATTTCCTGTCTCATAACAGGATGTGTGAGGAGCTTGTCTGACATGCTGGGTCATAGATAAGGGTGTTCATCTTTGGGGTGAATGATAGAGCTCAGCAGGTGTTACCATACAAAATAGTGCTCTCCCCTGATGGATCATAGCCTCCTGCCCATTCCACCACTTGAAATAAATGCTGTTTTATGGGATGTGGCACTGCTGTGTCTGAGGCATGGCAGACATAGTGGCACACAGTCTGGGGGAGTGGCCATGGCACTGCCAAAGTGGGCACCCAGCTCTATGGAAGTCTCATGGTCACTCTGGCAGACCCAGCAAGCCTGTAAGTTCAGCAGAGGAGCATGCAAATGGAGAGGGCCAGGAGATAAATATTGAGCCATTTAAATGATAGTACTATAGATATTTCAGAAAGACAGGAACAAAGAATCTGATTGAAGTTGGGCCAAAACGTGAGAAAAATTTACCCAATCACACAACTACACAACTACTATCTTGTTGGGTTTAGTATAACAAGGTCAATAGCTTAGATAAGATGAACAGATGAATAGTACAGATACCTAGAGAGGGAGTTACTGTTGCAAAAAATGGCAGACAAAATTAAAGCCTGGCATCTAATGGAAATGAAATGCAGAAGGATAAAAGTAAGTGGGGACTCCTATTTTGGCAAAAATGCAAAATCCCCCTGACTAACCATGTCAGTGTAGTGAAATGCAGGAGAACATCTCTACAAATCTACTACAAATTCCTGTGTACAACCTAGATTTATGACTTAAAGATATCCATGTGAAATCAATATCTAGACTAAAACACACAAGGATGAAGTATACAAGTGAAAAGAGAGGAATGAAACAAGTATTCACAATAGGGACTTGAATAAACTTTCCTGTTTTAAAAGTAGAGACAGAAAACACTAAGTGCTTGCAGATAAACTACAATTTTGTCTCTTCTGATGTAAGTTAAATAGATGTTCTGAATGAAGCTAATTTCAGTTAGGGTGACAGCCTTTATAATCAGTCCTACAGAGACAGGGCAGGACCACAGCAGTCCAGATCTATTTTGTTTTAAAATGCCACAGAATGACACCTTGAATTCTCAAGAAGCATCTGTAAAGCAAAGGCAGAAAGACCTTTCTGGGAGAGGCTCCACCTGGCAGGCAGCTCTGATGTTTCCACCTTTGATGAGGAAGAAGACAAGGTGTGGGTGAAACTGCTGGGAGAGAGTACGTGTGAAGCCTGAGTCAGTGAATGGCATGTCTACACTGAAAGAAGCAGGTGATCCTGAAACAAAGACCCCATTCCAGGGATCCTGTCCTGTGGAGCTTATCTAAGACACTTCAGTAATCACAGGATTTGAAAGAAATCATAACCAGGCACTGAAGACCAGGAAGACATCTGATAAGGATTTTGGGAATTGATGTTCCTCATGTGTGTTAAATTATCACAGCCCCTCTCCAGCTCCATGACTTGTTGTTGGTTCTCAAAATGAACAGGGTATTCCCAGGGTAAAAATCAGTTTGAATGGTCTACCTGTGATTCTCTAAAGAGATTATGATTATTGCCAGTGTGGTTCATCATCACTGAAAGATGAAAATATCCTTTATATGTTGAAGGAATGATCAGGAAAGCTCTAATGCATCCTTGAGGAATCACAGCCTTTACACCCTAGGGCAATTGCAGTGAGCCTTCTCATCTAAAAGGGAAACTTCTGGGTAACTATATTGTTAAAAATGGACTTAAAGCACATTCTTCAAATCTATGTAAAGTTATTTTCCACTGCCACAAGGACAGTAAAGCTGTCTTGGGAATTAAACCTCAGATAGAGGCATTAGACTGTCTTTTCCACATCCCATCCATGAATCCTGGCATTGAGAGTGATGAAAACCCACACCATTCTGTGACACAGCACAAGCAGACAAACCCCCAGCTGCACTGCGATGGAGTTGTAGATATTAGTAGAGAAACAAAACCTAAGGAAAAAAAGCTCTGACAAGAACCAGAGATGTGGTAAAACAGCAAAAACAATGGGAAGTTAGATGAGACTTCCTCATATTCAGTGTGAGACTTAGACTACCCAAAGAGCTGCAGGCTTTGGACTGTCTTCGTTACGCACTGCAGACATCTGCTCATGGCTCACCATGCAGAGGTGAGGAAAGACTGGGAGGGACTGGTAGAAGAGACAGCTCTTGCCCATCTCTGAAATTCAGTTCTGCTTCTGGAACCTGAGGAGTGTTTGCTGAGCCTGATTAGAAGACCCTTATCTTGCTTACTGTTACGATTTACAGTGGACTGAAGATATTTTCTAGTCAATCTGTAGAGTAAGAAAGAGCTAGATTAAAATTAATTGATACAAACAAATTCTCTTTCATAAGTAGCAAAATATTCAGAGACTATTTCAGACCTGAGTTCATCAATAGAACCATTGGCTATGCCTGTGCAAGTGAAATAAGGAGGGCAAGGACACCAGCTTTATCATTTGATCATCCATGCAGTATAATTGCTAATATTCTCTCTGGCATAGTTTTGAGCTCAGACAATGCCTGGGCACAGCTTGGGGACAGCACAGGCTAGGGACTATTCTCAGGAGACAGTGAATGTGCTTTGTTTTGGGGAGTGAAGACAGTTTAATCATATAAACACAAGCCTGCTGAACTACTTGCCTATAGGAGCAGAGGAGGGACATGGATGTAGCTAAGTTCAAAAGAGGTCCACATCTCTGGCTTTCATTTGACGACAGGGACTAGTGGCTAAAAATTCTATACCCTGTGAAAACCTCCTGCTAGAGCTGATGAAGCATCTGTTTGCTACCAAAACAAGTCCTCATAAAGTGTCCCTTTAAAAGTGACCTGTGGTCTTGCAGAGAGCAGGCAGCTAAATTATCTAATCATGGCAGGCAGTGTCTGGCATGTCTAAAGTTATTTTCTCATGGTCAGCATACATGTGAGAAATTCAGTGCCATGAGTAAGAAGGGAAGAAGAGGAAGACTGGGAGGGTCAGATGAAGTCCTGAAATCCCCTAAAGCCAAGAAACTCAGAGCAGTCCACAGTGAGCACATGAATTTGTGAGGAACGTAGTGTCATAGGTGTTGGTCTGACTAGTTATTTTCTAGATTGCTGATGAGAAGAAAGAGGAGCCACTCTCTATTCCTGAACTGTGCTCCTCAGGATGCGTTAAATGCTACAGAAGTACCTCTAAATACTCCAGGAATCCTTAAGGCATTTTGAACAATTCAAGTAAGATCACTTCCAGATGTATGAGTCACAACCTAAGAGCACTTTTTCCTTTCCACTTTAAGGAGGAATAACAAGGAAGAGAAGACTGAAAATGAGACACTTGTAATTCAAGTCAAAACAAAGAGATGTGCCAGGAAGTTGTTTTCATAAGCTCTATGTGTAACACCTTTACAGGTGAATATTTTCTGGGTATATGGTTTACTGTTTGGCAAACAAACATAGGAATTCTATCTCACTGCAGAATATGTCCCTTGGACAATGTATAGCTGATGGGTGTCTGTAGCACCTAAACCCATAAAGGTGGAAGAGACATTCAACAAAATACGAACTTATGAAAAAATGCTGTAGAAAATGTATTATCTTGCTCCTATAAGGCAAGAAAAAAAAGAAAAATAAATGTAAGTGAAGAAAAAGCACACCCCAAGTTTGAAATTATAAGTCAAAATTCAAGTAAAAAATCCCGAGGAGCATGTTCTGATTTAGTTATAAGGAAAGATGGGAAGCTGGGTACACTTCTATTTTTTCATACCACACAAGCAGTATTTTGAGGGTGTCCTTGGGCACCCACAGGATGTCTATGCCTAGCACTTCAAGGACAACAGACTTTGTTCCTAAATGCAGTTACTGGGAATTCTGTTGCTCAGTGAAATTACAGAAGGACTCAATATGGCTTGAAGCATTATTACATAGCCTTGAAAATGTTCTCTTCATGGAGTCAGAAGTCGCCAAAAATCCAGGAAATCTTACTAAAAATTACTATTGATGTCATTGACACATGTGGCATGCTGGGTACCTCTAAGTATATTCAGATTCGTCAGCAAACAATGGCAAACCAAGGGATGGAGACTTTTGCCTGTCTTTTGAAGACTGTTAGCTATATTTACTGTTATACTGCAGTACATGTGTATACAGCACTCTGCCAAGCAAGATATACTTTTTACTGACCTACTTGTGTTCCAATTTATTGCTAGTGACAGCTGTTGTCAATGACCTGGAGAAAATAAATTGAGAATACAGTAAAGAGACACTGACTGGCCAAAAAAATTAGTTGTGTTTTTAAATCAAATATAAAGGATTTAGTCTCTTTAAAACTTTAGAGTCTGATTAAAATTAAGACTTTAAAGCCATGGCTGGATTACAGTAATTCAGAACTTCATGGATTATGAGATTAAATACTTCATAGGCATCATTTAGGACAAATGCTGCCATTAGGATTACTACATAATTTAGACCTACTGTATTGCATTCCTTCAAATCCTCTGCTGTGGCGCTATACAAATTTGAAAGGCACTGGCTGCCATATTTAATTTGATCCTTCTAACATGTGAGTCAAATTTGTTGACATTTAACATTTGCAGCTAGTCTAATCTGCTACATTTCAGTGACTCCTCTGAACAGAAATTTCAAAATGAATATCCAGTGTAGCTGGTATTCTGGTGGTGTATCCCAGCTACAAGTTGTGGATGACAGCTGTAGTACTTGACAAGCTCCCTCCTCTAGCTAGCACAACTGGCATTTAACTGTTTCTGGCTTTTAAGGACAAATTAGGACATATTTGCTTCTGTGTTTTATCTTTTTTTGCCTTTTTAGACATTGTTTTAGTGGTCTACAAGTTGCTTAGGGACATTCTACATAGAAGGCACAACACATGAACAGTTTAATTGTATCTCTCTCTGAGAAGATAAAACAGTTTTATTGGAGATGCTTGCCAGAGGAATCACTTGTAACACTAATGGAGAAAGTTGGTGATAAAAGCCTCAGATGACAGAGATGGTGACCAAAGCAGATCTGCTATGACTATATCCTAGGGGAAAAACAAAACAAACCAGTCCCCCTCACCCTTTTTTTTTTTTATCAGTAGCTTGAGGGAAAATCAGATGAAGACACAATAGTTTTGTTGTAACTGTTTCTATGTTTTTTCTAATCCAGAGATGAGCACATCCTATAATTTTGACTTTTATCAGACACTGACACCTTTCTGCCTTGTCTGTACATATTTAAACTGCAGAAAAAATTGGGCAGTTGCAAGTAAATGACAGATGATAGAGTATTTCAAGAGATACGAAGAGTTAGGTAGTACTTATAAACAGTTTCATGTTTTCTCAATGGAGATTGTTGAATAAGTGTACCAGGAGAGTTAAAAACATGGAGGGAGGTGGAGAAAGAGGGTGAATAAGGATGTATACACAGGGGATTTTTCTCCAAAAGAGGCGGAAAAACTGATTACATTTATTCAGCTTACATCTGCTTATGACTGCTGTGAATATGCAAAAAAATTAATCTCACTAGTCCTCTTTTCTTGACACACAAACCAGTTACATCCTTTTGAAGTCCACAGGAATTATTTATAGCTTACAGTAGGAAAAACATGGTTTCTTTTTATGAGAGGCTACTGTCTCTCTAGTTAACATTTAGACAAGATAGTGTGAACAAGCATAACAACAACAGTAATAATAATTAAAAAAAAGAAATTCTGGTAGAAAGCAGTTCCTAAGGAAATCAGGTTGTTTGTTATCCCAGGATTTCCTTTGGTATAAAGGAGTTTGAGATGTCATGGTTGAAAGTCTGGAAATATGAAAAATATGTCAAGGTCACACAGCTCAGAGATTCAGGCAGTTTGAGGCATACCTTGAACAGAACCTCTTCTACACTACCCAGAAACAAATACCAGTATTTGCAGGCCATAACATCACCAGTCAAAAATAATCTGGGTTTTCTAGATACTAGGATTCCAACCTTCAGTTTCACCATTATATTAACTAAATAATACTATGTCCTAAATATACCTTGGGGACAAACCAGCTTTTTTAATTACCAAAAATAAAGACAGTTACAAGCTTAAATTATTTTAGGAGAAGGAGAGCAAGGGATGTGTGAAGAACGAAGTGGAAGTGGGGAGGCCCAGATATCCCTCCAGATACTCAGACTAACCATTGCTGCTTCCTATTCCCCCTGCATTTGTGATACCTTTAGCTGAGCGGAAGTAGCCATGACAGCAACAGCTGTCAAGGCTCAGGGAGGCAGGGATGACTCCAGCCTCAGGCTTGCCCTCTCACTTTGCTTGGGTGTTGTGGGACTGGACCCCTGCCAGCTGCATTCTGCATCCTGGCTCTTGGATCCCTGTCCTTTAGGGAACAGTCACTCCTCACTGCTCCCTGATGCTCAGGGGCTTTTAACAAGGGCTTGCAGTGACAGGACAAGTGGGAGTGACTCAAAATTGAAAGATGGTAGGTTTAGACTAGCTGTTAGGAAGGAATTTTTTACTGTGAGGTGAAGTATGGGAACAGACTGCCCAGAGAAGTTGTGGAGTTACCCATACATGTAAGTGTTCCAGGACAGGTTGAGTGCAGCTTTGAGCAACCTGGTCTAGTGAGTGGCAGCCCTTCCCATGGAGTGGAATTGGCACTCAGTGATCTCTAAGGTACCTTTAAACTCAAGCCATTGTATGACTCCATGATTCTCTACATTCTACTATTCTATGGTTAGAAACTTAATTTATGATGAAAAATTAAGTAAAATTTATATAGTATTTCTTATTCATTTCTCAATATACAATAGTATTACTGTAATACTGCAGGCAATGTCTCAGTTCCTGTTGGACAAATTGTATTTTTCTCTCTTTAACTGCCATTGTTTTCTTTATTTTAAAGTTACATGTACTCACATATCATCAAAGATAAGCTTTGTTCTTCTGCAGTCCCTGGGTGTGGTGGATAGAGGTGACCAAGGCTCTGTTTGGAACTGTGGCTTATTGCAGAGAAGAACATTTTCAGAATTGATGTGAATTGCTTTCTAGACAACAAACAATAGATAAGACATTTAGGAATTGGCTAATAACTTTAAAAAACCCAAGTAACAAAAACCAGAGAGACTTCGCATTGTGTTGTAAATTGGAAGTTAATTTTTCTGCTATTTCAGAAGTATGTGTATTTCAGGGAGTATGTGTAAGTGTCCTGACACTGATGGCCACAAATTCACAGATATTGCTCAGAGCACTAAAAAGGGTAAAGGGTTTGAGTTTCAATATGATATACAGCAGAAACGGAGCTAAAATATTAGTAACTATCAAAGTACTTTGAAACCCAGTAAGTGAAATTATTAAAGAATAGATCTGTTGTCACTTAGAAGATTAAGTTATACCTCCGGCCTTCAGCTTCCAACCAAGCATTGTACCTTGCTTACGAAAGCACGGCTCATGTTTGACTTGTTTCATGCTACACTGGTGATGTGCCTGTGCTGTATGAATTTGTAGTCCAGGTTTCTTTGTGCTCCAGAGCTCCCCTGATCAGCTGGAAAGATCACTTCTCTGTGCTGCAGTGGAAGCACATGTCTTTTGGCAGGGTCTCATGCACTCCCTCATCTGCAGCCCTGTTCTTCATGTGGCCTCCTGAGCACCTTCATCCCACCAAGTGACCTGCTGTGCACTGGTATGGAGCAAAACAGAGCCCCAGGTGGTTTTTAGTTGATAACCACTGCCAAAAAATGCTGTTCCAATGTCAGGTGACAGGCAGAAAGGCACCAGGGACATGGGGGAAAAAGCTCAAATGGATAAATGCCCACTGTGGGCAAGCTTTGCTTGCAGCTTCTCACAGATATTTGAAGGACCACCTGGGCCTGCCAATTGGATGTCAGACAGGAAGATGGGATAAAACAAAGGTAAGCTTAACATTTATAGTTCATGAGTTCTCATCTTCTATATGGCACATCCAGATCAGTTCATCAGGCTAAAGTTTTCAGATGAATAACCAGATACATAAGAATTTTATTGCAAAGGTTGTTAAATGTTGACCAAATGGTGCATTGCTAGGCTATGCAGAAAATCTCAGTGAAATGCATTTGCTAAGGGTGTGGATCATAAAGCAATCACCTTTTACTTTTGATTTCCAGCACATTTGCCCGTGAAGAAATTTAAATTATTTTCAAGATACCCAGTGAAGATTCATAATTATAATTCTGAATGGGTTATAAACTTCTAAATTTATGTTTGGGAAGTTAAAATGTTTAAAACTTTACATCTAATTAATGAAAAATAAATGAATAACTATAATATGTTAAAGAACTTTTTACTGGAATATTTCATATAATTGGTTTTTATCAATTACCAAAAGCATCTGTGAGATATTCTTGGAAAACACAATTTATGGTAAGTTGGTTTTGAAAATGTGTCCGAAATTAAGATTACATTTACTACTTCCTCCTCTGCTCTCAAAAAAAAAAGAAAAAATAGAAGTATAAACATATATGCTTAACAGATATAAGGGGCCCACTTATCACCACAGCCAAAATTGCTGGAAGAGGTCACTGCTACAATTCAGGCAGCTTGTTTCCTAGTTGCTTAAGTACTAGGGTTTAGGGTTTTAAAGCCTCTTGTACATCAAATAAATACAGCAAAGAGATACAGAATAAAAAACATTAATAGCATTTGTAGCAAGGAGAGGAGCATGGGCAGCAGAGTGCCTTAACAGCTTCTCTAGATGCTGCAGCAGCGGGTATCAAGGTGATGGTATCCAAATTGCTTCTTCTAGGTATTTCACACAAAGCAGAACAGTGTCATGGGGAGAAGGTGACAGTAGTCTGCCCTTGATCATCTACTCTCAGTGTCTGTAGGCTGAAGGGTAGGGTATGATTTTGAAAGACGAGAGAGAGAATGGAAATTCCTCAATTAAAAGAGCTATCAGGCTCTTCACTCCAGCATTCTAATCACAAAACTCATGCAGAAATGGCAGAAGCACCTCTCTCTCCGTCCTCCGAAGGCAGAGGCCACAATGCAGTGTTGTAGTACAGCCTTGAGTGCTCTGGGCGCACTTAGTGTGAGCAAGACTCTCTGATAAGGCTATGAACACAAGTCTGATGGAACTCAGTTGTGAGGCTGGTGCTAAGATGTCACTGGCATAAGCAGAATCTGAAGAAGTTTGTTCTAAGACAGATGGAAGAATTTGTCTGCAGGCACACCCATGGTTAGGCAATGGCTGAGTGAGCCCTTATACAGAAGGGGCCTTATGCACCATGAATGTAGGGGGCTTGCATTATGCCCAAGCAATGCTCTGGAGGCCTAAAGCCATTCGTTTTGGGCCATTAGCTTTTACCTTTTGCTTATGTAGCCTTTGCTATTTGCTTGTTTTACAGCCTGCCCTCTTTCCTTTCTTCTATGCCTTACTAAACTCAAAACCAGAAAACTGAACTTAGAAAATAACATTCATTATTACAACTTTTTTTATTTTTTTGCATAACATTCTGCAAAACTATCACAGACTGCAATACAAAGTAGAAAATATACTGCTAAGCTTTATATTGTGAACAACAGCATACACTTACATTGAAGTCCCCAGGATGTGGCTGTGACTGGATTTCACCCTTATGTTTTTTGCTGGAGGAGATTGAAGGTAATAGACTGCTGCCATTAGGTCTGCTGGAGGAAGTTAAATCATCGTTGGAATATTTGTGTTTTGATGCATCAGAGAGGGGAGAGACGGGTGACCGAAGCATTTTCTCATTTTTATTTATTGGTATTGCCAAGCTGGAAATGGAAATTACAGTAATGGAGTGTCACAAAGCTGGCTTTGAGAAAGGTAAATGTTTTATATATTACCAAAACTTTGAATTTAAAACCTGCTGGCAGGATTAAGTCTATTGGTATCTGGAAACGAGCTAACAGTATTGGGACCAAGAGTTCATTTACAAATTTGTATCATGTTTCTTCTCTTTCCCTTCAAGGCAAATTGTCATTCTGGAGTTAATATAAAGTCTGTATCAGAGTACTTGGAAAAAAATACAGAGATAAATGGCTACTTGCTCACCATTTCTTAAGGGATAGCTGGAGATGAAGATTAGGCTCTGAAGTGTAAGTTCAGGTTATGGAGCCCTATTTCACCATTACAGGTGACAATTTATAAGCCATGGCAATAAAACCATATGTGAACTAAAACAGGAAATGTGTTTAAAGATGACTGGTTTGTCTTTGTGCTCAGTGCCTAGCCTTTGGTAGCAGTCTTTATACTAATCTAATACAGATTTTGAAGACTAAGAAAGATAGGCTGATAATGCAGACAAAAGGAAACATATGCAAACAGTAGACACAGAGAAATGGGAGCTGCTCTATCTTCTAAAGCAGAAAGCTGTAACACAGATAGTATTTTCAGCTTTCATTTATTTGGGAGAAGTTTTGGATGAGAAGTCAGAAACCATATAAATATGCCTAGAAATAAATTTCAGATGCACTAATTTGAAGAAAATGTTTAGCTGAAAATCTTAAAACAACACACAAAAAATTCAAGTTTTTTTAAGAAGATAGTTGGCATTAAGACTAAAACTGCGATTAAGGTCAGAAAGACAATTTTAACACTATACCTTTCCCTGTCACATTCCCCTTTATTCAGCCTATTACTTTTTATGGACAATTCTCATTTCTTTATAGTTACTGTATCAGACAATATACACTTAATGGAATCACAAAAAAGAATACAGTAAAAACTACACTTCACTTCTGCACATAATTTTAGGGAACAGAGCTAATTAAATGTGCTCTTATCATATATTTGTCCATTTATCTGGCAAGTCTTTAAAAAGTAGCTGTAAAAGAAGAAGCCATGAATTGTAATTCAGAACCTTTACTGTTTCACATGGCACAGTACCTTTAAAACACCATGTCAACTGTTTTGCTTTAATGACCAATTGGCATTTACAAAAGCAAGACTCAGAGTGTGAAAGATAGACAACTGTGCCCTTCTTCTCCTCCTAAGAAAAACAACATCTTTAGCACTATGTTGAATGTGCAGGCTGATCCTGTCATTTCTTCTCCTCTTTTCAAACATAAACTCATGCATTGGCCTCCCATGTTTATACATCACTGTCAAAGTGTGGGATGAAAGCAACCAAGGCAAGCCACGGCTTTTTGTAAGTATATCCAGCCCTCAAAAACCTAGCCCTGAACTTGTGAGGAGTAGCTGAAATTTCTATTTGTGCTGCACACATGGCCTGTGGTCACTGAGTAGGGCACACCTAAACATAGTGTGAGCAGGCAAAGTACAGCAGCAAATCTTATACTGAGAGGCCATGCAGGACAACTCGCAGCAGAGGACGGTCAGAGCTGTGATCTGCTGGGAATGGGCAGACTGTGGATCTGATATAGGTGCAAGAGATTTGGGGTATCTCTGAGCCTGCAGCCTTTCTTGTCAAACAGGATCTTAGTCTGCCTCTCAGACTATAATTCCACAATAGAAAATGCTTATGGCTGAAGGCAGTCTTGCTCCTCTCATTGCTACCAGCCCTCAGCTGTGCTGCCAAAACTGTCTGGGTGGTTTTACTGGGAGATGAATAATACTAATCTGTCAAAAAAAACCCCCAAAATAAAAGGACAAAGCCAGAGAAAAAGAAAGATAAAATAGGAAAAGAAAAAGACTTAGTAAAAGAGACAGGAGGTGAAAAAGAAAAAAAAGAAAGGAGAAAGGAAAAGCAAGAAGAAAAAGGAAAAGGTAAAGAAGAAGGAAAAGGAAAAGGAAAAGGAAAAGGAAAAGGAAAAGAAAGAGTTTTGGTTTCAAACACATTTCTTGAGTATATTTACAGGAGAACCTCAGAGGCATGGTGTAACTGGAGAGGGGATGTGGCAGCATGAGCAGATGCTGGCTGCAAGACGACCTGGAGGTCCTGATATCTGCACTGCTGGTTTAGCTACAGCCTCGGTAGCCTTTCCTCAGCTGTGGGAATACCAGCATTTGATATCATGTCCTACACTGTGGCACAAACCACAGAAACATCTTGGAAGCAGAGCACACCAGGAGGCAACTGTAGGAGCTAGGAGGCAACTGCACATTTCAGAAACTCTTTGGTCCTCTAATATACAGTTGCTACTGGAAGTACTGAATATAATGTCAAGAAAAACACAAATTGTTGTCTTGCTTCCAAGAAGCACAGAATTAACCCTGTGACACAGCAAGCTATGACAGCCATGCTAGTCTCTGAAAATTAATGCAACATAAAACATATGACACTGGGGGTAACAAGAACAGCATGTTTGCATGCAACCACCCACAAGAAAGGAACTGTTCTGGGCATTGTTTTCACTTCATAAAACGTGTGTGACATGTCAAGACAAAGAAATTGAATGCATATTTTTGAATAAACACTATATATATCAGTTTTCTTTGAGATTTTTTCCAGTATTAATGACAATAATTGCTCAATCTCATCAAAGATGTGTACAACAGAAAAGTCTACTACAATAAATACAAATATTTTCTTTCTTATTTTGTAGCAGTTTCAACCCAAGAAGTACCCTGATACTACCAGAAAAACCAGAAAAATAATTAAAAAAAAATACTGATAACCAGCATGTACCAAGCAGCATGCAGCTGAACTCTGAAACCATGCATGTCTAAGTTTGACTGCTGGAAGCCCCCAGAGAGACTCAAGTGTGATTGCTCTGACATTGATAGGGCTCTGTGTGCATAAACCATGCCAGCAAATTCTAAATATTCATTTTTTGTTTCATGCCCTATATCCTTTGAAAATCTCACTTTTTAAAAAGTCTTAAATTCCTTGTCCTGGAATACTTACTAATTACACAGAATGGAATGCTTGTAATCTCAAAAATACTGATTCTCAAATATATTCTGGAGCTGAGTATTGCAGGCATTGTTATGAATATTTTTTTGATCTTTTCCACAGAACTGATACATAATTCTTTTTATACAGCCAAACTTAAACCTTGAAACTTGTAAGTAAAGAAAGTAACGAAAGTCTAAGTAAAGAAAGGGCTATAAGATGGTTGTATATGTGAATTGCTGCCTACAACACAGTGTTAGGGAATATGTCTTGGACAATCACACTGCTCTAGCCAAAATTACCTGTTCCATGAGCTTCACACTTGAGCTCACAACTTCTTTGTGCAACAGGAAGAAAATGCAAGTACATGAATGTGTCAGGAGATACTAATTTCATCATTAAACCAGAAGAACAGAGACTGCAGCGCTTAATTTTTCAACATAAAATGCAATAATTAAAAAATAAGTCCTACTAAAGGAAAAAAATAACACCTGACAATAAACTGCAACTAGTTGTATGATTCAGTGGTAACTAAGAAGGAAAAAGCTTACCTATTTTCATTTATATTGCAGTGATTTGCTGTTGTGATGCTTTGGGCAGAGGCAGCTAATCGTGAAGAACTCTCTCGCTCTAAGTGGGTCTTCTTGATGTCTCTGCACTCTTCTTCATTCTCACACTGAGTGAAGAAAAAAGTAATAATTTCTTATGGATTGGATTTACTACAGATCCAAAAATATTTCAGCAAGTCAGGGATTGGTATTTTCTGTCATTTTGTTACAAATGACCTTACTTAGTTTGAGTATATAATTAACATGGATCAGAGACAATTGGTCCATGTCTTAAAAAATAAAATCTAAAGAGGCAGCATGTAAGAAAAGGGGTACAATATAAAACTTGGTTTTCACCACTTTCCCACTTGAACCAGGGTTGCCACCTTTCAGATACTAAAAAAAGAAGGACAAAAAAAAAAAAAGAAAAGAAGAAGAAAGGTAAAACAATATGGAAGGCTGCTTTAGATAAATGGTACTCAAAAAATATACAGATCTCTCTGCACACATACAGTAGCTTAGAGGATAATAGATGATTGGTTGCACAGCAAAACTGTTCAGAAATTGAGCAGATGGTGATTCCAGTACAGAATGACTTTTGGATCAGATTGGTACAAACAGACCAGAAAGCCTGCTTGGTGGACAGCTTTGGCTGTGGAGTGGAGGGGGCTTTCCCCTTGGCACCAGAAAGTGAGTGGGAGAAGCAGGGCAGAAGGGTGGATGTGAGCAGAGGGCTGTGCCCACCCAAGCACGGTGACAGTGCTGCTGAGGACAAGGCAGCTAATGGACTGTGGTCCTGCTCCTACACCTATAGCCCCAAGGGAAAATGGGGCCACCAGGGTATGAGGGAGCCAGGATCCAGGATCCAGAACCAGTCTGAGAATGCATCCCTCACAAAGCCAGGGCTCCCTGCTGGGACTGAAGGGTTTGCCTCTTGCTAACAGACAGAAGGGAAAAAAAGATGCTGCCTCTTCTTTTACCATACAAGCAAGCAGTGATACTGTATCCAGAAGGGAAAAAAAGATGCTGCCTCTTCTTTTACCATACAAGCAGTGATACTGTATTGACTACGACAAGGCAGCAGACAGTTGTCCCTTCGCTGACCTGAGCATCATTTCCAAATGCACAGGTTTTGAGAGAAGTCTCAGGAGAGAAAATTACGCTACTGTAACGGCAGTGCCTTTGCTAAGGCACGCAAAGGCACACACACAGCAGTCAACGCTGTCTCCAAGGAGCTGTGATCCCTCGAGGCCAGGAATTTCATCACCTTCAGGGCTGGCATTTCCTCTGGGGTTTGGCCAGTCCCTGCGTGGAAAGCAGGGACAAATCCCAGCTCTGAAAGGCCAGCCTGGAGAAGATGCTGCCATCGAACACTGGACGTGGGCGCAAGTGGTGTTAGCCTCCCACTTGCTGGAGGCTCCCTTACCCCCTCTGATCGGTTCCCCAGCAGCTCACCTTGCGTTTCCTTCTAGATTTCGGTAAACCCTTCTCTGCGGGGGGTTCAGCACTACTACCCTGCGGGAAGCTGGCCGCCTGGTTTGCTCCGGCGCTCATGGCCAGCGGTTCTTCGGGCAAACGCTCTGGAATCCTGGACAAAAGAGCCAAGTCAATGTTGACCCACAGCGACTTTACCTCATCACTGTCTTTCAGAGGAGACAGGAGCTCATTCCTACCGAAAGGAACCAGGGTGTAAAACTGTTCCTCCAGCTCCTTTGCTATTTCACTACTAGTCCTGGCATTAATAGAGCCAAAGGCACTGCAGCCGCCGTGGGGTTTGCTGGCGGTGCCGGTCCCCGCGTCCCTGGCACCCCGCGGCTCAGGCCCGGCTGCCGCTGGAGCCTTGGGCAGCGGGCGCTCCTCTCGCTCCGACTCAGAGCCTGAGTCGGAGGAGGATGATGAGGATGAAGACTCGGTCTCGATGAACTCCTTGGATTTGGGCGCCGTTTTGCTCGGCCCTCGGGCCCGACGCTTCTCACCAGCTGCAGCTGAGCGGGGCTCCCGGCGGTGCCCCGCTCTGCAGCCGCCGGGCCGGGCCCTGGGCGCCTCGCCAGCAGCGCTCTCAGGGAAGCCGTGGCTCCGGGGGGGCTCCTCTGCGCTGGGGCAGGGGGGCCCGTCTCCGGCGGAGCTCCTCTCGGCTCGCCGCGGTGCCTTCTTCCCTGATGCCCGCCTCGGCGGCCCGCCGTCGGCAGCGAGGGGCGACTTCTGCCGGCTGCCCTTGCTGCCTGGCGCTTTGTTGGCGGTCCTGGGCCGCGGCCCGTCCCCGGCGGCGGCGGCGGCGGCGGCGGTGCGGCTCTCCTCACTGCGATGCTCGGCCGGGCCCTCAGCCGGGGTCTTCTGTCCTTCCTGCCGCTCTGCCTTCACGCGGCCGTAGTAGGGATGGGCTTCCAGCGCCGGGCCATCGGGGTGGGTTAGGATGGGTGCTTTGTGAGGGGTGACTTTGTTCAGCCACTTGTCCAGCTGCCACTTGTTGGACGAAGGCGGCTCAGGCTGAAAGGGAAACACGGCAAAGAGCTTAGTGCGAGGCCCTGCTGCCCCCACCCCGGGCATCCCTCTGGGACAGCGAAACGTCGCATCCCTCCGGGCACCACAGAGATTTTCCTTCGGCCCAAGAGCCGCCCCAGCCTATGGCAACCCCTTGGCACTGGCCCTGCGTTGCAGGACAGGGCTCATGCCTTGCATTCAGGGATGTTTTTTGTTTCAGAATGGGGTTTGGAGATGAGAAGGAGAAGGGCTTCTGTGATGCATCATTTCCGAGGGTGATTCACAACAGCAGTACTGCCATTGGCTCTACCGGGAAACGCTTCCAAGTTTCCAAATAGAAAAAAATGCAATGGCGATAGGAAGGGAGAAAAACAAGGCAGGGTACAGCTGAGGCTAGGGGAGAATAGCTATCAGGAAAGGCAGGGGTGTGCATTTTGTGTCCTGTGCTACTGCAGTAAGTACAGAAAGCATTTAAGAAGCATACAAAGTGGCACGTGGTGGGGAGTTGGAGGGCTAACCAGGCACTTCATGTAACCTGCCTGCTATTGACATTATAATCCACAAACATTTGTTGTGTGGTGCTGCTGTCAAGGGTTCATTTTCTGAGTATTGTGTGGCTGTTAGTTTTTCTTTTAATGTCTGTCACAACACTATCAAGTTGTAAGAGCACGTCTAAAACATAATGGTGTTAGGACAGGGAAGAAGTGGGATAATCATGATTTCATATGTAACCACAGCTGAGACAATGTTATTTCAGAACAACGTGTGACTGTTTTCTAGTGCTTCTTGCAATCAGTAATTTGAATGTGATAAAATGAAGAGGAAAGGCAAAGACCCCAGAAAGAAATAGATGATGGAGTAGATGACTAGCCATAACCTAACCTCACAAAAGCCAAAGTGAAAAATTTCCTAATTTCCTCAGATGGAACCAATATTTGGTTCACTAGGCTATTGCATGTGCATAATCAAAAACTGTGTCATGAGTTGAACATGAAAACCATCAATGCTCTGGAAGAAAGTTTGCTCAAGAGAGAATATCCACAGTCTCTAACTTAAAAGAGTATCTTATTTCTTATTTAAAGTAGGTGCCTGAGGGCAACACAAGTTTCTTGTACAGCCAAGGGCGCCCTCAGAATCACCCACTGAGGATTGTATGCACTCTACATGGAGCAAAGGCTCCTAAAATAAGCAAAAAAATTAGACATTGGAATTCATATGATAAAAATATTCCTTCTAGCTAAAGTGTCTAATTTACTCATTACTGAGCTAGCCCAGACCTATGGGAAGTTTGCAGGGCTGACTTACATTTACGTTTCTTAAAGCATACTCCCTAATATCTTACATGAAGAATTTCTTTCCTGTGCTGTAAATCTTGAAAATGGATAGTCAATATTTCTCTTGGATGAAGCTGTATTTTTACAGCCCTTAACTCTTTATCTAAAAATGAACAGCATTTTTTTTTGTTGCTGTTGAAAATACAGATAGATTTGTTTGGTGCCATTCACTGTGCACATACTGAATTTACTGGGTATATAATGAAAGGTTCACTATACATGGAAGTCTTTCCACTGTTCAGAAGTATTTCAGGAAAGGAGACACATCAGAAGCACGTGAGGAAAAATACACCTCTGCCCATAAGGATAGGTCAGAGTGAGTGTTGCTTGGAAGTTCAAAAAAACTTCCAATTCATCTGTTACATCCCATTCTGCCTCCTTATGTATCTTGTAATTCTTCAAAATGGTGGCTCATGGATTTCAATGCTGCAGCGTCATAACCTGGCAGTGCAGGACTTTCCTAGAGTAGTCTGCCTGCTATTTAGGCATAACACCTATGGTCCTACCAACCTATCCACCAACTATGAAGTTTATTCAAAAGGATCCAACAGTGTTACCAGCTTCACTGGTTTTGTCTGGAGTTTCATGTGCACTTTTGAGGTTTAGTTAAATAAAAATGCCAATCCTTGTGGCTTCTGAAAAAGCCTCCTAAGATCTGTCTGCTAAAAAAATACTTTAAGATTCATCTGATAAAAGTAAAATGTCTGCAGCCTATCAGGTGAATTAAAAGAATCCAAACTTTAAAAATTGGAATTTTAAAACTTTTCTCACTAATTTTGGGCCCTGATACCATTTCTGAATATTTGAGATTCCCAGTGTACACAAGTGATGCCAGTTCATTTTTGGAAGTAATTTATTCAATTGATTGTTCTAACTGAAAATTACTGTACTTTGAGATCACATTGAAAAAAAAAAAGAAGGCACCTTGCAAGAGAACAAATCATGACAGCAAAGAATAGATAGCAGGACTGGTAAAAAAATGGACTGGGAAAATGCACTTGAAAATTTTTGCCCATCTATTATACATGCCTAATTGTAATTATTTGTGGGAGAAAAAGAAAATCCCCAATTTCTGCTCCACACACCATTCTATGGAAGAAAAGTTGGTTTGCTTGAATTGGAAGTTTTTCAGCAGCACATAAGGACAGAAATACATATGAATATATATGCAGAGTATTCTGGTACCAAAATGCTCTCTGCCCATTGGTTTTGATGTCATGGAAAAATGCTGCCCCTAGGGCCTTTTAGAGAACTGTGCTGTTTTCAACTGGGGTAAAGCCAGTGCTGTCCAGATGGGCACTGGTAATAGGAGTAACAGTCTGTGATCAGCTGATTTGCAATTAAATATAGGTTGGTCAGCTGACTTGCAATTAAATATAGGTTTGGCATGAAAACTCAAGCCAGGAAACTTAACAGAACTAAGATACTTTCAGGGATCAACATACACTTGTGCCAGGCTTCATGAAGAAACAGGATGTGATACATTTCCTTAAACATTGTGGGTGGATTCATCTGTACAACATAGACACCTATATCTTAGCTAGTCAACAAGTTCCTTCTCCAGTCAGTGAACTACCCTTCTAGGGTGTGAAAAATTCCCTCTTGAAATAGACATATGAAATAGGCCAGATGAGCTGGGCCCTAAAAACGTCTTTTCCTCTCCACAGACCGTAAAGGGGAGGCTGAGGTGGTAGCAGATGTAGGTATCTACAGGAGAAGTGTGCAAATTTGGGTGGGATGATTCCCACGCAGCATGTCTATATATCTCAGATCTCTTTAAGGCTGCAATTGCAACCAGAGGCATGAATGGCATGCATCCAAAAAGGAACTTGTCAAAACGTTATCCAGAAACGCTTTCTAGGATAAAGGGCTGTTAAACAATGCCAGTGTAATGAGGTCACTCTATGCTTGTTACTACAAAGAGGGACCTAAGGCGTGGCTAATATGTGGCAAACTTGAAGTACAACACCACTTTCACTGAGAGATATGAGAGCCCATAACATATGCATGGACTTAGCCCACCATCCCTACAAGCTACTCTGTCTATTGTAAATCCATATACTAATTTACCCTTGTGGTAACTTGCTTGTGCTGCCTGTTATCAAATACTTCACTCAGGGTAATGCCCATACACGTGGTGCTTTCTCGTTATGTTTAAGGCACAGACGGCAACGATGACGATTATTATTATTACTATTGGATTATATTGCTACTATTAACACTGCTGCTAGTGCTTTAACAAATTAGAACTGGGCATTCCCATGTGTTAAGCACAGCAAACATATACTGTAAGGGACATGTGTGCTGTGCCTAACACAAGGGAATGGCACAAAGAGCTTTCTGGAGGGAAGGGAGAGTGTAGTTTTCAGTCTTTGTCAATAATAGTCTGCAGGACAGCCAAAACCCATGAATCCTCTTTGAAAAAGTAACTATAGTGTCTACAGATGATCAAGTGGTAAAATTCCGATATGTGACTCCTTAAAAAGGAGGAAGAAACTAATGGTTGTGAAGTAGTCAGAACAGTGAAATCTGCAAAGGCCATTGCAGAAAGGGGCATCTTTCTCTTCTGGACTGGTTACTGTTGGTGAGGCCAGTGATCCTTTGTCCCATGGGATAGATTCTCTGCTTCCTTCCTGCCCATTCCCCACTCTAATCCTCCCTCATAGCAGGAATTTGTGGTTGTCTAACCAAAGACAGCTTTAGTAAAGGCCTGCAGGATAATTCAATGGAACAAAGAACAAACAAACCAAATTTTTAGCTTTAGAAATGTAGCTTTTTCTATATAATTGACACCCAATTTTTTTTCAACCACCTGATAAAGGATAAGACGTCGTTGTTTTCCAGATGACATTAATTAAGGTCATTCAAAGAATTCATTACTTCAGCAAAGAAACAGGAGATAGAAGTCTCAGTTCCTTGTTCATAATTTTAGGTTTGGCAGTCCACAAAACTTTAACTACTCCCATTAATGTCTGAGGCACCTTAATTTGTCCACATCACTGAAACCAGTCTGAATGTTGTCTCCTGTTCTAGCTCAGCCATTATTCTTAGTTTACTGCAGACATAAAGTGAAGACAGCTGAGCTAGTCACTACTGGCTCTAAATAGTCAATGGAAAGAAACAGACACTTTTAGGGTGCAATTCATCTAATCTACTTTATATGTATGCTTTACAATGAGCTGCTTTTTCACTCTAGGCAACTGCATTTAAACACCTAAGGACAACTTGAAAATCTCAAAATGAGATGAGGAAAAAATTACAGAAGACATGAAACAGCACTTGAATTGTTATATAACCTCAAATGCAGAAGATACACTGTCCCAGAAATAAAAATCTTTGAGTATGTGCATATAATGTTTCACATTATTGGGCAGGGGAGGGAAAAGAATGAAGGCATCATAATGGTTTGCAGGTTTCTACATTAAGTTCCTCCCAACCTTTAATTATGGAGTTTCTGCCCAGTGTTGTGCTGGACTACTCAAATTCATTGAACCTGAAAGCACTGGTTAATGCTAAATCAAAAACCAAGATGTATTTACCTTTTTTTTTTTTTTTTTTTTTTTTTTTTCTTAGCCAATAGGTTACATTAATTTTAAGACTAAATCTAGAATTGAGTCCACTACTTAAACTTAGGTGGACATGGCCTCCCTTTAGTGAACTTCCAAGGACCTCTTTCTATTTACTGGGTAAGAAACTGGCATATACTTTAGAAGATGGCTTCACTGGATGCATAAATGTAAGTTACAGCATTTATTCAAAGCTAAAAGGACTTCCAGTCAGAGATATCACTTGAGCACATTTGAACTGGTTCCATCAGTCATATGACAGCCCTGGGAAAGCATTTCCCCTTGGGGAAAACACAGGTATTCATTCTACTTCCTTGGGACATCCATACCCTGTGTGTGCTGTCTCCTAGATCCCATCAAGGGATGAAAATTGCCTATGAAAATCACTGCAGCCATCACATTTGTGAGTCACTTACATTTTTGTGTAGGCATGTTTCATACAGCATGTCCTAGAAGGCAAACCACACAAATATAATGCAAAGAGACAAGCAATCTGTTGGAGTGGGGCAGCTGTTTTGTGACAATGATCACTGACAGCTCAGACTCTGTGCAAAAGTAGTTTGACAGATCTCGAGAGGATATGTATAAAATGCTGAAGAGGAGGCACTTCCTTCCTCCATGTTTCCATGACTTAGTTCTCTGCTGGACTTCATGAAATCCAAGACCTGCCTCAGTTAATTTGCTTTGTGGATTCTCTGAGGGATTTCTGCTCTTGGGCCCAAGCAGCATGGGTATCTGCCTAGACAGTAACCACTCCTCCCTTCCTGTGCTTCTCCTCCTTTCATCTCATATTTCCTTCCCCTTTATTTCTCCTCTCTGCCCCTTTTCTTCCACCTTTTGAGATCCCATAGGGAGAGAAGAGACCAAGAATGAGATCTTTGCACAAATTCCAGCAGGGAATTAAGCAGACAGAGAACAAGGTCTTAACAGGTCAGATAAGAAAGCTTAGAATGGGAAATAAGACATGAGGTACTGCAGGGAGAGCAGCAAGAGACTGAAAAGAAGAGACAGATGTAGGAAGTGGACAAAGTGAGAGGAGAATTAACTGGAAATGGGTCTGAAAATACAGTGAAGGAAATACAGAAGGTAAGTGTTAAAAAAGGAACAAAAGTGACAGAACCTGAGAAAAATATATTAAGGATGTTTATGTGAGTACTGCATTTTGCTCAGTTGGAAATATGTCTCCAAATAACCAAGGCAAATATGAGGAAAGGTTTGCTGTTTTTACAGCATGATTTTTTTTCAGGGTGAGAGAATAGGTAAGACATCGTTTTGGGGGGAGGATTCTAGTGATTGGATGGTTTATGTGGAGTAGGAAAATAGACAGACTGTATTTCATGTGTATTTACAATCTTGCCGCTAGATTTTTGAATATTTTTACATACATTAATGTGTGTGATGTGGCTGTGGAGTTCATAGATTAATTCTAAATGTGTGTATTGACCAAGACATGTAAAAATGTCAATCCTGGTAGAAAAGCAGAACAGAAAAAGCAGCTTTGTTTTGTCTGTTGAGCTTTCTGCAGAGGTGAAAGCAGAAGGTGTCACAGCACTGGCAGCTTAATTGTAGTTTGGCTAGGGCTTGTCTACATGTGGAAATTTTCAGTGCTAGCTTTCCAGATGACTAGTTTGGGCTCAGTGTTTTGCACCATGAGTAATTCAGTTTAGTCCATTTTGGAGGTGAATTGAAAGAAATCACATAAAGGCTGCAGCAGGAGAGAATAATTCACTTAGAGAGTGAGGAAAGGGAAGTGCATGAGTGAACAACTGGTTTCTTTTAAAACTCTACCCTCAAACTGATTTTATAATAGCTTCCCTGTGTAGAGAAGCCTTTAGTTCCCTTGCAGTGCTGGGAGCCCACAACAAGACTTACACACTAAGCAAGCCATTGCTATGGAGGCAGAGTTGCATAAAATTTCAAGCAAGCTGTGTGACTTGCAAGGTGCCCCACTCATCTCCAGTTTCAGGAAAATGTAACAGGGTTATTTCTTCCTTCAGTTTTGTTTCAAATGCTTTAATCTGCCCCAAGATGCACCATCCCTTACATTTCATAGCATGCCAGGAGGAGGATCCTTGGCCCTTTCTCTTCCATTTTTTTTTTTCATGTATCTCCTCACAGCCTCCTTGTGTTGGTTTGGCTGGGAAAAGGTGTGAGTGTGTGTAGCAATGGAGTGGCACCTAAATCACAGAGAAGCCCTTACCTCTGGGCTGGAGTAGTGCGAGGGCTTGCTGCCGTCACTCTCGCTGGAGCTGCTTTCGCTCTCTGAGTCAGACTCTGAGCTGGTCTCGGATTCACTGGAGCTGCTGCTGCTCGACCCCTTGCTGGAGAGTCCCGAGGCGCGGGCATTGGACTGCGGCACCACCAGGCTGCCAGCCCCACACACAGCCCATTGGGTGTGGGACAGGGAGGGAAGAGAAGAAAACAGGAACATAAACATAAAACCCCCACGTATAAGAACAGTGCTGTTTTAGGGAGCATACTCTTTGAATGCCTGTGAGCTTGTCTCTGCTGCTAATGAATAGTGAAGCGACTTCAACATTACACTGCTATAAATGGGGGGAAAATATGGGGTTACTCTCATATCCATTTAAATCTATAGCCTTTGCCATATTTTTCATCTGGGGGAGAGTCAAGTTTTCACTTCACCTTGTCTCTTTTCCCATTCCACAGATATTTTAGGATATATTAAAAATACTAAGTGTTAAAAAGCATTATAGAAAGCAGTTTTATGCTGTCTAATGAACACTCAGCCCACAGGTGAAAGCAGGAGACCAAAAAGGTGAACAATTAAGAAACAGTGTTTAACCCTACACTACCAGTCATAAGCAGTAATAGCATTAATCATAAAAATAACAATAATGATACATCTTCACGGGAGCTTCCAACCCACATCTTCCATTTTGCACACTTCTTTACCTACTCATAAATAATGTGGTTACCTGTAAATACCATCTTGATATTGACAATTCAAGATCTAAGACTCAGCCTGCAAAAACTTGAAGAGCTCAGGCTTGTGTTTTTGCATGTCAGCAGTGCACTGCTGTCAGCAGAGCTACTTGCCTTCTTTAAAGTTATGTTTGCATGCAAGTGTTTGTATTATCAGGCCTGACAGCAGAAGAAATGTGTATTTTCCTGAAACAGTTGACCATGCATATTAAAAATATCACAGTCATAAAGACCTGAGTGTGAAATATCATATTAAGTCATCCAGCTTATTCCCTAGGCAATGCAATATTGCTCCCTATAGCAGGGTGCATTTTCTAGTGAGTTGTCCAATTTGATTTTAAATGACTCGAATGCAGCTTTTACTTTTACCGCTGGAAAACTTCTCTGCAAACTAACCCAAATTCCACCGTCAGAAATTTCTTCCTACATTCAACCAGAAGTTGCCCTTTTAGAATTTATAGTTGTTACTTATTATTTCATCATATTACTAATAGTTACTATGATAAATTATCCTCCTCCCTTTTTTGCTCTCACATTTTTGCGGATTGTTTTCCTGTCCTTCTTCAGTCATCTTTCAGACAAGGCCTTACACATTTACTTCTTCTGATCTTTCTTCATAAGTCATTATCTCCAGGGATATGGGATCATTTTTATGGCTCTTTTCTGAACTCATTCCAATTTGTCTATATCTCTCTGATAACAGGGTGCCCAAAACAGAGTGCAGCATTATAGATGGCTTCTCACTACAGCCCTGCAGTGAAGGGCTATTACCTTCCTGCTCCTTGATGCGTTGCTTCTGTAAACATATATCTGAGCTGTGAGGGAATGTATAGTCCATTAACATCCCTACCTCTCTTTCAACACTGCTTTCTTCAGAATTCCTCTACTGATAGCTACATGATTATTTGCTACAGAGAGATTAGCTCACTTTTTTCCCTTCATACCAGATCTCATTTTCCTCTTTTACCTTGCAAGCTTCTAGCTCCTTTTGATTTATTTCACTGTCCTCAGAGGTGTCTGCAGCAACTTCTAATTTACTATCAAATGCAAACTTAATTAAATGGTTATTCACTTCCTTTTCCAGATCATTAATGAGACTGTTAAATAAACTCCACATGAAACACACTGGTACCCTGATAACCATCTCTTCCCAATTCCATTCACCGGTGTTTATCATTACCCTTGTTTATGCTCCATCAGTCCAATATTGTGACTAATGCAATGTGATCTTGGAGATGCTTTTTGTGAGAAATAATATCTAGTAATTAATTACAGTTCTGCTATGTTGCACCTAATCAATTGTCTTTACGTGGTAATGGTGTTTTTCATTATGCAAAACTGATACCTGACACCTCACACAAGCCACATACGACAGGCAATTCCTGAGGCTTTGAAAAGGGGCCAGGCCATCAGAGATGCAGTTTCAACATCACAATTCACCATGGCTGCACAATTTCTGGCCCTCTACCTGCCAGCCTTTCCCCTCTGGACCACCTGTCTTGCACAAGCCAGTACTCCCACCACATTGCCTTTACTTGCAGCATCCCCGCTGCCTTTTGCTAGGAAGTGGCACAGCTGCCCATGGCTTTCTTGCTCCAAGAATTTGTGGTTGCTTGGGAAATCCTGACATTGTTGGAGAGCTTTCTGCACCCTTCAAAGCACAGTTGGGCCAGGCAGTGGAAAAAAATCTCAGCTGTGATCTCACTAATTAAAAGCAAATAAACAGGAGAGGGTGGAGCTGACATCCATTTATATTTTTTATCTTTATTTCCATCCTTGTAACTACTACTGGACAGTAGAGAGAGAGGTGGCATTAAAAGCTTGTGCTCTGTCAGGATGGCTTGATGCTACACGTGTGGTCACAGTCTGCCAACTCCTGGGTGGCAGGAGGTCTGCCTTCATGCACAGGCATTAAATGTACCAGATACAAGGAGTGTCTTTAAAAACTTGGTTTTTTGTCTAGCCATGTAGGTGCAGTAAAGACAAGATTTTCAGGCAGCCATTTGTATAACTTCATTAAGGCACAGAGGTGACAGAAACAGCTGGGAAGCTTACAAAAAAATTTCCTTCTTGGAGAAGAAAAATGGGTATTTAGTAAACAGTTTCAGGACAATGCAGCTTTCCTGGCTTGCACAGGTTGCCCAGTCAACTCTGCATTTAAATTGCTCACTTATATTAACAGATTGCAGTTAATCTCTTGCTAATAAAATAGTGAGGGCTATATACAAGCCATTATGAATAGGTTTTGTGGTTTTGATTGTTTTTCCTTAAGAAAATGTGGAAAGAATATGAAAAGTTAACTGCCTTTTCAGACAGTGTAGCTTAGGGAATGTCTTTGACAGTGTCTGACTCTGATGGATTTCCAGTCCTCTCCACAACAGCATTGTGACTGAAAAGTTCTTGAGCATCACAAAACATCTGCACATTTATGTCCTGCCCTTAGTGACTGTGGTTTTAATTTTTAAACCATCATTTTTATTTGTCATTGACTGAAAAATTCAGAAATTGCTATATAGGGAATGAGGGGGAAAAAGCCCATGGTAATATTTCTTTCCTGTTGTGACATGAAATGTTTTTCTAGGCTGCTGAACAGAAATTGTTACTACAGCCCTAGATATAAAATATAACTGTGGGACTCTTCACAAACATCTGGAAATCTATGTTTGCTGCTCTAATGGTAGCCAACATACTACAAAAATTAAACATTACAATATTTTCCCATTTATGCTGATACTTATGAAGTCTCCTGTCCCCCTTTTACTTTTTCAATTTTGAAATATAGCATATTCTTATAAGGATCTGCATTATGCTACAGTGACCAGGGAAATAACAGTTACATCTGTCTTCATGCATTCTTATTAAAAAACAACTTTTTTTAAAAATTGGTAACTTTTATTTTGGTTTGCTCTTTCTAAGGTATGTAAGCAAGATCATGCAGTTAGACTGATCCACACTTTAATGACTGTGGCATATAACATTTGAGCATATTTTGCTACTGGTTTATGCCCCAGAGTTAATTACCACATCACAGAATTTCTATTTTTATTTTAAGGAATTAACAATTGGGTGAGGCACACTTTTCTTTAAAGTCTTAATCATAACTTGAACTCTCTGACTTAAGAGAGAGAGTAAATACCTTGTAAATTTGCCAGAAGTTCAGCAATAAGACCATTTAAAAACCAACAGACCATCTGAAGTTTCTGATCAGATATCTCCCATTACCCTGGATACAGGGGACCTGGGCACCTAATTTCCATGCAAGTCTTCAACAACCCGTTTTCCTGCACTGTCTAGTGGGCAACTGACCCTTCTTAAAAGAACTGCTAGATTCCTTGTAGGCTCAATTTTTCTCATGTGTGCCGATTCAGAAATTCAGTGATTTGGGGAGATTAATACTTCTTCCCCACTCAAACTAACTTGTGATCCAAGTTGAGAGGTGGAGCCATCTCAATCCCTGGACAAGGCCTAGAGGTCATTTGTGTGGGACCAGTTGTTAGCCCCATCAGGCTGCATGGCCATGGCCAGCCTTTGAATGGCACCAAGGCGGTTTGAACAGTTATGCAGGAAAGGTGCTAGAGCTGGCTATTCAGTCAGTGGAGACAGATTCCCAAATGAGATTGCTTTGGTGGCCCTCAGGAGACCTCTTCAGGTTAATCACGCTGGATCTGAGTCCTGCTCTATGCTCCATATTAAGCTGCTGCTTACAGCTGCACTACTTCCCATGATAATAAGTCATTCAGCACTGGCCACAAGACTTTCCCAGGCTAGGCACATGCTGCATTGCAGGAATTCAAGCTCAAAAACATGCAGAATGGATCAAGACACAGGTAAAACTGATGCAGTTCTTTACCAAACTGCAAGTATTCAGTGACAATATAAAAAGAAAAATCCCTCTGATGCTGAAGAATTTGCCATCCCAGTTCTTCACAGTGTTACAATATGAAGGCACTTTATACCTACTTTACACAGGCATGAATGATTATCAAGAATGCAATGCAAGGGAGAATCAGGCCTTGGAGAAATGACTCCGACAAAGGAACATATCAGTGAGCCTCTCAAATACTTTTCCAGCCACAACAAAGGCTATGCAAATGCTCATAGAATCATAGAATCAAATTAAGGTTGGAAAAGACCTCCAAGATCACAAAGTCCAACCTTTGACCAAATACCTCTAGGCCCACTAAACCATTTCACAAAGTGCCATGTCTACTCATTTTTTGAACACTTTAGGTATGGTGACTCTACCACTTCTCTTTACCACTCTTTCAGTGAAGAAGTTTTTCCTAATATCCAACCTGAACATCTCTTGGTCCAGCTTGAGGCCATTTCCCCTTGTCCTTCCTTGGTTGCATGGAAGACAAGGCTGACACCCACCTCACCACAACCTCCTTTAAGGTAGTTGTAGAGAGCAGTAAGGTTTACCCTGAGCCTTCTTTTCTTCAGTGTAAACAAGCCCAGTTTCCTCAGCTGCTCCTCATGGGACTTATGTCCCAGAACTTTCACTAGCATTGTTGCCCTTCACTGGACACGCTCCAGCACCTCAATGTCCTTCTTGCAGTGAGATGCCCAAAACTGAATACAGTACTTGAAGTGTGGCCTCAGCAGTGCTGAGCAGGGGGAAAATGCGTCATATTTTAGAGTCCAATTGGTCTGTGTAATTTCACTTTGCAAGAATTGTATCCAAAGCTTTCTTACCAAAAAGGTCACTAACACTATCAGACATTATCTGCTGTATTTTTTTTTCTTTTGTGTCTAGAGAGAGGACACTATTTATCCAGTGTCATCTGCACAGCTGTGATCATCTAAACTATTTTTCTTCTAAATCTCATTCTGGTGTGCAACTGCTAAATGCCTGTGACTTCCCAGAAGAGAGAGAAAGGCAATAACTAGTGAGAAGAGCTTATCTGAACAAACAAGTGACATTGTTAGGGATCACACTGTCAACATTGAGAGGTAAGTGTGGAAAAGGTGATCCAAATTTATGTATCACTAAACTTTTGAGAAAATCCTATGAAAGGCTGTATGACTACTTAGAGTACTTGGGATACCCAGAAAAAAGTCTATCACTGTCTAGAAATCAAGACCAATTGTGGGAAACCAATACTTTGAAACAGACACTAGACCCCTAGCTGGTATAAATTGTCATAGCTCCATTGACTTCAATTAGGCTACAGTGATTTAAATCCAACAATAAATATGACCAAGACTCTGAAACAATATTTCAAATTCAGTGATGAAAACATATTCCATGGTTTAAAGGAGCTCTGTTGGCAGAGCCTCTATTTTGATTCCAGATTAAAGTATCTGAAACACCACTTCCCTCTTCCCTCAGAGCCAAAAAGACCCATTGAAGGTCTTTTATGGAAAACTCTTTATCCCTTTATTGCAAGAAGCAAATTCCACATGGTGCTTCCTCAAAGCACAGACTGAGAACATTGTGCCAAGATCTGTATAAATATCTCTGCTGCTTGGCACTGAATATATTGCATGTCTCTCATGCACACAGTAGGGAATTCCTGTCTCAATAATTGTGAATGGATCACAGAAGCCATGAAAATGCCCACTTCTTGCTGCTGCCCCTGTGTATTTTTCAAATTCTCTTCCAACAAAGACCTCTCAAGCATGGGAATTATAAGGACTTGAAGATCAGGCCATCCCAATATTGTAACAGAACATATGGGGATATGTTCTGAGGCAACTGTAGAATGCCAAGAAATAGCACCATAAGGACAACCCATGGAATGGAGGTGGACCTCATCCATTTGTTTCAGGACAAAATCATGCTGAGAAAATGGCAATTATGCCATAAACTCTAGAACATGCACAGACAACAGCCAGATACCACCGTGGCTTAAAATACCAGTACAAAGACTGGTTGTGTACTTAACATTCAAAGATGAGTACAATCACAAAGTCATAGAAAAGCTTGGGTTGGAAGGCACCTTAAAGATCATCCAGTTCCAACTCCCCTGATCTTTAGGGTCCATTCTAACCCAAGCCTTTCCATGCCTCTATGATAGAAAGGCTCTGTACTAGTTTTAGGTCTGTCCCATTGTGTCTGAATGATCAAATCAAATGATCCTTCCAGGGCTCCAGCCACCATCCCATACATGGGTGTGACTGAACTTCCCACAGCTGGTGTGTTAGGAAGTGTCTTTCACTATTCTTTAAAAAGCACTTGGGTATCCTTTTTCTGAAGTCAGTATGGAAGTGACACAAATTTATGGTTTTGTGCCTTTGCTAACTATAAACATTAAACCAATTAAATGTCTGAATTCTTTCCAGTTACCAATTGCAAAAACCTATCGTTCACTAACAGGAAAAGACAGCCCTGCCATGGCTTGGTGTTTCAGCCTGAACGCAAAAAAATGAGGCTCAACACTTTCCTTTCTCCCTTTCTCCAGGTAAACGATTTCCCAGGAGTCTGTTAATATCTTTAGGAAACAGAGAAATGTTTTCATACCTCATTCCTGTAATGGATGAGGTATGAAATGGGAGTCATGATGAGTGAGAGTCCTGGAGGTTGTTCGGCTTGTCACAATATATAATGCTTCTGTGAAAGCACTGCATTACCTTAGCTGCACCACCTTTGCACAGCTCAGCTAATAAAGCACAGCTGCCAAGAACAGAGTTCATAGGCCCCACCTATATTTTAACACATTCCCTGGGAGCTTCTTAAATTGTTTGTGCTGACAAGACTACAAGTATCGTCTGATAATGCCAACTGAAGGCAAACCAGATCTCTCTGAAGAGAGTCAGGTGTGTACTGTGCAATTGCAGCTTGTCAGAATAGTCACTAAAGAAAAATTTATGGGAAAGGCTGTTTAAAAGAACAAGCTATGAAGCTCAGGCACACAAATATACAAAACCTGTGAAGAAAATCCATTCTGGCAAGGGGCATCTACTTAAGGTCTAGTTGGTACTGGAGGCAGTCACATCACAGCTCCCATTGTGAAGGAATATGGTGGAAAAGAGAAAGCCTCTAGAAAAAAACTCACCTTGAGTTAAAAAATCTCCTAAAATAAAATGCTACATAACAATTAATGGTGACACCTCTGTATAAATTGGTCTATCAAGAGGAGCATGTGCTGGGGTATCTGAGATGAAAGGGTCCAGTAGACCTGGAGCAGCATTAACATGGGGGTGAAGTGATTATTCAGTGGGCTGACAGCTGTTCTGGGAGCCTGGTGCCAGATTCCAGCGTCTGCTTTCCACTGCTGCCAAGTGTATGCTTTTCGCTCCAGATAAATGGAGCATCAGCAATGTTTTATTTGACCTGCTCACAAGAAAAATAAAGCAACTCTGACTTCCTTGGTGTGTTTGTCATTGACCTTGCATCAGCTGAATATGAGTGGAGAGAATCCCTGGTCTGGGCAATTTAACTCTTTAGTAGAAGAGGCCTGATAGGGTCTTTTTACCTTAGTAGATTAATTAGTCTCTTAATGTCTCAAAGTACAGTGACTTGAAGTAATGACTGGCATAGTCTATTTGTCCTACATTGTCCTTGGAACATGGCCTTGGACCAATGGCCTGGAGAATGATGAACAGCTTTGAGAATAGTCCATGAACAGCACCCTTCTGCATCCCCTGTGAAATCAGGAAACAATCTCTATAGAGACGTTTTTTGAAGGGGAGGCAGGGTGAGCCAGAAATAAATTGGAACTGGATAAAGTTGTTGAGAAGATTCAGTCATAGAACATTGCTTCTGATTTCCCCCTGAGACCAAGGGCAATGGCTTTTATATGTTTTCCTTCATATGCACCCCAGAACTTTTAATTTTTTTTTTTTCCACTATTTTGGCCATGTTAGGAACTTTCTATTTGAGATCCCTCTATTGTCTGGGCAAGGCCAGTTTGTGCCCTCTGGAGATTCCTACCTCTCTTGATGGACTTAGAAAGAATCTAAGATCCTAAGGATTGCTTAAACTGTGTGCTTGGTATGCCCAGCACCTTGTGCATTGTAATCTGTATGGGAAGCCAGGGAGGTTTGGTTCAGATTCCTCTTCATAATCTTCTTTTCAGGGCTCAGTCACCTCTCTTCATTTGTCCTAAGGTGGGGTTGGTATCCAATATGAACACCTATATCCACTCCCAACTCAGTACTCCACTATTTCATTAGACCACTATCAAAAGCCCTGTCAGATTTAATTATATCAGTATCAGGAACAATTATATCTGTCTCAGGAACAGATCATCCACTAACATTTTGTAGGTGATTCTAGCAGTCTGGTTGGCTTCAACCCGCCAAGAGACATGTTAGAAAAATAAAGGTAATTAAGCACTGGAACCAGTAATCAGGGAAGATAAGGAACATCTTCACTGGTAATGGTAATGGCACTTTCACTGCAATGGTAATTGCAGAAACTAGGCAAAGGAGCAATGCAATATATTCTGTAGAGTGGCTTTAACCCATCATTTTCAGTACATCTTGTCAGGAGATTTTGATACAGTTTCACTGGATATTAGACTGGGTGTTGCTCTTTTTGTCCATTTATTTCCTAAAATGTGAAGTGTAAATGTACTTCTATCCAAGAGAAGTACACTCCACATTTTTGCTTGTGAGGGACAGCTTCATCAAGCCTCAGAAGAAAACCACAGTAGTGCAGACTAGAAAATCCTCATCTGCACTGGCCTGCCATCACCTTATTTCAGAATTACTGTTAATGCTGTGGCTGGCCATCAAAACAAACAGCCTTTCATAGTCTTCAGACATAGTCACACCTTGCCTCAGCACAGAAATCATTTGCCTCAGTCAGCAGAGCCCTGGGTATGGTTCTTCCTTGCAAGACCTCTCACTAGGCTCTGAGAGTCCAAATACAGATGAACTTGTGCAGATAAAATTACTAACTACCATAATGGCTGTCCAAATGGGTGCAATAAATTTCAGCATGAGACAAACTCTCTCAGGTTTCACTGACTCTTAATGTTGCTGCTGCCAGCTTTAGTGTTACTCTTTGACTCAAGCCATATTCTGTTGTCTCCCAAAGGTCTTTTTGGCCCGTCAGCTCTAATCAATATGCTGCCTTGAGAAGAAGCTTGTTTTAAGTAGGTTTGCTCACCATAAAGAACCATAAAAAGAACATTTGACTTCTAGTCCTTGTCAGCATATATCACTCCCTATGCAGAGCAGCATTTAGATGGTCTGTTATTTGAATCCAAGTGCTCTCTTTTATATGTTTCAAGAAATGACAAATGCTTGAAAAAAATGCATAGTTGTTCTACAGAAGACATTAGGCAGGCTCAGGAATGGCAAGCAGAACAGCTAATAACGCGCAGAATTGTAGCAGAGAGGATGTTAAAAGCTAATTAGTTTGAGATTATTTGAAGACTTGTAAAAGGTTCTTCTGTTCTCCTTTCTGTTATAGGCACAGCCTGTTTTCCATCATCATCCAAAAATACTTTGATATGTTTTTTGCCCAGGATATGCTCTTTACCTATTATTGACATGTTAGCTGGAAATAAAGAATGTTTAAAATGAACTTTTAAGCTGTTGAGCATTTGCTCGTGATGCAGCCTTAGGTTTTCAGGGGTCTGAGCCACTGGCAAAAAAACTTCTCCCATTCTGACCAGGCTCAGATTCTTGACCCCTTATTCTGGTTTAGTAATATCATACTTTACAGGTTGGATAAGAATACCCAGAAGTGCTCCTGAAGAGCAGGAATGGTCTGTCTAGTGGGGCTGTCAGGATCTGACCCACTGTTACCCAGAAAACACAGTGTGCAGATAATTGATAAAGGATTTTGAAGCAGAGAGCAGTGTCTACGAGTAACCTTTGCTGTGCCTTCCTCAGGTATAATGTGATATGTGAAAAACTATGAAGAAGCATGACATGCACAAATATATAAATGTTACAAAGAGTTATATAAATTGCCCTTTACAATTCAAAGGAAAAATTGAATGTGAATTGCATCTTTTTGTTAGATGTTATCCATGGAAAGTAAACTTGAGGTTTACTCATGCACACACAGATGATGAGGGGAGGCAGAAATAAATTTCAAAGTAAATATAATTTTATTTGCTTTATTAATCTACAATGTGGTACCAATGTGTCTGGACTCAGTGGTTCCCCAGCTGCAACCTCCTGCAGGATGTTATCAATCCTTTATTTCTGTGAAATGTGCTACCAACTACTCCGAAAAACACTAGATCTGTATGACATTTTAATTAAAAAAAAAAAATTGGTCTTATACCATGCTGTGTCCTGATGTAGTTAAACATATATCTTCCAATATACCTTTCAATCCGTATCTCACATGTTTTGCTGTTCATTAACCACCATGCATCTTTTTAGGTTTCCTGTGAATTTACAATATCACTAAAGCATGTGGAGATGCCCTTGCGTATTCTTCAATGCATGTTTTGCTCTCCCTGCCTTTCCCAGTGGGGCAGAAAGGAAATGCACACATGACAGTGGGGAGAGGGCACAGGGACAGGGAGGAATATTGCTAGTTGGTGCTGCTGCCTCCTCCCAGTGGCACAACAAGCTGTTGCTGTCTTTTTCCTGTCTCTGCCCCCAGGCCAATAGTCCCTTTCTGGCACCAGTCTTACTGCAGTGCCTCAAACATGCCCCTGCCTGCCTAAGCTCCTGCATGGTCTAGGATGTGCTGTGTCAAGCGGTGAGCCTCTTCAGAGCAGGAATGTGTGTTCAGCAGTGTGACCCAGCATGGAGACTGTTAAAGGTGTAGGAGTCAACATGTGCTGCTGCTGGGAGTTCAGTGCCCAGCTGTGAGGATATACATTCAGTGCTTCTTTAAAAGGGTATCACATCACCTGCCTGCAGCTGGGAAACAGCTGGGGGAAACTTGGAGAGTCTGCACAAGAGCTTTGCTAAGACGAGACACAGATTTCCAGGAGAGTATGATTTTCCACAGTCAGTGCAGCATGAAAGTCACTCTTGGGGATCTTTTTTTACCACCCCAACACGACCCTAAGTGCAGCTAGGCAAGCTCCAGCTTGGGGAGAAAGATCAAGCGCTGGGTCTTTGCCATTATCTTAGGCACTAGGGGAGAAAGCTGGATGACTTTGTTGATAACTACTAGCTTGAAGACCCCAGCAGGCCTTCAGACAGTTTTATTAATCATGAAAGTCATTAAAAATGGCCAATTCCTCAGGGGCAAAGTAAAAACAAAACCTTGGAAGAATGAATCAGAGCAGGCATCTCCCATTCCTAAGAGCACTCCGTTCAACATTCTCTGCAGGAAACTGAAACAGAATATTTAGGACTGATACTCCCAAACAATATAATCTAATGCTTTCTCAGGGAAGGGGCAAGCTTCCTTATGAATTTAGATTGCAACAAAGAAAAATACTGACAGACTTTGTGTACAGCTGGGAGGCAATGAACTCTCAGTCATGGACTCAGAGGTTTGCATGTCACATCCAGATTCAGCAAGACAGTTTTCCCTTTTGCCTTTGAACTTAGCCTTTCCTCTTTTACTTTTCTGCTTTCCCCTGGCCTCTCCCTGGATCCAGATCTGGGCTCTGCAGTACAGAAGAGACATGGAGACTAGCAAAGTGCCATGGAGATGATTAAGGGATTAGAACTTCTTTCACATGAGGAGACTGAGATGGATAAATATCTGACAGGAGGAAGTAAAGAAGACAGAGCTAGGGTCTTCTCGGTGGTGCCCAGTGACAGGACAAGAAGCAAAGAACAAAAATCAAAACACAGGGAATTCCTTTTAAATATAACTTTTTTTTTCTTCCTTTTTTTTTTTTTTTCTTTATTTTTTTTTTCTTTCTGTGAGGATGGTCAAACTCTTGAAAAGGTTACACAGAGAGGCTGTGGAGTCTCCATCCTGGGAGATATTAAAGACCCAACTTTGGCCCTGAGCAACTCTTTTAGCTGATGCTGCTCTGAGTGGGGGTGGGACTGGATGATCCCTGGAGGTGCCTTCCAGCCTCAGTGACTCTGTGACCCGGTTGGAACTAGCTCAAGTACCACAAACTATGGTGCTAACTAATGTGATAATGTGACAACTACGTGGTTCCTGAGCTCCATCTGGCCACGAGTGTCCCCGTTTTGTGCTGAAAGCTCACTCAGATGACAAGTAAGTCACTGCCCCAACCTGACTGAAATGTAGACTTGGCCTCAGGCACCAAACCTACAGCTGAAACACGTCAGCTGCCTATCCCATGTTCACAGCTTCACCCCCTACTCCATCCTTTTGCAGGCTACTCCATACTTGTCAGAGTAAAATGGACTCAGGGGGTGTTTATGAGGTTCATTTGCTGCATTTGGTGTATTTTACACTAAGTGAAACATGCAACAGCAGCAGCCACAAGCTGGAAAACTTCCTTCTTCAAACATTTCTGGATCTGTTTCTGAATGTGACCAGCAGTGTCTGAGGCAGCCCATCAGATTAAGCTTTATTTATTGAGCTGTACTTTACAGCACCTCTCTTCTATAAAAATGTGCTGTTAGGAGACTGCTTTGCATTTTTTGGGAGTATCTCTCCAGTGCAGTTGTCTAGCATCATTGCCCAGAGCAGCCGCTGGCAATGCCAATGCACTGACAGCTACAAAATCCCTTCTTTCTGAAATCAGGAGTAGAAAAGATCATCATGAAATAATGGACTAATGTGGCCATTCTATCTATGCTGCTCATAAATTACATTTTGAACCTGGCAATTGCAGGGTAATTAGGAGGAGAGTAGCTTTCCTGCAGGAACATATATTTCCTATTCTGTTTGCCTGACACACTCCAGTTTAATTTTTCCTTTGTTCACTCAGCTCAGAGAATGGCAATTACCAGAGGTGATAGCCCAGTGGCAATTTTTGAATCATGAAGAGACTTAGCACAGAAATGAGGGGAAAAAAAAGGACAGGTATCACTAGTAATTAAAATAATTTTGAATTAAAGGGACTATTTAAATAATTGCTTTTGTCCTATACTTGTTACCACATAACCTATCATTATGAATTACTAATACAGTGAAATAACACCACAGTGGAGAATGAGCTTAAAAAGACAGGTTTCCTTAATATGTTACTTCAGCAGTGAGAGGTAAGTAATATTTGGGTAGACATTTTGAAGTGGTAGGTGATGCCACAGCTCTGATCACTAACAGCCCTGCAATTTTTAAGCCCTCCTTTCCCTTGTGGCCATGACAGAGAGGCACAGGAAACAGGGCAGGAATTCCCATCTTGAGTAGCCAGAAGAAGGTTGCACATTATTAAAACAGATGATTTCCTTCATCTAAAAGCCTCTGAGGAGCATAAATTACAAACAACATCAAAGCAAGTGAAAATTTTTAGAGCAGACTGTCAAAGAGGCTGCTGGGGTTTCCTTGGTAGATTTCCATTTTTAAGGAGTCTCAGCAATTTGCTTTCTTTCTCAAAACAATTCCATATGTCTATGGATTATTTACGGTTGTTGTGATTTTTGTTGTCAAGGGTTTTAAAGAAACAATATTGCAATTATTTAACATGGGGAACTAAAGTTAGACAGACAGTGCCTGCAGTAAGAAATTACCAGGATGATCTCATGGACTAAAACTTTGCAGACTTCTCTGTACTCTCCAGGGTTAGACTAGATACAAAGAAAAGCAGTATAGACAACTGGAAAATAACTGTAAGTCTGATGCTGTATAAATACAGCAACTAATTATTCATGTTGCCATCACTGATTTTACAGGACGGCAGGATTTTACCAGTGTTGCACAGGAATAAGGTCTGCAAGATATGTTGGGCCAGACCTAAAGCAGAACTGAGAAAACTTTGTTTAATGACTATTGGAATTCATCTGATGAAAAGCGCAAAGGCCAGCTGTGGTCTTAGATTAAAAGTCATCAGGGCAAGCTGTGAACTGATTCATATTAGCTTCCTAATTTAGGGTAAAGAAGTGATTATTATTAGAAAGACATGGAGACACTATGTGCTGATGAGGTTATTAGCTTGTCCTGAGGAGGTGGCACCTGCTGAGTGTAGGTTTTAAGTGCTTTCCCTGCAGGAAAAGGTCATCATTACTTGCTGGAACACACACCATGCAGGAGGCTGCTGTGTCACACCTCAGCCTGTTGTTCCTGCCTGCGGGACCATGGGTATATTCAGCAGTGATCTACAGCCAGACATCAGGCTGTACTGACCACATCCAGGAAACCACGCTCCATCTGTGCAGTGAAGTAAGCAGGAAAAAGCATGGATATGTGAGAAGCATTGCCACCTCTTGGGACCGCCAAGCAGGAGATGTCAGTTTTAAAGTCTGTCATTATCTTGGCCAAAGCTTCTGCTGTGTTTCCTGGCAGCCAGCAACCATGTGAAATAAAGATCCTTAGGAAGAAAGGATGAGGCTGAGCACTTTCTTTTCCTTTAAGGGAAGGATCCCACTTTATTTCACATAGATGTATAGTTGTTTGGCCAAAAAAGGAAAAAAATTGAAAAGGCACATATTAATTGCTTGCCGGCCTAGCAGCAAATGCCACATTCTTAGATCCATCATTTTCTGCTGGTGAATTATTCCAGAAGTTATTCATAGTCCTTACCTAGTAATTATGCAAGAAATATTTTCATAAATGTTACATCAATAATTTAAAAGCTGCAAGAGCATGTGATTTTCAGAGTGACCTCTGACTTGAGTTTGATGGCCAGGAGAGAACAAGAGCAGAAGAATAATCACACATGATAACTGTATGACATGAGAAAGAAATTCTAAACTCTGCATTGCTGATGAGTTTGCTCTGATGGGTGGACTTCTCTGCACTGAACCATAACAGCACCAGTCCTCCATGCAACACTGGCAAGGACTGAAGAATACCATACTTTATTGCCTTACTCAGTGCTTGTGTTGATTTGAACATTTGTGAGGAGCTTGGTTGAAATGTGAACTGTTTTCTCTTCAGCTTTTCCTGATGCGAAACTAACTGAATGTAGTTCCAGCTCATGTCAAGCTTATAATGTAAAGCTGTTTACCTTCTTCATGGAATGAATCTGTTTGAAAACTCAGAGCTCTGATTCATTGGTTCAGATCTTGATTGTGACCTTGATTTGATGACTCTGCTGTCCACCGTTAATCAGTGTGTTGTGGTTCTGCTAATATGGTGATGTGTTTTACATTTGTTTGCTTATTTTTAGTATACAGGCCTGGCTTAGCTTATTCATTTCAGTTGTAACAGGAGTCATGTCAACTGAAGATGTATGTAATTTAAATAACATAATTGCCATGCATGTGGGCCTGCAACCAAATAAATAACCCCAACAAAACCATATCAACATTAAAACAAAGATATTAAAATATGTCTAAGTAAGAAATTAAACATAGAAAATCTCAGGGTTGCACTATTGCCTTTAACAAGCTATTTACCAGCTGCAAGACAAACCTAGTGCAATTACTTCCTAACTAAGCAAACCCTTGTCATGGCTTAGCTTTGGACACATATTGGTAATTTTAGAGTCATCATGGCCATGTGAATTGAGTGTCACTTCTGAAAAAAAAGAAGCGCAACTTTTGGGAGTAATTATTCTTTTCAGCACAAGTGCAGAAAGTGTATTTGAACACCCCAAATATTCTCAGAAGCTAAGCCTTGACTCAACCAAACTGCAGCCTATGACAACCTGTAAACAGTATCAGAAAATCTGTTCTTTCACGTATGGTATGGCCTTAATAACAAGTAGTGAAGAATCTCTTAACAGAGGCTCATCTTCTCTCCTTCCAGATTTTACCTTCCTTCCATGATGTCCCTTTTCGTACTGGCCAGACTACCCAAGTTGCACCCTTGCAGCTGTTCATTAACAAGAGGAGTGACTGGCAGGTCCATACAGTTACAGAGTTTGCAGTGACCAGCTCTGCCAGCTAACCTCCCAGTTCAGCATGGTATCCCTGAGCAGCTTGACTCCAAAGCAGACAAGGAGTGCATTGTGACACTGGAGTATGTCTTCTCCATTTGGCACAGTGGGAATTAATTTGTCATACGTTCCCTCATTTAATCAGAGAGTGTTTTCATAGTTTGCTGTAATATATTTAAAAGGCTGCAGTGGTAAATGACTGACATATGAACAGTTCAAACCAGATCCACAATTTACTGCTGGTCCACAGTGATACCAGATTTTGTTCAAAAAACAGCACTAATAATTTGGGTAGGGCAACTCTGTCATAATTCCCAATCTAGCCAATCTGTGAGACCTTACAAAGGCCGAGGACAGCAACATACAGTAGACAACAAAATAAATTTGTCATGTTCTCTTGTTAAATGGCTAATGCTGCATTTTGACCAAATGGAAGAAAATAATACAGTACGTTTCTTAGAAAATAATGCGGTGTTGGCTCAGATTAGTTAATGACATCCAATGCTGAGGCACTCATCTGCTTCAACAGTGCCCTTTGTCTGCACACATAAAGAATATGCATGGGGATAATTCAAGGCTCCAGGAGGGGCCAGATGTACTTGCAACACAAGGGAAAAACTCCTGGATAATCAGGTGTCAACCTGCTACTTTTCATCAACATTAAATCCTTTACAATAATTTAGGAAATGTATATATATACATTTATAAAATACTCATAAAACATCAGCAATCTGAAGTTAAAATTTTGTTGCACTTGACAAGCACATGATATGCTAATATCAAAAATGGTGTAAAAAGAGAAGTTGAAACAGCGGTACATCTGAACCAGCACATCTCTATCAATTAGACAGTGATAATCTCAAAGGAGTGTTTAGGTTTTGCTGTCTTCTCAGACTGTTCTCTGGGTTTGCACAAATGACATCACAATAGTTGCTTTCCTCTTCAGCTTTAAGAGAGAGGTGCTGTGCTGTGAGTCCCTCTAGCAGAAGGAGAAGTAGGAAAGCTGAGGGTGATCTGACAGCTGGAGAAGCTCAAAATTAGGATCTTCTCAGAGCTCCACTTTTCAACACCATTATTTCAAAAATGTAGGCTACAGCCTTCATGTCAGAATACCAGCACTCTTATTTTTCTATACACTGGCACTCTTCCCACAAGTCCTGTGGGAGATATTTGCACTAGGGGTTTTTGCACCAAAAAGTTTCAAACTGGAAAAATGAGTGTGCTTCTTATTACGTTCAGCAGACTGGGAATCTGCCAGAATCTGCCAGGCTTTTATAAAATTGCTCATTTTCTGAGTCTTAGCTCTTTTACAAGCCCACTCTAACGCCGCATGTCAGTATCAAGCCTGTTACGTTTTAGAAAAAGGGACGTCATGACCTTAAAAGAAGTGGCTTCAGGAAGTCAGTGTTTGAGGGCATTATTAGCAGGGAAGGTTACTGCGGGGAGTTGAATGCAAAGGCTCGAGGTGCAGACAGAGCCCCCCTGTCCAGCCGACGGCGTGGCTGCCCCACTGGGGGTGGCAGCGAGGGCAGCCCTGGCTGGGTGGGTGGCAGTGCCAGCCCCGCCGGGCCGTGCCCCACCCTGGCTTGGCCAAAGGAGCGTGCAAACAAGGCAAAACAGGGCTGCTCCTCTCTGCAGCTGTTTCTCCACTGTCCCCACCCAATGATGGGGGCCACGTCAAGCTTTCGGCAGTGGGTGATGCTTGGGTACCCTGCACTGGGCGTCACTGGTGACACTGCGGACCAGAGGGACTCGGCTCCTGAGACTGCGGCGGATGGAGGAGACTGCTGGGGGCTCCAGGGGAGCTTCCAGGCACCCCTGTGGGGTCACGGTGGTTTTGAGGAATGGGGAAAGGGCAGCCTGAGCAAGAAACACAGCAAGGGTCCATGATGGGCAGACAGAGAAGCTCTGGGACAAGATCGCCTTGGGAAACAGCCAAAATCATGGAGATCTGAGGCCATGGAGGGCAAGGTGCATGTGACAGAGGCTGCAAGTCTGGTTTTCCTCTTCTCCCTCTAAAGGCAATGTAGGGAGGAAGAAAAGGAAGATGGGAATGGCAAGCCAAGTCCCTTAGGGCTGCTGGGAAGCAGGGTCTAGCTGTCCACTAACCAGCACCTTCTCCACCAGCAGGCATCACCTTCCTGGGCATGAAACAACACAAACCTCCCTGGGTATGCGTGATACCAGGGCCACAGCAGTTCCTCAAAAAAGCATATTAAAGTGTCTGAAAGGATCATTGCAAAGCAATAAATGTACTTGGTGGACTTTATGACTTTTTGAGGAGGTATTTTTATCTGCTAAATCAGAATCAGTGGATTCTTTAACCCCTTTCCGCCTTTTGTTGTTGTGGTTGTTGTTGTTGTTGGGGCTTTTTTGTTTGTTTTTGTTGTTGTTGTTTTTAATTTTATTTGACAAACCATTCATTTAGAGCAGTTATGTTTGATTGTGCCAGTAAGTAATAGGTGAGAGCTACTTCTGAATTATTTGGCTTCTAAATTTTCACAGAGAAGGGCCTGTTCTCTTCTGTGTGAATATATAGGTGAGAGGCAGTGTCTCAGCCTGAAAAAGACTTCTGTGCCTGAGTCAAGAATGAAAAAACCTTTTAAAATCTTGATAACAATCTAACACAGAAGATACATTGCTATGCAATGTAAATTTTGTAGGATATAAAATATCTGCCTTTAAAATAAACAACTTTCTTTTTGGCTAAAATGGTAGAAGATTGCAGACCATATTAAAGATAGCACGTGTCATGTTTAAATCATACGTAGAAAAATACCTAATTTAATTTTAGCAATTTCTATTTTTTTCTGCCTTTCAAAATGATAAAATTTTCAGGTTATAAAAATGTAATCTCTGAACTTAGACTTTTTTACAGCAGTTTCAATCCAGGCCTAATTTTTCTTCTCAGATAAAAACATTAGAGCAAACAGTCATAATATGATCTGGCCCCTCTCTGACTGCAAAAAGGGCAGCCTACTATAAATGCAGTCCTTGAGAAAAGGAAGGTCTTCCATTTGGAGAAGGAATTTGAAATTTCATGCCATTCCAGTTTGGAACAAAGCCCTCCAATTTTGAATTTATCCATGAAACAGAACCTCAAAAGAAAGCAATAATAATGAAAAATAAAGCAGAAAGTGTTTGGTCTGGTAATTTCTAAAGAAAATGTCACCAGACAGACTCCCTTGAAATGTTGAGTGAGCAAATAAAAACCTACCTTGTAACTTTAGAAAATGAGCCATTTGAGATTTTTGGATCTCAGTTTACATCAAAAAAGCTTCAATGCTTCCAGAGCCTGAATACTTTCTCTGCTCATCAGGTTGCCAGTGAGGGTGTTGGGGGAGCCAGTGGTGCCCTACTGGACTGCTTCTGTACCTTCCCACCAGCATATGTAAAATAGCTGTGGTAAAAGCTGTTCCACCATAGAATTTTGTTTAATTTCACAAATGCTCCCATTTTGATTTGGGAGAAAAGCCAGGCTGTCCAAAGATCACACATTTCCTTTCATTGAAATACAAGAAACCTAGAACAGTATGAACCATTCCTCAGTGGTAGATCAAATCCAATACTTTTCCAAGAGAGAGGAAAGGATAAAAATGTCCCTGCAACTCACATCAAAACTGAGGCACTCATGAAAAAACAGAGAAGACATCTGGATGGGTTGCATAGGGCAGCAAAATAGATCACAACAATGTGACAATGCAGGAGCATTTTAGGCCTGATCAGCCGCAACTAATCCCCATGGAGAAATCACAGGGTACCTCATTCTTTGTACTAACCATCCTATTGCTTTTTTGCCTGCAAAGAAACTGGACAGAGTTCTGCATCTGTGTAGCATCCTCTTCACCCCCCAGAGAACAAAGGGCCAGCCAAAGCACAGGCTTGTGGCACGGTGTTGTTCCCACTGGGGCCTCCTGAAGACACTGTTCTGAGAAGTCCCTTGCCCATCCTGAGCACAAGCATGTCTTTTTCATGGGATTGGTCTCCTGCAGAAACTGACTGTTCTCTCCTAAGCAAGCCAGTCTGTCCTTTCCTTTCTGCCTCCCTTGTTGCCAGGGTCAGAACAAAAGCAAGAGCAAGGAGAAAATGCTCTTGAATATAAATTTAAAAACTACAGACAGAGGACGGAAGGCAGATAGCCTTACCAGTGACAAAGGCAAACCCAGAAATTTAACTAAGATTTCTAAACCATCTTTGCAGGAAGGCAGGAAAAACCGACTGGAGCAAGCATGTCATCATCTGTGGAGCTGGTGCCAGAAAGCCCTGTTGTGCCTGGCTGATTACCGAACCATTAAAGCTTGAAGGGGGGATCTCCTTCCATCTGCTGCATGGACTGCTGCCTCACTCAAAGGGAACTGAGATTTCTCCTTTGCATTGCTGCACCTGCTCTGGAGACTCCCCGAGCTACAGCTAGGATGCGATTCACAAGCACACAGGAGTCAAAAATCCAAAACTCGTGTCAGGTAACTGGACCAGGATGAGGTGTTGCTGCTTGCTATGAATTTTCACCTTTTCTTAAAATGAAGTGGTGATGAAAGCGGTGATTTGTGTGAACAGAGTGGCCGCTGGTTTCCTGCTTTTGGTGCTGTGTAAACCTGAGCTCTCTTTCATCAGATCGCCAGGAAATAGATACAAATGTATTTATAACATTTCGATTTTTGCAGCCTAGCACTAAAAATAGCACAACACATTACTCCTAGTATGGGGCTTTCTGTTCTCTTATCCCACTGCTGAAGTAAGAAAGGTACAATGTTATCACCTAACTGTCCTATTACCTGTTTGAAGAAAGCAAGTTTTAGCTACCAGAATTATTATCAGGGTTAAAATCCCTTTTGCTTTACAACATGTTCATTGCCTACAGGGACTTTTATTGCCCAGATGTTCAAATCTCACTGAAATATCATAAGTAGTATCAATAATAAGGAAAACAGAATTTATTAACAAACTTGCTGCCTGTAGTTGTACACTCAGGATATATCTAAGCAGTGTTCAGAGCACCAAATCCACGAAACATTAGGTCAATGCTCCTTTGATCTACATTTATGAAGATGGACAGACAGGTTAGACAGATTATGCCTCCAAGGGTCATAAAAATGTAGAAGTTTCCCAACTGCAAACTGATTTTTCAAAGAAAATTATGTGCACAATTTAACTGGATGGCCATATATGCCTTCCAGGTTTTATACTGTTAATGTTTGTTTCCTCTTGGATTGTTGCTGTTCTAATACTCACACTTTTTATTTTTTGCCTCAGACACACACATTAAAAAAACACTCTCACAATTCTTGTCCTATTTGATTTATTCCAAAGAAATTAAATTACATTTTTATAAGCCTGTGTTACCACAAATGATAGCTGAAGATTTGCTGAAAAAATTAATTCCTGATCTGTTGCCGTGAAGCGTTCTTGCTAGCACTGTACTGACTCCGTCTTTCAAAACCAGATGGAAGCAGTCCAACACTATGATTAACTTCTTAGTCCCCGCAATTTCCTATTGCTCTACTTGCCCTAGATTTCAGGATTGACCTCCTGCTTCACTGCAAAATGCACAGTTCCTCAGTTTGATAAATCACATGAATACTTTTTTGATCACAGTTATCTACTATTTACTACATACCCAGCGAGGTTAATCATATGCTGAGGCACTTCATATGCTGCACACATATACACTCTTCTTCCCAACAGCACTTTGCATATTCTTCATGCTGCCAGCCAGCAACGGGACCTGTTTTCTCCTTGCTAATATATGAAAGACCACAGACCTACACCTTGCCTTTTTACCTTCCACCTTCATGCTGTAATTATCCTCACACTGTTTCTTAAAAGACCAAGGAAGTCAAAGAAAATGTGTGAAAAATTACTAGTCAGACTTTCTTCTAGCAGATAGATATTTTTCAAATTGCAGATGTTTCTGGGAAGTAGAACTGACTGACTTCCCCCAGTTATCTTTGGGGAGCAAATGCATGAGGTTGCCCATAGGGAGGTGAGAAATGTTTGGCTTTCATGATAGCAAAACACTATCACTTCCTTGAAGAGAAAAATACATCTTAACTTTTCTTTTTCTGTCTTTAAACATCAAATGAATTCCAGTATTTAGTAGGGCTCAAAGCTGTTACAGTTCCCTGGGACAGCTCTGCTCCACCTTCTCACACAACAATACATCCACATCACATCTTTGGTGCTATGGTAGAACAATTCTAAATATACACCAGCAATAGTCAAGGTGTGAGAAAACATCCAGCAGCAAAAAGGTGACTGCTACAGGTCTTGCTCACAAATTAAATAGAGACAGTTTTACAGAGATAGCTATTCCTTTTCACTCCAAGCTGTCTACACAGGCTCTTTTAAAGCCCCTTTTCACTAATTCACAACATTCTCCAGTACTGGAAAAACTATCCTATATACAATATGTGCCATTACTTTTCCACCTTCACATTCTGTAACTAGCAAGACGGAGAAACTCCAGACCATTCCAAGGAGCAGCTGCCCTTTGCTACCCTATACTGGGCCAGGGGCCAGGGAGGGTGCAAGTGCGAGACACCAGCATTTCCAAACAGCCATAAGCCATACAGCCAGGCAAGACATAAATGATAAATCCATATATTCCCTCTCAGAGGTATTATTTTTTTCCTCCCAAAGATAATCCAGAAAGTTTAAGCAATGTGCTACTGCTGAGAGCTGCATGCCTGCCTCTGTGGCAGCGAGCACTGTGCGCGAACGCTTTTCTCTGGCCAGCCTTTTTGACTCCTGTGGAGCCTGTGATCTCAGTTCCGTCACTCTCTGCCGGGTCCCAGATCAGCTGTCCCAAGCCAAGGCTTCCCCTCAGCTGTCACTGATTGCACAGTGCTGCCACATGAAGCTTTTCTGGCCAGCCAGCTAGCTGAGTCACTCACTGATAAGCTGACCATGTAGCTTCTCCTGTGGAGAGCTCTCCTGTGTGAAAGGCGATGTTATTGAAAACATCATTCCAACACAAACATTAAGTATGTGAGTGACATGAAGCACATGAGTGTTTTTGCTAGCTGTCACTGGACCCTTTACTTACTTTAGGGTATCACAAGTTTAACTGCTTTGCATAATAACAGCTCAAGCAGATACCTGAGAACAAGAAAACTTTGTCTCTTTTCACAAAAAGTTCTAAGGCTGCTTGGACAGCTGCCTTGCCTGCCTTAAGTGATCTATTAAAAAATCTAAATGGCCTCCTATTGTTGCTTTAATATTTCACAGGCAGTGTCTCCCCAGGCCTCCTAGCACAAATAGTGTATCTCGATGTAGCTTTGTCTGAAGAAGAGGTGTGCTGCACATCCAGGGTCAACCTTTTTGATTTTTCTTGCACCTGAGTGCTAAATGCATGCATGCAGCCATGAGAGGCAGTGCAGCAGCACCTCTGCTTCCAAATGTCTCTCCCCACAGATGTGAGGCTCCACTGCTTCTCAGCTGCCCAAACTCTTCACTTCTCCCATGGGGAAAGAGGGAAATTCGTTTGCCCTTCAGGATCCTGTGTGCTACTGGCCAGTCCCATTAGGGTAAACCAGCTCATGTCTGGTACAGTTCAGATTTTAGTGTCCTAACTGTGATCACACATGGACAGACGAGGCATGGTTACATGGAAGTGCTTTGCACTATCCCTCCTGCCAGACTGAATGTCAAGACAGGCTGTGTAGCACACCAGCCATCATGAATGGGGCTTGTCCCCACTGCCATATGGATGCTAGTGCTGAGACTCCTGCTCTGTCAACAGCAAGAGGTGGCAGATCTAAAAGGTTTATCATAGCTTGTGCTTCACAGTTCAGGTCTGGACAACACGTTTGTATCGCCAAGTTGCTGAGAGCAAGCTATTGAGCTGGACTCTTTACAGGGCTTATCAGCTGGGAATGGCAGGCCTGCCAGCACAGCCACAGGGCTGCTGAGATGACTGGGTTCAGCTCTGCCTGTACCTTACACACCTGCTCTGAGGTTTGTATGGGCAGAGCTTTTTTTTTTTTTTTTTTTTTTTTTTGGGTTTTGCTTGCCTCCTCCAATACAAGCACACAGAAAGGAGAGCAGATCGTGGCTGTGAAGTTACCACATCTCCCAAGTAGCACCCAAGCGCTCAGCAAAGGACCTGTCTTTCCTGTCTTTCTCTTGTTACAACCCAGAGAGGAAATTCAGTAGTGAACACCACTTTCCTCTAAGTGTTCAAAACTCTTCAGCAGACCCACTTGGCCTACACTCCAGCACAGAGATTTAAAAACAGCCAGGGGAATAAAAGTTCCCTAGGACCACTGTAATCTTTACTTCATGGAAAATCTTATCTTGCACATGAATATGAGCTGTGAGTAAATTTAAGGTGTGGATTAAGTACTGTACAGTTTCCCTCATGGTGGGCTTTTCAGCCTAAAAAGAACAAAAGAATAATAATGAGTGTTGTGTTTGGGTAGGATTGCAAACAGCTGTAATTTACAGCTGGACGTTCTCCATTGCAAATGTATCCAGCAAGCAAGTGCTTCTGGGTTAGTGGAACAGACTGCAAAAAAAACTAGCTTTTGACTTCAGCCTTAAGGTCAGAGTTCTGGAACCATGGGAGTCAATAATAAAATCTATTTAGCTCAGTGGGATTAAGCAAGTTTAAGACCTGGCTTAACCACACTGCTTACTGTTAAATAACAACAGAACACATTGGATATTTTAGTTACAGGCATTTTTCTTCACTCGAAAGCTATTCAGGCAGTGGATATAGGAGACAATTGAAAATATGCCAGCTCTATACCATTAAGGTATATGAGTTAAGTTCTTGCTCTTCTCTGTCCCAGAAAGTGAGTAATCTGTATAGTTTGACCACTTTACTGAAGAGCACAATAAAATTAAAACCAAGCTGTGCTGAATAAACACCGAGGGCTTTTCATGAGAGAATGAAAAGCTAATGGGGCCAGTGCATCTTTGCTGACAAAATAGTCAGTGCATGTGCAGAGCAACCTGTCTTCTGGAAGCAGAAAAGCTGTTTCAGTCAAGCTTCTGGGTCACTAATCTTTGTGTTTGCACATAAATCTGCTGGGGGTTACTGTGTCATTCTGAAAACAAGACTAAATGTGATACACTACAGAAATCAATGGCTAGGTTTAAAAACTCTCTCCTTTATGTTTGTTTAGTTTTTTTTTTTCCCTCATCTTTTAGTTTAGCTGTTACCTCTTTAACAGAACCTGAAAGCAGGAACTGCAAGTGGAACTTCTGGAGAATATTTTTCTAAAAAAGGGCAAAATTCCTGAAAGCTTTATAGCAAGCTGCCATCTCCCTTGTTGCTGGGAAGTGCTGGTGTGTGGCTGGGAGCTCTGAGTTGCTACTGGGACACAACTAATGAGCAGCAGTATCACAGCCATCCTTGCTCTAGCCAAGAAGAGACAGAAACTGCTGTCACAGTGGGGGATTTTGGCCCCCTGCCCTCCCATTTGTTCACTGCAGTGAGGTCATGGGTGGCAGGGAGGCAAACCCCCAGGGTGCACCCCCAGCCTTCCCAGCACCCCCTCCAGAATCAGGGGAAGGAGGGTACTCTGGCAGCCAAATTTTTGCAGAGCCGGTTGGAAAAGTGTAGTCCCTGAGCATGCTTTTAGGGCCAGACAGGGAAATATTTGATCATAAATCCTAAATCTGAGCCATGATGGTTATTAATACTGAGGCCCTTCTGCTCTGTGGATAAAGGCAGCCTGCACCCAGCTACCTCACCATCTTCGATGAGGTAGGGAACATCTATCCATCACCACCACTTTTCTTTCTGGGGAGAGAGAAATCAAACTGCAGGATTTGGGGTTTGTTTATTACCTCCCGGGCCACTCCTGCAGGAATGTTCCACATGCAGCCCAGGGGGAGAATGCTGTGAAAAAAATCCCCATGTTCCCTTTGGTCACGGTATTGTCCCCACCAAGTGCAAAATCTGCTTTGCCTGGGTGGTGAGCTTGCACACCTCCAGGGAGAGGGGCATAATGCTGACTCCAACTCCACTTTCTTTTTGCATTCATTCCAGTTACAGCAAATACTTCTGAGCCCTACAACTGTGCCAGCAATTTCACCCACATCTCATACATTTTACTCTGCATTTTTTTTTTTCCATAAAGCAGGGCAAAAAATTCTAAACAAAACAGTGTTTGTAAACTTGGGGAGGGAAGGTCAATAATTTTGGCGGTCTTACCCTCCGAGCAGAGAGAAATGTTATTCATCCATGCACAACATATAATTCAGCCTAAGTGACAGGCTCTGCTCTGGAGAAATCCTGGCCTGAGCTGGCTTCCAGAGTCAATTACCACTTATTCCCAGGGAGGCGGGGGGCTGGGGGCCAGACGGAGCAGAGGGGGCTGCCAACAAGACATGGGGAAATTTACTCTGTGTCAGCCTGCATGACACAGTACCTCATTTGTGGAAAAATGTAAATCTGCTAGTTCTTTTTCACAGGCACTAAAATGTACAGTGTCTCCTCCCCCTTCCCTACCCCCTTTCCCAAAACTGGAAAAGAAATCAGGACCATCTTAGAAAGCTACCTTATATTTCAATCAATCCTCTTTCATAAAAGTCATTTAAGGTAAATACCTGTGCAGACCTACAGCCCAACTATAACATTTACTATGGCCCAAATCCTGAATTCCTCACTCAGGCAAGTTTCCCATTGAAGTTAATGGATTTTTTTGCTTGAAAAATAGCTGAGTAAAACCCGAACACTAAGGATTTGGTCCCCTGCTTATCTGCCTGGAGCACTGCTGCAGTTCCAGAAGAAGTGAAAAAATTAATTAAATTCCTCCAAAATACCAATTTCTTAAAACTTAAGGGGTAAAAAAGGGCATTGTTTTTGTGCATAAAACATACAGAGAATCTCATCAAAGGAAGAGTAATTCCCAGGGAAAGGATTTGGAAAAAGTCAAAAGAGAACATCTCGGAATAAATGAAGTACTTATTGCTGAGAAATGAGCTCAGATATATCTCAGCAAACTCTAAAGCTCAGAATTTACTGCATCATTCATGCCTTCTCCAGTAAGTTTCTTATCTCTCGTTTGGTATCACAACAAGGGATTCTGCATACACTGTATGAAATACAACAAGACTGTGATTTTTGCAGTAATAAACTCTACACATGCATGACAAATCCAAGCATGCAAAATGTTTAACATCCCAGTTCACAGATACTTTGGGGACAAAATCCGATTATGAGTTATATGCCACAATAAATAGGGCTCAACGTTTCATAAAGCAATTTATAGTTCATAAAAATGACAAAATGTACCTGTCAGATAGAACGCGGAGAGCAGATCTCTGTGCTGCCTGCTGGAAGAAAGGGCAGAGATGTTTATTTTATATTCTGACTTGAAAATTACGAGCACAATCAACACTTTAAAAAATGCGTTACACACATTTTTGTCACATGTCCAAAGTGTTAAAGTATGAGCAAAGTAGCAGAGAGTCTATAGTCAAATGGACATTCCAGCCTAGTAAATGTAAGAACACTTTGTTTAAAATGCCAAAACCCAGAAGATTGTCAAAGCACCGCACGGTATTTGAGGTCTGAACTACTCTATTTAGACAATATTTTTCTGTAGGTCCCTGAAAACTCGCCAGGACTCGGTTTTCTGCCTTGCCCTCTCCCCACTTCCACACTCCCACTCCTTCTCCTTTACCATTAGTCTCCTCCCATTCTTCCACAGAAACAAACATCACATATTTGGTTCCTCTGCGATGAATTATAAATTTTGCGAAGCTTGCCAGAGCTGCTGCACACTTCTCGTGAACACTGCCATGTTAATCTGCTGGCAGCATTTGCCTACACAGTACAGGATTGACCTTTTCCTGGTTTGCTCTTCAGTTTTTGCCCAGTACAGCTCTTTGGATGGGGAAACATGGTTCTTGTTCTTGTGTTAAGCACCAGGTCTGGGAATAGAAATTTTAGCCTCTCAAGTTTAATAGGACTACAAAGCCTATCCCTGAGCTAGTTTGCCACTTTACTAATATTATTTTTCCCCCTCCTTCAATCACTTCAAGTGGTGATTCATGGCTTTGGCACAGTAACCAGCTGCTAAGCAAAGATGAAATCCATGATGTTTTGAAAACCTGCCTTAAAGACTCCATTGCACTTGGACATGCTCAGAGTGTCTTATCCCCAGCTGCACCTGTCCACGCTGTGCCTCACATGGCACAGAAGGGACACAGAGATAAGCAGTACAGACAGTCAAGGGGCAGTGAAAGAAAAGTTTATTTTCTCATTGCAGTTACCAGTAAATACATCTTGAAACTGTTCTTTCTGTCTTATCAGCCTCCTGGGGGCTGCATCCCTATTTCCAAAAAAGTTAGATGACTTACAGGTATCCTGCTCAGTACCAGAGAGTATGGATGTAACCATTCTGGCTTGGCAAAAATGATGCTGACAAATTGCAAATAAAAACTTGAGAAAACCTGACTTGTGGCTGCAGTTACATTGTATTTCACAGAAAGGTGTGAAAAGATCCTTGAATGGATCCTTGAAGATCTGACAGGAGTGGGAAGAGTTTCCACTTCATTCTGGAAGCAGGATTTCTTCTCTTGGGACTTTCTGGAATAACTTGTGTCTGCTGAGTTTCTGGGGAGATGTAGTTTGATGTGTGTCACCCACCAGATTGTCAGAAGACAGTGCCATGGCTCACAGGAGGGTTTTTCCTTAGTGTTGACTTTCTGCAATGGGCAGAAAATGTGTGGGAAGGGCTTGGAAGCTCTCAGCAGCTCAGTGGGAGTTTTCTCATGGCATGAACATAGTGTTTTTAGTGTTAGGAAAATAATATGGCAAGTCTGGTTATTTTTCACTGTTTCCAGGAGGTCATACTATTTCCATGTTCTTGTATACAAAACTATCCATGCCACTGGCTACAGGCTTTAAAGAGTGCAGCCACATTCCAGTCCCATGGGCTGGCATCATTATTCCTCTCTCCTCTGCAAGGGGTTTGGTAGGACAATGTCACACATTCTTGCAAGTTCAAGTTCAGAGGCTACCCAAACCTTAGGTTTAACAATGACTTATGGCTTAAACTCTTTTTAAACACCCAGGGCCCACACCAGTTCCTCTGCTCCCATGCCTGATCGCTCCCACTAGCAGCAGGCTATGACCATTTTGAATTTCAAGCTGCCCAGCTTCGACGCTGAGGCCTGCACAATGTTGTATCTTTGTCTGCAAAACTCAGGAGCTTCTCTCACTGTCTGAGCCATTTTCCATGGCCAAGTTGTGTAGACAGCATTCAGGTCACCTCTTCTTTTCCTCCCCATATCAGCCAGGTCCAGTCTTTCCATCGCACACAGCCACTACATGGCAGTGCTGTTCGAGACACATCTTGTGTTTCCCACTCTTGGCTCAGGCCACCACACAGGTTAGAAAACTGATCCAGTCAAAAAATAACAATTTTCCTTTATTTATTGGGTTTTTTTCCTCCTGATTCCCCCATGTTATTTCTAACCTAGATCCCTTTTCTGAGCTGCTTCCCCAGGGAGAGGGTGTCACATCACAGGGTGCAGTGTGAGAATCTGAACAGCACCGGGGGAGGAGTGGAGACCTTTGCTGCCGACATAAGATCACGTCCACCAGCAAGGTCACTTCCACCTGACATTGCTTCCACTCCCTTCTGGAGCTGAGGAGCACTCCTCGAGAAAGGTACATGGTGGCTGTGGTAGCCAGAAGACATTGAAGAAGACAGGTTGCTCTTCAGCCACAGGCCTCATGGATATTGAAGAGACCGCAAGAAAGCAAACATGAACTTTGAGGATGCTAAAAGCCCCTAATATGGGAAGTGGGGTTCATATCACTGTTGTATTTCCTTAAAATCCCTAATTTTGAGAGGAAGAAGTGCTGGATAATTTCTCATCCAGCCTTGAGGAAAGCTGCCCTCAGGAGGGAGGAGGAGAGGTCCCTTGTCTTGACCCATCTGGTGTGCTAACTGAGCCACGAGACACCGTGTGGAACTGCAGCCCCAAGTGCCAGGCTTCAGCTTCCATCTTGATGCATTCAGTTGCTGAAAGCTTTGAAAAGGTGATCACTTCTGGACAAGAAAGTGGTTTAGATGACAGGCAGGGACACAGAAAGAAATGTACAAGTGTGTTTCAGTGAGATCATTCTACTTTTTCAATTACCCTCTCATTTTAACTCCTTTAATAAACATCCTTCTTCACTGAGATGTAATGCAGATCGCATGGGGCACCTCAGCCTTCGTCTGGTGGTCACACGTTCTCTAAATGAGACTATTGATTTCTTTCTTACACAGGCTGGAAATACAACTGTGTTGGACTGCATATTTGTGTGACCCCCTGAGTTGGTAATGGCCCCATTTCTAAATGATGGGGGAATAAGATCCAGTCACAAGTTTATTCTTCCTCCCTGGAGAAACAGATCTATTGCCTGCAATGAAAGGCAGTTAGCAACTATCCAGCAATTTTAATTCTAGCCTATATTGCTCCCCTCTCCTGGAGAAAGTGAGCTGTTGTAATTAAAGGTAGTTAGCAGTTCCCTAGCAGGTATAAATACTTGCATCCACTAATTACAGTCTGCTCTCCTGTTCCCCTCCTTGCCACAGGACTGAGCTGCTCAATTTAGGGGGAAGTATCTGCCCTCACTTCTTACTAACAGTTTGTGATCCCATTCAAACTCATTCAGAAATCTCCATGGAGAGTTATGACCCATAGTTTGAGGAACTCACAGCTATAGAAACAGTTTTTTGTGATTTATTATGTTTCTAATATGCTGGTATTATCTATTTAACAATGTAAGCAAAGGGGTGGTACTTAGGATCATATAATTCCTGCATGACTATTTTTTTAATAGCTACATTTTGATTGTGCTATTTAATTTGCATTTTATTTTACATCGTTAGCAACTTTACTGAGGCCAACTCATCATCCATCAAGAAATCTGCAAATATGTTCTACAGTCTTTATTATTCCTGGAAGTAAGTTACCACGCTGGTTATAGAAATTTGGGATAAGAAATAATTTTGATATTGCTGACAGAACTTAAATATCTCCAAGACTTAGCACTAAAAAGTGCTTTATGGGAAGCTTAATATTCTCTTGATAAGTGGTAGAATGTGTTCACTAGCAAGGAACATAATCTTGAATTTTCAGTTCTTGGAATCAGTGGTTACTAAATGGAGGAAGATTCTTCTCAATATGAACACAAATATTGGAGGCCAACTCACCACACAGTAACTTAAATGTGAGTAGGAAGCAGGGAAGGGAAAAAACCAATCACTCAGGTGTCTTAGGTACTTGAGATAGAGAAACCAGCCACAGTAAATGAGTATGAATTATGCTGTTTCACTACACCAAGAATTGCAAATTACAGGACAGTGGCTGGTTAGACTTCTTTGATCCCCAGCTGAGTTGGTTCAGATACATTTAGGGCAGTTTCATTGATCTGTCTATAGTCTATTAATCATTCATGGAAGATTCTAGCTGCACCCCAAGACTACTGGGACAAAACAAGTTTTCAGCCAGCAGTAATCATGGTCGGGTTCTTAACCTCCTCTGAAATCCAGAGATTTCATCTCCTTTCTCCATCCTTTATTGCAATGAGCCAGAGCTTGGGAACATATTCAGGTTTCAGTGTGTGTTAAATGAGCTACCAAAATTAGCTTGAAGTGTGACAAGTTGCAATCTGTTGTTGAAGGGAAATCAGAGAGGAAATTAAATACTTTTATTGTAATTGGGACTGAGCAGTGAGCTAGCTCATTGTAATTGGGACTGAGCAGTGAGCAGAACGGGTTGAATACAGCTATTGAGATGGAGATACAGGAGTGTTAAGAGTGTTCCCCAGAAATCCCTCTTTTTTTAATTTCTTGCAAAAGGATTGCTTCATAAACTGCTGGGCTCACAGGCATTTTTGGATAAGAAACAAATGAAAACTACTGAAGTATGTTCTGCTGGGCTTGGGAGACTGTCTTGGAGGCACTGCAGGCTGACTGGAGATGCATTTTCCTATACCTCACCCACAGCAACCTTTGGCAAATAAAAGCCAATAAATTGGCTGTTGGCAGATTCAGGCATTTTGCTTTCCATCTTGCCTGTCCTGTGGATTAACTGTTGTTTTTGTGAGAGAGCTCAGTTACAGTGATTGTATGGAGTTACACGAGCTACACCAGAGACTTCCCTGAGATGGCACAGGTGTACACGTGGTGAGAATTTGAACCATTTCCTTGGTGACAGTGAAGCAATACATGCTGCCTGTGCAGGAGTAAATTGCACAGCTTCCAGACCATCTTGTTTGTCTTCCTTGGGTGGTAGGTGCTGCCCTGGAACTGTGCAGTGAACCATTTATGCTCTAAGTCAGCAGCTCTCACATTAGCAATCACCCAGAGTGCTGGATGTCACCCTGTACTGGACTGCAGTTAATGAGCTGTAGACACACTTTTTCCAAGCCAGGGTTAAGGAAAGATGTCATTACTATATACTGGCATTTGGGAACCAAACCAGGAAAAACACTTTTATATCTGTCTTCTTTCACATTTCACTCTTCACATGTCTTCCATGTTGATTCTGTTCTCATTTCCAAAGGTTTTGTTTGTTTTTAGCTTAAATGCAGTTTATTCTTAAGCTAGTGAAGCCAGGAAGAAATTTTTGTGAAGGGCACAACCTGACTGCATGCCACAATTTGGGTGATGGGACTCCACAGAGTGGATTTTTTCCTGCTTCAAACCTGGGTGCTGTTGTGGACCCAGAGCAAAACTTCTGGATAATTCTCTTATTGTGAGCCACACGCAGAGTTTTCCACCTTCAGAGCTAAGATGAGTTTATAAACACCTTCTTGTGCTGGAAGTTAGACCTGTGCCTCTGAGACAGAGCTTCCCTGCAGCCTCCCAGCTCCTCTCCCTGCACATAGGTTATTATAGGCTATGATCCAGCCAGCCAGCCAGCAGCCCTGCTCTAGACAAGCTCAGTTCATCCTGCGGGTATCCTTCACTCCAAGGCATGCTCTCCCAGCGTGTTAAGCATCTTTCTCCCATGACTTCAAACCCTCTCCAGTTTTCGGTGTTCTCCTTGAAGAGTGCAGAGCTGCTCATCAGGGCTGAGAACAGAGGTAATGGAAACCTCCTGCACCCACAGACTTGCTCTGGTTAAATGCCCACGAGCATCTTGTGGCCACAGGAAGCTGCCCGAGGAGATCAGGTCAGGCAATTTATCGTGGTTCCTGACACGCCTTCTCTCACTGCATTATTCTGTACTCCTCACTGCTCCTAGGGGCTTTGTTTGAGGATTGCCTTCCAGCGTGGATTTCTGAGGGATTTAAAATCACTTGTAAACTGCAGCTTGAGTGTTTCTCTGTAAATTTGCAATATAAATGTATGAATGTGATTTTCACAGTCTGGTTCATATTTATTTAAGATTTACAGACTGTAAGACTTAAAAGGGTCTTCCTTTCTTCCCATTTTGGAGTTGGTTATCATCAGAGCCACATCTTTTAAGAAACTGTAAAACTCCTTCTGGATTTCATGATTTCTCGGAGGCCTTTCAACACCTCAGCATTAATTTTTCACCCTGGAGTTTTATTATTATATTCTTGGCATACATTGTTCTTTCTCCTCTGCTTTGCCCATTAATCCTTATTAATCTTCAGGGGCAACACAGTCTAGTGACTTGAACATGGCACCTGGGAGTGAAAGACCCGAGTGCTAATCCTGACTTTGCAGCTGACTTGCCGTGTGGCTTCAAACAAGCCACATCTCAGTCACAGTCTCCCTGTCAGTTCTATAGAGATAATAATTCTTGCTTAGCTCTACCTAAATACCTCTCAGGGGCATTGTATTAAGTAGTTAATACTTGTAAAGTGATTTGGATCTCCAAATTGCTGTATAATCAGCATGGGTATTAACCATACAGAGAATTTTATAAATCTGTAAATGCTGAGTCTTCTGTCCTGCATCTGCTCAGATTTTTCCTGCAGTCTGGCCCCAAAAACCATGCAATGTTTCAACACAGATGAGCTAACTTTAATCTTTTTCAGTGGAGATGAGAAGAAGAAAAATCCTTGTTATTTTACATTAATAAAATGGTTAATTTCCAATGTAAGTGTTAGGAATGTCTCAGTCATTGCAAACAAAGCAGCAGTCACCTTGGAAAACCCCTTCTGTCTCAGCAGAAGTAGTCTCCTTATCCAGGAAAAAGTAACTTGAAGTGCTGCTTGCACTTAGGCTACTGCAGACAAGAATTGTCAGTATTGTGCCATGGGCTTTAAAAGATTTATTGGGAAGTCTGAAAGCTCAGAAATTAAAGAAGATTTTTTTTTTTGAGAAGTCCAAATATGTGAAAATAGGGGAAAGATAAGCCTAATTCCCCAAATAGTGGTAACACTTCCCAGGGATGTGCTATGTCAATCAACTGTGATGCATTTGCTACTACCCAAGTATCTGCTTGGATTGTGCAAGGAAATAAAAGACAGGGGTAACATCCTAGGCTGATTGAAAACAGTGGCTAAACTCTCACTGACTTCAGAGGAGGCAGTTTTCATCATGGTTCCTCAGTCTCTTTTTCTTAAATGGTAGTTTTGATGGATTGCCTTCAGAATCTTTTTACTTATCATGTTCTAATATAGCTTCTACTCCCTTCATAATGTCTTTCTCCCCACAATTTATTTTCTTCATTAATTTTTTCCCCTTAATCCCTTTCCCCTTTGGTGTTTATTTTGTTTTCTGACATGCTCTCAGCTGCCTCTCTCTATTTCTGTTGTCTCCCACCCCTGTGCACCACATCTCCTTCACACAGCTCCTCGTGCTGGCATCACCCCTGCCCGGGCTCAATGGCCAAGGGGAGAGAAGTGGAAGGGAAGCACCAGGCAGCTCCTAGGGAGGCTGTGACACTGTGCTTGTGTGCACGCCTGAGTGTGCACACGTGTGAGAGAGACACAGCCTTTAACAGTTGCAATGTTACAAACAGCTCTGATTATTTGTGACTGCTGGTTATTTAATCCTTCTCTTGCAGGCATGCTGGAGTGCATTTGCCTGAAGGCAAACAGAGCTCAGTGGCCAGGCTTGAGCAGGACCAAGACTCAGGCAGTGTCTGGCTGCAGCAAGGGCTCTCTGCAGCAGGAGGAAAAATGCACAGCCTGGAAGGCTTATGAGAGACAGGGACAAGCAAAACCTAGCCTGGAAATGTTGGATCTAATCCTTCCTTATGCCTCAAGTTAGCCAACACTGCTGAAGTGATTGCAGTAGGATACGTTCCCACGCCAGTCAAAACAGATGTTTATACAGTAATTCTACTTCACAAGGGGAAAAAGTTCTAACAAAATATTTCAAGAAGATGGGGTTAAGAATGTTACGTCAGATACAGAAAGAAGTCTTGGAAAAAAGTGATATGAGTGGAAAAGGGCAGGCTTTGGAGATTTACCAAGCTAAAACTTAGCTTAGTCACAGCCTCCACATGAAGAGACAAGGAAGATGCCCTTACACTTTAAATTTAATTTCCTGTCTATTTTGGAGTTTTGCTACAAAGAAGCATGCAGATCAAAGTGCCATGTTTAAATGTCCCCAAATTTTGTGCATGTCCAGGATCCAAGCAGGTCTCTAACTTTTTTCACTGTCATTTATAGTTGTGGCATTCAAATTTAGAACTTGATCCTGCTTGCCAGCCATAGAATCTGATTTTGTAAGATAGGCAGAGATGTGAGCCAAGTTGGCAGGACAAGACTGAGCTCTTATTTTGTTTCATCTGACAGTTTCAGTGAGGCAATCTTGGTCTTCTTGTCATGCCTTGTGGAAGTGCAAATTTAGATGTCACAGAGATTTTAAAATCAGAGCTGGCAAACCACAAAAAAACCTTGGCTCAGCTGGCTTAAACCTTACTCTGGATTCTAGTTAAGTTGGATACCAAAATAATTGCTTCTCTAATACACAGGAAATAATGGACTTACCCAAGTTAAGTAAGGCTGTTACAGTGCCTATTCCTGCAGTCTAAAAACACACTCACATTATAGTGACAGGGGGCTGAAAAGAGCATTTGGATTAAGTAAAAAAAAAAACCACCTGAGGTTCCAGCCATTCCCGTACCCAAAACTTAATTTTTTCCACTTTTGCTTATCTCTGATTTGTGCAGTTTTGGTTGCAGTCAGACTTGTGTGTAGCCAGACTTCATGAAATAAGTTTTCTGTGCTCAGTGGAGTGAAAAACTTCTCATCAGAAAGATATTTTCCTCCAAGTTTATCAAGGCTTGTTTTTTTTTGAGAGAAATTCATTTGCAGAAATGATGCAGGCTCTGTACTTTTTCTCTAGACCTGAGTGTTCTCATCTCCTTTTTCACTCATTTTCCTTTCTGATCGAGCATCACGTATTGCCTGATGAAGAGGTGAATAAAAGGGAATACAACACTAAAATGGCATAATGTAGTTAGAATATTTGGACACGGCATATGTGAACACAATTAGCACTGTCTAAAAATGTTTCTAATAATGAACAGGGCTATGCAGTATTGTGTTGCAATTTGCTCAATAAAACTCTTCTCTCTAGATATTCCTGCCTTGGTGCTCAGTTAATCTTTGACTTTGGAAAGTGGTCTCCTAACAGGTCTAACAGAAAGAAAGCTTTGCTCCTTTATCAACTTGTTTCACAATTCATTACAGACGGTTTCAAATTAGCTGAAATATTAAATTTCATATGTAGAAGTACTGTTTATAATGACTCTCCTAAGAATCATTCCTTCTGGGAGAAGGTAATTGTGTGACTGTTCATTTCAGGATGATTTTCCTCTTTTTGTTGATTGTCACTCTGTATCCATAAGTGAAAGGGAAAAGTCCCACACCAACTGCCATGGAGCACATAGATGGACTTTTGTCCTGTTGCAGTGTTGTGACAGATTTGGCTTGTCCTAAATACCTGTGCTGCAGACAGTCCTACCAGAAAGATGCATCTCCAGCAATGCGCTCTGGTAACCCACAACATGATGGGAACAAAACGTACGCATGTGTGTTCCCACGGGAGCTACAAGTGTAACTCAAATCAGCATCAGTTTTTATGGCTCGACCATGACCAGGGAGATGCTGAAGCATGGACAAGTCCCCCGGGGCCAGCAGCCCATCCCGACTGTCCTGGGCTGCCGTGGGTGGGAGGCAACCCAGAGATGCCCAGGAAGGCACCAGGCTGGGTGGGCTTCCAGCACCCTATGGGGCTGCAGCGGTGAGCCAAGCCATGATCAGGCTGACAAGACTTTTATTTTACTGTGCTGAAGCTGTGAACTTTCTGAGGCCGCTCTTCCCCCGAGGTCTCCGTGAAATGACACGGCTTTCTGTTTGACTTGGCTTGCCTGCGGAGGGGCTGGTTTCGCTTACACCGCTCACACCCTGCAGGACCAGTCTGTCCTTGTCCTCTCTTGAGGAAGGTGGCCACTTGCAGGCAAATGCTGCCTGATCTCTTCCTTCAGTGCAGGACACATGAGCAAAATGAAGGAACTTGAGAGGATTAATGGCTGCCTCCCTGTGCATTCTGCAAGGGGGGCATCTTTAGCCCCTGCGGTTACCTGCCGCCACAGGAGAGGAGTTGTACTGTTTTTTCTTTGAAAAGAAAAATCTTGTGTCTTCCCTTTGGAGATCAGCCGGGGCTAGAGTGCAGAGCCGTGTCCCTGGGAGTGTGTTCTGATCACTTCTTCAACTTCTGTTTATACAATTTTACAAAATTTTGGCAGGAATCAAGAGCACATACCAGGGTGTTGGCTTTTATGAATCTCATGGGATGTGAAAGTCAAGCTGACTCGATGAACTTTGGTTACATATTCCAGACAAGCACAATGACTCTATTTATTCAGACTTGGCAGCCAGAATGCAGATTGACTCTGTGGGTAATAAATTTTCACAGCCACAAAACTTCAGCGGCAACCAACCTGATCCTGTGCAAAAAAAATGCATATGAGGAAGCAGACTTGGGTTGCAAAAATATGTTAGATTATTATTCCATGTATGTGTACCAGTCAGTTAATTTATTTGGCTATTGATTGACACGAATTGCACAAATGATGCCAGGGATCTTTCTCCCCTTTAAAGGAATTATTTTCTATTGCAAAATGTTCACGTTGTAAAAGGACAAGTGAGGGGGGAAAAAAGAGAATTGTTCACATTACAATTGACAATCTCCTTTTAATATTTCACCCAAGACTGATTTAAGTTATCCAGTGACCTCTACGGAGAAGAGCAGGGTATTATAATGGGGACTCTTTCATGTGCTATGCCACACTTCAAAGAACCAAAAGGCAATAACCACTACAATTCAGTAGTCTGAACAATCTTAAGTACAATTTTGACATCTTCATGCTACAAAGCTTCAGATGCTTTCTGGGAGAGATGATGATGAAATTATTACTCTATGTGTTATAAATCAGAATGAATTGGCTCTTTAACTTGCAGATTTATGTTAACTACCTTGGTATCTGCTAATTGCATGCTCTTCAGATATTGATTGAGGATTAAAAAATATATTTTCTTCAATCTGTGTGGTGTAAAATATGCCAACAGGAAATTTTCTCTCTGTATATTAGATCCTATGATCACTGCCTGTAAAATTGAAACGATCAGTTTAAATGGATAAACTATGCTCATTAAAGAGGAAAAATACATTTATGTAATTAAAATTATGAGACTAATATGTGTGGATAATATAATTACCGTGGGTTCACATGTACTCAGCTCAAACCCAGCCTCTTTGGCTTCTCCTGGGTCTGTGAATCTCAATACCTTAATTGCTGGTGTTGAGGGAAGGGCTGGGAATGCTTTGCCCACTGCAGTCTCAAAGCTTTTAATCATGCCTTTGTCTTGTGTTTGGCCTCCCTCATCCATGGCTCACATTCCTTGGTTTGGTCACAGCAGTACAAACGCCAGCGCTGGGAGCATAGAAGCACCTGTCCCTCTTTGCACCACTTCAGAAACTTCCCATTCGCTGCTTGGCAATTTCAGACTTCAATGTAAAATCTCCTCCAAAGTTTTCAAAGTTTTCCCCCAAAACTTCCCCATTTAGCCATCAGCAAAATTAAAAACTTCCCAGCTTGTGTACAGCTCACCTTCAGCTCTTTGACAAACTGGACTTCTTGAATGAGTCTGACTGCTCAAAGGTTAATTTATTCCATGAGGAATATCTGGGAATCTCTCATGTACTGTTCCTATCCATTAATCTCTGATTTTTTTTTCTTTCCTGTTTCTGAGCTCAGGAGATATGAGATTAAAGAGCCTCTGAGTTAGGAAGTAAAAGGAAACGAGTTCTGCTGACATTTAAACACAGATCCATCTGAGGAGTTATTGGAAGAGAGAGTCTGTGTTACTCTTTTTTTTGTGTCTATTTCCTGAAAGGTGGATGGAAAGGCAGTGTTTTGTTTTTTCAGCAGGTATATTTATTTAGGATTGTTCATTAAGCAAACCTACTGGTCTCAGCTAAGGTTCTACAAAGCATTTCATACAGCAGGAGCCAGCCTGTGCCTCTGGGAGATTTTTGTCTGTAGAGCCAAGTTAGGAAAAAAATTGTGACTAGGAAAGGGGACCAAATAAATAAGTAATTTCCAAAGGCTGTTCATGCTAGGGCCTGTGATGATTGGAAGTGAGTCATGGGATCTCAGCCCTGCTCTTTGCTGTGTGGGTGGTGAGCTGGAGCACCGAGGTGAAGGACCCAGCCTGTATCAGCTGCATCTTGGAGCCCTGGTGACTGAGCAGAGCCCTGGCACAGCACAGGAACACACAGAACATGTTCATAATTACAAGTCACAGTGCTAAACCAGAAGTCCAGGTGTGCCTGCCTGACTGGCAGGACTTTTCCACAATCCCTTCTCTGCCTAAATCTACTCATATCTTTATGCACAATAAACACTTTCACATGTCCTTTTCTGCTTGCTATGAAGCAAACCAGAATTTTTTTCTCTCTGGGTCTCCCAGCCTGTTTCACTCTGACATCCATTACTCAGATCCTGTCTTCCTGCCTGAAGGGCATCTCTCCTGGCCAGCAGCTTGTGCCTCCCCTATCACCCAGCCCCTGGCTGCAACATCATGGTGCCTTGGTCTGCTTTTGTTACTCTTCAGACATCCTTTCTATCCCCCACTTTACTTTGTCCTATGCTGTCTGTGAGCTGTATTTTAAACTATCTAGACAAGCAAGAAGAGTAATTAAATGTGAAGTGTTTCAGGATGAAATATGTTAAACAAAAAGAAATTGAATAAATATGTAAATAATAGAATCTATGTGCTGAATCTTAATACCAAGAAGCTCTGCTCAGAATAGATGAAACAATGGTTTAGTATAAATATTAAAAAGTTTTGATTTACCTGTTGTTTGGAATATATTGTAAAAAAGAGACATCTAATAACAAGAGTTAAAGAAAATCATGCCTATGCTATGAACCTAGAATTATTTGTCTAAGTTCCTGAATTTCAAAAGTCTAGATATCCTTCCAGCCTACCCATCTAGATACTCCAGTTACCCATGACTGAAATAATCATATTTGGAGCTCACATGGCTTTGCCCCAGCCAGCAACAGTGCCATGCAGCTACTCGCTCACTCCCCCTGCCCCAGTGGGATCAGGAGGAGAGGCAGGAGAACAAAAAAAGTTCGTGAGTTGATATAAGAACAGTTTAACAATTGAAATAAAATAAATAAAATAATAATATTGTAAGAATAAGAATTGCAATGAAAAGGGAGACAACAAAAAGAGAGAAATAAATTCCAAAAAAGGACAAGTGATGCAAAATACAATTGCTCAGCATCCACCGTTTGATGCTCAGCCCATTCCCAAGCAGTGATTGGTGTCTCCCAGCAAACTTTCCCCAGTTTATGCACTGGAAATGATGTTCTGTGGAAGGGAAATCCCTTTGGCCAGTTTGGGGCAGCCGTCCTGGCCATGGGCCCCCTCCAGCTTTTGGTGCACCTGCTCTCTGGCAGAGCAGGAGACACTGAAAAGTCCTTGACTGGGGGTAAGCTCAGCAACAACTGAGACATCAGGGACTTAGCAATGCTGTTCTCACACTGAATCAAACCACATCACTCTACCAGCTACTAGGGAGAAAACTGACTTCATCCCAGCCAAAACCAGGACAGAAAACCACATTATATCTGTGAGATGCAACCAGGAGAAGTACTGCCCTCATACACTCTGGTGAAGACATAGGTTGTGCATTTTAGGGAAAGAAATAAGGGAAGGGGGTCGTGGCCTCTCATTCCAACAAAATCATCCATGCCAGGATATTGAGAAGGAGAGAACTCAGCACAGCACTGCTTGGCAAAGAGGCATTCAGCTGGTCATGGGAAAGTCAAGCTCCAGCCCTATTCTACTGAGTCCTTAATTACTTAGACAAAACACAACAATATTTTAAGGAAAAATTGAGAGACACCTCTTACAGCCAACAAAACCCAGCTCCCCTGACACATGGAAAACACTGTGTATCTGCTGTCAGTCAGGTAGTTTAGGGTGTTTAAAACACAGTTGCTGTAATCACTGTGTTACAGAGTGAATCAAATGCACAGGCAAGGCTTTTTCTCAGTTTTCTTTAGCTTTCTTAGCAGGCATGGGCCATGCAGAGTCAGGACCAAAAATGCTCAGAGGAGAGGCCAGGGCTGGGGGATGCCGGAGGCAGGTAAGAGATAAGCAGCCCAGCAGCTAATCCCCAGGGCCAGCTCATGATTGCAAAGTTGGCCTGAACCCTTAATCCAGAATTCCTGTTTCTCCCCTCCTTGGCCGCTCTTTAAAACAAAACAAATTCAAATCAGAAGGAAGCTGATACAAAAACCTTCTGGGTCGCATCAAGGTAATAAATCAAGAGCACTGCAGCCTGTTCCCTACCAATCCAGCAGTTAGCACACGCAGGCTGGCTCTGAGCAGCAACATCTGTTACTCCAGTTACAGTACTGCCATGTATTTTGATAACCTTTCTGTATGTTTAGAAAAAGCATTAGCAAAATATTTGCAGTAGCTCAGTCTCGACATGAAACATGCTTCAAGTGACACGTTACTTGTCTGGTTCTTACCTGGTCATTCTCCTCTTCATCACTGCTTAGCTTGAGGTCATCTTCTAGCATTCTAGAAAGCAAGCAGAATGAATTGTAACTTATCAAAATGCTTTAGATTGGATATTTTCTCAGACCTACTGTAAATATTTAATAATGTAAATAGAAAGAAAATATATTTTATCCCAGGAACTTTGTAGCTGTGGCACTATATGTTATCCAGTTGCTATCAGCTAACTTTTTAATTAATTTCCTACTACTGCTACCTAAAAGAAAATGTTTGTTAGAGTAATAATGGATTTTGCAAAGATTCTTGTTATTACAATCACTGACAAACAATTTTATATGCTAAAAACAATATTTTTGATGCTGACAGGTCAGTAGTCTCCCTGAGAGGAAATTTTTTGTCCATTTGGCTTTGAGCTTACAAAGCAGAAGTAGATGTTTACACTGGCAATACTGCAACACAAAATAAGGTTCAGTGATGTTTCCCAAAGGCCACTTGTACTTTATTGCATGTTTGTTGTAAAATTGACATTGACTGAAACAATTAAAACTAAAATATATTTTCTCAGTGCACAAGAGTATCCACAGGATTTCACTGTCATGTAAATATGGAAAATAATACATCTTTTCTAATGAGGGTTTCATCCTGCCTTCCCATACCATTTCCCCAACTTGATTAAACTGGTTCACAAAGAAGAGGAATCTGGTTTTACCTACATACATTTTTTTTACAATCTAAGATTAAGTAACCAGGAGTTAAAGGAGTTGAAGACGTGCAAAGATTTTTCCCAGTGCTTGAAAAGTCTTAGAGAATAGGACCTATTTTTAAAAAGTGCCTCGGTAATAATAGCAATAATTCAGAAAGTTGCTAATTTTTCTTGCACTCTGGGAAAAAAGAATCTGTAATTTCATCTCGGCTCCAGAAGAAAGCTTGGTGAGCAATTCAAACACATCCTGTGCCGTGGGTGGTCCCTGGAGTGTAAGTATTGCAAGAAGACATATGTAGTAATTTCAAACCACCTCCTTGTACTTGTGCCTAGATCTTCCAAGAGCGTGCCTGAAAAGCATGACTCTGACATGGGCAACATGGTGTGCTGTGTCTGAAAAGAGCACAGAGCCTCACCACGCTCTGTTCAGCTCCTTGCTGTACGCACAGTCCCTGCCTGTTGCTGCTGTCACAGCTGCTTCCCCATCTCCCCACGGCACCTCTCAAGGAACGTAGGTGTATAAGAACAGGCCTGGGGGTTGGAGCAGAAATTCTTGCTAGTTCACCTCTTAAAGATTCTCCTCTTGCTTTTTTCCCCACATTTCCTTCTACTTGTGCCAACATTTCTCCTCTGTAAAACCAACGTATCAAACTCAGCAAAATCTCTTGGCAATGCAGGCACCTCGAATATACAGGACACTCATTGAGTTGGAGGGACTTGACAATCTCCCAGCAGGACTTGCCTGTGTTTTATCTCAAAGTATGTCCATTGTCAGGAAAAAGCTCTCTCTGCCATCTCCCAAATCAGCAAACCTTTGATGGCCATATCAACACAGGCACTGACCCAGATCACAAGCCCTGTCGAGAAGTGGGCAAACAGGACAGGTATGATGACACAGGATACAGCTCCTGGTCAGAGAGGCAAAACTTCCTGTAAACACCACAAGATCCATACTGGCCTTGGATCTCGTCACTTACAGGGATCCAAACAATCTCATAATTGCTCATTCTTTTAATTGGATCTGCTTAGGCCACCCCTCAGAAAGCAGTGCATGAAAATAGAAAGCTCAGATCCTCAGATCTGGGATTTGGCACCTATGTGATCAAACCTACACTGACAGTGATTTAACCAGAAAAGCCACCCCTCAGAAAGCAGTGCATGAAAATAGAAAGCTCAGATCTAGGATTTGGCATCTATGTGATCAAACCTACACTGATAGTGATTTAACCAGAAAGTGGTATGCTTGTGTGAAAAGGAGAACTCCCAGGGTGTCACTTCCTGCTCTCCCTTGAGTGCATGAATTTCTGCTAGTGATGTGGTAGTTAAGTACATTTACTTTAGGTTTAGCAGTTTAGTTCTTCTCCTAAATGGAAGCTGAAAAATCAAAAGCATATAGTGAAACATTCTAGATACCTCTGTGTATTTATCAGTGTCCTGGATTTTTGTATTAACGTATAAAAAAGCTTTTTGTGAGCTTGTCATTAGAAGCAACTAGGATATTTTGAAGCCTTTGGGCTGTGTGGTGGTGTGAGACAAGGACTACAATCCAGTACCATCCACACAAAAGGAACAACAAACGGCAGCACTGAGCCTTCCAACTCTCCTTGCTTGTATATCTTAGACCGTCTTTATTTTCCCTGTCTGTTTTTCATTTCAGAAGCGCTGCTTTCCAAGAAAAGTACTGCCTGCCTGGGGCTCACGGCCCCTTTTGGAACTACCATCACACTACAAACATGCTCCTAACACTGGGGATAGGAAAAAAACCAGGTCATCATAAAATGCTTGCTTGCTTGCTTTTTTTCCCTCTAGAGAGGGATCTGGCTGATACAAGGATGTATCAGGTTGCCAGTGTACAGGTCTACCTTGTAAAGCAGGAGCTGTGCAGGTATAACCTTTGTGCCTGAAAGTCTTCACTGGCTGCCAGACAGCTTCCACTCTCAGGTGAGGCCCTCAGCCCTCATCCACAAAGCCACAGCCAGAGCAGGACACACTGTCACCTGGCCTGGGCAGGGGATGTTTATGTTACAGGGATTCCATTTTGTACTAAGTGTCTTAAGTATGGTATATCAATTTTAAGTATGGATGTTTTTGAGGAATGTTTCTCCTTAACAGCTCATTTCCATCATGAAAACAATGGTGGTTGAAAGAAGAATTCCACAACTGGACCACTTGAAGACCCCACTTGAAGAGAGTGAGAACAGAAGTAAAATACTTTAAGCTCATGAGAGGTGTTGCATTAAATTGTAATTTATCTCAAAAGCACTTTGACACAGATTCAGCACAGAATGAGCTTTGGTACACTCTGTTAGCAGAGCACTTCAGACCACGTTTAAAACAACTCTTGTTTGGGATGGGATTTCTTTACATATTCTGGCAAACTTAGTACAGGGATGGAGAGACGAGCACAGACAAGCTCATGTGCAAACACAGCCTTTACACTTTTTTCAGAACATGCAAAATTCAGGCCAGTAAGTGACATCATCCATGGGCTTTCAGATTTTTTAAAATGAACCTGGCTTTGATGTATTTGGGCACTGGCAAAGAGGTAAGTAAATACAACCTTGTAAACAAAAGCCAGAAAAATGAAGTGGTACTCAAAGCAGCTCTGAAAAACACACAGCACCACTTAGGGCTTCTGCACTTGAAAAGGGCACATATGGTCAGGAAGTCACTTTGCAGAACCTAATTATGTGTTTTAGTGAAATCTCTGATGTCATGGAAGCAGTGAGGGGTGGGCTCAGGCAGGAGTGCTCACTGCTCTCTAATTAATGCATTTGTTCCTTTCTCTACAAAGAATTCAACAGGTAGAGACATAATGAAAGGAAAGGAAAGGAGGATGGCTTTGGGATATTGGGAAATGCCTCAGCAAGGCAGCTGGTTTCATTCTCCAGTAACAAGGGGTTGCAGCCTGGGGTGATGGGCCATTCAGCTGCAGGGGAAAAGGAGGGGCTGTGCAGGCTTACTTTCAGGAAGAGGAAAATACAGAGTGGTCTGGAGGGCATTGATGTACAACATCTGCCAATGTCAGTGTGACTGTGTGTCCAAATTCCTACACAGCTCTTTAGAAACCCTGAGCTGTTTTCATCTGAGGGTTACTCACTGCATTGGTTCAGAAGGGTACTGGGGCTGGGGTAGCCCTGTGCTGCGTGCAGACACACCTGTGGGACTCATGCTCATCCCAGCATGCCAAAGGGCCAGGAACTGCTCCTGATAAAAATTACAGGGGATTTGGGATGGGAGGTCATCACAGGCTACCTTGCTGAAATGGAATAGATGAGACTTGCAACTTTGCTGTTTTGCTTGTGTGCCTTTTCACCTGGTTTGTCACTGCAGGAAAGCTAAGTCCCAAGCAAGTGTTATCTTCAGCCCCAGCCAGAGCCCAGGGAGCAGCAGGAAGACATCTAGCTTCCCCTCTGGGAATTAACATCCAAGTAACAACAAGTTTCAAGTGTGAGGGTAGAGTCAGGCCTTATGTCAAAGATTTCTGACAGAGCTGGACGATTCTCCTTCTGAGAAGAAGGAGCTGCTGGGGAAGGAGATGTCAACGCAGCAGTGTCTGGAGGAGGCTGTCCTCAAGAGCCAGCCAAGAATCTGTTGTCACTTTTGACGTATGGGGCCACTCTGAGTGCTTCCAGCATAGCCCTACTTAGGAGGATATCTATTTTCTCCTACAGTGAAGACATGCCTGAATCCTGGAATTATCCTTCACACCTGCTGGTGCACATGAAAGAAGCAGCAGGCACTGCACCTTGTATTTCACTTTAACCTCTGATAAATTTCACATTCCTTGGTCTAATGTTTTCTTTCCTTCCCCCTGCAAATTACTTATTGAGCCATAAAACTCTCCAAAAATTCCTTTTTTTTTTTTTTTTTTTTTTTTTTGGTGATTAGAGAAAGGTTTCCTTTTGGCATCTCAAGAGAGGTTATACAAATGAGGGACAAAACTCTACATCCCTCTGGTGGTCTAAGCTACTATACAAGATATGGTCTTTCTTCATGATAATGTTGATAATTGTAATGACCAGAAAAAAATCAAGAAAGGAAGGGAAAAATATCGATAGTAATTAAATCATCAAGAGTAATGCTTTAGGAGAGAAAATGCAATGGTTTGTGAGCCCAGGGCACAAATACATGTATATTGCACTTGTCATTTAAATAAACTCAGAAGTTGCTGTCTTTGCAATCTGTAAAAGATCTCCTGAATGTGCTAATCTGATCAAGTATATTGTTCCAGTTTAATTCTAGGCAGCATCTCAGTCAGAACCGTGTGTGTTATGGACTTCTATGATTTCTTCTCATTATGTAGGAAAGGAACTTCAGTAGTGGAAAAATACTTTGATTTTAGCTGAAGAGGAACCCCACTAAGCAAAGAGTTGCAGTGAAATACCAAAACCAAATAACTAAGTGCTCATTTGAGTTTAGGCTACCAAAATGTTCCATTCTGAATGCTTTTGAAAAATTATCTTATTTTCAATGTACCTTGCTGGCATCTTATTTTCTTGCCCATAAATGCATAGTGACCTTTCAAGAACTGGGCATTAGTTTTGATATTACCAGAAACCCAGAAAGAAAACAGATATTATTCTAAGTAGCAGTATGCTAGAAGACTTTCAGACTGACCCCAGATGTTTAAAGTCACAACTGATGCGCTGATATAGGAGAAGAAAAGTATTCCTTCTTATTAAAAAAAAAAGCAAAACAAAACATACATTGGGCACAGCACAATGTAAGAACTTGAATTATCGTCCCCAGCAAAATGAGAGAGAATGCCAGGTGGGAATCTGATGTTGCTACCCAGACTGTGCCCTTATGTTACTGGGATTTTTTCAGCTATGAGTGCTCATGTACATAATATGACTTAAGCTCCAATAAGACAAATGTACCTTCAGTTTCTGGCTGTCTTCCATTCCTTTCTAAAAGAGAAATGCTAGGAAAAATATGCCTGGTAAGAAGTACAGAGAATTCATAAGAAACAGATGAACATGTTTCCTTTCTTTAAAAAAAAAAAAAAAGGAAAAAAAAGAGAGAGAGGAAAAAAAAGGGAAATGAATGTTGTTGCTATAACCTTGGTTACTTGCACATAACAGATGGGCAGTTATATTCACTACTTACCTACAGCCAAAACAGGTATTTCAAATAGCTTTGTTTACTAATCCTAAATATAGGAGTGGCTGGTTTTATACAGTAGTAATTTTTAATTAATTAGATTCTGATTGCTGAAATTATTTTGCACTCTAGTGCTATAACTGATGCAAATGTTTCACTTTGGAAAAGCTCATGCATTTATATTATCTGAAAAGTGTACTATTAACTTTTGTTTTATACAAAATAAAGTCAAAAGCTTATGGATTAAGGTAAGCAACGAGATCAAGAGGATATTTTATAAGTGCTGTAACAGAGCTTTCAGCAGGATTGTAAGACCTCTGCAAGCACTGCTGGCAGCATCTAAAATTCACTCTGAATATATGATGTTTAAGTTGTAAAAATCCCCTAACAAACAGTTTGTGCAAGTTCTGCTACACAGAAACATGTAGGAAAACATGATTATATAGAATACCATCAAATCTAATTAAAAACAGAGGGAGAAAGCCAGTAAAATCAGGCTGGTGAAATATTAATGTACTTAATGCTGGAATGAAGCCTATATATCAATGTGAGATTTAATTCCAGAGAGTAGAATTTAAATGCCTGAAAAACGGACTCAGTCTATAGAAATGGAATTAGCAATTCCAATAAAAAATAGATACTCTGAAGGAAAAGTTTTCTGTCCTTGGCTTGAATCCATCTAGGCTGGTCTGCACTGCTCCTCAAAACCATTTAGACCAGCTAAATATTCTGCTAAATTCCCATGACACTGATGGTCTCATTAGAAATGCAAGGCAGTCCTCTCCAAGGGATACAGCCATCACTCTCTCCTAGGAGCAGAAGATGAAATAAGGTTTCTTCTGCAGCAGCTGCCCCTGTGAGCGACTGTGATGAGCCCTAGTGATGTTTTTCCCCTATAAAGAAAGGGACAACAAGTGCAGTTGAATCACACCCTGAATTTTTTAAGTCCTTGGCAGGGTGGTGAGAAAGTGCCCCACAGACCACAGTACTTCCTGAGAGTCATGTTTGGACAGAAGGACCCAGAGTACCACCTGAAAAATGGGAGAGATTGAGGAAAGCAAGGAAACAAACCCCTGTGATGCCACTCCCTGAGCAAGAAAGCCACCAAAAAATGCACAAATACTCAGAAAAAGGGAAGAGTGATGAGCGACACATCAGCAGCTCACGCCTAAGTAGTCCAATCAGTCTGAGGGCTTGACAAAGTTTCATGGCTAATCATGCTCTGTGTGACAGGAGGAAACACATTTGAGGAATAAGAGTTTTGAATGTGCTGCTTGCGGATTTCTGATCTGTTTCTTGCCTGCCTGCCCCTGCATCCCCCAAAGCTCCTCTAGGTGTGATTAGCAGTTATTTACTAACGCTCTCACTCTGATTTCTGAGCCACTGCTGATGCTGCCACCTAAAAAATATTCATTTCAAATGTGAAATGAAGTAAGAGTGCATGAACTGCAGCACTGCCTATGTGTCAGCCATTGTGGCAGAAATCTTGGGGAATTTAATGTGTCTGAGACAGAGCTGCCACTGCCAAGTCTCTGAGCTGAATGTGCAGCATGATTTTGTACTCAGTGATTATTTCCTTACAAATGATCTCTTACTGCCTAATCCCCAGCAGTACAAGCATCTGTCCTTATGCTGGAGTCATCATGAGTGTGAGGTTTACCCCACATTTCGAGGCACATCACAAAAGACCCTCAGATTTTGCTGGCCAGTGGTGTTCCAGCCGGTGCCTCTATGGTGACATGGAAGATCTGAGGCGTATAGATATTTCTCTCTAGGGTAGCTGATTTTAAATAACTTACTGTCTCTAGACACTGTTCAGCTTCCTGTCTGTCTAATAGGCAAACCTGTTTTTTCTCATGTAAAAAAAAAAAAATTATTGACTCTAACATTATTACAGCTTTAATACTTCCAGCTAATGAGGGGCTATTGCTAGAATTTCTTTATTATTGTTGTTTTTCATATACCTTAAGAAACCCCATATTCTCATTGTCCTTGAGCTTTCATCTAGTATCATCTATTCCTTTTATCCATATTCAATATTGTACATTTTCTTTGTTATTTCTTTTTTATATTTCGTGTATATGTATTCATATTACATATATTTTAAAATTTCATGTCTATTGCACAAATTGCTTTCTCTTTCTAATTACTGCTTTTACTTGACCACTGAAGCTGAGCTAGCTTTCAGTAAAGTTGTTTTTTGCCTTGATTGTGGAAATGCAGCCTTTTGCTAACCTAACAACCTCTGCTTTTAAAATTTCAAGCTGCCTTGTTTCCAGGCTTTTCTACCTCATCAATTTATGGTCAACAATTTTTTTACTTTGGGACATCCACCTTTCCTTATTAGGACTATTCTTTACTTGTCTAGCTTGGACATGGTAAAATCATGGTCTGGTGACAGGCAACCATGTGCTTCCCACCCACTGACCAATTTATCTTTATTCAAAGGAGGGGTGAGAATGACTGGTGAAAAGTCATCAGTGCTAGAAAAGGCTACAAAGATCATCTACAATCTTCACCCCACTTTCACAGCTCTCTGTGTGGACCTCTGGTGATACCTTCCAAACTAAGACCTCTGCAATCCTCCTGATTAACCTGCCTTTCCTTTACAGATTGATGCTGATGGAGCCCCTTCATCCCCTCTGGTAACTGGAGTTGATATTTAGTTGATATTCTGTCTCTGGGATAAAGAAGAAGTTTGTTGGACATCCTGAGCTGGAATTTTCCATGTCAAGACAGGCTAGAGGAGGAAAGTAACAATTCCCAAAGTGACTGGCTGATACAGAGAGGCTATTGCAGAATATATGAATGGCACAGGAACATATGGGAACTATACCTCCTCCATTCCCTCAGCAGCTCCAGCCAGCAGAAGCACATCTGTGAAAGACACACCAGGACCCCCGAAGTTTTCAGCATTTCCTTTCAAATACTTTGCCTAGCCATTTCCTGGAAAGTCGCTAAATGTATTTTACTCAGTCCCGTCTGCAATACTTATAGCTTCATTTAGTTTTAATATAGTTATAAATGGGCTGTAGCGGCCTGCTTTTTTTAATAACTAAGTAAATGAAACCCTGTCTGTAATAATAAATGAACCATCCATCTGGGAGGCCTCCAGTAAAAATTTCAACAGGTATTTATTGCTCCTTTATGTAAACAGTACTCTGGACAATACAAGTGATTATACTCTCTGTCAGCCTTGTCAGGAAGGAGACAGTAGAGTTTTGGATGAAGTTCCATAGCATACACACTGAATTTAGCAGTTTATTTGACTAGATGGAGAAAAAATGATTAAAACAAGAAATAAATAGACAAGAATCCAGTTGGCTACTGTGAAAGGAAGCATACCGTTTTATTTAAAGATATGGGCTGTGAGGATAATCTATAGAAAATTGACAGGTTTGTAGTACTGCAGACTTCTCACAACTCCAGATGCTACACAGACAGCTCCCTAAACAACCCCACCCCCTCAAAAGTGGAAGGAGTTTCACTGTAAAATCAACACTTTACAGAGACTTAAAATATATTGTGTCCTTATAGGTTCACGTAGTATGGAAGAGCAGTGCCTTGGGAGAATCTCCAACTGGAGTGCAAGAGACTGAAAATCATGCTACCCATCCCTGAGGGTCACCCCTTTCATTCATGGACACTGTTCATACTTTGGAAAGGGCAAAGGCATGACACTTTCCAAGTAATGAAATTTTAATTTAAAGAAATCTCGCTGCAAAAATCATCTTCACACCACTGTTATATTCTGGCTCCTAATTACACACCATTACATTCCACTATTGTTGGAATAATACGATGTCAGAATAAATTGTCAAATAACTATTTCACTGCGTGGCAAGAGGGGGGAAGAAAAGAAAGAAACAAGAGGCAGAAAGACCTGAAAGCTCACATATGACCAAGGTGATGTGCTATCACTCAGTGCTGAGGAGTGAGCCATAGGAAGCTCTGTGCATTAAACATGCAGGGACCAATGTGACTTTTGTCAAAATTTCCAGCCCTCAAATTTCTGTGGGAATGGGCTTAAACCTCTCCCATGAGCAGATTTCTCCCTTTCATTTTTAGCCAAGATAGGCACAGGGAAAAATGCATTATTTTTTCCCTTCCAAGGCAGACTGTAAAAGGAAAGCAAAGCTCTCTGCCTAACACCAGGCAGATTTTGCCCCATGGGGCAAATGGATTGCTGCTCCTTAGGAGCCTGCAGCCCGCATGCTGGGCTCAGAGACAGGGAATGCACTGCTCCTGAAGCTGCATCCATGGCCAGGGTGTTTCCAGCAGGGTTACTTAGCTTATCAAGCTTAATTTATCAGGAGATGGTTGTATTAGTGATAGTACTCTCTTTACTCCTCTCTGCTTCTGGTATGTTGGGGAAAAGATAATCCCAATAAGGCAGACATCTCTGAACTGACAGCAGTCCTACCAAAATACAGGAATTCTCAGGTTTGCTTGAGGATGGGCTGAAGGAGGAAGGGAGAGAGGGAGGGAAGGAGCTGCTAAGGGAGCTCCAGGACTTGGGGCACAAGCTCTGCAGGGACAGGGAAAGTGGAGGCTGGCACTGGCACCTGGGGCAAGTTCATGGCCATGAACTTTATTGCTGGGGGAAGACAACACATGTGCAACCTGCAGTGGTCAGATAATTCCTTTGCTTCCCAGGAGCAGCAGTGAAGGTGGCTCATGTAGGGTCCCATTAATTCAAACTGCACTGTGCAGCTCCACTGTGGGTGGGGTTTTCCCTCAGCTGCCCTGGGGTCTGATGTCACCAAGTGCTTCTAGCCTGCTGGTTTGACTTCGAGATAACCCCTTCTAGGATGCAAAATTGGCTATTCCTCTTTCTTAGAAATAATCTCCTTTGGACATAGCAACAGCAAAAAACAGCAAAAATAGTCAGCTGAGGGCTGCTCCTCAGATGAGAAAGGTTTTATTCCCAGCATTCAGATGCACATGCTGTGCAGAAATACACCACCTGCACTCCAATATATATGTATTAAAAAAAAAAAAAAAAAAAAAAAAGAAAAAAAAAAAAGAAGGAGTCTTTTTTCTAAAAAACACTCTTAGGAAAAAATTATGAATTTAGCTCTCAAACAGTAAACCACACTCTATCTCCTTTCTAATGTCTCTTTTTAAATATACACCAGGGAACAACTCTCATAACTCACTTGAAACACACTATCTTATGAGTTATAGGTCAGTCTTCTATGCTCAGAGTGTGTGTTGCACTTCCACACAACCTTATGAATTTTCCATCCCTCATCATTCATATCATGTCAGAATATCTATTACAAACCCTTGTTTGCAAGAAGGGCTTCTATTTTATCCTTTCCTTTTATCACTGCTCTTAAATTTTCTTCTGGACACCAGCTTGGCAAGTTGGCAGTATCATGCTGGCAGTTTCTGAGAAAAAATCAGTCAAAAATCCTATGTCAGGATTGTAATGTCACTTGCAAAGAAATATCCTTGTTTAACTAATAGGAATAGTGTATAAAAATGAATCGGACACAATTGTATTCTGATTGCCAACTTCTACCACCCAGCAGCAAACTACCACAACCATCTCATAAAAAAATATACATTTGGAAGTCTAAATGATGTCTGACAATGCTTTCTGCCATCCCAAAGCTTTGGCAATGTTAAATCATCTCATGAAAAATGTCAACAATAATTTTTCACAAAGGCTCAAGCTTGGACAAGACTGACTAGAGTCTTGTGTGAGGGATTTAGAGCTGAGGGGAATTTTCTGACACAGTTTAACCATCAGGAACAGTGTCAGGACCAGCCAAAGTGCTTGGCAATTGCTAGATTTGAGCAATGCTTTTCCCTAAATAACTGAAGAAGTTTAAATTCTATATAAAATGATAAATTTAAACATTTCTCAAATGCTGTGCTTTCGTTTCGTTCTTTCAAAAACATTATTTTGAAATATGCTTGTATCCAGTACTGTAACAAGGCTGTCCAAGCACTATCAGGAGTAAGGTAAACTAAATGAAATTGTATCAGCCCTGAATGTACTTCTTTCTCATTTTGCTGAGAAAATTAACAAAACTATTTTTATTTTCAGTTATCCCACATAATTTTTATTGTATTAAACAAAATATCAGTTACCCCCACTGATTCAGAAGCTAATTTAATTCCGTTTGCAAAGTTCTAAACCTAGATTTGTTTTGAGTTTCATATGGGTCCATAATACCTACTGGCTTCTTTCATTTTTTCCCTCTTATTGGCAGTTAATTGAAGCTTTCAGTGAAATACTTTTTTCTATCATGAGTTGTCAGACTGACATTAATAGATGCAAATATCCTTAGCAGAGTTGTGAGCAAGTGTTGCAATGAACCAAGCATACAGGAGCTGGATTCTCAGATTGCTGCATGACTGAAATGGAAGGATTTGTGTTGCTGGCTTTTTAGTTGTGTCTGTTTGTTTTACAAAATCAGACAAGAATAAAGAGCACTTGCTCAAATCTACTCCGTTATATAGCTGGTTTGTATGTTTGACATTTATGATTATCTGATATTGAATTCCCAGGAAAAGAATTCTATGTAGGCCCAACAGGATCTGCCTATGGCCTCCACCTTTGAAAAAATGGCTTTAAGTACTACTTAACTTGCTATTACTTGATGTCAGCTTGAGTCCAATCAAAACAATCACTATTATTTCAGCATTATTTTTGGGTGTGGAAATGAAATATGCAGGACTTAATATTAACAGAGCTGTGGATAATTATCTGTTTGATATTTAAGTAAGAATAAACCCTACAGATAATCATACATGAATTTAGTACAACTGCAAATAATTTGTGATCAAATATCATGTCTATATTGTGCAATATACATTAAAAAAGTCATATATACAAGGAATGACACTTGACTTTTGAAGAATTCAATTTAGTAGTTACACTGTTAATAGTCCAAAGTAGATCTCCTGAACTAAATGTATTGGGTTACTTTTATCATCAGTGTCACTCTAGTAAAACCAGTTTCATCAGCAATTAATTTAGCTCACTATATTACCTTCAAGCCAAATGATTTTTACTGATAAGAGAAAAAACTTCAGATTTATGTATTATATCAGGCACTTAAATATTTTTAGTGCTGATGACAGCAGAGATGGCTGATAAAAATAAGAAATAAAATAGGCAAAATGTAGGAGACTGACAATAAAGAGCTTTGAAATATGTAAATGACTTTCCAGAAGTTCTACAAACCCTTAGATTATCTCCAGCAGAGTGTTTATTAGTCTACAGAATCATTGTGTATTTTTCAGTGTACTACAGAAAGGTTTTTCCTGTTCCAAAAATGCAGCAACCAGCCCTCATTACATCTTTTTATAAATGTCTTGAAAGCTTCAAGTTTATTTGCAATTGAAAGGAGTTTCAAAGAAGAACAGAGAATAAAAAAAAGAATTCTGACAGAATTTTCTTAGTGATACTTTCTCTCACTCTTCCATCTAGCTGAACACACTTGCTCTCCTCATTACCAGGATCATTAACTAGTATGAAACAGGATCCATCCCATCAAGACCAATTTGCTGCTGAGCATCATCTTATTGCACTGTTTTCTAGTGAGAGATCTCTGCACAGGTACATTTCCCAACACCCTAAGAAATCAGAATGAGCAAACCCACGATAATTCTCAATTCTCATTCATTCAGAAAGAGGAAATAGAGGCAAAGAGATTCACTGCTTTTAAACAAAGTCACACTGCATTGTTCAGCCAGATTCAGAGCTGGGAAGGAAACTCCAGGTCTTGCTGGGATAGGCACTGCCTCAGGTGTGCCTGTGACCCAACATCTCACGCTGTTCACTCTCTACTTCATCTTTGGAGCCTGCACTAGGGGGAAATTTTAAGTGAAAGAAAGCCAAAGCCAAGGTGGGGAGGTGAAGAGGTGCTGAAACTGCATCTTCCCCCATATAACAATCTCTTCCACCAGAGCACAGCAGAGCTACTGGAACAGAATATGTCAACACCCCGGAGCCCCTGATTTTCTGGCAAACAGGCATTCCTACCTGAGACAGAGCAAGTGGGTTTTATGTAAAGAATGCATTTATTCATCTGCAAAATGTTGCAAATAAAAAATAAAATTGGATTGGACGATTTCAATTTCTTCCAGAAAAACCCATAACATTTGACCTATTTTGGTATTTTAAATCAAAATTTGATTATTTTAAGCTATATGTGAGAGATCATTCATTCCTTACAAGGATTTGTTATATTGCTTGTTTAGATTAGGATTAAATAAACTTTTATCATGCTGGGACTGTTAACTCTTGACGTTTTTTTCTGCTACACTCATGCAGTTATTAACTCCTAAAAGTCTTTGGTTTGGGCTGTAATTGCTTCTTCCAGTAGTTTTTGTGAGATCTGAAACTGCACTCAGAAGTGCCCTTTAAATACTTGTTTTTTTGGTGGAGTTTTCCCCACCCTTGTAACAGCTATGACAATTGGCCTATTAATTATTATCATGTGATATTAAAAATACATTTCAGCAGATGCATGAAGGAGCAGCAGATAGATGCCTGCTGCAGCCCTGCCTGGGACCATGGGGCTGTGTGTGGGATGTCACTGCAGCTGGGGTGACGGCCCCTGACTGCCTGTCCGATGGGGACGGCTCTGCTGCCAGTGATGCCTCAGGCTTCAGCTTTTATATTTTTCAGATTCTGTACTGCTTTAGTGTGTACTTCTGAGCTTCATATTAGGGGATAGTAAGGTCTCTTCACAGAGTAGGTAGACAAAACAATTCCTTCTCCAGCTGGGGACCAAGGACAAATGATCCAAATCTCAGGCCCAAGAGCATAAACAATGGTGGACTGAAGAGAGAAAAACAAGAAGGATGGGACTTCATGGACAAAAGCTGTAATTGCACAATTAGCTCCAATATGCTAATGGACCAGAACTTATAAAAGTGAAAGACCTTGTGACTGGTCGTCCGTTTTGTGACCATTTTTGGTTCATCCTGGGTGTAGCCCTGGCTGGGCTCTTGTGCTGCCCAAGGTGTATCCACTGAGGCCTTTTAATAAATACCTGCTTTATTCTTCAGCTCTGTCTAGCCTCTGTTCCAGGTCAGCCTCCACAAGGCACCACCAGCATGGCTTTCTGTGGGGCCTGGCTCTGTCCCAGCCCAGCACTGCCATGGCAGTGACCTGGCAGGCAGGCAAGCACACCTGAAATCAGCCAAACACAGGGCCATACTTGGGGGCTTCCTTCGTCACAGTGAGAAGGGCTGGCTGAAAATGAGCTTGGAAGGATGGCCATGCCCTCTGGGGTCTGGTGGCTCGGGAATGAGGGGGAGCGGTGCCCGTAGCCTGCAGCGCCTTCCCACGCACAGCTCTTGGGGCTACCTCTGTGCAGCTGAAACACCAAGTATGGAGACTCTGTCCCACAGCCCCAGCTCTGAGGCTGACAAAGTGTGAAATGGAGACATGGGAGGGGCCCTTCCCCAGCTGCTTGTGGCTCAGGGTCAGTCCCTGAGGAGTTCTGGGATGGCACTCAGGGCCAGGGTGAGGGACACTGTTCACACATGCCCCGAGGAACCACACCAGGGGCTTAAAAATGTTGAGGACCCAGGCGAAAGGACACAAAAATGAGTGTCTAGCTATTTAATAACAAAGTTATTTAGGACAGCAACCAGGTCACAGCCCCATTTTGGGGGTTCAGGCACAACATGAGCCTTTTCCATCTTAGCTCCGACACCATTCCCAAGGTGTGAGTGCCCTCTGACACCCAAGAGCAGGAAGGGGTCAGGGAGCAGGTGCTGGCACACCCTGCAGGGCATCACTCCTGGGCAATGGGGCCATCTCCCTCCTCTGAGGACACTGTGCTTCATCTGCTGTGCAAAGACTGAACCCAAGGAAGGAATAAGGACGAAGGTACTAGTGAGAATTCACTTTGTGGTTTTAGCTGGAGCATCTTCAGTGCTCTTCAAAGATGGTGATGCTGCTGTACCACATTACCCGCCCTGGACTGGTAATGAATGGGAGCTGTATACTGTGAGCATTAGATCACCAACCTCAAAGAGATTTAGGGGAAAAAAAATAACAATACACACTGAAAAATAAATAGATGCAGACTAGGACATAGGAATATTTATTTTTCATAGAATGCTGATTAATGTTGCATCAAATCACAATAAAATAGCCCTCAAGGCTCATTTTCCTACTTGTAAAAGGGTAATAATGATTAGCTTTACCAATGTTTGTAGCAGGCTTTGAGGGGGGTTGTGTGTTCAAAAGAAATATTAATGACCTGAGGAGGTCATTAGTTTGGGGATATTCTCTTGGACTGGCACCAAATCTCCTCTGATTCTACCTAACAAATCATGCAGCAAAGAGTGAACTTTCATCTGCACTAGCTTCAGGCATATTTTAAATTACTTAAATGAGTGTAATTGCAAAATAATTTTATTCCACTGTTTTATAGCAGTTTTCCTGTTCTGCCAAAGGCAAGACTGGCAAGCCCTTGAGGGACAGGAGACTGCTGAGAGAAACATATTTTGTCAGGACTTCTCTGTCCAGAAGACTCACCTCCTCTCAGCTAACAGCCCATCACACAGGACAAGCACTGTGAGCCCCATCACCAGGCAGGGCACCCCTGATTTACACAACTGGCACTTGGTCTGAGCACCTGATGAGGTGCTAACTATAGCAGGTCTGTGTGACATGACTATAGTCCTAGAGGTAATTTCCTACACCTTATTACCACATAATAACGGCCTCTTAACAACCAGGCTAATCAAGAATTAATGAGGCACTAAAACACTTTTAGGAACAATGAAGGATTTAAAAATTTCTCTTATGTGTTTTATTTAAAAAGCAATTAATTTAATAGTTACTGCCCTTACTTTGGAGTAATATAAAAAGTCTTGGTACTTATCAAATGTATCAGTTGAAAGGTTTTATTCATTTATCAGTTATTTACTTATGTGAGGCTGCATATAACCTCAAGAGAGTAGAACCAGATTTGGGCCCTGTCTGCCTCCCTCATGTAATTCCATTTGTCTGCTCAGACACTCCCCTGCTCTCACATGGTAAAGTACAACACCAAAACCAGATCAAAGTCAGCCCAAATTCACACTACTGCCAAAAAGGGATTGTTTTTTTTTTCCTAATCTCTGGAAACTAGAGTGTCAGGGATATTTTGTTTTGTTTTCTTTTGTTGGTGGGAGGGTTTTGTGTGTGTGTGTGGTTTTGACTTTTTTTTGGTTTTTGGTTTTGGGAAGAGAGGGTGCACTTCAATGGGGAGCTATTCTTGACAGAGGTTTTTGAGAAACAGAGTGGGAAAAAAAGTAGGGACAATTTATGTTGCTAAAGGATTTCATACCAGTGATTCCATGCTGAATTAAAGCCCAAAAATGTATGCCTTTACCATTAGCCTGGAAGGGATAATCAAAACAAAAACATGTTCAAATTTGACTTATTTTTTAAAACTTCCTTCTGTGGTGTAAGGATGGGGAATATATCCTGGTTTGCTGAGAAAATCCCCAAATAGATCATTCTGTGACAGATAACAGTTATGGTTATTAATTCCACTGCTGACATTGAAATTACACTGATTCCCAACATAATGGATAAGTAAATAGCACATCAGAAATTCTCAGATGCTTCCACACTTCCTATGCAATCAAAAAAAGAGAACTCCCTCATTAAATAATACACTGTCAGAAAAGGCAATTTGATTAAATAAACCTATCTGTCAATCATGCCTGAAGTTATAAAAGGAAAACATTTTGTAGCTAAGTAAAACTTTTCTCCATATTAATCTCTCTCTCTCTCTTTATTTTCTTTTTCTTGTGTGATTCTTGAAAGAGAAGTAATGAAAAACTATGTGCCCTAAAGGAAGACTGGGGCAATACCCAGCACCTGACAAAAGAGTTAAAAGTTAGTCTTTACCATTAAACAGAGATGACATGATGGAAAAATCAAGGGAGAAAGGAGGCAAATGATGATATGCACTAAACCAGAAACCTGAGCTACTGTGGGTGCACTTTTTGTATCCCTTGTTACATACATCTCTTTATTTTTTTTCTGTTTTTCAGGAGACATGGAGGCATGTTTTGTAAGGAAGAAATAGAAAACAGGAGGGCCTACACAGGTGAAAAACAAGAAGAAATGAGGCTGCAGGTGATGAATCCTGACAAAAGCAGGGATGCGATGGCAGGAAAACAGCAGAAAGGTTGCAGCAAGGAAGAAAATGAAGGGAAAAGAGTAGAAGGGGTGGATGGCAAAGGATGGACAGCAAGTAACAAGGCAGGGAAAGAGAAATCAGAAATCATAGTCTGCATTAAGCCTAAGGTGCCCACGGGTACCAGGAGAGTGGGTAGGGTTTTGGGGGTGTTCCCCAAGTTTGTTCTACTGGGTACCCCTCTGCCCCATTCACAGTGCCACACTACCAAAGCATCAAACACATATTCTCTTGCAGCAGCAAATGAGGCCACACATTACCCAGCTGCATGACAACAACAGTGGGGTTAATTTTTCATGCTACTTAATTTCATCAACACTGGGCTGGGGAGAGGGGAAGAGCTGTGTAACATGGTGTGATGGGTGGAAAGTCTCTGAACGTCACTGTGTCTGGTGGCCAAAGATGGAAACAGGGTCTGGTAGCTCCCTCACCTTGGCTTTGGGAGGCAGCAGCTTCTTAGGACATCAAATACTTAATTAACTGAGCTGCAGAATTGTAGGATAAGATTCATACAGTTCCTTCTCTGATGGGAGAGTGTCAGCCTGGACCGTGCTGTTCTTGGTGAGTCTTTAAAGCTAATGCAACGCATACAGAAGACATTCTTTGAAAAGAACCAGAGATTTATTTGAATAAAAATCTGAGTGGATGACAAGAGCATGCAAAGAAATAAGATGAGATTTTAATTTCTCTCAAGTAGAAAAACATAAGCGGCTTGAGCAGGAGATGTTTGCTTTGCAGCTAGGCACTCAAGCTTTTATGTTCTTCAGTGCACAGAAAGAGTTGTTCTTCTCATACTGAATTCATAGTTCTGCAATGTCATTGAGCCAAATGGGATCATGCTAAAGAGATACTTGGCCATTTCTGTTAGATAAAGATAACTCAAAATAATTTTAAAAGGAGGGCTGTTGCTTTATATAATCTTTTCACAAGGCCTGGAGATGATGGTTATTAAGTAATCCACCTACTTTTGCCTGAGGGAAATATATACAAATTTAGAATAATATCAGTATTATAGGTCCTTCTACAAATCTTACCTTTAGCATCCAGCTTTCTGCCCACCTCTCACTGTTTATGTATTATGTATGTCTTTATATTTGTTCAGTCTTACGTGTTACATATAGTAATAAAACATCTAAAATCCTGGATGACAAGTCTTCTGTTACCAAACCTCTGATCTTCCCCCTTCTCTCTTTATTCCATTGTCTCCCAGGCTTCAGAGCTGGCAGTTTGGTCCCTGACTCCTGCCTGCTCAGCATCACTCACAGGATGCTGCCGTGGGTGCAGCAGGGCTCCTCACAAGAGCGCGCCTGCTGAAGAGTGGCATCAGCCAGCCGCTCCTAGACAGTAACGAAATACATGCAAAAGGCTCAGGGAGAGGTTTCCTTCTCCTGAATACAAAGCCTGCAAGACTAAAACTCTTCAGGAGAGGACAGGACATCTGTCCTAAGTTGGCCGTGCGTTTCCTGGCCTCGGAGTTGGACCACTTGCGCAGCGGAGCCATGCTGGGATTGCCGTGCTGCGGGACAATGCTCAGGGTGCTGATGGCAGCTGGGAGGCACGTGCAGGAGAAGCAGACCTCCACTCTGACAAACACCGCTTTTTTTTCCCCTCCTGCTCATTCCATGTGCAGTCACTTTGTAGCAAGCCCTTTTTTCTACACATGCAAGTCATCCTGATTTACTGAGGCTGCTCCCAGTAAAGCCTGCTGCTCTCAGGGAAATGCTTTTTAACTGAACTGGAGACGGGCAGTACGGCACAAGCAGAAATCTAGGTACTCACTCAGGAATTCTTGGTCTTTCAAACAATAATGCTGAAAGAAGTCCTGCTAAAAGGCATCATGCTTTTCTGTAATTATTTATGAGATCAAAATCTTCCCATGTGACAGGAAAACCCACACATTTTTTTAACAGTTTGTGGCAAAAGGCTTCATTGTTTTTTAGATAGAAGTGTATAGAAATTGCCATTGCTTACAGTTATTACAAGTATTAAAGTTTGTGCCTCATATCACATTTTTATATGTTATAAGGAAAACAGGGATTTTACATGAGCAGGGACCTAAATTGTTTCTTAAGACCAAAATTTAAAACCAGTGTAGACCAGAGTAATGATAAATTGTTTTTGAGGGTATGTTCTGTGATGTTCTGGGGTTCCCAGCCCCAGATCTTTTCCTTGCTCTTTGCTATATTTGGCCTTCATCAGAACTACATCAAGACAGGTCACACATTTGGGTGCCTGCCTCACTTTCCTGGGGGACTTCAGAACAGAGGGCCCCCCTCTCTGCCCACTTAAATGCCACAAAAATTGGTCACCAAGTCAGGTACAAAAGGGTTATTCTTTGCCTGTATTGTGCTGTTAAATACTTTAAAGATATTATTTGTGCTGATTTGTCTGCTTTGCTTTGAAAGTAGGAAAGCTGATGGTGAATGTAAAGAATTTTTACCCATAATTGCACTAAATTCTAATACAATTAAATGTACAGTAAGTTCACATGATTATCAGGTAATAGATCAGTTCTGTTTTAATTTAGTATACCTGATTTATCACACCTCCTGGAGTGTGTCTCTGAAGAAATATGTCGAGAGACTCCTTCTCTCTACCGACAATTGCTTACAGTTTATGCCATGAAAGGGGGAATCAGCACAAATGAATCCTGACAAAATATCTTACAAAACTAATAAAAATCAGCATGTAGAAATGCCAGCTGTAATTGCACTATTTTGCCATAAAAAGGTCTGTGGGCCAATCAAACCATGTGGTTGTTTTTTTTCTTCCTTTGGAAAAACTTAGCTTTTATCTTTGTAAGTCGGTGGTACAGTTGCCCTGATTTTGGAATGATCAGTAAGTGCAATCCTTTTGAATCTCAGGAACAATATACCTCATCCAAACCTTTGTCCTGATTCATCTCCAGCTTTGATAGCTTCAGTGTGTCACCCTGCTTGCTTGTCAAATCTATCATCAGTTCTAAAACTGCCGATAAATATATTCCACATCTCTTTTGGGAGATGAAGCTTGTCTGCATGCTAAACAAAGAACAGAATGCACAAAGCCAAGATACACGCTGAGATATAATATTCTCCCTCTTATAATACCACAGGTGAAATGATAATGTGGAAATATTCTTACCCTGAGGAAGGCAGACTCCAGTTGTAGCTTAGCAAATCAAAGACCAGAAAACTTGCTTGCAATAACATCCTAACAAATCCAAAGGGTTATATTTCCCAGTTAAAAAATATCCACACACTGACTTTTAATCCAAATCCAAAGATTAAGGCAGAAGAACTTCAATAATTTGTTTAGTTACGTATGAAAAGTAATTTGTCATGAAACTGCCTGCCTGCCACTATAAAGGTTTAAAAAAATCATAGCTATTCATGGCTGAACAGTCAGACTTTTCCACACAGGAAAATTAATCATCATTTCAGGTTTCAGTATCTTTTTGTATTTCGCATGGCAAATAAAAAGTTGTCCACCAAGCTTGAAATGTCTCTTTTTTTCGAGTTGGTCACTCTGTGGGAGAAACAGGCACTTCATTAGATTCCTTTAATTTGTTCTTCATAGCCATAAAATAAGTTAATAGCAAAACGAGGGAGCTTCTCATTCAGAATCTCACTTTCTTGTTATTAAAAAATTATATCTGTCTACCAATAAAGTATAAAACTAAGGCACTTCAGATACCAAAATCTTTCCATTCCTGGACGAGCTTTAGTGTTCAAATGTTAATAGGATGCCTGCATTTAGGGGGGAAAAAAAAAAAAAACCTAAAAAACTTGGCCTGTATTCAGGCTCAAGAGTCTGTGAAACAGACTTTTTCCATACTATGACCTCAGTCTTAGGATTTCTCTTTTGCAAAATGTTAGTTATTTTTCTTGGCAGGGGGCCAGAACCCTGTATCTCTCTTTCCTCTCCTCTCACCCTCCTCCTCTCCCCACCCTCCAGGCACACACACACCTCTCCTCTTCCCATCACCCAGCAAGTCAGCCCTGAGATGAGGTAACCCCCCCCATCTTTGGCTGAGATGGTGTGGAGAAAACAATCAGGTTATGACATCCTGGAAGTCTGGAAGTATCAAACGCTCCCAATCACTCTTCTCTTCCTTTGGACCCATTCTGTTTTGTTTCCCTGCCCCAAACCCCTGGGCAAAGCCAGCAGCCCCCCACACACAGCAGTGCTGGTGCCCCCGCCAAGCATCAGCTACGGCGGGTTTCAAGTTGCAGCAGCTTTCGCCCAGGGTAGAGAATTTCCAAAATGTGTTACCCTGGCAACCAGGAATTTTAGCCCAGCAAAAACCACCGCCACGCACACCGCGACTCCGACGTGCGAGACGCTGAGCTTCCGTTTGTCATTTTCTTCAGAGAAAAAATACAGCGTGGGGTCGGTGGTGTCTGCCTTCTTGGAGGCATTGCCAATGAAAGGGACTTCTTCCCAGGTACCTGCATCTCCTGATTTTCCTGGCAGCCCCTCTTTGACCACTGTATTCCAAGCTAATACATAACACATACAAAATTCCTAATTAGTCCCTTACAAATGATGAAGTCCAAGGAAAACAGTCCCCAAGAGAAAAATATGCTTTCAGTGTAATACAGGAAAACATTTCCTTAAGCATGATGATATTTTATCCAGATAAGTTGGTCAGCTTTACTCTAAATGGCATTCAATGAACACTGGTGATACAGAAGCATTTTTTGACTTGGTATAAAATTAGAAATAATGCCCTGCATAATAGTAAGTTTTCCAATGGGACAAAAGCTGCTGTTTTGGAGTGAAGGTTTCTCTTGCATAAAACCACTTTCCCCTTCAGCTTTGAGCCATGGGTGGCATCAAAATGAGGGCAGCTTCCTGCAACTAGTTATTTTTCCCTACAGTGTGCAGAGTACAGGTAGATAGTAAAGGTGAAGGTGCTACACAAGAGGGCCTGTATCAAGGGTACTTTATAAATAAAACTCTGCATTGAGCCATAAGGGTGGTTAATGCAAGCTGTTTGTTATATCTGGTAAAAGAGAGGGATAGCATTAAAAAATGGGACAGTGAAAGCCCTATCTCACCCCATCTAAGTCAAACAAAACTTCCCCAGACTTCAGTAGTACTTTTATTTAGCATTCACCTATCCCCATTTTTGTTGACATCTAAGAATATGCTTTTTTTGGTCTGACTCGAAATCAACAGAAGCTCAATTTTGTCCCAGGAAAACCACAGCTGCAATTAAGGTCAGATTGGGTTCCCATATGTTTTCTTTCTGAACCCAACAAATCAGCTCCAACTCATCTTCTTTGAGGGAGATCATATTTTTGAGATCTTTTTATGACTTTAGGTGCTATTTAAAGATTATTTTTGCTTGTGTGAACTTTGACTACTGTGTGTCTATATCTTTTACATGGCAAAAAGATGACCAGTAATACAAATTTAGGCTTCCTCCTTAACTTGGTAGACATTAAAGACAGATTCAGTCAAGACGTGTGTGAGCAAATGTCTTCCAAGAAAATGTCTTTATAGCATTTGAAGAAAATAGACTTCTTGGTGTCAACTTACAATAGGGTTTTTTTGTGAACTATCAGCAGCATTGTGCTCTGTAAACTCAAAAAATCTGTGCTCAGAAAAGGTTAGGAATTGGCAGGAAGAGTTCACATCAGCATTGTGACAATACCACAGTGACTCTGATGCATCCCACAGGTGAAATCACTTCATTTTTGGGAGTGGGAAGTTATGGTATAATTACATTTTTAACAGTCTATATATTTAACACACAGAGAAACACGCTGTACATGGACTAAGGGTAATATTTCAGAGAAGAGGGCAGAAAAGAGGAACTTTTTCATGGAAATTTGAGCACTGAGGAGGGGGTTTTAAAATTTTAGCTGCCCCTGCTGGACTGGCTGAGCAGAGAGAGAATCTGGCAGTGTTAGGGGTTAGCTCTGCAAGCTGAGGCTCAAGTAAACAGGTGGAATAGTGCAATGAAACCAGCCTTCTTCTTCTGCCAGAGACTTAGTTCATGGATAAACACCAGACTTTCACTTCTGCAGTTTTAAAGACCTCCATCACTCTGAAAAACACTGCCTTCATTCATCATAGTGAGGGGTTGTTTTTTTTCTCTTTTTTTTTTTTTCATGGACTGCATGGCTTCTCTCAGAAACATCACAGATATATATTAAAAGCCATTGACATATTAAAGTTTTTAGAAACAAAAAAAAAAAAATCAAAAATTTTCACAAAGGGTGCTATTTCATATTGGCTACCATCGTTTGGAAGTTGTGCTTCTCAGCAAAGCAGGGTCATCTGTGGCTCATGAGCAGATTGATATGCTCCAGGACAGCCCTGGATAGAGCCCGTGGAGTTCTCACCAAATCACTGGCTGATGTGTCTGCTGCAGATGTCCTTGCCATCTAAAATGCCCACAAGCTGAGCTGTGAGAGATTAGGAAGTTGCCCCAGTATCTTAATCGGAAAGCTGAAAATGGATTATATCCCATAAAAGTGTGTGCAGCCCTGTTTTTTGGAACCAGCTTCCTCACTAGCATGGATTTCACCTCTTCCATTGTCCTCCAGGCCCATCTGTTAGCTATTTTCTGGTTCAATTGACTTGATCCATCATGGTCCTTTTGGCAAACAAAGAGAAGGATATTGAAGATGTACTGCTGGAGGGTTTTTTCCTCCACAGTTTGAATGCTTTGTCCCTTCTCTATTTGCCATCTCTCCCTCCAGTTCAGCAAGGCTAAAGCAAAATCCTTCTAATTTAAACTGTGTGATCCTTGTCCCAAGACTGAAACTCTGGGGAGAGGACGGGAAAATGGTGATGGGGCAGAAGCTGCCACTGATCACCAGGTCTGCAGGCACCTGGGAAAGGCAGCAGCTTCTGCTCTCCCTTTCTCCCTACATGTGGCACTCCTCAGGACATTTACCATTTACTACCCATGTCTGTCTTTGAAAACTTAAACTACTACCCATTTCCTTTACTGTTCTGGGTGAGTAATCCTCAGCTTTTTCTACAGGACATTACATTTTTCAACACTATGTACAAATATTAATGAGATAGTCTTCATGGTGGTCTAATTATTTTAGCTGGGGAAAAGCCCAAGGTAAACTTAAAGTAACTTGCAACAGGGCTTCCAGTGAAGTGAGGCAGGATTAAGGCTACTCTTCCAGCTCCAAATGTCCCATTAGGTTGCAGTTGTTGCCTGAGAGACTTGAGGTCAAGACCCCAGGTCAGCCAGATGTGAGAGGACAGCCAGATGTGAGAGGACAAGCTCCCTGGGGGCTAAGAGCTGGATGGTGAGCTGGCAGCACTTGCTCAAACTGATCACCTGTATTTGAGATGGGTTCTCTCTGTTCTCTGCAGGCACTTTGTAACCCCTGTGCCTCAGTCTTCCCATTGCAGAAGGGGAAAACCAGCAGGTGATTTTAGCTGTTGAATAACTATCTGTAAGCCACTCTGAAGATACAAGGGGCAAGACAAGAGAGGAAGAAAGATGCATCACAACATGTGATGCTCGTGCCAATACAGATGTGTCACATCAAGCAAGACTAGCAGTGATGTTGCTCCAACATGTTTCCTTCCTGAAGGGTGGTGAGAATGATGAGCAGGTGTTGGATGGGTGAGAAACTGTAGCACCAATATCTGTAAATGGGCAGCTTAGAAGCTGCTGACTTCAGTGCTGTTAATGAAGATCCCCCTGAACAAACCATTCTGCATGTGATGCTGGGGACCAGTACAGGGAGGGAGCAAAGCCAACATCTTTTTCTGCCTGGAAAAAGCAAACAAGCCAACACACACACACACACACACACAGTGATTGCTGTGATTCTCAGAGAATATTAGCAAAGGACAAAACCTGCACAACTGCCATAAATTATAAAAGCCTCCCTCAATCTTAGTTAATTCTCTTGTAAAAAGGGAGGGAAAAATCTGGAGCAGCTCAGCATGAAAACAATTGTGGGAGGGTTAATAAAGAGACAGCACTGAGGTATCTAGTTGCTAGCCCTGATATCATTAAGTAAGTGCACTAGAAATGTCGAGGTAAATGCATAGCAGTGAATCACAGTCAGGCATGATTAACCTTGGGTAGTCTGAACTGGAAATCATTTACAAACACAAAGGTACTGAAGAACATTGCAACAGACAGCACATCGAAAGTCATTCCAAGAGCAGGAGTCACGCTGGGCGCTTTGTATATTTGTGCCATTTTAAAATTATTGTCATATTTTGCACGTGGGAAGATGGAAGATCCCAGATTCCTGGCTCAGGGAGGAGTTTCTGTGGCCCTGCAAGGTCCTCTGAAACATATGCACTGGTTAGAATCACTTTGCCTTGCACACAAGTTTTATAAAATTAAAAGTTTTAATTTCAACTGTCTGAGGATTACTGAAAGGACACACAGATCTGTCAAAGAAAGACGAAAATTGTGTAACTGCAAATATCAAAGAACCAAAGACCACCCTTCCTTCATCCTTACCCATGTTTTAATGCAGCTCTCCAGACTCTGGTGGTAAAAACAAGGGGAGGGAAAGGATTTTAATAAAAATCAGATGTTTTAAAAAAATTTGTGAAAGTTTTCTGACCCTTGAAAATTGACCCTCTGATCACAAAATCAAAAGAACAAAACATCACTAGATATTTCTGATCAGTCCTAAAAATTTGGAAATGCTCAGCAAAGCTATAACCATATGACCCATAGAGAGCTATATATATTGAGTACAATGACAACAAAACCCCTTCAAATACAGAATGCTCATGGCTTTAAAAGCATTCAATTACAAGGAACATGAATCAACTGGGGAAGACTCCAGACAGCTTAACACTTCCGTATTGTTTGCACCTTTTATTGCAATTCTTTAGTGCCAGCTCAGGTGATTATTGTGAATACCAAGGCAGTGAAAGCCATAGGAATATTGTGCAAAACGATACAGCTTTGCTTAGATTTCCTTCCTGCTTTTCCATCAGTCTTATTCTCCTAATTCCATCTCTGTTATCCTTAGCATTGCAATAACTGCCCTTATTCATCTGCCTCATTAGAATGCTGCATCAATTAATATGCATCATCTAATGCCTACTATTTTTTTAATGTCTAATACTATTATCAGTGGAGAACTATGACATAATGAGTCTATCTAGGGAGTTAGACATACAGGAGAAGCCCCTATGCATAATGCTGCTCTGAATGATTCCTGTACCCAAAGCCTCTGAACACAGCACTATGGATTCTGCACTCGAAGTCTGTGTACTCTCGGAGGTTACAGATAGCACCTCTGGTCCTGGGGCTCCAGGTCTCAGGGTTATGTTTGTTTTTAAGGACCTAGAGCCCAGTGGGCAAGGCACGAGGGTTATCTTGAGGAGAGATGTCATATTAATGCTTGGTTCACAAACACCTCACTGCCTGATTCAGGAGGGTAATCAACCTGTCCTTTGAAGCTGCATAAATAATGTTTGGATGGAGGTAGTATATCTGCACCAAGGATGAATTAACTGCCATTGAATCATATAAGACTGGCTAGAGTGTGAGGCTTGTAACATACCTGAGGAAAATAAAAAAGATATGTTCAAGAAAAAAAACATTAATTTAATCCTCCCTATCTTTTCTGTAGTTTTCCTCTGGGCAAGCATGACTTTGGGGGAAGTTTTTTTGTTGCTGTTTGTTCCTGTTTCACAGGGAAACAATGATTCACAGTGAGGCGCATCCACAATTCTCCATGTCACGCCTGAACGTGCCATCTCTCTCCTACATCAGTGCTGCTCCTTTTTAGCACCCCTGCCAGGAGATGCCAACAGGGCTCCTTTGACACTCTGAGAGGAGTGACACGTTGCAAGAGGGTACAGCCTTTGTACCTTGGCAGCATTCCTGCCCCTTGCACAACCCTGAGGCTTCCAGCTGGGCACTGCTGGAGCTCCTGCCCAGGTATGGTCTTCTCCAGGTGCATCAGGGAAGAGAACATCCATCTGCAGAGAGACCAGGCACACAGGCTCACACATCCATGTGCAGGTGTGCACCGCAGGATCTCCTGGCTGTGCATCGTGTGCACAGGTGCGATTGCTGCAGCCCCAAAAGAGCAGAGGAATTCTATATTTGTGACCGCCTGAGATAGCAAGGATAAAAAGCTGTCCTAGAAGATGGTGGAAAAGAGAAGAAACCTAGTAAAGGCCAACAGCAGGGTAGCATAAAGAGAACTGTGGTGTCGGTGTGTGCCTACATATCAGTGTGAGTTACTTTCCTTCACTGACACTCACAGATCCAGCCCTCTACTGAGTAACATGTACATCTTCAGTTTGCTAATGGCTTTTACTTGTCTTCAGTTTCTGATCTCTGTTTTTCTCTTCTACTGTTCCCAGTTTTTCATCTCTTTCTGAAAACTTGATGTTTGCAATTCCTTTTCCAGCTTCTTAACTATATCCCTCTAATTTTCTTCCTTCTCTTTTGATACAATACTTGTTGGCTCCCTTCTTCTCATCTCCTCTTTTTCCTCCTGCCTCCATTTCTATGGAATTTCCCTAACTAGAGGGACTTCTGGTTCCTGAATGCAGTAATTTATCAACAGTAACAAGTTGTTTCTGCCTCTAAAAATTTTTCTGGGAACCAATGTATGCTGTGGGGTAACCTTAGAATAAAGTAATAATTTAAAGATAGGCATTAGAAATATACTGTATCTAGTAGACAGCACAGTTTCAGAAGGTTCCCAGATCTCTTATTAGGCAAGGAACCTTTCACAACTAACCAGATTCTGACACACTATATCACCCAGTATGTAGTCTCATATCCAACCCATAACCATATTGAGGTGCACCTCTGAACCCGTATTTTGGGTTCAGAGACACCTCTGAACTTGTATTTTCGTTCAGAAATCTTACAGGATTTTAATCCAATGAAGAAGAAAAGAACAGTCCTCACCAATAAAATGCTAACTAGAAAAAACACTGTGGAGGATGGCTTATGTTTTACATATTGCTAAATATCAGTAAAAATAAATGTGTTCATTTCTCCAAAATACCTCCAGATGGCATTAAAACCCTTCTTCTTTTGGTCTTTATTGCAATATTATTTTTAAAAATTATAATTATTGAATTCATTCTATTAAACATTCCCAGCAATCATGCTATCAGAAGGCATAAGGTTGCTAATGCTTAATTCATTTAATAAGTTTGCCTAAATATGCTTGCATACTATAATTACATTCCACAACACAATCTGCAGGACAAGCCATTTCTTACACCGTGTCAAATCTTTTCCCAGATTAATTTCCAGAAGATTTTTAATGCGTATTTGCAGCAGAAATCAAAATGTCCCACAATAAATCACTGTTATTGTACCTCCTTCTGTGACTACTTTTGGCCATGTAACAAATGGTGACACCTTGTGAGATTTACATGATATAATGCTCTGAATTTAAATAACAGGAATCAGAAAACATAAATTATGGGCCAGATGCACTCTAAAACTCACATGACTGACTGTTACAAGAACTTCTCTCTCTCAAATGGGATTAAAAAGGTGAATGATTTTGCAGAAATTCATAATGCTCCTGCCTGGTAGGTATTAAAAGAATACACTTATCTCGCTTAGTTTGGAAGACTGATGCTATTTTTAATTTTTTTTAACTTGCAGCCCCTCTGTTTCATAGACTGGTTTATGTTGGCAAAACAATTCAGTCTTTTGTATACTAGAGTAAAAAAGGGTAAAAGCTTCTATTGTTGCACTGAAGTGAAGGTGAACACTGATATATTACAAGTGCCTGTTCCTATCTATTTCTTGACTTCTTTCGTTAATTCAAAAACATCAACAAAATCGTGAGAGACCAGAGATAACTGTAATTGGATTTCAAGTAATTCAGAGGTGAAGCTGCAGACTGCAGTCTTTTAAAATTACATCAGTACATCAAAGGCATATGTGACATGATGTTTTTTAGCAAGTGTGACAAACTCCAGCAGCATTAAGGTAATGTTGAAGTAAGGTTCTAAAGGCCAGCCTTGCACACCCACAACAATAATCTCATATCTATTCAGTGTGATATGGTGCCATTTCACTTGCAAAGATTGCTGACTTACTAGCATGCAGAAGTTCTAGGAATAATTAATGTTTAGTCATTATCTAAAAAGCCGTTTTACGAAAAGCATCAGTGCAAGAGCTTTATCATAATGAAAACAAACAAATTCTATTTTGCCCAACAAATCTGATAAAAACACAGCTGCCTTCTCCAATTTTAAACGCAAATGTGACTTACGATGTATGGGTTGCGCTTTTCTCTGGGGTCTTTGGCTCTACATCACTTTTCCCTTTAAAAGAGAAGAAGAAAATGACATCAGAAATGGGTCAGTATGAAAACTGCTCAGATGTGACACATCAACATTTTATTCATTGCTGACACTGACCACTCCTGCCACACACACAGACAGCTGTGGAGGCAACCACAGGGCTGCAGGGGCACTGCTGGAGCATTTGCAAGCAGGGAGTCAATCCTGACTTGACTTTTCTTGTCACTGACAAGTGCTCCGTAAATGCAGGCAGAGGAACTCCACAAGAGGAGGTGCTTAGAGAACACAGGCCTAACGAGGGAGAGCAGACCCTGGAGCAATGGAAAGGATTTCTCTAGGGCCCTACAGCTCTGCTGTTGAGAGTGTACTCCATACAACATGCACTCACTCCAGAACCCTGCTCCAGGAACAGTAATTATTTCAAACAAAGCAAAACAGCATCAGCCGGGGACAGTAAGGCAGTGATCAGGCCGCAGTTGTGCCAATGGGTATTTTGGTTCACATTCATTTTAACAGGTTTAGGATTTGATCTTTAGCTTCTGTAAGTGGGGGCTGGAGAAGCCGTCTTTGCTATGTTGGCTTAGGCACTCAATGCCAGGAGAAGCCAAGTACCCAAATGCTTGAGAAGCGCCAGAGGCCCAAGGGATGCCTCTTCACATTTCCTTATGAATCCTTATGCCTCTTCACAATCCTTATGAATCATAGGGGTCCTGATATGCTAGTTTGTGATGATCCCATCTTGGGTCCAAAATAGCGTATCTGCCCAACACAACTTAGTTACATAGCACAGTCAGTGGGAGGCAGGCTGCTGGCAGGCAGGGTGGTACTGCTTCTGCTGAGTCAGGCACAGTCCTTCTCCCTCCTTTCTACCACCTGCCAAAAACCAGTAAGGCTGATGTTTGCTGTAATTAATGTTCTCTGAGTAACCTGAGAGAGCTGCACTCCAGTGTAAGATTTCTGTGTAGCTCTACCATGGATTTAGAGGGTATGCTACTCCACTTGAATCACCTTGAACTTGAATTCTGGGCCTAGTGAGTGTGCAGATGCTGCTGCTCTTGTGTGTAGCTGGATGCTAATAGCTGTCTACATGAGAGTTTATGTTGCCTAGCAGACAAGGAGGCACAGAGGTTGAATGTGACTGCTTTACTGATGGATGTGTTTTTCTCCATTACCTTATAATGAGCTGTGTTAAGCCAAAATCCACCTATTCCTTCTGAAAAAAAGTGAGAAATTCCTATTTTGGTCAGGTTGTGTTGGTGTTGCCTGATGTGCTGCTGGTTGAGTTGAGTGGGTGTTGGATACCTAGTCCATGCACGTGAGCATCACACATCATCCGTTTGCTGCTGACAAGACCTCACCCTCAGTTTCCACAGAGCAGCAGCTGTGAGGGCACCTCTGGAAAACCTCATGTTGCCTTCAGAAGAGGCAGGACTCTGCTACCAGTGTTCTTCCACTGCTGTACAGAAGGAAGCTGAAGGACACTCTAGACAGTGACCTTCTGGAGGTAGCTGTCTTGTAGTGGAAGTTCTGGGTATGCAAACACCTTGACACAGTGCTTTTAGATCTCCCATCCTCCCCTCTGGTAGGGTTTGTGTCTATCCAGCTGTGGTGACTAAACTTTACTGAACAGGATGGGGAGAATTCTGGATGACTTCAAAACCACCAATGCCCTCACGGACCTCTAGGGAAGCTCAGCATTCACTGTAAGAGGACAGCTAAAGCCACCTAAAATTTAGGCATGAGCAGGGCATCCACACAGGATGGAATACATCAACTCCATAATCTCTAGGTCACCCTTCACTTTCAGCAGAGACCTCAGAGAGTATATCCAGATGGTGAACTTGCTGGCTAAGGAAGCTGCTGCTACAATATATGTTTGTCAGCCTTCCGGAGCCGGGAGCCCTGGAGCTCATCTGCATTATGGTAATTTGGAGCAAGAAACCAACAGTAACAGTTGGCATATATTCAAAGATTTTCTATTTGTAACTTGGGCCTTTTCTAAGTGATGAATTATTACCATGAACACTGGTTTGTTTGAGTGTGAGAGGGAATATGGATTCCTGAGTGCTTTGCCAGCAGAGTTCACATCAGTTCTACTTTCAGCAATGTATGTTAATGCAGCAACAAGGGAAAGAGCATACATACTGCGAGGAAACAGAATGTCTGTGATTTAGCCAAACTGGGTATTAATGGATTACCCTACCATAAGCAATTGTAGCTGCTTTTATGCTAATTGTCACTTAACATACTTCTGTGTGGAGAGGAAGGACAGAGACTGTACAGATGGCAGAAATGCATCAGTACAGCCTATCAGAATTGAAAATCTGGCCATTAATGCTTTATCAATTCTTACCAGCTTCATTCTCACCTGACTGAAATGTAGAAATTTTACAAATGTGTATAGCCTAAGCATAGTTGAATGTCACAGATATGGTACAGATAATATTTTTGGATAAGGGAATGTGAAAGGTAATTACCTGTTACAACAACTTGGCTTTTTTTACACTCACTGATGGCCAAATTAAGACTTGCTTTTGATTTTTTCATGTAACCTGTCAAATGCACACAGGTACCATTGAGGGAGGCTGGCATTTGCTGAACTGATAAATCTTCTCTAGTATTGACTGCTTCTCATGGGCAAATTTGTGTGAACCTTTCTTTTTCTTAGCCTTTTTGGACTTAACAAAGAACATGCTACCCACCTTGCTATGGGGTTGCTGTTAGCACACTTTGTTTCACATGCTAAGCACTGAATATGTCTCCTGAAACAGGTGTGTGTCAGTGGGTCTATGCAGAAAACACACAGTGGAAACAGTCAGTCCACACATCCTCAGCCACAGAACTGGGAGGTCTTTGCTAGTTTCTGCCTCATCTCATGCAACTTCTTACCCAACCTTTTCAGATACAAGCAGAAGATGTGTCCAGATTTCTCGAATTTCAAAACAAATTTCAAATGAACTTTTGTAGGATTTCCCCTGTTGAATAGTGGGTGGCCAGAAAAGGAGTTTTCTCCTCTTAGTTGGAATTTTGGTGAATCACTCAACCAGATTAAGTTTCCCTTTCTGGCTAACAGGGATAAATGATATTTATTGTGATGGAGTGGTATAATTTCAGCCATTATGAGTTTTTAAATGCTTTGATTTCCTTGTGGGGGAAGGATGACAGAAATGCAAATGCTATCCATGAGAAAGACAATGTTGGCAGCTGCAGTAAAACCACTGCAAATGACAGGCTCAAGAGCCACTCCAAAGAAGTCAGGGTGCAATGGGAAAAAACAGCTAACTGGGACTCTGAAGATGGGCACTTGGATAACACAATACATTGACCATTAGAGTTCTTTCTCACAGACTAATTTGCTAATATTTCCTGGCAGGACGTGTGGACCCACGGAGAGAGGAGCCCACACTGGAGCAGGTTTGCTGGCAGCACTTGTGACCCTGTGTGGGACCCATGCTGGAGCAGCCTGCTCCTGAAGGACTGCACCCTGCAGAGGAGAGACCCACGCTGCAGCAGCTCATGGGAAGCAAAGCCTGTGGGAAGGGCCCACCAGAGGTTCATGAAGGACTGTCTCCTGTGGGAAGGGCCACACACCAGAGCAGGGAAGAGTGTGAGGAGGAGGAAGTGTCAGAGACAAGGTGTGATTTGATTACCTGACTGCAGCCCCCATTCCTTGGTCCCCTGCCCTGCTGGTGGGGAGGAGGTAGAGAATTTGGGAGTGAAGTTGAGCCCAGGATGAAGAGATGGGTGAGGAGAAGGTGTTTTAAAGTCTGGTTTTATTTCTCATTGTCCTACTTTGATTTGATTTGATTGACAATAAGTTATATTTATTTTCTCAAGTTGAGTCTGTTTTGCCCATGACAGTAACTGGTGAGTGCTGTCTCCCTGTTTTTTATCTCCCCCCATGATTCTTTTGTTGTATTTTCTCTCCTGTGTCCAGGAGAGTAATAGAGAAGCTTTGGTGGGCACATGATGTCCAGTCAGTGTCAACCCACCACACATCTGAATAATTTTTTCCCAAATTTCTCTTGAGTTTGACATGCATGACTTGTACAGTCTATACCTCATTCTAATTGGGTTTTATCTGGTATCTTATTTCAGCACTTCAACAGGAATTCTCATGGATACACCTCTCAGAGGTAGTCAGACTCTCTCTGTGATGTTAGAAAATGTGTCTGGGTATCCAACAGTGACCCTAATTTTGCCACCAATGAAGAAAATATTTCTGCATGGGTTCAGCTGTTCTTCAGTTTGGTTGCCATCAGCTAGGCAGTACCAAGTGTAACTTCTGCCTAGCTGCAGATTTTACTGAGCAAGATGAATGAAGAGAGGAGAAACTGGAGTACGGGGATGTAGGAGGGATGGGAGAATAGGAAGCGAAGTGGGGTTGGAGACCACAGGAGTAAGAAGCAGGGAAAAGTTGTAAGGTCATAGGATCAATTTTGTAATACACAGGAATGCAGGTTTCATTAAATCTGCAAAACAACTTATTTTATTCAAGTGTTGGAAGAAGTAAACACTCAGCTAGGACCAAAGCTGGCCAAATACTGTGGCCTCTGATGTCACTGCAAAGCCCTCAGCTCAGCTGGTGTGTTTGTCATGCTTGTGCCTCTGCCTGTGTTTGCATAGCCCTCTCTGTTATGGTTCTTTTGTGCTTCTTTCTCTCATTACTGTATTCATTATTTTCTGACAGAACTTCATACCCTTTGCCTTTTATTATTTCCTTAGTGCTGGAACTTGCAGCAATATCAAACCAATGCCAGCAATTAAGTGACACCACTGCATGTTTCTTCACAACATTGTCTTCCTCATGCTGACCTTTCCCCAGTGAAGAGCCACACCATTTTAAAAGCCTGCATCTCCCAGCCTTGTCTCTCTGGATATCTTTTCCTTCACACAGTGGGTGACCAGACCCTTTTAAAGCCCTGTCTACGAGCTCAGGGCATTTTTCACCTTCAGTTAGAGCCCTGCAATTTGCAAACTGGGCTTTGTGTTGGCTGACAGGTCAGGAAGCTAGCAAAATAATTCTTCTGGTTGTGATAATTTTATGTGGAAAGCAGGGTAGAATCATGTATTTTTAATATGCAAGACAACATCAACAACCATCAGAGGTGTCAAGGGAGAGGATTAATATTTTGTTTCGCAGAACAATTCAATCTTCCTGTTCAATACAGATGCTAAGTTTTTTACCAGAGTTAAATGTAATAAAAGTGCTACTGATCTGCACCCTGGCTTGTAAACTGAAGTCCACAGAAAAGCCCTGAGCAGGAGCCACACAAGCACCCATCACTCCCCTACCCACACTGCTAGCCAAAAAGACCCACGGCCATAGGATCTTTGAAATGTTATCTAGTGTTAGTTTGGCAAGATTTATGTGGCTTATTACTGTGCAATGACCACAAAATATACCACTGTGTATGAAAGATAAAAGATTACAAGTTTTCTTGCACAATTTTCTGGCAGTCTGGATCTGACTGTGCAAGTAGGTCAGCTCTTTCCTGGCCTTCCAAAAAAACCCACTCTTTTGCTCTTTCAGTCTTTGTCATTTACATAACAGAATAGTCATAGTGAAATTAAAACTTTTTGTTCTTCCCAGGCCACCAAAAGAGCTGACATTTTGATGGTCACTCTTCAATTCAGTTCTCCATATTTGTCCATATAGAGAACTGAAGTTCAGTTCACTGCCTGCTGAGGCTTTGTGTGGTCCCAGTCTTCCACTGATCCCTTACTTCATCAGCCTCTTCTTTTTCTAAGTCATTGTCTACCCCTCCACCCAATGAAGCCAGAAAATGAGTTTGTACTTACTTGTATTGCTGTGTCCTGTAGATCCCTGTTGTGACTCCTACAGTAATAACAGAAAAAAGGGAAGGTGTATTACTTTTTCAGCAATTTTTTTGCTACAATACTTATTGGACATAACCTTAACAGTACAAACAGCACTGATGATTGTTCATTTGGTTTCAAAGTAATTTTCATTTACAAGAATAAGTCCAATATTTATTGGAGAATCCATTAATTATTAGGCTTGTAAACTTATTTCACAACAACCCTTTAATGGTGCAGTTCCTTGTAGAGCTATTATGACTCTCCTGCTCACTATTCATGTACTGATCAGCCAAAACTCGTCTATTATCTTCTACAAGTTCAGATGAGAAGAAAGAGGGAAGGCCAATATTGTTTCATGGACCATTGGATTCCTGAGGTAGTAGCACAGCTGGTCTTTTCTTTTCACATGTTGACATTGACAGCATCAGAAAATGAAAATACAGACTAGTTCTGGGTCCCTGAGATTACAAGGTCAACCTTGTATGACAACAGCAATATTTGTCAATGTGGTGCAATAAATCAGACCACTTTTCCCTCAAGTGCAAATGTTACCTCACTGTGTTTTACTCACAGAATTTGTTTGCATTCGTAAAAACATATATATATATATATATATATATATATAAGCTTATAAATACAAATATAAACCATAACAAAAAGATAATTAAATCAAGGGAAAAAGTAATACTTTGCCATGGATGGCAGCAGGAAAAGTATCCCGTATGTAACTCTGTTTCCAAATAACCCAGACACACAGAGGAATACCACCTCTGCAGTTAACACTGTAATAATACCACCTCTACAGTAATAGTACCACCTCTACCATCCATCTGCAGTCAAGGCTGCTCAGAGAGGCCAGGCACCCACAGAACACAAGCGGTCATTTTCAGTGAGGAACTGGGCACTGGACCAGATCCCTGGTCCACAGAGGCAGAGGGATGAGCCAAAGACAGAGCTCATGGGGAGAGGAACTGCAGGTCCCCAGAGAGCTGAGGATGCTCTGACACGGCTGGGCTGAGATTGTGCTGCTAAGTCACTCAGGAGAAGTCCTCAGGGGCTTGGGGACACAAGAGCTTCTTGTGCCCTCTAAACAGAGGCTGGAGGACAGCAGGCCTTGGCATCTTGAGGGCTCAGCTGAGCAGAATCCCTCAATCTGCACATTTTGCTCTGTCCAGACTGCACGTCTTTGATCTGTAATTTTACTACCATAATACACATCTGCAACTTACTCCCATCCTACATACCTGTAATGTGAGAGGTCACATTTTTGGGCAACCCCCAAGAGTTTCTACCTTCTACTGCAATATGAAAAGATCTGTACCATGTTTCACATGCCAAGAATAATTTCTCAGTAATCTGAAATTGTGTACTTTTGACAAATTGCATCAGCTTTTTGTGAATGTTTCTGATGGAGAGAGATTAAAGTCTGTTTTTTTCTAGTGAATGAATGTAATCTTAAAAAGTCAAGATCAGCTTGCAGCGGTGATGTAGTGGTATGTACACTTGAATTTAAATGCTATTCTTGTAGCCAGCCACACTCCTAATAAAAGTAGGCTTTTAGAGCATGTTCAGTTTCCAAAACATTTGAGATTTTATGTACCTGGAGAAGTTCAGGGAAGTTCAGTAATTTTGAGGGAAATATCCTTGTATTTGTAAAAGTGTTTGAAACTTCTAAACAAGGATCTTGCTCACTCTTTTACCTTTTCATTAACCTCAGGAAGAGTGCACCTTCCCCTTTAACTGCTGAGCACAGTATCTTGCCTCTGCCAAAGGCTAGTAAAAATATCTCATAGAGAATATCATATCAAATGTTCCCACTAATGGAGGAAAAAAAAGAATGTAACTTTAAAAAAAAGGTGAAGCCTTCATATCTGAAGATTATTGTCCAGTGTATTTCCTCCAGCTTGTTAAAATCAACAAGAAAGAAAAAAGCAAATGAATTGCACTTGTAAAGAACAACATCACTATGATATCTTAGCATCTGCTGAGAAAAATCACCCAATAGCTTTGTGACAAGAAACCAGTTCTCCTGGAGTGGCTAAATTAATTCTCAAATAACAAAATGATGGCTGTTCCCATAACATCACATTTACGTAACCAGAAATCAAACACCTGATCAAACTATCAAGACAAGAAATCACAGTAAAAATGAAGAAAAAGAGCAAAGCAGGTAGCAGAATTAACAGCATTTTTTCCTGCACAAAAGAGTTAATGCTTGAACATGAAAGCTCATCCACACAAGCATCAGTTGAGCTCTTATTTACAAATTTAATTATTCATTTAAAGTTTATTTATTAAGATGCTTTTAATAAAATTAAAATCAAGAAATGCCTGATCATTTGTGCATAACAAAGTGTGGCAGAGATAGGAGAAAGGAAAGCACACACAGCCTGTCACATCACACATTCAATCAATGATCCTTAAGCTTTGAAAAACAAGAAATAAAGAGACTGTCATTGCCCCTTCCTAGTAAATTCAAGAGTACAAATTAATACCAGAGAGAATGAAAATTCAAAGTTAAGGATGAAATGGAACTTTATGCCCTCCATTACATAAAGGACAGTCTCTAGTGGTGCTCCTCCAGCATCACAGTACTTGGAAACCTACTGGGCACTGCCACGTGTGTCAAACCTACCCAGACTCTCCTCCCATTCTTGTGAATCAATCCAAACATCCCATGCTAATGAGGCCTGATTTCAAATAGAAGTACAGCATATGCACACCCATCCCCTCCATCCAATGAGCATTTAGTTATATTGATTGATACATCCACACGTGCAGGTTCAAATGTGGAATTCTGCTATATTTGTGATATATAAATCTCAGATATTTAGCTTTTTTTACTAGACTGATTTCAAAACCACTCTAGCTATAGTTGCTGTGCCCTTTGCAACTTTAATAGCCTAATTAATACATTTCAAGTTTCAACCTGTCAGATTGCTAATTACTTGAATTGCAGGTTAAAAGCAGTGTGGCGTGAATGCGGACTAATGATGCTGACACCCAGTTTTTACGGACAGAAAAGTAGTTATGATTTGCATCCCTGTAACAGGGCAGGAGCCTGACAAGCTTCTCTTTTTCCCATTCCCAAAATGATGAGTATTTTTATGTTTGGGAACTGTCTTCTGTTAAAAGTGGGTGCAGCCTACTTGCTTCTCTTGCTGGAAGAGTCTTTACAAATGGATTGAACTGATGTCTCAACACTGCCATTAAGACTGAAAAGGAAATCATGTTACTGTGCATGACTTGAAACTAAGAGATGAAGCTCTTGCCCTGATTTTAGCCTTTCAGTCTCTTTATTGGTCTTGGTCACTACTCAACTGACAAACCCATTTATGTGAGTAATGTGCGATCCACAAAAGCTTGGTGTCGCCCTCAGGTTTTAAAAAATAGGGAGAGCAACATAGTTTACCTGTGGGAAAGCTTTCCAAGAGCTGTGGAGACATTCCCTATGAGGTCCAATAAAGATTTTACACCATGCTTTGTGAAAAGCAATATCTAGTTTATGAAATTTTGAAAAACATGCTTCAAAAATTTGGAAACCATTTTTTGCATTTTGGAGCCTGAAAAGCAGATGCTTTCTAAAGTCTGTAACTGTACAGATTACCAGATTAAGACACAGAATAGCTTTAAATTATTTTTAAATATTTTAAAATAGAAGTCGTGTCTAAAATTAACATAATCTATGGCAAGTAATACAGGATTGTTCCAGGACTCCAGTGAGGTTTTAAGATACTTCTTTCCCATCACACACAAAGCACTCTAATTTGTAGCCATGCAGACTACCCCGGCCACAATACAGTTGTGATGTTATTGTATGTACAAAAGCATGCTCATATATTACTAGATTAAATCTTATCCATCCTAGGCTTAAAAAAAAAAAAAGGAAATTCTACTTTGGCAAGAGAAAAGGAAACTACCATGAAAAAGACCTTTAAAAATGGATGGTAGATCTCTGAAATGGCTCTGCAATTCAAAATAAGAGAAAATTTCCCAAAGAGATGGATGAATAGGCAGAGAGAAGATGAGAAAGTCAATATCAACCATTATTCATGTGTCTTTGCTCTCTGCTCTGTGGTTCTCTTATTCCTTTATTTATCACAGTACATTGAGTTGTGAGGAAGAGGATTCACGTTGGCCACACTGACAGGTGCCTTGCCCATGCACATCTGCACACATGCCACACAAACACATCGTGCGGTGATAATTGTGGCAGGAAATGCAGCACTGCAAGCACCACCTCACTTTGCCATCCCTATCAGGCACTTCACCTGCTTGTAAACTGCTGATCCACTTCTCTCCTACAGGACTTACTCTAACTCAACAAGCCTCTAGCTCACCTACCATCTTCAGTCATTTGTCTGCCTTCAACAAGCAAACAGTGAGTTATTTCCTCCTTTTTCTTTCATAACATGCCAGAGATGTCTTGGTTTACACCCCTGATACTTCAAAATCATGACACTCTCATCCACAGAAAAGCTGTTTTACTGTAGGCAAATGAACTTTTCTTGGCTGTGTAGTTATAATTATTCCCTGAACTAAATTTTGCAGAATGGACTTAAAAGTTGCCAAACGAGCTTGCTTTAACAGGAGAAAGACTATAAACAGCATCAATACCATCTTTCAAGCTTGAATGCTGCATGAAATATGCTTGTGACATCTACACAGTATATGGTGATACAATGTGAAATTTATTGGCTCTTGCACAAGATAGCTGATTTCATTCCCTCCTGACTTATCATGTATAAATAATGTGGTTTCCCCAAGCTTGTGCTGATGAGCTTTACCATGCTGCACTGCATCCTTCCGTGGATACATATCCAATAGTGGGGCTGGTTTTAAGGGAGCATCAGCAGGATGATGTGGCTTTGGTCTCTTGGGGGAGCAAATGTTTCTGTGGCAAATACTTCTGTGTCCCCTCTGGGCATCACGGCACTGGGCTGACTGCCTCTCTAGCAAAGCTGCCCCTTTGAAGCCAGGCTGGTGGCAGAAGATGTATGGCCATTCCTCAGCCCAGCTAGAGGCCAGTGTACTAGTGAAGGCCTCCTCAGACCTCCAAGGTTTCAACCAAAACCTCAGCTGGTGAAGCCAAATGATGCAGGAGCAATGGATGCAAGGAGGAGCTCTCTGACTTTCCACTGCTGTCTGTGCCCTACGGTATCAGTCAGGAGCCCCAGCAGAAGCCACCCCATCTGGACATCCCACAGAGACATCTGTGGTTTTGTCTTGCCATGAGGCACCTGTGACCCCCACACCACCTTCAAATCTGCTGCCAAGAGATGCAGACTGTGTAGCCCTGCTGAGGCTGTAAGAAGGGAAAAGACAGGAATACTGGCACAAAGACAAAATACTGGCACTGACAGGAATACACACACAAAGAAAATCATCACCAGGACATCAACCTCAGCCCAGAGACCTCAGTCACTTAGGGCTTGTGTAGAACATATTGTGAGGTGCAGGAGGAATGTTTCTACATGATGCTGAATGCCTTACCTTGTTTGGGAAGGGAAACTTGCTTTGTTCTGCCTTTCCTGGTGTGTGAATAGCTGACAGTGGTGGAGGCCATGAATGGGTCATCTCCTGAAAAACAATATTGTTCATCAAACTGCATTTAGAAAGTCAGTAGAAAAGGAGACAATGATAGCATATCAGTAGCAAGAGTACCTGGGCAGTGGAATATTTAAATTACTGCAGCTTCTAGGAAATGCCCAGTTTTCTCATAATCTAGACAAAACATGAGCTACAATGATTTTTACAGACTCTTGAGAGCAGTTCCTAAGCACTGTCTCATTTTCCTGAATAGATAATTCATCTTAAGTGCAAAAAGTTTGATTTTTCTGACAATCTGCAAATACATTTTAATCACAGAATGTATTCAGGCTGGTGAGATTAACACAAGTGCATTTTTTTGTAGACGGGAATAGAAATTTCAGTTCATGACCAAGTAATGGGATACACACAGTGGACTAATCACAAAACAGATTTCACAGGCAAGGTCACAATGGTAAATACTTACCACTTGTTAACAGTTAATTCCTAAATTTGCCTTTATCATTGTAAATGAGCTGAATAAGTTCCTAACTCCAACGTGTTTGTGCCTTGCAGGACACAAACATGTGACAAGCCCCAAATGAGGGGTGCTGCGCTCCATGTTTTTCTCCTCCTTGTTTTGTCTTGAGGGACATTTTTTCATACCTAAGAGACAGATGTAGCTTGACCTGACTTTATGTAGTCATCCTTTACACAGCTTCACGTAGAAGGTAGGCACATGCTCAATACTGTTATGATTCAAGTCTGAATGAGTCGGTCTCCAAAGCAAGGCAGCTTTTGGGGAGAGATAAATGAAACACTTCAGACAAGAAGTTTGTTCCTCTCTACTGCAGGATCTTAAGGGATGAACATTTTTCTTTGACATGTTCAGCACCAACAGCCACAGTATTTGGTACACAGTAACTTAAGAGAATTAATATGAGAAATAGTGCCAAGCATGACAACCCTGAAAGCCGGCTTGTATGTTAGAAGAACTGAAGAGCCAATAAGATCCTGCCTTAAGCAGGGGGATTGCTGATGCAACCAAGAGTCTGCCTGGCAGATGCTTTGCTGGGTTTTGCTACCATTAACTGACTGTGGAATTGTTTCTCAGCGATATTCCAAGGAACCATGCAGAGACCCACAACCTCCCAAAATAATACTGGAGTTATATTTCCATGACTCATTCCTTTTAAAAGAGAAATGTTCTTGTTTGAAAAAAGTGTGTGTGAGTCTCTTGCCCATTCCTCATTAGTGCTGACAGAACTGCTTCCTGACCCAGCATGGACTGAGCTGCTGCATTTTTTACATAGTGGAAAGTCTCTGGCTGTTCTGCCATTGAAAGGACCAGCCCTTTCAACACAGTTTATTAGCAATAAATGTCACCTTTAAAGCATTCTTGATAAACAGTTTATTTCCTAATAAAAATTGCATTCTTTTATTTTATTTGAGGCTAAAAAGTTGCATGATTTATTATACTTCTGTAATCTATGTGCATGTCTCTAATCAGAGCATCATCTGCTTTGCAGTTTCAGTATCAGAACTGCTTTGCTTTTCACTTCTTTGAGGCAGATCATTCATCTTATGACTTCCTTATCTGATAAATGCCAGCAATAACAGTATATAGCAATTTTTAATATACAGTAACTTCTTAAAACTCAGGCAGCAAAAAGCATAGGCAATCAGATTGCTGTTTGCCTCAAGTATCTGGCATATGTGCTACTGTTTGCAAAAGATTAAGGAATTACGTATTAAGGAATATTCCAACAGTAAAGGTGTATGACTATAAATTGACAAAAAGGAGATTTGCAATGTGGATATTTAACCCTATGTCTGTTACCTAAAAAAGTACCACCTTCACACCTGCTTTTCTTGCTTTTCCCTCAGAGGACCATTTATTTTGTGAGAAATATGATGTTGCGTACGTAGACTAGAGGTGTTTCCACTGCTAAAATCCTGTTCCCAACCAAAGTGTTTTTCCCTGCAAGTTGAGGTGCTGAGCCCAAAAGAGCACATGGGAATGATCAAGTGTCCCTTTCTTCCAGAGGGCAATGCTTTATGTTATCTCTGTCAATTGAAGAATAGGGACAGCCAGACTGGGAACATCTGGTGGCTTTGACCTAAAAAGTTATCCTACTTGTGAAATATTCTATTCAGTGCTTGTGACTGCCATTTGCTCAAGAAGCAGCTCTTCCAGGTTACACAATTGGTGACCCCACTGTCACCTCCAGGGAGACATTTCCTGAGGAGTCTGCTCTGTGCCAGCACGAACCAATCTGTTACGGCAGCAGAGCTCCTTCCTCCCACCTTGCCTGCCCGAGTCTGACAATGATGCCTTCATCCAGGGAAAGGACCAGAGGGTTGATTAAAAATAAGGGTGACCTTTTTTTTTGACATGTCAAAATCTTTCATTTCTTCTTTTCTCCAACATTATTTCTCATCCACACTTCAATGAAAAATAGCCTTAATGGTATTTTTTTTTCCCCAACTAGTTTCTCTTCTCCTTTGTTACTTTCAGTTGTGGTATATAATAAAGCTTTCTACATAATTTAAATTTGATGTAACCCTTTCTGACACAAAGATTTAGTAAGACTACTGATATCTGCCAGGGTTAATAATTGCCATTATCATGAATATCTGAATGTGAATTTACTAGAATAATACACTGAGTTGTGATATACTGTTTATTTATCTCTACCCTTTGAAATTCAGAAGACTATAAAATTAAATAAAATTAGGAAAAAAAATCAGCCACCATGAAAAATGTCCCAAACAACAAGCTGTCAGCACTGAGGAGTGGTAAGATTTAAATGTAGTATGTTTTCTTGGAAATAGAAACATTAAACTATGTGCAGAGTCTCCTTCTGGCTGCCAAGAACAGAGCCTCAAAAATCAGGAGAAAGGATTTAGGTGTCCAGAAAATGTCAACACTTTGCAAGATCAAGCAGAAACAAATCCAGAATATGTTCAAGTGTGCCAAGTCTCAGGATTTTAGACTATCTGAAGATATTTGAGACAGATTCAAAACACTAGTAGGGACATATGATTATACTGAGATATTTTTTTTTGGTACATGGTGTGAAATGTCTGAAAATTCAAGCCTAAATGGCAACAATTTAACTAAATAAACAGAAAGGACTCGACTTTTATTGTAAAGTGAACTTTCATGTACATCTTCTCTTCTCAGGAAAATTCCCTGTCTTTGGAGTCTGGGATTGGCAGTACTGCCATAAAGCACCTGCTGGACTGAAAACTGTTTGAAAAGGACTGATGAAAATTTAAATGTATTTAAGAGCCTTAGCACCTTCAAATTGGTGTTAGAACATTGATTGCCACAAAAGGTTTTTGAAATTAGAAAGAGAAAAAAGAAGGGACTTTTTTAGAAGAAATCAAACAAAAAATAAGTCAGAAACACCTGGCACCAGAAAATCTTCCAGCCGCTACAAGATAATGGTCCAATTTAAAACCAATTTATAGTCTTCTTCAAACCTGATTAACTTAATCCTAAAGCCTGAACACTGTGAACTAAAGAAAGTACTGAGAAGACATTTAGGGTCCAGAAGTGGGGAAAACAAAGACTTCTACATCAAAGAAGGAAGCCCTGACCAGGCTGCCTAAAAATTTATGTGGATAATGATATGTTCTGCCCAACTGGAGGACAGCTTGTTTGAGATGACAATGACTGCTCTCCTCCTCCTGCAACCAGATGCACAAGTCCAAGGAGCAGCTCAGAGGAGATCCTCTCTCTCTTTTTTTTTTTTTTTTTTTAAACACACATTTCTCCTTGTGAGAGTTGCAGCAATGTTGTTTTGCCCTGGCATCTTTGTGGTGCTGGTGGTGATGGCATGTCTCATTCACATGCATACTGAAACTCTACAACCCTGCAACTCTACTCGTCTCTGCCTGTAGTAAATCAGTTTTCAGCAGTCATACATAAATGTCCAGTTTTACAAGCTATAAAGGTCCAAGCCTAGTTAATCTTACTCAACATGCCAACTTGGCTTTTCTTCTCACTGAAGGGAAAACCTACAAATAAATCTATAGTATTGCATATCCTTGCTCCAACTTCAGTTTCTGCAGCAACAATTAAGTAACCAGACATTTCTTGGGGATTAATGACTGCTTGGCAGTGTTTTGTTTGGAGCTTTTAACCCTAGCTTGTTGATAATTTTTCAGGAAAAGTACCATGCAGAGGTAAATAATAGTATTCACTCTAGATTTAAGGCAATGCTATTTATCTAGTGTCATCAGTCTTGCTGTGTGGCACATGATACCGGGAATGGTTGAACTGATTCAGAAAAATCGTAATTAATAACAAGCAGGGAGATGGGTATCATCTACATTTAAAGTCTTACCACATGCATAATCTTGCTGTTCACTCAGTGCCAAAACCAGAACTTATCACTGGATCATCAAGGAAACCAACTATTTAATCCTCCTCTCTGCTTGTGCTCACCTAGCTGATTTTTGATTCATAATATTTCGTCTCTCTACACATGATGATTTAAGAAATATTTGTGGCACCTCATAAAGGCCCCTGTCAAACACCTCTTGAAAATTATTTTAGCTGACTCAACTTCATCCACTGCTCTACTGACATGTCACAGGAATTATAGGAGATTTGTGAGACACAATTTTCCTTTGCAAATACTCTTGCTGGTTAGCTCAGGGGGACTGGAGAGGATCTGTCTTTGTAGTTGTCTACACTGAAATGCAGATTTTAGGGAAGCATTAGATATATTTATTCAGCTGGAAGTCAAGGCCATGTAAAACTAACGCAGAGCTTTCCAAGACCCTTTTGCAAGTGATCACAAGACACAGTCTGAGAACCTCTAATCTAGTTACTCTTCTGCCTTCACAATATTATCTTTTTTTTTTTTTTTAAACATGAGTCTCCCTTTTTAACTGCTGTCAGTTGGCAAATATCCCTTTCAATTCAATGAAGCTACCTTGCCACTAGCTGACAACGTGGCTATGATTTTAGTGTCAAATATCCAAAGCAAAGAGTCAGACACTGAAACTTTTGGAGACTGTATTGAAGCTGACAGTATTTCACTGTGGTAAGGTTCCCATCATGTGAAAAGCCAATTTTCTTTTTTCAAAATTGGTTCCTGTAGTATCTGTCATTGCTGCAACTTTTCTGACCCAAACCTCCAATATGTGCTTATAAAATGGAAAGATAAAGCTGTTTCATCTTGTTTCTTTATGATGTCACTTATCCATAATTAGAACTCTTTTTCTACTTCCCCATCAGCCCCATAGTTTCCTTTGAGCAATTGATAATTTTCTGCTTTCCATTTGAGCATCTCTTATTGGTCATTATCCTTTTGATAACATGCTATTCAGAACCATCACCACCTGACAAAATACCTTGTAATTTTCCAGCTTCTGTTGTTTCCTTTTTCATTTATGTTTTCTCCACTCATCTGGGTGGGTTTCAATTAATAATTAATATTTGCCATGTATGGTGCAAAATGCTTTCCAAACTTGAGATAAGCGGCACACATGGTTTCACCCCCTAACTGAAGGATGAACTAAGGGAACTATGGTGGGCTCCCTATCATGGTGCTGAAATTGCAGTAAGGACAGTGAGCTGGGTGCCAGTTCAGCACTGAACCTCAGTCAGCAGTTCTTCTGTCTCTCCTATTCCTGCTAAAATGATTTCAGGGAGTCACTTTTTTCATAGCAATCTGCTGCAAACACATTCTACCACATTTCCCCTTTGGCACCAGTCCCAAGACTCTCCAAATGCTCCACTGCTTTCTGTAATATGAATTCCTTTCATTAGGCTTCATTGGTATAATGTCCAAAGATACATGACAATTCAGGGGTGAGTGCTTGTCAAGGAATATTTTTTTTTTTTTTTGTTCTATACAAAGAAATAAAGGTAATTGTCTAGCTTGTGACTGTGTGGTTTTTTGCTGTGCTTGGTTCTTCAGATGTGCACAGATGGTCATCAGCAGCAACTGCTTGATAGTAACAGGACTTGGGAGTGTGTTTGTTTGTGCGTGTGTGTGTGCACACACGCTCATGCCCGTGAGCTGGGGAGAAGGAAATGAAAAAAGAGAAATTTGGCCCATGAAAAGGAAGAAGGTAAGAGTTTTTTCCTACTGCACCACTAAAGAATGTGCTCAGCATTAAATCTCCAGATATTTGGTATCTACAGAACTAAACCATTCAAAATCATGAGCATTTGCAACGTGATCTGCGGATCAATTCACCCTACAGCAAATCAGAAATGCCAGTGCAATAAGTTTCTGTTTGGAATATGTTATCTCTGCTTTAGTGGAACCATCCTCAAAATAACCTCAACACTTAGTCAAGGTTCAGCAATCTAGGACAGATAAATGTAAAAGAAGGCTACAGCTGTTTACTTATCAAACTGACTTATTTAGGTCCTTCATTTGTATGATTATAATTCTTTAACATAGAGGCTTGCAAATTTTTATTCATTTTGGGGGGGGGAATAAATAAGCCTGTAAGTCTAGAAGAAGTTATGGATACCTAAAAGAAATGTGGTTTCATTCTAAAAACAAGTTAATTAGATTATAACCCATGTCATGCTCTTTCTTATCAGAGTTTAGGACAAACCTCCCTCCTCTCCCTTACTATGAAAAGGTGTTTATTTACAGGTAAATCACAGAACAGCATTTAGACAACTTCCTTATTTTTTTAAAAATATTCTTTACTGAAACAAAATTAAAAAAAAAAAAAGGTAAAATGTCTCCTTTAGTCACAAAGATGAATATTTCTTCCTAGCTAAGAAGCTACGTTTCTAGATGAATGCATTGAGCCATATGATACAACAAACTGTCTGAAAACCAACCTTGCTTGGGCAAGCTGAGATGATGTGGTTAATCAAGGTACAATCTTTATTAGTGCATTAACCTCCTGCACCCAAGGACTATGGATTCTAATTCCTGAATTGCCATGCAAGACTGATGCAGCTAGTTTTGTAGTCTCAGTTGGCAGCAAGCTAACAGAAGTAGCTAATGAAGATGAATAGCTGCCTCTTGGGAGTGGGGGGAGGAAAAAGAGGAAAGGAAAAGACCTAGGATACTTCAAGGTCCGGATCACTGCATGATTTCAGATAATAATGAAAAAGTGCATATAGCTGACATTTTCAGAGACTGTAACAAGCATGTTAATTCTTAGGCAATGGTAGTGGCCTCAGAATTGCTCTGGGAACATTTGAAGAAGTTAAAACAAAGGCTATTGAAAAAAAAATAGCAGGACACTGGTCAGGGTCTTATTCTTGTTTTGATGGATTATTGTATTAATACAGATAAAAAAGCAGAGAAAAAAATGCTCAAAGCTGAAAACCAGACAAATTTAGTAAGGAAAACATCTGTGGTTTGGAGAAGACAGAAATACCATCACGGTAAATATTTATCAATACTGAAATATCTTTTCCACAAATGCATGCAATGTTCTAATATAAACACTCCTTTAATTCAGACAAAAATACTCTGCTAAACACAGGGAGGTCATTGAAGCAAATCTTGTGGGGGAAAAAAACCTTTTTTTTTTAAATTTTTCCATTCTCTTATGCTGTGGGAGGCTGGAAGCTTCGTGATAGGTACACTAGTGGTCCTGGGTCACTCCCTGGTCAGAAGACGAAATAAAAGATCATTGGTTTGGTCTAATTTGTTCTTAATTCCAATTCCATACCCTTGAAGCCATTTTAAGAGGACTGGGGGTACCATAAAGGTTTACTTGGCTCCTGGAAGCCTGGGCCCTCACTCAAAGGGCTCTTTTGTGCATCCACAGTGGAGATTCACCAGTGGGTATGAATTGGTATTTTTAGCTCAGCTTGTTCAGCCAACTGATTGAGCATGTCAGCCTCCATGAACTTAGGGGTAACACAGTGATGCCTGTGTGCTCTGTGCACAAGTTGTGGGCAGACACTACATGAAGTAAATGTACCTTGTACTCTGGGTTAAAGTGCTACCAGAATGCCTTTTGGCTGACATATCTGTGAAGGCTGCCAACCATAACAAGAAGCAAGGAAGCTTCTGTTCTGTGCTACTACAACAAACTTGGTCAGTGTGAGAAGATGATAGAGAGGGTAAGAAAAATCCATGAAAAGAAAAAAGTCAGAATTAAAGTATTAGAAGTTAAAATACTGTCAAGTGTAGCTCTATAAAGTACAGTTACAAGAGGTTTTGCACTTGTGGTTTCTTAATGCAATTAAATTAAATATGTTCAATTTACAGGTGAAAATTACACCAGGCTGGAGCCTTGGACTGAACAGCTGAGCATCAAGGCAGAGCCTCTCCTTCTCTCTTCCCTGCCATAAAACAAAGAGGTTCTGCAAGGCAAAGCAGCCTGTAAATCCTTCCTGGACAACCTTGCATGGATGTGGCTGACTGCAATTAGCAGACAATTTTGTTTATGATGCTCTGACAACTTGGGGAATCTGTTCATATACAAGTCATTTATTCTGAATGAGATTAAGAAATCAGTGTAGCACTGTGTGCTTCAGTGTATGTGAATTCAGCCATCTGTTCTCAAGGTTACATCATGTGCCTCCTAGATCTGAATTGACAGAAAGATGTTAAATCTTGCTGGTTTGTATTCCAGAAGTAGCACAGTGGCAAATGTGATGTCTGAAGCCATACTAGTTCAGCTAAGGGTACAGAGGTGTACAGAGATGAACATAGGTTCATGTCCAGAAATTAAGAATACCATAGACTGGGGCACTGGACCCAGAAAGGTGTTAGGGATCATCAGAGGACAGGAAACTAAAAACAAACATCCCACATCTCATCCTCTTGCCCAAAGAGCTCAATCCATCAGGGTGCATTTGAAAATGGTAGCACAAAGAACTGGTTATGCCAATGCTGTAATAGCTTGTTTCCTTGAACACATTCCTTCACAAATGTTGGGAATTCTGAAGAAGTGGGAAAAAAAAAAAAGGAACAGAGAAAAGATTGCAGATGAAATCAGTTTTGTTACACTAAGAACCACTATGCTTGACTTGTGTAAGCATCTTCATGGGGGAAAAACCCCTGTAGCATGACTTCTAGAAAACCTATTTGGAGCTAGCTGTCAAGTGTCCCCAGGAAAGGCAGAACATCAACACCTTCAACAGGACTCTCAAGAGATGACTTAAAAAGTCAGGGGAAACTGTTGCCAGTCGACAATAATAGAAAAAAATTAAAATCACTAATGTCATTAGGGATACAATACGCAATACATTGTATCGTGAGCCAATGGATAGAAGAACCAAATGGCAAGGTGAAGGTAGGAAAAAAAGAACAGCTTCTCATGAGCTCGTGGTCCACTGCAGGGATGCAGTGCTATGGAAATGCCTATCTTCATCTCCTCAAGTCATAAGATAAGGGATGTTTTTATAAATTATATGCTTCAGCCAAATACAAGATAATAGGTTCAAGACAGAGGAGAGTGGCTGAAGTTATCTGGCTTGCCACACAGGTCAAAGCACTAGTCATTCTGGGTGATAAGACAAACCATTCACACTCACACCTAAAATGTAGCTAAGTGGTATTTTGTTTATTTTTCAGTCCATCAAAATCCTCAGCACTTATGGTTGTCAATACATACTTTGAAAGTCAAGAAAACACATGAACCATTTGCATTCATACATGAATGTTAGGTACTGACCACTAAAGGAGTGACTGTGAGAAAGGCATGTCCCACTGTCCTTTAGAAAACACAGAAACAAGTTTCTCATTTTCTTATAGATCAGTAACCTAAAGTCCATACTTGTCCTCTGCTGCTTTTGGTTTCATAAGCTCTCGATGCACCACAATAAGCCTTGGGGATTTGAGTGTGGGGATAAACACATTGGAGGCATTTGCCCAGCACTCTTGCTGTGGCCTGCCAAAAGATAGCATGGGGCACATCAGTGGACCTAAGATCTGGACCATCCTCTAGAAGAGTGGGGAGAGGGCTGGAGGCCAGTCCCTTGTTGCTGTGCAGAAGAATGTTAGGCTTGCCAGCAGCACGGTGTGTCGGGAGTCCTCGCAAGGGCATTGTGCACAAGCAGGGAACTCTGCTCACCATCCTGTTCTCAGGAGCCAGTGCTGATGCCTTAAATTTTAGCTTTTATATTTTCCAGATTCCATGGGCACGAAACAGCACTTACAATTTCTCCCTGCAACACATGGGGTGGCCTTTGCGATGCTGTCAGAGGCGGGCAGAGCCCCTTTGTTTGCCTCAGATGCCCCTAGGCAATCTGGCATTTCTTGTTACAGCTCACTGTGTGTGTGTGCCTCTCTCTAGCTGCAAACACAGCTATGGAGCAGTGAAGGGGACCATTCTGTAGCTGTGCAATTTACATTTGTCTAGTGCTTATATTAAGTGTGTTCCTCAAAGCTATTATTGTCTCAAGCTCTGTCTGTTTTAAGCCCTGAAACAGTATTTCGTGCTTATTATATGCACTGGCTTTCAATTGCAAGGTAGTCTGCAAACCTGAACTAGGCATCCCAGCATCCCCATAATCTCTGTAAGTACCATAATATTATTATGAGTTACAACTCATAAAATTGGAACTAAGGTTGAAAGAATCTTGAGTCATAAAGTCCCTTAAGAAAACCCTTGTCTCTACATAAATGGCACTGAGGGTGACAATGCCAATCTGTGATTACAGATGGAAAAAATAGTACAAGTTATGAAAACATACATCAAAGACTTCAATCAACTCTGAAAACATTTTCTGGCTTCATCCATTACACCACTTATTTCATTAAAAAGTAGATTAACATTAGTATCTTATGCATTATTGTAGACATTGTCTGCATAAGAAATTTGCATGTATTTTTAAAAAAAGGCAATGATTTTTAAGCCATTTTAACTAAAATGGAACACATTTAGATTTATCTAATTTTTCTAAAATCACATTAAATTATTAGAAATCAAAATAAGCAGGTCTTTGAAACAGTTTTTAACTGTTTAACTTGAACAGCTGAAGGCCCTGTATGGGGCACAGAAAACCTTGTGGGACAGCATGTCACACTGCCTCACCATTTCTAGGTGTTCTCTGCTGGTGCTGTACCCTGTACCAGACTCTCACCACAAAGACAGCTTGGTTTTACAGCTAGAATGATATGAAGAATGATGCTAGCAAAAGTTTTTATGACTCTCTAAAAAATTCCTCAATATGTTTGCCAGCAAACAGTAGGTGATTATGAAATTATAGGCTACATTATGATAGAGGTATGCAAGGAAATAAGATGGTTACAAATGCTTGTTTATTTTTGAGCTCTTAACAACGTGATTTACTTATCCACTTTACAATATAATTAACATTCCTTCACTGACATTTAAAAAATGAGGATGTATATGTTTTCTTTTTTTTTTCAACCTCATAGAAATCACGTGGAAAAATTAAAGTAATATGTAAAGAAAAAGGAAACAGGACATATCATTGCTGCTATTTAATTACGTTACCTGTTTTTTAGAGTGCAGAGAATCAGAAATAACTGCCTTAGCATTGGAAATTTAAAATACTGGAAGTCACAAAAGGTTGTTTCATGGCAGCAAACATTAATTTCTTTTGATTTCTCTTTATAAGAAGCATCAAACTGCAGTTCATTGAAATGAGAATGTTCAGATAATGTCTATGTAGCAATTAATATCCACTTAAGCCTTCAGGGACTTCTCTGCCCAAGCAAGGTTTTCACCCCTGTTGATTAAAATTAGTCCTTTAGGTCAGTTCTTTTTCGCTTTGAAAGAGTTTCTTAGTGAAATAAAGCAGGGGATATATCCTTCTAAGCTTTAGCATACATAGAAGCCCACCAGAAGAAAGACTACAACATAAAGCTTTCTTCCCTATTAGCAATAAAACCATAAATTGGAAATACCCTGAAAATGCAGTGGAGCCAGTTGGAGATCTCTGCACTGGTAAAAGAGTACTGGGATAATGAACATTTGGGCTTCCTGCAATTAAGGTGGCTTAAAATAAGCTGCATGGGCAATGCAGCTACATCCGAAGGATGTATGTGGAGAGAAGAAACAGTGAGCTAGAGGGGACTCAACTAGTGCAACTCTGTGTTCAGAGTGGTACAAACCCAGCACATTTCCAGTGCTGGATTACATCAGCCAAAGGGAACTTGTGCTACAGCAAGGCAAAGGACCATGACCTGCCAAGGGTTTTGCAGACTGTTCAGCAAATAGAAGCACTCATAATATTGTGCACCAGAAAGAGAGGAGTTTCAAGACAGAGCATGTGATAAAGTGAGATGAGAAAAGATAAAAACTGTACTTTCAAATTAATCCTTTAATGCCAACTAGCAGTAAAGCTTTTAGTAGAGTCTGTTCAGTTTTATTGATAGGTTCAATGTGTTGAATCCCTATCCATATTTTAGCCTCAGTGCCTCAATTCACATTGCCATTGGTTTCTGATGCTTAATCTCATTAGCGCAGCTATTTGTATTGATATACCCAATAGGGTTGCTAACACTACCTCAGCTAAGTGTTATTTATTGTATCTGTATATACAACAATATTAACACAGTCAAGCATCAGCATCGGCACTTGAGGGCACCATTAAATTCTCCCAGTGTTCAGTGAGAGATTTAATGATGGATTTAATAGTATTAAATAGGAAAAAATGCCCTTGGCCTTTACATTCTCATTTAAAAACATATAAAAGAGTAGTAATTCGGGCAGTTATACTTCTTTCAAAGATTTTCCTTTAAATCATGCTCAGCCATAAGAGATCAGCTATACTTTGGTAGTTATTGTATCTTGACCAAAGACAGCAGCCCCTGGCCTACCAGAATCGTCAAACTGTTGGCAAATTCAGACTCAAGTTCCTACAACAAATATGGGTGAGTTTGCTGCTAAAAAAATAAGGACTGGTGAAAAATTAGCATGATGATGTTTCCTGCAATCCACAGTGATGAGACTTCTGTTACCAACAGAGGTAAGCAGAGCTGTGAAATAACTGGACATTTATGTCCAGGTTTTTATGCTGACTTTTTCCATGGAATATGAACATGCTACAGTTCTGGGAGTTTTTGTGCAGTAGTATGTCTGCTGAATTTTTTCATACCTTTTAGCTACATTTACCTTGCTTTCTTCCCATCTCCAGATCTCTGTTACTAAATCACAGAATTGTTTAGGTTGGAAAAGACCTCTGAGTAAATAACACTCTGAGATAATGAAGTGCAATAGTGCAAGTATTAATCCAGCACTGCCAAGTCCACCAATAAACCAGGTCCCCAAGTGCCACATCTACATGTCTCTTAAAAATCTCCAGGGATGGTGACTCAACCACTTCCCTGGGCAATCTTTTCTGATGGACCTACTGATGTTGTGTAGCCCATCAACAAGAGAATTTCACTTAAGAAAGGCATTCTTTCCCCCGTCTTTGAAATGACTGTATCCTTTAGGTCAAAGAACTACGACTCAGTACGCACTGGAAACTTACTGTATACACTGCCTAGCCAAGTCTGTCCTCTTACATTCAGTTTGAAAACACCAAGTGGGAGGGAAAAAAACCGCTGGGAGACAAAAGTTCTCCATATGTGGCCCTTACCAGTGACCAGAGAGTCACCTAAGCACCTATGACTTTGTCTTAAGCTTGGAAACTGTGGGCCATATATGCAGCCTCACAGGGACTCCATATGTAGAACAGAATTTATATCACCAGAAATGAACAATTGTTCATTTGTAGGCTTTTTTAAAATGTATTTTCAGTGTCTATGATGAAAAGGATTAAACACTTATACTAGCAATATGAATACCGACAATTAAAAAATGACAGTAAGCCCATCATATTAGAATTGAAACCAAATTTAAAAAGCTTTTCTCAGCAATTTTGGCATTAAAAAGAATATGGATCAAATGAAAATTATACTTCCACACACATAGGTAATAACACTTAAAACTAGAACCTTAGCAGCAAATCGTGCAAAAAACGACAACAACAACAAAAGCTAAAGTGACTGCTTGTCAGGGAACATTCACATTTTCCTCTGAAATTTCCCTGCTTGTAAATAGTTCCACTGACACAGATACTTGGATATTTTGAATAATCTCACTTTATAACATCTCTCAATACAACACACCTAGTTTAAAGCATGAGTTATGCAACAGAGACAAAGAAAAGGACAGGCCATTCTCATTTCTTCACACATCCAGGCATGCTGGATTATTTATAGAGTATTATATAAATGCAGACATGCTTCCACAGTGCTTCCCAAAACAAGAGTAAAATATTGTTGATATTCAGCCACATCACGGGTGGGAAAAAGCCATATAGAGTGCACAGTTCACTGCACAACAGAAAGGGGCGGGGAGTAAGCTAAAGAAAGTATTATCCAAGAATGAGAAGAAATCCCATTTTTTTATCAGACAAGCCCCGAGGTCTCTGCTGTCATTTCAGAACATGGGTCTTTGGCTATTGCAGATACAGCTAACATCCTCATATGATGAAACACACGCTTTTCAGTTTATCTGTTTCAGAAAAATGAGTGAAGAAAACCAGGTTCTTCCTCATACCATTAGAGCCAGGACTCCTGCATCCTCGTTCACACTGTCATTTTGGTGAATCAGACCTTAGGTGGATACGCAGCTAAGGCTTAGTTTATACATTTGCAAGTGTGGTGCATATGTAATATGCACATTTTGCACATTTATTTTGGATAATGAGAAAGCAATTTGCAGTTAATTAAAAAAAATTATCTTAAGTGGTAAGGTTTATTGAGAATGTACCGGTACAGGTACCATAGAGCTGTCTTCTCTTGCAATCTACAATAAGATTTATTTTACTTTTTTATCATCTCTAGCAGCAGGCAATCCAGTATTAGGCATTCCTGAAATGACTTCATAGCACTTTGCCATCTTTGGATGAGATAATTGTGGTGAGCCTTTTGGAGGCCCTAAGCTTTACTTCTGTCTGCGGGTGCTCAAAGACAACTCCCATTGAAGTCAATGGGAGCTAAATGCCCATAAATAGTAAGTAAAAGGAATTTTACTAGTGGCAGTAAGGATTTATAAATGCTTGAGTAGGCAAAATACCTTCCTCAAGCTGGTTGCTAAAATGATACACTTTTAAGAGACTGAAAAGGTTCATCTAAAATTTACTCTCTCGGTTAAATAATACTTACACAGGTTTTTGCATGCCGATTATGTATCAATTATTGTATAATTGCATCATTACTTTAATTAGATTAAACTGCATAATTGGGATGTCTAATTAGAGACTGAGGGGGAAAAAAGGCAACTTACCTGGCATTAACTGTGTTTTTTGAAGAGGGGCTTCCACACAGATTTTGCTCTCAGGGCAAGTTTGCAGTGCAAGAGTCACTGGCTCTACAGTGGCAAGACTGAGGTGGCCCCAGGTGCACCACCACCATCCAGACCCCTTCCAGAGCAAGGCTCTGACAGGGAGGGCATTTGCCACTTGGTACCTTATCAGTGAGGTGTGTCAGAGCACTGGGCTCCAAGTCAGCAGTGACAGCATTGAGAGGATGTGGGTCATTGAGTTTGTGTGGAAAACTTTTCACAGAAAACCAGAGTTAGTGTCAAGGAAGCTGCTTCTTTTCTCTTCCAAGTGCTGGTCCACAGAGACCAAGAATTCTTGGTAATGAACAACTGCATTTTAAATAGAGATGCAGGGGGAGAAATTTTACCCAAAGAGCATCAGAGGGACAAGTTGATCAGCATTCTGATTTTCGATTTTCCAACTGGAAGTAGGGAATTGAAGAGATACCTCAGCAAATGGAGCCAAAAGGGATCCCAAAGCCTAGAGTATCCTCTGGGGGATACTCATGGGAAATGGCAATATAGTACAAAATCTACTTGGACAAGTCTGCATAGGAATAAACTGGTTTCTAACCCTTTCAGAATGGACATCTGAGCAATTTTGGAGGATCACGTAGAAGTGTCAATCCTATACATGTTAAATGACATATCACCACCTTACTTTTTTTAAGAGTGCACTGAGATTTTTGGGAAGAAAACAAGTAGAAGGCTGAACTGATGGAGCTGGAGATGGATGTGAAATCTGCAGAAGCCTCCAGAACTATCTGCAGGCCATGACATAAGCTAAACACATTTCCAGGGATGAACTTACATTCTGTCAGGACTTTATTGAAAGCTGACAGAAGAACGAATGCTCTACGGTAGTGAAGGGATTATAATTTTTTCCTCCAGATATACAAGTTTAACAGATTCACCTCTGCACCTTCATAAGACATAGCAAGAGTCTGAAGTTGGAATGGCCTAGTTAAGGTAGAGATGCCTTGGGGAGCAAAGCCTCATGACAAGTAAAGCTACAGATACATAATTATTGGCAAAGGAACCCAAGATATGGGACCTCTCCAAATCTTTTGAACTTAGGAGACAATTTCAGATGAAACTGAACTTCAAAGGATGAAGCAGTGGAGGGGCGAACCAAGACATTCTGGATCTCTCCCCCATTCTCTAGGAAAGGGTCCTTTCAGGCTGTTGCAAACCATATTGAAATGCTAAGAGGAAGGGTCCCTTCCAGTTAGGAACACAAGGCCCCTGCAAATAATCTGCCTTTGGATTGTGAATCTACATGATAATTGTGAACGTGAGGAGTAAACACATAGTTCTTTTCTTGAGTCCTCATCTGGATCCACTCAGCAAAGTGCCCCACAGAGAGAGTGAAATAGCATTTTCTGCCCCAAAACACTGGCAGTCCAAATATAAGATGAAATTCAAGATGGATGCAGACAAAGGAAACAATACACGGAAACAATGGTCTAATTTTGACTACCAAACTGATTTTAGCACACTAAGATTGTGTAATAGTATTTTTAAAGTCCAAGTGTTACTAGGCATATTTGCTCTTTTGTTTTTTTTCCCTAGAAGTACCACAGCACATTTAACAAGTGGGCTTATCAAAGGCATCATTCACCTCTGTATCCTAACCAAGAGACAGTAACTGAGCTGGGGGAAGACCAGCAAGGGCCAAGGCATGCATGTTTGAAAATATAGGAAAGGAGACGTTGGAAAAATTGTCCCATGGTTGAAGATGCTGATTGGCTTAGTATTCCTTCTGTTTTGGTTTATTATCTTTTCCCTGGTAACTCAGACTGAAATAGAAATGGCAAGACCACTTATGGTGACATGAGATGGTGAGATGCTGCTATTCGGCTCCAACAAGAAAGATGTGTCATGACTGAGCTGATCAGAGAGCTGCTGTGAAGCAAACCTGTACATACAATTCTTATGATCAGCTTTGTAGAGGGTTCTGGCACTAACATGTTTTGAAGAGTGTTGGCCAAAAGAACTTGGACCATCAGGTGTTGGCTGGCACCAGGTGTCAAATTTGGCTCTGGTCCTGGGAGACTAAGAGTCACAGAAAGGCAACAGACAAGGCTGGAAGATTCATCACATTGGTCAAGCAAAATTGTCTTGATCCTGTTTATTTGAGTGTTCTAAGAATTACAGGCATCTAGAGAGTCAGTGAGGAAGTAGAGAATTTATTGAAGTAAAACATCAAGGGTTTTTTAATGAAGTGCATAGCAAATACAAGTTGGTAACATCTCTCTTCCTGGTCACAGCTATTTTTTAATCCACAAATCACTACAGAGCCCTGAAAAGCTGAGTTGTTTGGGGTAGGGCATTTTACAGACCATGCCAGCTGGTGGCAGCCAGAAATAAGCATCGTCTACTTGACAATAATGTAGAGACCTCCCCTCGTTCCCCAGGCCCCAGATGAAGTGTTTCTGAGCGTAATGGCAGAGGGCAAGGTTGCCTGTCATCACCTGCACAGTCCTGGAGTGGGGCAGTGTGTCCCTGGAGTGGGGCAGTGTGCAGTTTCATGTCTGCCACTGCTCCCAGAAGGAGGCTGTCACATCACCCCCTGAACTGACAGCCAGCACGTGAACATGATGGGAAGTACTGTTGTAGGTGGAAGAGGCAATCCTGCTGCACACCTGGCCTGCTGATCAGCAAGGACAGCCTCTCTGAAGCAGTGGGAACCCATGGAACTACAGTGCCATTGGAAACCAGAGGCCAATTTTTTATATACCAGTGAAATAATGTACAATATAGGTATGGGGCATGATGTGGTGTGTGAGTTGGAGTCTCACCACTTGTTTTGTTCTGGAGTGCCTTCCATTTTGTTCAGGAGTTGTTGAGTTAGAAGCAACAGCTTTTTCAGTGCTCACAAGTGTACTCTTGTTTTCCTGTGGCACTGTCTTGGTTAATTTTTGAATCTGAATATGGGTTAAGAGAGAATTCTCCTCTATCTTTTGCACAGAGAAAAGACAAGTGATTAAGCCAAGTCAACTACCTATGTTAGAAATTTCCCAGTTATGGTGATTCTGCCTGATAACTGAGTTCATCTGTCATGAGGGGATGCAATTGCTTTTGCAAGGATTTCTATACAGACCAAAGGAGTTTCAAGAGATCAACTGGTAATATTACTCAAACAAAATATGACTTTATGGATAAACAGATACTAAAAGTGATGCTGACTCTCCAAACTCCTTTCTTTGAAATGGAAGGAAGGTTCCTCTGGATGCTGACAACACTTCTTGGACTGCAGTGAGTTGCATGCATTTTAACAGTGTCGCCTCAAATTGATGGGAGATAGGGGAGGAAAGGAATTAGACTGAGCTGGTCAGGCTGGATATTCATCACTCACATCTAGCAGGATCAGCCAGAGCAGAGGAATTGTTAGTGGGAAAATAATGCTAATGATTTCACTGATCATGTTGGAGGAACAGAATTAAAGCTGTTGTACCATCCAGGGGCTCAAACATTAAAGGTAAATTGTGCGGCTAGAAACAATGGAAGAGTAGTGTGAGTCCACCCCATCCCTTTCCTTGCAAGTCACAGGGAAGTAGGTTGGGTGCAAATGGAGCCATGTGGTTATTCAGAAATAGTCCCGTGTGTTTCTGGGGTGAAATCTGCAGGTATGCAGTTATTTCAGACTATCAGCTTTAACTAATCAGCTTTAAATCACTTTCAAAATTATTTGCAGGTATTTTTTAGTAAAGTACATTGATTCATCATGAAGTTAAACATTTTGGCCTTTGCAATTTCTTTTCTTTCATTTGCAATTTTATCTATTAAAATTTCACAGAATTGTGAAATTAGTCCTATTATAAATTAATTATTTGAACATTTATCCTTTAAAAAGTAGGCTTTACAGCATAAGTCTTATATCTATTTTTAGATCTTCTACAGCTTAAAAAGAATAAGAAAATGAATTTCTTTCATGTTTCTTTCACTCCTCCCCGCCTCTGGTGCACATGCCTTTAGAAATAACTGCCCTGATACCACACCTCAAATTATATCTTCCAAGGGAGATGTTAGACAAAATCCCATTGACTTACTGGTTGTTGTTGTGTGGGTGTGTACCAAGGAACAGCATTTAAAAAAGCTTTTAGCATGCCAGCTTTTATCCAGAACAGCTTAATTAAAACCAGATATTATAATAGTACCATTTGCCCCAAAATGAACAGTAGGTATACTAACTGCCAGTGCATTAAGTTTGGTTAATGAAAGGAGTTATAATACACTACCAACAAAGGTATGAGGGATGAGGATAATAAAGAGCCATTTGCAGCATGCTGAGGTCTGTGGAAGCCCCCAGTTCCCCCTTGCCAAGTGCTGGCAGCCCCTTCATGTGCCGTGGATCCACGTGAGCCTGCAAAAGCTCGGGGGGGGTACACGTGCCAGAGCCACCCCTGTGCCTGGGGAGCACATACAGCCCTAGCAGACAGCTCTCCAAGTCAAAGAAGATTGGGAGAAGTGGTAATGAAGGGAATAAATGCTGGCACTCAGAAAAAAAAAATGTTATTTTGTTGTGTGGAAGATATTTGTGAGTGATACTGCCTGTTATTACCAACTGCATTTTTCTGAAATAGATTTGCCTTCTCCAGGTGAGAATGAAGTGAGGTGATGAAGTCAGCTCAGTTCTGTAAAGCCCAATCTTGCACAACCTGACCCAAGCCAAGGCAAGACTGTCCCTGGATTTGAAAATGCTAATATACTAGGAGTTTGCAACAACGCTATGCTGAAGCAGGAGCTGCAGATTGTGTTGAAGAGCAGAAGAAACGAGTTTGAAAAGGAATTTTATAAGTTTCCCAGAACACCCTAGGTAGCGCGTATATTTTGTTGTTGCTGCTTTTTTAACCCTAGCTGTCATAGGACATATCTTAAATACACCATCACTCAAATTATTTCTCTGATTTTGAATCCCAGGTGGATGGAAACGTGTGGCTCCCTGTGTGAAAACAAATTGCGATGAAGGAGGAAACTAAAGATTAGCACTAATGCACATGCTTTAGGCTTCAACCCCAAATTCAGGTAATAAAAGACCTGTTATATTTCTCCAAAACTTAACGGATGAAACCTCAATCAAAAGATATCCCAGGAAGGAGGATAGGATCAAGAACAGGGCTAATTTTGCAGAATTAAGGAGGAACATGAAGATTTTTAACGAGGAAGCAGACACCTTTGCAATAACTGCACTATGATATGTTGCCTAGCAACAAGATATAAAAATGATGTATAACACCAGTAACTTCTTTCACATATGAAAACAGCACCCTACCAAGACAGCTTCATAATGTACTCTTACAAACTAAAAATCCATAGAGACCATTAAAGCCTCCATCTTCTGTAATATACTCTGTTAAACAATCATGTGTTTTTGTTAATGCAGTAAAACACGGAATTTATTTAATGATTACCCAATGATACATCAGCAGCAGCAAGCAGGAACATTTCTATTTTAAGCCTGCAGGATCCATCCCAAGATATCACACTTTGACGGAGAACAAATGCAATGAGCCAGACCCATGCACCGCCGGGGAGAGAGATGCATTTATGGGGGGTGAATTAAAATCACCTTCTGTCTGATAAAAAAATAGCATTATTGGAATGCACAGGAATGCTTTTATTGCTTTTTCTTCTGTGGCTTGTAGTTTAACATGATATTGCTCATGGAGTACCTCCTGCTTCTTGGCTCTGGAATGGGAGAGGCGAGGAGGGTGTCAGGGCGTGCCAAAGAGTGGGTCGTGACTGCCATAATGTCTGCTAAAAGTAGGACAGTGAAGATGGTTGCACGGGACAGGGTGAAAGAGGGAACTGTCAGAGGGTGAGGTGCCAGGTGTTGCTGGGGCAATCTGCAGCCCGGGTGGAGGGGGAGCAGCTGGCCCTGGCAGCCCCAGCCCCAAGCAGAAGCAGAGGCAGCCTTTGCCAGCCCAATTACAAAAGATGGTCCACAGCCAAAATGAAAGCCCTGCAGCCAGAGGGCCGTGCCAAGACACCAGGTCCTCATCTCTAGGAGGGCTTGTGAGGAAACAGAGAGAGTAGGGAAGTGCCCCAGGCCTTGCGGGGGACTCACTTTCCTTCTGCAGCATCACACCCAGCAAAGTGATGAGAAGAACAGCCTTAGCAAAACACGGCAAGTAAAGCCAGAGCACAATGACCTAAACTTTAGGACCAGTGATGTATTACAAGGCTCACTGAGGACTCATCTCAGACAGGTCTGGTAGCAGCCAATGCCATGCTTATGGGGTAGTTTGGCTCAGTTCAGCATTACACAGAGAGGAAAATCTCTTTGTTATCTGCTGTGAGTGGGGACTCGGCTCAGGTTATCACCTTGCATTGTTCCTGCACACTCATGGGGACAGGCCACCTGTGAAACTGCCCTGCAACCCAGTGGCAGCACAGCTCCTGTGGGAGAAGGTTCACTGATCCACCCCATCCTGTAGTCCCTTGTTGTCCCTCCCCGTCTCTGTCATGTCTCCCTGCCTCTTTTTTCTTGAAAGTTATGGGCTGAATATTTCCAAATGCTGGAATATTTCCAAATCTGCAGATTAATTGAGATACATGTTATATATGTCTGGAAATGAAGCAGATGAACACGACACTTAATCCTTTGCTGATCTAATGCCTTGAATTTTAATCTTTGCTCTACCACTTGCTTTTTTACCTTGAGCAAACCACAACAGCTCTCTGTACCTCAGCCCACCCATCTGTTCAAACATATCTGGTGATGTGACCCTCTCCAGCTGACCCATATTTTATGGGATTGCTGCAAGTCTGCATTAGCATGTGACTAGATACCAGGACACTTTGAGATGAAAACATTAACCATGTTATTGCTCAAGGTAAGCACAATGCATTCCTGCATTGAACTTCTGAAAAGTATTAAATATTCATAGAGAATTGTATATTCTATGAACTCAGCAATGTCAACAAGCAAAATCCAGATCACTGGGATTTCAGTGCTGGGAGTGTGGTGAATTATAGGATTCCAGGATTTGTAAGACTACAGGGACCAAGCAGTTGAGAGCCCAGGTCCCGGGTAAGCAGGGAGAGGGTAGCATAGGCAGAGGGGAGCACAGTCCTGATCTACTGCCAGGATATTTTGTGCTGCAAGCCTTTGAAGGTGAAGTGTGGAGAAAAATTTAAAAGTCCCATTCTTCATGTAGTACTGAGGACCTGCAAAAGTCCAGGGTCAGGGGACAAATAAGATCAAAGACAAACTTGTGCAGTTTCCTTTAATCTAAGTGAAGGCCAACTTTTGAGCTCCAACAGAGAATTTCAGTGTAAAAGGTCTTATTCTAAGCAGTTTTGTGGATTAAAGGTAACTGAAAAGATGGAGACATTGGCAAGATATAGAAAAATATATAAATATGTAAATGCATAAAGGGAAGTCAAGTGTGACTCCCTTTCCTAATTGCCTAACATGATTCCCACTAGATGCATAAATTACAGCTCCTATTAACAGTACTATGAATAATAATCAGTTTACTTTCTGGCTTGTATCTAAATATACTTTCTATATGATTTCATCTTTTATTCAGCTGTTTAAAAGCAGAACATCTAATTACAGTTCATATTAGTCTACATTAATTTTTTTTTTCCACAGAGCATGTGTGATGACTGATTTTCTAAAAACAGACAGAATTTTTTAGCATATGGAAAAATCATGTTATTATTAATACGTTCCCACATGACTCTACATTTCAATTCCCTTAATTATTTAGTCATTGCTGATTATGTCTTTTCACAATTCATTATCCCATTTCCTGCAACGTGGGCATTTTATTCATTAAGTGTCAAAACTAAGGGTCTGACCTCCAGGAAGATAATCAGGAAATAAGTGGCAGACATAAAAGTCTGGGTTTCCCTTAAGTGCTCACTTATTTCGGTAACTGTGCCATGTTTTTAGTAAGCGGTGACAGAAGCGAAGCGTTGTTGGTAATTGCAGCGGGGCTGCCAGGCTGCGGGAGCTGTGCTTTCCCGGGCTGACGGGTTCTGCTGCGTGGGGACAAGCCACCGCGGGGTCACCCACTGTGCCGCTCTCAGAGCAGCGCTGCCCTTCCAGTGGTGCAGAGAGCGGCGGCAGAGGCGCTGGCTGTGCTCCGCTACCCGCATCAGCCACCACACCGGGGACTTGGCAAGCTCTCGCCAGCCTCAAAGGGCTCCTGCTTCTCCTGAGACCTTCAGACCCTGCTGGGTTTTGGGAGGAAACATTGCCCACTCTCTCCTGTTGAATCTGGACCTTTGGCAAAGGTAGAAAAAGCCCAAGGCAGCCCAACAGGCGGGACCAAGGGTCACGTTTCCAGTCTATGGGTTAGACCCATGGGTATTTCACGCCAGGCCTGGTGCTTCAGCCTCTCACTGGATTGATGCAGAAGCGTGTCTCTGGCCTCCTGCACGAGCCTATCCTCAGCCATCGATGGGTGTATCAGTGTATTAAAAACAGAATGCTGGTGGAAAAGCACCTCTCAGTGTAAGTACTGCACCTCAGCTTCCTGACCCCTTGCTCAGCCAACACATTCAAAGATGAAGGAGCTCAGCAGACAGGTGTGTCCCCTCTAGATTTCTGAAACCAACAATTTAACATGTGAGGAACAGGGATGTGGCATCAGCACTCATTTTTCCCTCTGCTGTAGATTTTTGACGAAGTCTGTCATATTGAAAATAGCATCAAAACACAGACAAATAACAATTATTCAGTACACACACACACACACACACACAGAGTATCAATTACAATATGAACGTGAGGATGATTTAATTAGCTGCTGATAACTCATGGTAATTTTGCAAAGTTATGACTAAATATTTGCGGTATTTATAATATATAATGCATACATATGGGTATCCCCATATGTGTGCATGCATATATATAAAAGGCATATACCATGTTTTATTGATGGGGTTTCTATGAGCAAAAATTAATTTGAAAAGCTTAATTTGAAAAGCTTTAATCAACATCACATTAATAGACAGCAGTTTCTTAAATAGCCTCATAGCTAGACAAATACTTTGCCTAATGCCATTTCATTTTCTGCCAGCTGCATGTGATTTGCTTTTGATCTGGCACACGCTTCGTTATACATTATTAACGAGCCAAACAGCATGCCCCTGGAGTTAGCATCCTGCCCCTGCTTATTTTTTAACAAATTTCCTCTTTTATTTCGTCCCACAGTGATTAATAGTTTCAGCTAACGGCGGCACTGTTTATGATCTGAGTCAGTGACTTCAGACCATCTTAATCTCCTGTTAGGCAGGTTTTAATTTGCTTACAAGTTTTTATTTATAGCACAGTATGCTCTCCATTTCATACAGCAACAAAACCAAAACCTGCAAATAGCACTCCATTTCTTCTTTTAATGTTTCTGATGAGCTTTTATGGGAGAGAAAAGCCCAAGCAAGACATGAAACAAAAAATAAAAAGGCAACATGAAAAATATTTATTTTTCAGAACAGTCTTGTTTTTTACCCTGTTATCTGGAGAGAACCTGTTGCTTCCAGTGTCTCTCTGCAGCCAGATCATTTCTGGTCTGGGTTATTTTGTACCCCATGGCTGTCTGCAACAGTGCTTTTAGATTACTTGCTTATTAAAGCAGAGTCCTGTGGGGCTTCCAAAGTCCTTACCTGCAGAATTCTTATTTATGGCACGGTTGGCAGAGAAGCAGCTTTGATTCTTCTGTTAATATTATAAATATTTCCAGCTAACTTTAAGATCTAGGCTGAAATAGATGACCTCTTTTCCATGTTGTTATAGCAGTTCAAAAGCAGTTCAAAGTTCTTTTATTAAGCCAAGTGCCGGATCATTATTGGTTTTTATTGTGCTGTAGTTTTGTCTAATATCAGAAGGAAACGATTTGAGGTGGGAGATAAAACACCAAATGGATTTAGTTATCAAAAACTTTATGGTATCTTAGCTTCCTGCAGGAGTAGTCTGAATAGATCTTTTTGGGAGGATTTGTATTTTTTTTCTAAGAAAAAATTGTATACCCATCACAATGCTCTCCATCACATGGGCAGTGCCAAGGACTACAGTCTGCTTAAACAAATACTGACGAGGTGGAGACAAGGCTCTGCCTACAGAGCCCAGGCAGAATGACACAGAACTGAGGTCACAGGCTTAAGATCTACCATGTCACTTTACCAGAGAACTCCCATACCACAGAGTCATCCTATGGAATTCCTCTGTTCTAATGCCTATAGATTTTCTCTTTAGATTCCCTTTTGCACCATAATGAATTAAACACCAAACTTTTCTACATGGGAGAAATAATGGGCAATATCTGAACTTTTGTAGAGGGGAGAGCAAAGCAGTGAAGGTCACAGGAACAGTTTAGGAGATTTGTGGTCAAGTACACAGGGAGGGAGACAAATCTGCACTGCTCTGGGGAGGGAGGAGATTGAGTTCCTAGTCCTCTGGATGCAGAAGAAATAGGTGCCAGGATCCACTTCCTCCTCCTTTTCACTTCTCTAGTATTGTGTTTGCAGTTGTCTTTCTTGCCAGTAATCTTCTACCCTCACTCATCAGTTCCTATTCCTAAAGTCAAAACTGAGCATCCCATGGCTCCTGAGCTTGTCTCCCTCACTTTGACAGATAGTTTTTCATGTTCTTGATTTGTTTCCAAAGGCAGATCACCATTGTGCACTGACTCTATGTTTATGTCCTCCAGCTACCTTTTAAACATTGTCATCCAAATGGTTGGTGGGTCAATCATAACCTCATCATACTATTACTTATTTCTGACTCTTTTCCTTGTTGAAAATTTTCCTATGCACCACTTCTCAACAGACTTGAATCCATTTTAGCTTTAATTAAAAAAAAAAATAGCTAAGAGACTGAGGTCCCTGTGTAGTCAGTGAGGAGAAAGGCATCTTCAGAGGATAATTTGTCCCATCCTCTCTCCTGTGACTATGTAGGGAAATTAAAATCCTAACTTAGATTAGATGCTTATCTTCAGATAACAACAAGGTGAGATAAATTCCATCTCAACTCATCATGTAATATTCACACAGTAAAAGAAAATTTTATTTTATATGCTTTTATTTACTTCAGACTTTGGTAAACCTGTGTAATTTTACACGTCATGCTTAGAACAATGAACTTGTTACTAACCCCACTTTTACAAATTTAATAGTAAACTATCAACTTGTGCAGAACCAGAGAGATGCATAATAAATGTTACAAGAACAGCTTTAGGCATTGCATATTAATAGCTGTGGTAGGATTGACTTGCAGAGCCTTAGTTTTATGATCAGCAACAAGATAATTAGTAAAATTATCCTGCAAATTCATTATCCTCATTCCTTCCACTTGTGCATTTTATTCATTACATATCAAAATGAGGAGCCTTGCCTCCAGACACATAATCAGAATGTGGCAGACACAAAAGGTTTGAACTTTCTTGAAATATGCTTTGGTAAATGTGACCTTAAGTAGTCTCCATGATACCAAGGAATTTACAGTCATTATTCCAAAAAGAAGAAACTTTGTAATTTTACAGAGAAATGCAGTTGCGCATTTTGTAGGCTTTTTCACACATTAAATCTATTTGAGATAAATGACATAAACATTGGATAGTACAGAAACAGAATAATTTCCTTCTGGCTTAGTCTGAATTCACCTGCAGAGCTGTACTTTGCTTTCTAGTCTCCTTGTCCTCCTGCTTCTTAGATCCATAACCCAGCTGAGCTACACAGGGACTCCCTTCAACCTATACATCCAGGGGATTAGGGGCTGAAACTAGGGTTCAGGAAAGTCGTGTGGACTGATTTACACAGGTCTGTTTCCCTGCTGTGTGGGCAGGACCCAGCTAGACATGTGAGATCAGAAGGACCTCCTGGCCACCAACTGCTTAGATGGAGTCAGATAAACCAACAGTGTTCTCCTACACCAAGCATCTCATTTTGCGGATCTTTATAACATTTCACATCTTAGATTTGAGGTTCTTGCTCAAATCCCTCCTGCTCAGAACTGACACAAAGCTTTCAGCTGTCAGTGCTGTTTTGCACGGGGTGCTCACCCTGGCTGTGTCTGACCCTGAACTCAGGGCTGGGCGCCAGCTCCCTCTCAGTTCTCACGCACCCAGTGAACAGGAGGAGGCAGCATGAGCGTGATTCAGGAGAAGCCTGACTTGTTCCACACAGAAAAACTGCAGTGCTTGGATGGACTGACCCTGCACCCAATCCCTTCTGGATACAGAAACAGCAACAGAGCAGTGGAGAGGTGAGTGGAGGTGAGCTGGAGAGGAATGGCTGTGGTGGATGGGTGTATGATCAGCTGTATTTCCCCTTTTACCTCTGCTGGCTTCAACACTTGATTCTCCTTATCTTCATCTCCAAAAATGCTCCATTTCCATTTACTTTAACACACTTTAAGTTGCAGGATTCTTGAAGTGCTTTTATTTTGGGATATGAGCTTCATAAAAATGCATCTGCCAAGCCAACAATGCTTTAAAATCCTTGGTTTGTATTTTAAAAACACCAAAGTTTTGTACTTGTAAGATCTGATTTGAAACATGGCCTTAAAAACTTACATCTTTTGTGGGAAAACTGAGGACACATTGCAATAGATCATATAATAATGGTTTCACCACAACTAAGTACTTCTTGCTGGCCCTACGTCCTGCACGCTTCCTATGGTGTACTCTGCATACTAATTCAATGGCTCTTGTCCAAAAAACAGCCACTTCAACATCAGAATAAGATGCAATCATGGACCAAACCATTTCTGCATGTGTTGAGTTTATTGAATCACACTATTTAGCTGGCATGGCTTTCGAATTATCTTTTGCCAAGTGAAGCATGTGAGAAAGGACACCAAAACCAAACACCTTGGGTCTGTGTCTATCTAAGCTGAGAAATCCCTTCACTTGTTCACCCAAGCTGCATGGTTTCTGCTGGAAAAGACGGACAGAGACAGGGGTAAAAAAACAGACTCCTGTTGGTTTGTTTTGAATCTCAACTCACTGAAATTACCAAAACAAAAAACAAAGAACCCAAACAAAACAACATCAAAACAACAACAAAAAAATCCAACCAAAACCAAAACCAAACGATGACAAGATATGGAAAGGTACATACACCACAGAAAAAATAACTGATAGGGAACATCTTTAACAGAAGGGAATGTTTGATGATTTGGGGAATCTGCCTATGTATAATTTATGAATTCCTTATGGCTGTTTTTTACTATGTAATGCTTTATACTCCATATGCTAAGAAGACAAGGAAAAAAAGTTGATAGCTAACGATTATCAGCACCTGAGAAGATTATACCCAAGGAAAAGAAAAGGTTAAAGGGCCATGGTTTCTTCCCCTGCCTCTCCAGAGGTGTCTAGATGTGGATAGTGGAAAATCCCAGACAAGTGAAAAAAGATATCAGATACTAATCCTGGGTCTTAAAAAAAAATCAGAGAGCCTAAGTGACTCCTGAGAGACTCCAAGGGCCCAGAGACAAAGGCAGCTTGTTTAGGAGAAGAGAGCCTGGAGGCAGCTCTCTGAGCAGAAAGACACCAGGGAGGATGAAAGATGCTTCTGCCTGGGAGGGGAGAGAGAGGGAAAGCCAGGCTGAGCCTGGAAGACAGGGTGGAAATGTCATCTTTGGATTCAAGGGACTTGAGGAGTGACAGCAAAAAATGATGGGAAAATTTAGATAAGGAAAAGAATGCAGAGCTTAGATACACTGCTTCTCAATCTAATGGGGAAAAGCCCCAACCACCTTTTTTTTTTTTTTTTTATTTTTTTTTTTGGAAAACAAATTTGGCCTGCCTTAGCTCTTTAGGCTAAGGCAGGCTGGCTGTCCCTGTGGGGCCGGCCCACAGATAGCAGGATGAACACCATCCGTGTGCTTGGAAAAAGGCTGAAGTGGCTGAAGTGAAAAACCAAACTCGTGTCTCTGTTCCCAGGAAGACTTTTCTCCAAGCATCATCCTTCCTATGCTATGAGGCTGCTGCAGCTTTGAGCTTTCTCATCTGATGAACATGAGAGAGAACCAGCTGCTGCTGCAGCAACTATATTTAGCAGTCTATTCTGCTATTGAAGCATATATACCTGGTACCTATCGCGTATAAGGAGAATTATTCTGACAAACCACAAGGAGAACAGGCCTTTCAGAATTCAGTTCATATTAACAAAATGTCTGAGGAAAATTACCCTCTTTTTGTCCATGCTAAATTATTCCAGCTTTTCATTAATACTCATTAAGTTTTTAAGGGTTGGCATTTTTAGCAAAAAATAGTTTTCACTGACAGAAAAAAGCCACCCAGATAAATGAAGAAAATGTTTACTCAGTTTAATAGGCATGATTTTCTCTTTTGGTGCTCAATTCAAAATCAGGATCTGAAGTCAACAAAGGTTGGATCAGGGTCTACAATTTTTTTAATTGGGCTCTTTTCATTTACATTGGAATACTCTGAAAATGCAGAGTTATAATGAACCATACATATGCATTCATGCAATATGAGAAAAATTAACAATGTCTTGGATTTGCTCAGTATTTATTCAGCATTCATGAGTAAATAACAAATAACTTGATAATGTTAATGAAAAAAAATCCTGTGGAAAACCCACACAGCTGGAGAGAACCGTTTTTACTGCGTGAAGCCTGCTTTCTCTCCCACCAAGCTATTGTCATTACTCTGAATAACTTTTTTTCCCTCCAAGGATAAAGTGACAGGCTTGCAATTTCTATATAAAATTGCATGGTTTTTGACAGAAGCTTGTATGTAAGCCCTTTTATGTCTGGGTGACTTTAAGTTTAGTCAATATTATTGCAAAAAATGTATTTTTTAAACTAAATTAATTCTGTTGGCAACAATTAGATTTTCAGAAACTGTCAGAAATGTGATGTTTTATCATGTTTTATCACCATCTTCATTATAATCTGTACAGTGGGACTTTTTGGACAGCTCACTCAGAGGCCCATCATTTCAGAAAACATTAAAAATTTGTGCATTAAATAATTGCATTATTTCCAAGTATCTCACTTTTGAAGCCCACATGAGAGCACGTTACTTCCTAAGTTACTAAATCCTAAATAACTTTAAGAATGACACAATGCAGCATACACAGTAAATGGCATTTAGCACTAATCACAAAGGACAGACACTGTGGCATTTTGGTTGGTCAAAACTTGATCGGTATTCAGTCAGTCTCTCCTAAAGTATGCTATTAACATCACTGCAGACGAGTGGCTGTGTGTGTTCCTGTGTTTCCTTCAAAACCAAATGTTACATTTTCAAAGAAAAAGCCAACCCAGTATGTCCCAAGGGCAGAGAACTACAATGGCAAAAACATGCCAAAATACATAGAATTTGAAATGTTACAGATTTTCAACCACATTTTTTTTGCAATGTGGGTAGTCCTGTCTTGTCCAAAGTCTTTGAGTTTTTGCACAAGGCAGGAAGAAACCACAGAAAATTAGACTGCATCCCTCCTAACACAGCGAGGGGATCACACCTGAGTGCTGGCCCGCAGCCATTCATATCATGAAATCACTGACAGCAGCACCGTTTTGGCTGGGGCCAGCTCTTGCAAAGAAACACCCTGCAAGCCTGGGGGCTCTCCCAACAGCAGCATGGGTGAAGCCACTCTGCTGCATGGCTGTGAGAGAGCTTAGCTTTTTGGGCACGAGCCACACAATGCTGATTAGCCTCAGGCAAAGAGAACACTTATTAGACCATTTTACTTATTAGTACAGACATTGCAATAGAATAGTCTTGAAAGTGATTTAATTTCCTTTTATTAGACTCCTCTTTTCTCCCACAATTTCCTTAAAGTCTTTCTGCCAAGTGAAGCTAACTGCTAGCTCATGTGTTGCTCCTAAATATGACTGAATAAGATTAACAAAAGAATATTTGTCTCAGCTCCCAAATGAGGAGAGCTGCCTCTCTCAGACATAGAGAGCTCATGTGTCCTGGGTCAGACCGAAATGTGACAGTGGTGGGACAGTTCCTGCTGATCATCTCCAGTTGTGGAAAATCAGGCAGAGGAATTTCCTAGATATAAGAGAATGTCTACTGAAAATATTAGAGTAGGAGACAGGAGAAGGTGCATGGCCAAAGTACTTGTGCAGTGTCGGCCACTGAAACCCACAGCTCAAAGTAATGCAGGTTGTCAGAGACACAGCTTAAGGTGGGGATGGCACTAGGTCTGTCACCCTGCAGGCTCACAGGACAAAGCAGGGCTGTGTCCCTAGGTGTCAGGGACTGTGTGGCAATGACTGCCCGGCTCTGCAGCCACAACTGCATCTGCAGCCCAGAACACATGGAGTATGGGCTCTGCCTCTCCCTCCACTGCCCTATAGCCATCCCTGGAAACATGGCAAAGCAAAACTTTGGACAGACAGACAATTTACCTACATCTAGTTACATTCTCTGATTCTAGTTACATTCTTTTAATGCCTGTTTAATCAAGGAGGAAACCATTGTCACCACAGGGTTTACTGAAGGGCTCTGTCATCTCAAGTCACACTTCCCTGTGGTTTCAATTTGTTTTGTGTCAGTCTTACCAAGGGGGAAGAAAGTCAGTTTTTCTCTAAAGACAGCAGCTGAAGACTCAAGCCCCAGGCTCCCAGCAGTGCAGATACCTGCTATTGCCCAAATTTTATTCTTCTTTTGTTAGGACTGATAATACAGATCCTTTCTGGTATTGTTTTGGTATTAATTTTGCTGGCCTCAGAGGAGCTGTGGCAGGGCTATACAAAATGAAGATCTATCTGGCTCTTTGCCCTTAATAACAAGGAATCATTTCTCTGTATTGGAACAAGATGGCGATTGTGCTTTTTCCCCCAGCTTTGTGAAACACTCTAAACAGAGGGGAAAATTAGTAAGTATTTTACTGTATTGTTTTTGCATAGCAGAGAGGGTGGATAATTCATTCTGGATTCTCTCTTGCTTTGTCAAATAACAGGGTATATTCACTTGCTACAAAACAGCAACTTTTAGAATTAATTCCACAAATTAATTCCACTGTAGTGTTTCACCTTCTCTCTCCTCGACCATCTCTCTTTCACCTGAAGTTGGTGTGTTCCTCCAGAAACTTTTCCAGGAGTTTCCCACCAAGTTCAGTCACAACAGCTCCAAAGTCTCTACAAAGGTGCTGGTCCAAGGCTGGCCTTCTCACCTCCCTCCCAGTGCTGCCCAGCAGTTTCTTCCCAGCAGTGAGACTGCAAAGAAACACTCTGCTAGTGCAGAGGCAGCTATTGCATGAGCGCTGTGCAGTGAAGTGGGTCTCATTCCACCTGTAAGGTTATCCCTCTGCTTTGGAAAGCAACAGGAGTGTTTAGAAATATACTGCTGATTACCATATTTGTGTTCTGTAATTCTTCACATGTCCGACTCCACCAGGAGCTTAACTGCAGCCAGTGGGATCTTACAGTCATTAACATTTACAAGGCAGCAGTTCACAGTTGTTGAACTAACAACCTACCTCTAAGAAACTGATTTTTCTCCCCTCTAAGTATTGACACGTGCTCCACTGACTGTGATGCTTATTCACAGTGACAGTGTGTTTGGTAGAATTTCATGTTTTCACAGGATTTGTCTTGTGCAGACAGCTTCTAATTTACCTCTGCTGTTGTTTTAATTCAATCAGCTGATGGAGTGCAGCTGATCTCATGGCACATATGCCTGTTCAGGTTTGAAAAAAGGCCTTGAATATTTGATGGGTCGATCCTTAATGCTTCCTGCTAAAGAATTAGCAAGACTGCTAATGAGCCAGGGATCCCAAGTGGGAAAGGGAAAAAAACTAGAATTAGATTCTGTTTACATTCTTTTTTTTAATGTTGCTCAAATAAGAAGTGCAGTGCTTTACACACTGATTAGATTCACAGGGTAGAAAGAGTCAAGTAAATCACTTATCAAAGCCATCACACTTAAAATGTCATTTTCATAAGTGGATGTCCTGTGGCCATGAGGAGTCACAACCTATTTCAAGGCCATCTGTGGGTGCTTATCCCTCCCTGCACAGGAGGTTCATGGCACCAAGGAGAGCTGTCCTTCACTGCAGCCGATGTTCACAGCTGGAGTCCATGTCTTTTCACTGCCTCCCAATGGCTTTTTCTTTCTCCTCTGAAAGAAATTATCTGTCCTCCACTGCAGACCCCAGCCTGTCTCCCCACTGCTCCATGCTATTTCAAAGGACATGTCTTTTTTTCCGTGTTAACTGGCTGTGCTGGGATTTTCTCCAGCCCTTTTTCTGCATTCCTGTTGCTTCTCCAGCTTCCCGCTGTCTTCGCATTCTGCGGCCAAACACTGTTTGCAGGCCAAACACTCAAACTATGCCTCTCTCTACCCAGTTCAATGACACCTCTCATGTCAACAAAAAAATCCAGGGAATTCACAAGGAACCTCTTCAATAATCAAAAGCTCAGCTTGTCTGTGGGTTTCCTTCCAACAAAGCTCTAGGAAATCACAGCTAGGACTGTAAGAATAGCCAGATCAATCTCCACTTACCTTACAAATCAAGAACTGCCTGCACTCAACACACTCCCTTGCTTAACTCCATAGCAAGTATTCTCAGAGTGCCTCCTATATTGACTGCAACAGTTAACTTAGTGGAGAGGCAGGACTCTTGTTGCTCCCATTCTTTGAAGGTACAACAGTAAAATAAATCTTTACTTTAAACCCCACCAGTCATAGCAAAATACACAGCTCCACACACTAATAAAGTCAAATAGAAATCAACCAAAATTACTATCACAGAATCACAGACCCAATGGTTTGGGTCAGAAGGGGCCTTCTAGATCTTCTAGTTCCAACCCTCCTGCCAAGGGCAGGAACACCTTCCACAAGACCAGAGTTGCTCAGAATCCCATCCAGCCTGGCCTGGTCTTAAGCACCTCCAGGGATGGGGATCCACAGCTTCTATGGGCAACCTGTTCCACTGCCTCTGCACTCTCAGAGTAAAGGATTTCTTCCTAGTATCTGATCTAAAGCTAATATTTTTTTTGTTTGAATCCATTCCCCCTTGTCCTGTCACTACATGTTCTCATGGAAAATCTTTCTCCCTCTTTCTGGCAGGCTTCCTTTAGGTACTGGAAGGCTGTGATTAGGTCACCCCTAAGCCATCTCTTTTCCAGGCTGAACAATTCCAGTTGTCTCAGCCTTTACTCACAAGAGAGGTGCTCCTTCCCTCTAATCAACTTGGTGGCCTCCTCTGGACTAGCTCCAACAAGCTGATGTCCTTCCTGTGCTGGGGACCCCAGAACTGAAGTAATCTTGCTTAGCCAGCCTGTGTTTTAGCAAGGAAGTGAGTAGGTTGGCTTTGGCAATGTCTCAGGAACTCACATAGCAACTGCTCCATGCACAGTGGAACAAAGGGTATTTGTTAACTTTTATTTTCCACTTCAAAGTTTTCTATCATGTCCTCCATGAACAATGCATAGCTTACAAGGAATTGCCTTTTAAATCTACTAGCAAGAAATGAGGCTTTTCTCTCATGTTTCAACATTACATCTGTAACTTGGTCTTACTGGAGTTATTTACATTGAAGGCTCTCTTAGAAGATTCTCTATTCTCAAAGTGTGTGCCTGCAGCTGGACAGAGAAGTCAGCACACTTTGAAGAAGCTGCTATAAATTAGTGCATGGGGTTAGATGAGGTTCAGGATTCCTGCAGTGATTATAAACTCTACAGGAGGCCTTACAACAGCTCCAATCTCAACAGGGTTACTGTCTTGTTAATCAACCTCCTTCAGGACTCGAAGAGGTTCTGTGTTTCAGTACTTGGGGGCATTCTCTGGAAGCTGCAGTTTTGTGCAGAAGGATCTGTCAGTTTACAGAGTCTATAGAGCTTCGATACGTTTGGTAAAACAACATCAAAAAAGGCTAGACTTAAGCTGTGGCAACCTGCGTTGCAGCAGACAGCAAAAAAACTGTAAAATCTTGTCACAGTGAGTGCAACATCAGATTTGGTGATTTTAAAGCTGCGCCTAAACTGATTTGCAGCCCAGGTCCAGATGTTAGTTCTGGCCATGCCCACATGCTGGAACCAGAGGATGACAAGAACTGTGCACAAACCTGCTTCTTCCCACCTGCTGGGGGAAGGGAACACAGGGAAGCAGATGGAGCAGACCTGGGGCACACATACTACTGCCCTCACTCTTGACTGTGGAAACATGGACATGCCATGGAAGTATCTGTTTCATGGAAAAGCCACAGCCTGACTTGTGCAGGGAACACATCACCTAGAAAGAGGGGATGTTTTCTGCTTTGTGTTGTGCAAGAGACAGCCTAAACAGGGTGAAACGTCCCTTAAAAGGATGAATTTTAAGCATCTTCTTCCTTTTGCTGATGCTCATACATTAGGAGTGGCCCTTCCCATAATAAACACATTCCAGCAGGCCAGCCATCTTTTCTGAGGGGAACACAAGTATTTCAGCTGCTGTTGATTGTCACTGTCTGCCTTTGGGCACCTGTATAGCAACTTCACATATTCTGTTTGAAAAGAAGCTAAACTTTGGCTTTATGATATGATGTGAATAGCACCTCCAACAAAACCATGGAAATGGCAGTCTCTTTCAGAAAAGTAGAAAATCTGTGTTATAACTTCATGGATCTGCTCAGGACAAAAAGGGGGCATGGAGAGGGATGGAAGTATCTAGATGCCAGTAAATTACAAAGTGAGCAGCAAAGGCACATTATTACTGTTGCTGTTTTCAGTAATTATCAGTAACAACAACAACTGCAGATTTGGATTTGTATTACAAGAGTACCTGAGCACTGCTTTTGTAATACACAGCAGTTCCTTGACATAGAAATCCACTTTTCAGTACAAAAGAGAGCAGATGGATATATCTGACCTGACAGAGTACTACAAGAAACAATTGGGACAAAAATGTTCAAGCATGAGAAACAGTGGTAGAACCCTGACCTCATTACTGGTTTTCCACTATCCTTGGGAAAAAAAAGAGCCCCATAAGACTGGGAGGTAGCTACGGAGCTGATTGGGAAAGTTTTCAAGGCTCTTCCCAGATCTGACTGGAAGCATTGGAGAAATTAATTGATGTAAAACTTAGCAACATTTTGGCATCACCAGCTAAGCTAAAGTGGGTTTTAATATGTTAGCATGGACTGGAGGCCTCAAAATCAGAGACAAATAGCTGTACTTGATGTGATAGAGAAGGAGATGACAGTGGTGAGATGTGAAGACAAATGTCTGTGGGCAAGATGTCAGGCTAGGAAAATGATCTGTGCAGCAGCATGAATGGAGGTGGGTAACATTGCATTTGTCAAAACTAGGAAAGGATGCAGCAGCAATCAAAGTGTGTAATGAGAAATTTGGACCAAAGACTTACACCCTTGAGAATAAAGAGCTTCAGTCAGAAATACTACAGAGTAACAGCGTGGAAGATTTACGTGTAGTCTTCGACACAGAGACACAAGGGAAGGTCAGAATAGAAAGTGATGCCCAGATTTGCAGACATAGAAGATGGGCAGATTGGTGAGGTTACCCATCATGAAGCTTGACAAAAATATTTCTTGAGGAACATTCTAAAGGAAGAAAAAGAGAGAGCAGCAGCTGTGTTCATTGTTTTCGAGATGCACCTTACTATCTTTAGTCATATAGCTCATTTTTCTTCTCAGATGGGGTCTCTAACATACTCATCTTCCTCTGTGTGGAAGGCATTGTGCCTCTTCCACATTTTTGCTTAATGGCATGAGCCAAACTACAGAAACTAAAGGATGAAGACCAGTTTCTCTGACTGTTCATTTTAAAAGCCTTGCTTTAAAATGAAAACGGGAGCCTAAGCGTCACATCACATCATGAATTCATATCTGCCACTAATTTGTAACAAACCAGCAGGGACTGTGGCTTAGGCTTGTTGAGTATGCACCTAAGTCCTAACAAAGCCTACTTTGTAAATGTTAGCTAAGCAAAAACTCTTGCTTAGCCAGTGAAGTCATAAGCAATACATCATCATCATCCTTCCATAAACTCTTCGTCCAGTTTAAGAATTAAAAGCTGCATTTAACATATTGAGAAAGAATGGAGAAATGCCTTTAGAAACAACAGGCTTGATGCACTGCTAACCTCCAAACCAAATATTTATAACCCTGTAGTTTATAAATCATCAGAAGTATTTGGGTGGTGGACTATCCAAGAGGTAGAAGCACATATAGTAACAGAGAGGTTTTATCATTCCATCTACCTTGCTTTGTGTTTCAATCACTATTATGTCAGATTTTTAAGCACTATGAATTATTGAATTATCATTTTTGAAAAAGAACCAAAATAACCACGAGTTAAAATATTACAGAAAAGTTTCACTGTTTATAAATTTTTCTGCCACAGAAAATAATCAATATCCAAGTTAATTCAAGCCAAGATCTGTCTGGATGTGTATTAATTTGCTCCATGAAAATAAACTAGAAATTACAAAGATAAAAGAAATAATAATGAAATATGGAAATAACTACAGATTTTGCACATTGTCATTATGTAATGGACATAATGAAAATAATGATATTACATAATTAAATCCAGGTGGAAAACGACCTTCCTAGACCTCCCTTCAAAATTAAGATTTTTGACAGTCATGATTAATGGAAACATGCACTTTGCATGGTTTGTAAACCTGAAACATCATTGTACATTTCAGTTTATAATTTATCCCATTATCTGCTTCTCCATGCATGAAGGTCAGCTGTACAGGCTAAAGTAGCAGTGAAATCCACAGGCTTTGAAAGGTTGTTCTCACAGATTTTTCAATTATATTTCATGGGGAAATAATTTTACCTACTTTTTCCTTAGAAAGATGACAATCTAAAGGAGGAAAATTTTAACAGCAGTAATTGCAATATTCTCGTTATTCTCTTGTCTTTTGAGCGCAAACAGAAATGGACTGGAAAAAAGGATTTTTTTAGGATTCCTACCCGCAATATTTCTTCAATGCAGCTGTTATCTCCTGTTCCACTGTCCTGTAAACAAAATGAGAAGACAGTTTGTTTATGTTTTAAAAAGAAATAACAAACAGGTCTGAGGACATAGTTGTCACATGAAATATATTCTGACCTCTATTACAGATTCAAAATGAGACAAAGTCTTTCCAGCATCTGAAAAGTTGCACTGCTTAAAATTCTCAAATTATTCCCTATCAGCACCACAGGAAGATGGAATATTTACAGTGTTTACATATGATTGCAACATATTTCTATAAATTCAACAGACTTTTTTCACATCACTTTTGGGTGCTGTTCCTGCAGTTTGGGCTCTACTGCGTATGAGCAAACAGAAGCAAAGAAGTTATTGCATGTACATGGATCCAATGTGCATTTATTTTTATTAAGTAAATAACATCTCTCCACATCCTTTGTGCAGCACAGCTCTGCAGTGACACTGTCTGTGCAAAGCCTGAGGATGTAGAGGGTAGATGAGATGCCGAGGGGAGAGCTGCAGAGATTGCAACACAGGCAGCAGTACTGAGCATGGGCACAGCAGTCCTGAGAAGCTGTCATTTCCTAAAATGCCGACTCTAAGCCCACCCGTGTATTGTGGGACTGAGGGCACAGAAGAATTTGACTCTCCCAAGCAGTATGACTCACTCCAGAGCTACTCTGCAGAGGGGAAATCAGAGATTTGGCAGGGCAGCTACTCTCCCACAGGATCCATCCAGATGGTGCCTCACCTACGTGCTCAGCCTGGGGGTTCACTGGGACCCAAACTTCTGCCAGCAAGGACGAGGCAGCATGAGATACACACCCCCCTCCCTCCTGCCTGCCCTCTGCCCAGTACCAGTCTGCTTGCACTGCCCAGCACGCCTGGGAAGAGAGGAAACACTTGGATGGAGGTACTGATGCCGAGGGGGTGCCCATTTCCTACAACTCTCCACAAGATACAGGTGGCTGCTGCATGCAACAAGCTGTCTGGGGATTTCCTTCACCACACTACAGTCTCTGACAATCCCCCCAAAAAAGGCTTTCTTCTTTTTGCAGAACAGAACTAACTCAGGAAGCAGGGGACTGGGGCTTGAGGTCTTCCCATGTGGGAAAGGGGATAGAAAAACTCCATTTTTTGGGTAATTACTACACCCAAAGAGCTAGCAGAGAAGTGAGCTTGGTCTCTTGTTTTCAAAAAACCCCTGGATGCTCTGAATTTTCAGGTGTGCACCTGAAGATATATCAAAGCAATTCATTTTTCCAAACTGCTGAGCTCTTCTCATCTGGAAATCAGACTTCTCTACCACATCTGTATTTGTGCATGCAAAAAATCACGAGGCATTTTCAAAAAAGGATGCCTCTGCCTACTAAGGCCAAATGATGGCACTGACCAATTTGTGCGATTCCTGGGCACTTTTACCACCACTCCCCAGCCTGAGCTGAGGGACTGAGGACATCTGGACCTTCAACTGTCTGAAGCCCACCAGCTGTAACCATGGTCAGGAGAACAACAGCATATGCAAAAGAACAATTTATGTTTTCTAATTTTTTCTGCCTGTTGTTTCATGACAATTCATAGAAAGTTATAAGTGCTTTATTGCCTGCACTCCTGCTAAATCTTTGCTGAATATGGCCTTTGATTGTTAAACAAAAGAATCACATTAACTCTTCTTGGTGAAACACAGTCCATCAGCGTTACAGTTCACTACAGATTACACCACTGATTTCAAAGGCAAAGGTACTAAATATGTGGTGAAGTCAGACTTTGAAGAATTGCTCATATCTGATATATGGATGCTGAAGAGAAGCTGCTGCCCTGAGCAGACAGCCGTGTTCTGACCTCAGACCTGCCCCTGAGGAGCTGCACACCACCATTTGTGATATTCCTGTCACAGGAGCAGGAGGACAAGTGTTCATGTTGCCAGTGAACCTAGCAAGATGGAGAGAAACAACAATCTTTGTATATTTAATAATTTAAAAATTAGTATTGGATAATTGCCATTTCTCTCTTCTCTGTGGGTTTCAATCTATTTTTTCCCTTTCCCCTTCCCCAAGCCAGTTTGTTCACTTGCTATCCCACTAAGAGTGGAGAGTGTAAAGCCCTCATCATGAGGGCTTTACACTCTCCACTCTTAGTGGCATAACAAGTGCCTTGTTTAGAGAGCAACCAATTCACTGCCATCCTTAAGTTGTCAGTCCTAGTCTATTGCCATCTTACAGAAGAAGGGACGAGACAACCATATGATCTGTATAGAATACACTGAACATATGATAAAATGATGATCTCTTTCTCTGTGAGTATAAAAATACTGAATGTGAATTTGGCAGCAGGCTGTTTCAGACTAGGATTAGGAACAAGCGTCAGTTACAAAATTAAATAACTCTCCTAGAAGTGTAGTGAAATAAGTCTGCAAATACTCATCAGCAAGAAATTTTGCTTTCTACTACCCCAGAACTAAAACCTTAGCTTTTCTTTCTAGCATCTCTCTGGGCAGGAAGTAAAAACTTTTCACATCTCCCTCTCAATATCATCATGCACCATTTCAAAGGGTGAAAAATAAGCTGGAAACACAAAACCAAAAACAAGATATGTAAGACTGATATAATATTTGGGGAAAACCCCCTCAATTTCTACATTTTCCTCTTTGTTTTTCATCTTGAGTGCCAAATGTAAATTTTGTGATTTGTTTTGCTTTGAGTACTTAAGAACATCTTAACATTACTGTTGATGTCAAACTTTCTAGACCATCCACTACATCTCTACTGACGTTACAGAGGAACACGCGCTGCCATGGAATCTGGCAAACTGAATTTAACTTTGTGACCACAGTTTAACTTGGGGGAAAAAAAAAAAAAAAAAAAAGGCTGGCAAATGTTTCTTGAAACGTAAATGAAAAGAAGGGATTGCATTAGCTGCAGGGAACAAGCAGCACGGAGCCCTTGACACGCTATTTGCTTCGCTGGACTTCCCCATCCGAGCGCTATTGCGTTGGTGCCGGCTGCGTGACGCAGCCCCCGCGTAAGGCTGATGTCTGCACTGCTGGCAGGCTCTGCAAAACGCTCCCTCCACCCTCTCAAAGGCCACAGGGCATTCCTGCAATAAACGGTTTAATTATTATTTTTTAAATTAAAATTAAAATTAAAATTAAAACCAAATAAAGGTTTTGAGGCTGCTGTTGCAAAATAAGCGGAGGAGCTGCTCCCCTGTGTTTGTTCTGACACTGATGAACCCGTCTCGTTTCTCTTCCTTTCTGTTTTGCGATCTGTCATAACAAACTTGCCTCACTGAACCTCCACCGGACCATCAGCGAAATACTGGCAAGGCTTGGGGACCTGTCAGGGAAAGTGGGCTCAGCCTCTTCCCCCTGGGATGCTGTGCCCATTGCCTTTGTCCCTCAGTCCGCACAGCCTGCAGAGCACCAAGCATCTGCGCCCAGGGCGGCTGTGCCGTGCGGGCTGGCAGGAGGATGCGGAGCTGCCGCCGAGGATAACGGCAGCGCCTGCTGAAGAAATAGCCGGGAGCGTCGTGCTGCTGATAACACGAGCAGCTAATTACCATGCAAAGCACAGAGGACTGTAAGAAACGAGATTGACTAAAGGCTACATAGAATTCTTGGGAAACGGGATGTCATTTCAAAAAAAAAACTACCTCTGTACAAATTTTATTTCAGAGCATTACTTTATTTTTCCTTCCCTTACCAAGAGCGTTCATGTGGAGATATATAAAGAAACCTCTCTGAAAGGAATTGCCTATCTTGTGACACTTCTCCCTCCTTTAAATCTTAATGTTGAGGAAAGAAAGAAAATTTTTCTGCAATTATCTATTTCTGTTTTAGCCCAAGTGATTTTTACGATGCAAGCTTTTGGTGCTGTCATTATTTGGACTATGCTAGGTGTTTTTACAAAGTGTCCAGAAGCTATTGGATTTTTGTCTCCAGTGTCAATTAGGCGTGAGGACGATCTCCAGAAGCCTGAGGTACATACTCATCCTCTTCCCCTCAGTGGGAGCCAGGCTGGTCGTGTCATCCCCAGCCAGCAGCATGACAGCGGCCACCCCACATCCATCCCACGCTGCTCAGGCACAGCACAGCACTGCTCACTCTGAGGAAATAATCAAAATCTGCGATGAAACAAAATAGGAAAAAAGGGGGAAAAATCCCACCTTGATGGACCTTAATCTGAAAGCATATTAGAAATGCTTCTTTGCTAGGCACACACATACACACTTGCAGATGCATATATACATTTTCTATGCAATCCATTTGCTAGAAGGAATATCCACTATGAAGAAGTAAACTCCTTATCTTTTTACTTATCCATAAGTGTGGCTTATGCCTGTTGGGTTCAGGAGAACCATTACTCTCAAAGTTTCCCTTCAATCATTTCTCTAAAGAGATCTTAACACGTTCAAGTTGTGGAATTTGCTGGAGTTTAACAGGGTTTTGTGCCTGAGATCGGAGATGTGATTTCTGGGGGTTCTGCAGAAATCTAGCCAGGCTGTGGAAAGGAATTTTGGGGAAGTGTCATTTGCAGATGCCCAGGAAGAGTTTTCAGACATTCAGGGCTTAAGTTGTTACTGACTTCCTTACAGGTGCTACATCCTCCAAAAAGGCTCTTTATGGAGTGGTTGTGCTGAACCCACACAGCCCTTGGAGAGAAAAGGCAGGACTTTGAACCTCAGGAAAGATGGCCTGGTAAAAAGATTAGACCTCAACCTAGTTAAAAACTTACCTTTTTGCCCCTCAGGAAATACACGCTTTTTGTAATGCTTTCATTCTGAATGGGGACTTAAGGGTAGGCTACTTGTTGATTTTATCCCTTTGGCTATGCTTCTATTCAAAATGCAATTGTGTCACATCATTACCTTAAAAATGAAATTTTATGAACCGTTCTTCAATTCAGTTGAGAAATCAATATTTTATTAAAATATTTCAATGACAAATTTTAAGAAATATAATCTGTAATCATAGAATAATATATGGCCTAAATCAAGAAAGCATTAAACCAAAATATCAAATGTTTCTCTCCAAATTTTGGAATTTTTTCCTTTAAGGAAACATTTTCTTTAAACAAGAATGAAAATGGTTTTGGTCAAAATCAGCATGGATGCAGACATTTTCAGTTCTGATAATCTGGGACATCCCATAGAAAAGGAAAAACAGACAGAATTAAAAATGCTATTTATCTTTTTTTTTTTTTTCCTCCCTCTGTAACAATGGCGGCATTTTCATCTTGATAGGTGGACATGAGACCTACCAGCAGTGTTTCCACCTACCTTTAGAGGGATAGACTTCAGGGAGCCATGGCACACTGCAGTCACCCTCATTTCACTGGGTGGCATCATTAATGCTTGTGCCTTCTGTGAAGAAGACAATCTCTTCCCTGAGGATGCAGGCAAGCAGGGCTGAGCTGTGTAAAGTTACACCAGGGAAATAGATATAAAGAGACAGCTCAGAAAGCTTGATTTTTCTGTTCCTGATATTTGAAAGCTTTACTTTGCACTCATGCTATGCCTTACCACTAAGTGGAGTGCCAGTGGCCACGGTCTGTTGACACAGTAGTTTTCTCCTGTGTTTGGCATTGCTGTGAGTAGGAGCTGTTTCACTTTTACTGTGAGGAATTGCTGACACTTCTTTAGACACAGAGAAGTGCAGGAGGGAGTTGGGAAAGAGGAGCTAAACTCCTCAAGGTCTGTGTCAGAAAGTGTTGCACTAATTAAAGTCATTAAATCCATCTATTTCACAGTCACTGTTAATAAACTGTTACCTTTAATAAACCCATCTCTTTTGAAATGGACCCATCATATTTTTATGGGGATTATTTTTTCTGCCAAGGGATCTTGCAACACTTCTCTTGGTTCAAAAGGGAAGAGGAGTAGCTTTTAAAAAGATATTATTTCAAGAAAAAAAAAAAAGATCAAGTGATGAAAGTCATCTAGCTTTGCTTTAATGAAAGTATCTGTACTAATTGGGGGACACACTGCAACTGGAATATCATGATGCCCTAGTCTTGTACCAGGACCAGGAATATGTTCTGGCTAATTAAAGGAGATGAATCAAAAATATCTGTAGATAGAGAGAAATGCCAAATGATCCAACAGACTTGCCATGCACACTAGGAAAGAGAAGCAAGAGCCCACTTTGCTCTTGATGAATGACACTGTCAGAGCAGTGTGCTCAGCAGCTCCCCCACAGCTGAGGCAGAACAGCAGCTTTTGGAGAGCAAGATCGTCCAGAAAAAAGACTAGAGAGGAGTTCACAGAGCCATAACCCAGAGGATCACAAGCCTTAGGCTGTGCTGGTCATACAGCAGATCTGAGTCTAGGTGAAGATGGATGTACTGTGGGTGTGTAAGTAAAGCCATTCACCATATTGTATTGCTTTTAAAAGAGCAAGGAAATTATGTTAGAGCATAACTCCTCCAATATGTGCCCATGGCCTGTCCCAGAGCTTGAGACATCAACTCCTGTCCATGTAGTGCCTGGCCTGCAGTAAATGTTGAAAAGCCAGGACGAGAAAGTGAAATGATGCTGAAGGGCTGCCATCTGGATGGCTGCTGGAGCTTCAGCACAGCTCAGACTCCTACAGCCCAGTTGGGAGGGTATTTGGAAGGGCTGGGTCTGTCCATGTGTTGAGAGGTCTTCAAACTGATGACATGGTCTGAGTCCAAGTCTCAGTGTCCACACCACAAATAAAATCAAGACAATTAAAGGCCAAGAATTCTTCTTAACCCTCCCCACTCTCTGCACCCCTAAGGGTCATTGAACAATCAATGACTGGAATTGCACCGGTAACATTTCATCTAGTAAAAGATGCTTGGGAGCCTCAAATGAAACCAACTGACAGATCAGTGGAGTGATTTTTACAGGCTTTTACATTATATTAATAAAAATAAAATTCCAAACATGCCAGAATTACACTGTGACCCAGAACAATAAAGTGGAGCTGTAATGGAGACGAACTGCATTGTTCTATTAATAAAATATAAAGGTTTTATTGTTATTGGGAAAGATTGCACCAAATCAATACCATGTCACAGTATATTAATGTTTTTCTTCACTAATGAAAAAACAGGGCCTGTTGTGATTACACTCACTTACTACCCATTTGAATAATATAATGGGCTGGTGATAATGAAGATTGCACCTTGCAATTTTACTCCTTGCTAGATGCTTGATCCTGGGGAGGTGCTTTGTAAGTCACCTGTGCTTTCAGAAAAGTCAGCAGGAGAGGAAGGTATCTAACATACACGAAAATTCTGTCAAAACCCCCCTGAATGGACTTCACAGTTCCTGCTTCCCACGGAAAAACTGGAAAAAGCCACTGGGGACCTCTGGAAAAGTCTTCAGCATGCTACATTTTCTGCAGTAATATATGCGTGCCCAAAACATGTCAAGTGACTGCTGCTTGACACAGTGGTGTATTTGTCAGAAAGTTTCCATCACGGACACCTGAATCTTTTGGTTTTGCAGCACAAAAGGCTTTTTAGTTGAGTCATGAGCTTCTTCCCTCAGCCCATGCAGCTCTTCAACAGCCCACCCAAGAACCCTGCCCTGAGACCATCAGAGAGCAGCTCTTCTCCCTGTTACATACCTGTCCTCCTTGCTGCACAGATGGCCAATTAGTGTCAACTGGAATGGGATGTTTTCAGTGATGTGGACATTTGTTGGCTGGGACCTGGACTGAGCCTGATTGATTGCATTTAATATATTGTCTGTGTTTGTTTGGGGAGAATATGTAACATCTGCATAACGGCAACAGTTGCAAAAACAGGTATTATGGAACTGTTGATATTTTGGTGAATTTTAACATGAATTTAGCATCAGCTAGTATAACACTGAATAAATTAAATGGATTACTTTGCCAAGAGATCCTTTAAAAGTGTTAATTAACGATAAATCAATAAAAACTATTCAACATGAAAATCAATTACATCCCTGTTTACATTATTTAACTCCAAACATTTCTGTTTTGTGTGCTTGTAATTAGCAAGCTATAAAAGATGCCATAAATAGGCGCATAATGAGAGGAACTGTTTATAAATGATAATTGGTATTCATTCCCACTGAGCTAAAGGTTATGTGATTACAAACTGTTGCACAGAAAGGGTTAAATCTCTTACAGATTGAAGGTTTTACACTACAGAGCTCTGGAGAAATCGTTCCCACAAAAGGCCCCCTATGGAAGAATGCCCATGTACATGAGTGCTGGTGGATAGAGTAACATCTACCAGGTGTTCCTTAAAGCCTATTTACATCCATTAAGGAAAGATTGGGAGAAAAATCTACCCTTTGGCCGGTGGTGGAGGCAATAAGAAAAAACCAGAACATCGCATGAGAAATTCAATATTAATAAAATCCATCATCCAAACAACATCTCTACAAAGTCTAAAGGAAAGATACTAACACTAAAATGCTTCTAACAATCTGAAAGACCATCCTGTTAACAAAGCTGAGGACAGGACAAAGGACACAAGGGTGTTTTCTGTCATGATGGGTAACAAGGATGTCACTCTACCCAATACCTCCCTCAAAGATTAAGACCAAAGGCTTTCACAGAGGGCTAGAAAAGGATTACAGGATCTTCAAGCAGCAGCCAGAAGCCCAAAACACTGAGCAGCAGCCTGTGGCTCCAGAAGGTAACACTGGATTATTTCCTACAACACACAGAGATGAAAAAACTTTCCTGGGGAGAAACAACTTCTCACTAATCCCTAATGCTGAAAGCAGCCTTCTCCAGTTTTAGAGACTGAGACTGATCTAAACTCAACAGGTAAAAATGCCCCATGATCTGAAGAGCAGAGGCTTTCTGCTAATGGCTTTTGCTACTCTTAGGACGTCACCAACATTTGACAGTTTTGGCTTTGACAGTGTCTCCTCCCCAGGAAAATAAATCTCAACTTTTCACTATAACTGCTACTGTGAGGGTAAGCATCAAAAACCCTTGACTGAGTCAGTCTGACCAGCGAGCATCTGGTGATAAAGACAGCAGAGTCAAATAACCTATCTGCAAATCCAGAGCTAGACCATTTTTCTACCTTAGGCATAGGTGATACTGCCTTGCTTTGCCTTGCCTTTCCAGTGATTTAGAACACTTATATTGTACTGCTTTCCCTGACTTGCACAGAATACAACTGCTTCACAGAATATATGGATCAGAAATGAGTTTGAAAAAAAGAATCTTATATGTGTCAGTAAGAGAGCCTTACATGGTTTTGACAACGATAGCTCAGTCTCATTGTTAAGAACACAAAAAACATATTCTGGTCATGGCAATTTTGACCTGGACACTTATTTGCCCAAGGGGGTTATAATTTGCTACTGAAAAATCAAACCATTGTCAATGAAGAAAAACAATTGTATGCACCTGCATCTTTAAATCAACCCATTGATGCCTCTGGTCAGCTCAGGTGGATTCTCTTAAAACCCACACAGAGGCTGACAAATAGCACAATTCTTCAAGCTACAGTGAAAACCTTGACAGAGTTTTATTGTGCTTGCAGCATTCCTGAAAGTCAAAAGAAAAATCCAGGCATACTGTGGTCACTGACAGACTGATGGGAACACATTCACTGCAAACCTACTGAAACCAGTAATTTCTAAATGTATTGCAGTTAATAGGACACATAAAATTTCAACTAAAATGCCAGGGCTGGATGTCTTAGAGCTCACAGATGTAAGTTGCTTCCAGTTAGGAACGCACATGACACCATGTATACATCAAGGTATAAATATATATATGAAGGTCTACATAAACATCCATGTATGTATGTACATGCCACACAAAAAAACTCTAGAAGTTACCTGGAAATGCCCCAACTAACCAAACAAGTGTCAAATCTTATCAACAGTAGCCTTAAGGTGGGAACCAATAAATTCAGCACATCTATGAAGTTGCAGAACAGAGAAATACCTTCCTCATTTTTTCCTACCCTCTCTTTCCCAAATCCCACTGAAAAAAAAATTTACCACTGATTCACTGCAAGCCCATATCAGTCCTCTTTTCTGGGAGCTAGGCAGGAGCCAGGCACTATCCCATGCTCCCTTACCTCCAGAGTGAAGCTATCTCCACACCTGCAAAACCATCCATCCCAAGGAATGGCAGCTTCCCAGCACTTGTCCCTGCTTTCCTGTGAGCTCCATGACAGCACCCTACTTTTTGAGCAATCGCAAAGACCAGGAGCAGGAGAATAAATGATGTCCCAAGCTTTGGGCAGAGTTGCAGGTAGTTTCCAAGTAGTGTATTGTACTTGTTAACATTTTTTGATGGAAGCCACATTGGTCCTTCAGTCTTGGAGGACAAAAGGTTTGCTTTAAATGATCCTAGTTCTTTTTCTTTTGGCTTTCCCTTTTCATATTTTCTCAAGGTATCCACTTTTAAAGGGGATATTGCATCTGAATGTCACAATGCTTTCTGATTTTCTTTTTGCTGTCACTGTTACAAGTAACAGTGAAATACAGAAAGAAAGTAGAAAGAAAAACTGGTCTCAGCTTTTCCAGATTTTCTGTCTGGAAAAGCATGCTTGTCCTTCCAGTAAGCACACATTTCCCACCTGCTGACATCGAACCCTCCCACACAGCTAATGGACCACCATGTCTTAAAGGGGTTTGTGAGTTTTCACAGAAAAGTTTTGTTGCCCTTAGGTTTGGTTTGGGTTCATTTCCAAAACTTTCACTGGAAAGCTTCAAAAAAGCCTTTAGGATTTTTTTTTTTAAACAATCCTCCACTTAAAAACAGTTTATTTGGTCTCTGGAGAAAGAAATGTTCAGTGTAGCCCCATTTCATTTTAAATGGAAGCTAAATGGAGAGAAAATCCCTAATACTGCTTACAGACATTTCCATCTAGGTCAAGTACAACAAATCTGCATTTCTGAGCAGCAGAGCCAGCTCTCTGTCCCTGTTGAAAATGGCAGGTCTTGTGGCACCCTGATTATAACAACACATACAGAAAACAGGAGTGCAGTTGGAAAGCCTTTCAGCTGAGAAGCCACATGCTTCCCCTTTGTTATGTGATCTTGATGAATTTATTTCTGTGGCTTTTATTCATGTTTCAGGGTGTTGAATCCTTTAAACTTGTTAGTATTTTCCCTTTTTTATTGTTCTCTGCCGCCCTTTGCTGTTTTATTTTATTCTTTTGTTCCCCAGTGTAACTGAAGGTAATGCAGTCCTGGGCCTATTACCCTCAGTCACTTTGATCTGGCAGTGGATATCAACAAAGAAGTTATTTGTTCTCAACACATTAAACCCTTCTGTGTAGCTTTTTACAAATTCTGTTATGCAACTTTGATAGGGCCTGGAACGAGTTGTCAGGTACCGAAAGGCAGGGGAGCACAAAGATCTCTCCAAAAGCCAGGCTATGAATGGTGTCATCTTGCTGCTTCACTTTCAAAGGTGGCTCATAGGGGTTTGTTGAATAGGAGTCGTTTGACAGCAGACATCTGAATTTGTATCACAGTCTCTAAGACACCTTTATAAGAACTTTGAATATCTTAGTCGACTCCTGAGGATCAAAGCTTCCTATGTAATAAACCTATCATGGGTTACTCAGGGAGATTTTCAGCACTGGTAACAATGGCAGCTGATTTGCCTCACATAAAAAGCTACCAATAGAATGTAAGGGTTGTGATCAATACTTTAACTATCAAGATAAAAATCTGTCTGAAACTCAGGAATTATATTATGGTCTCATCATTTACTTTATAAACCATCTCCTATAATTTGAAGACACACATGCATTAAGTGTTGCTTGAAATACATTAAATTTTGATTTTTCAAATCAGAATACTAGAATAGTAAGTAGAATTGGCAGCATAAATGAATATAATGAATAAAACACAAAAAGCTCTTGGCTGGCTTTTGAATATAGCATTAGAAACAGAGAAACACACATTGTTTTACAGTGAACTACATTAAATATATTTGTTATGGGTTTGAAATACTCCAAATTATTTGTTATGGATGAGAGAGGATGCTCTGCATTTATGATAGATGATACCACATTGTCATCAATTGTCATGCTTTGTTTGTAGGACTGAATAATTTGTAATCATCAGATTACTATGTTTAGTCTGCACTCTGTTTTTTTTTTAGAAAGTGCATATTAAACAGATCAGATCCTTGTATCTTTTATTTGTTTGTTTGTTTATGAAGGGAATGATGAGGGGCTCATTCTCCTGAGAATTAACTATTTGGTGAAGGGTTTGGAATTTCAGGTCCTGGTTCTTATTGGAGAGGAGGGAAAGGCAAAACTACACTTGGGACCTGATTTTTATATGTGTGCCCATATCGCCACATAAGGACATCAGGCAATAACACCAGAGAAAAATGAAAATGCAAAAGGCTACATATATTCTAAAGGCAACCTAAAGCTTTCTGCTTCCCTCTCCCCAGCCATACTTCCAGTAGCTCTTCCAGAATATTTTATGTGCAAATGCCACTCCAAGTCCCTTGCAGCCCAGTTATATATTAGGGCAGGTAGAAGATAGGGAAGGCACTCCAAAACACAGATTGTCCTGCATCATTTGCAGCAACAGGTATTTTGTGAGGGACAAAATAAAACGTTCTTGGCAAAACTCTCTCTTTTTCTTGATTCTTTTTCTCATGGAAAAATACAACTATGAAACAAGATACTCTCACAAGGGTTGCAGGCAAAGACTTTTAACTGTTTCTGTGCAGGGGAAGGCACAGACCTGACAGTCAAGAACTGGCTGGTCACTGTTACCTCTGCCTTAGGGGGTTACTGGGAAAATCCCCACTTAAGAGCAGCTCCTGCCTAGTATAAATTTTATACACATTTATGCTAGAAACACAATGGGTTTTAAATATCTGCAGTTAGGAAAACAGTCAACAGTTACGGGCTGAATACCTGTATCACTTTATCCATGGGGACTGTATAGGTACAGCAGCCTGTCTGCACGGATCACCCACATGGGTCTCAGGCTCTGTTACCCCTCACTCACTGCCCCAGATGCCTTGTTGACAGCACCTCCATATAAATTCAAGATGCAATAGAATTGCTCATTCCTAGAAAATAATTGCAAAATCAAACCACTGCCTTTGAAAAGGTGTGATATTGGTTCATTTTCTACCCAGAATAACTGTACCTCTAAGCTAAAGAAGAAAATAAGAGCAAAAATGAGACAGAAGCCAAGCTTACATTTTCATTCTTATCTCCCTGTACAGATACTGTCTCAGAGGTTCCTGCTTGCACAGCAGCTGCTGAATTGCTACAGTTTACTGTCTAGCATATTAAAATAAACTAGCACTGATTTTGGCAATCTGCATAAACAGTTGATGGATCTCTACAGCAGAGACAGAAGCTCTACATCTGTGTCCACCTGTGCATCAGACCTCTCAGCCTCTACAAGGACTAACCATGGCAGAGACTGCCATGTGAACCTACCCAAAGTCAATCATTGTGTCTCACTAGGGTTCAGAGCTCAATCAAAGCTACCAACACAAAAGATGCAACTTTTGAAAGTGGTATATCCTGCTACTTGTTCAGAAGGAAAAGATTAAATCACAGAATCACAGCCAGCCCTCAGATCATTGGTCCTCCTCTAGACTTGCTCCAACAGGCCTGTGTGCTTCCTGTGCTGGGGACCCCAGAGCTGGATGCAGGGTTCCAGGTGGGGTCTCACCAGGGTGGAGCAGAATCCCCTCCCTGTCCCTGCTGGCCACGCTGCTTTGGATGCAGCCCAGGATACAATTGGCTTTCTGGGCTGCAAGCTCACATTGCTGGGTCACACTGAACTTCTTGCCAGCCAGCATCCCCAAGTCCTTCTCCTCAGGGCTGCTGTCAATCCATTCACCCCCTCCACCTGTAGCTGTGCTTGGGCTTGCCCTGAGCCAAGTTTGCACAGGCCCACCTCTCAAGCCTGTCAAGGTCCTTTTGGATGGTATCCCTTCCCTCCAGCACACTGCTGCCAGCACATAGCTTGGTGTTGTCAGCAAACTTGCTGAGGGTACACTCAATCCCACTGTCCATGTCACCAACAAAAGTGTTAAACAGATGTCTCGACTGAAAATAGTCTGAAATAATCCGCATTTTACATGCAAGCACATTACCATGAAAGCTTGTATTGCACTTCACAATCTAGATATGTATTGGTATACATAACTTTAAATACAAGATATAGCTACAGTTCTATATGGGCAACATGATATATTTTTAGGAAGGATAACAAAGAATACATTGTGCAGCATAAAGGGTTGGAAGCATTTTAGGTAGGCAGAATAGAACTCCCTCTGAAAATTACAGTACCAAGTGAAACAAGAGAAGTCCTAACAAACTCTAATAGACACACATGCACACACACTCTCAAAAATCTACAATGGGTATTCTGAAAACAAACATAAGGCCTGTCCACAAGATCTCAGCTTTCCAAAATCAAGCCTGCAGACATCAAGCCTTCTCAGGCTCAGTCCTTCACAAGAGGGGAGCCAAGGCACAGTGTGAGCTGCAGCAGTATTCCCAGGGCTTCCACTCATTGCAGCCGAGTCCAGCCAAGAGGAGGAGGTTTGCAAGAACTCCATGGGAGCTCTTCAAACAGCAGTCTGCCACTGATGCCCAGAAATACCTCTATCACATCTGGGGACGAAAAGTAGTCAAACATTTCTGTCTGCTCACCCATTACCTGCACAGAGTCATGTAACACTTGCACATGGTGTTACAAAATGTTCCCATAATTTATTTGCCCACAAAATATGCAACAGAGAAAATCTATGGAATATATTGGAGGCTGATGAGCAATTTCTTCATAAATAAAAATGATAGCTAAATTTGGGATCTAATGTTCCAGATGATTAGCACCACCTCAAAAATCAATATGAAATGCTGTAGAATTAGATATAAGAAATTACTTTTTCTGGCACACTGATACCTGCTTTAGTGTCAGCTAGACTTCTTGAAAGGCATAGAAGATGGCTTTGGAAAGAGGAAGGAAAACAAGATCAAACCTTCCCACATCCTATCATAATGACCAAACAAATCTGTATGTCATCTTGTTTTACACGCTATCACAAAAAGTTAACTGAGTAACAAGTAAGTGCCCTCCCCCAGCAAAGCAAACAAAATCTTTGACTTGTTTCACTCTTAAGGCTGGATATCACTGCCGCTGAGCAGATCTACTAAAGGGAGAGTGGAAGAGGGAATGTAGGCGAAAGGACGGTTTGCGCTCATTAAGAGTCTAAAATGTAATATTTGATACAAAAGCAGTGCATCTTCTGAGACAAACCATAACAATACAATTATTTTAAGAGTGTATAATTTACCAAAACATTTTGACATTTTTCCAGAGATAGTCTGTTTTCTGGTATTTGCATACCTTTGGCTCTAGAGTATAGGCATGTATAAGTACTGAAGAAGACAAGACAGCAAGTAATTATTTACTGATTAAGGAGTGGATGGGCTTGAAGTTTCAAACATTAGCATTCCTATTTCACCCTCATCCTTCCAGATGAGGAAGGAGAAGACATGAAATAGAGTGTTCTCAACTCACAGAGATTCCTAACTCACGGCATTAATGCCATAAACTTCTCCTCTTTGTTCTTTTGACTCACTGCCCTGTCCTGGTAAGCCCAGGTCAGCCATGCCCAACTCACATTTACTTTGCTGAGGTGGTAAAGGTTACACAACTCCAATTTTTTTTTTCCATTTCTAAGAGAAATGAATCCAAACTCAGCTAATTTGTATACAGCTCCAGGAAATATAAACATGGCTGGTTAGAATCATTTATATAGTATAAGCCTTTGTACTCCATACTTCATGGAAGTTAATAAGTAGGTGTCAAACTCTGAATTAAAATTCCCAGAAGAGGACACAGCACAAAGGACAATAAAAATGATTTTTAAATAATCATAGGGATAAATAGCATCCACTTCTGACAAATGTAAGTGCTGGCATAAAATGTTATTAGGCTACAGAGATTTTCTTTTGTTCAGGAAGTATGTTTTATTCTCCAGCAGTGTCATTCATCATCCTAATGAGCCCTCAAAATGTAAATTAAATAGCAAAGACTGATTCATTCAAAAACATCTTTGTGCTGTGTGTAAAACCTTTTTTCTACTTTTATCCTTATATATTGGTCCATTCTTTCATTACAAAATAACCCCTCAGCACTTGTATGCTTTAATGACCAAGTTCAAGCAAAGCATATTTTCAGTAAATACTGTTTATTCACTGCTGCTTTTGCCACGGTAATTAAAAAAAAAAAAAAAACCACAAAAAAAACAAACAAAAAAAAAAACCAAACAAAAAAAGCCAAAAAAACCCTAAACACACCAACCAAGCAACCAACAAAACAAAACAAACAAAAAAAAAAAAACACAAAAAAAAAAACAAACCAAAAAAACCCAAAACCACAACACCTTGTTTTAAAATGTTGTGCTTCTTAAATCATATTTGATCCAGAAAATCTCAGAAACCTGTGCGTGCATGTGTTTTTTGTTTTATTCAGTGTCACTTAGTACAGGGAAACCCTCAGTGGAAAAGGATTAGTAGAAATTTCAAGCAGCTCTAATTTACTGAACCAAATACATTAACAACTAAGCAAACACTGTGTTTTTGCTAATGGCAGAAGAAAAGAAAAGAATCCAGGGTCGTGAGCTAAATTAGTTCAGATTTCTTGTTATCTCTTGATAAGGACATTACATATTCTTACCAGGAATGCAGAAAAGAGGTTTCATACTTGACCTGAATTTATGCATGAGCACACACACAACAACAGGAGCGACAAGGAACAAGGCTTCTCTGGAGCCAATCCAAACAAAAATATAACAGGAATGGAAAAAACCACAGCAAAAGCATGCCTGGTTTTGGTATGATTAATCTTCAGTTATCTTGTTCTCTGCCTCTTCCCTTCTCTTTCTCTTCCTCTAATGCTTCTCAAAAACATCTTCAGCTTAATTTGGGTCTATATATGTTTCTGTGTGTAAAAAATGCAGATGAAAATATTGAGAGAGCCAAGTTGCAGGATGACAAGAATGCTGTTATCAAACTGCATATGTAGACCTAAACCTCACAATCTTCAGAATAAATTACATCAAATTGCAGCATTCAGTGACATTATGCTTTCATGAGTTGAAATGTTGGAGTGAGACACGAGGGGTTACAATGAAACCATCCAGCTGTGAATGAGGTAAGTACATGTATGGTGTCTTGCTGCCAGGGATCCAAAAAATGGCCCTAGACCAATTCTCCTTTTATTGCAAACCCAAAGAGAGTAGAGTGATGCATTGGCGTAATTGAGTTAAGAGAGCTTAGAGACGGGGTTAAGTGTTACAACTTTTAGCTAGAATATCTTTGATGACAGGTGACCTTTGGTAGAGTTTCTTCTGAAAAAGTTAAAATGGTGATTTATGAAAGTTCAGTGAAGGTTCCATACTGCAACTGTTAGAGAGACCATATGTAATTAGGTTAAACTCCACTAAGCAGAAAGAAGAATAAAAAAAGATCAGTATTATGGCATGAAATATTATCACTTAAGAAAATTAAGCACCATGAACCCTAGCTGAGAGAGCTTAACAAACCATCTATCATTTATCTTTGAGTGCTGATTCAGAAATCAGATCGGCATTCACAACTGCAGTGATTGATTAAAATAAATGCATACAGTATAGTAATTTATAAATTAAGACAGTAATTTACAAATTAAGTAAAGACTTTATGCCTGCAGAATAAGCTGCTGAAGCTGAAAATATATTTGAAGATACTTCAAACATACTCAGCATGTCACAAAGAGTCGCATGATGCAGCAGCATCTGAGTTTATACTTTGCTCAACTAATCTTCAAACTCAAGAGTATTTACTAGATTAAAAGCCTGCCTTTCACATCCTTGTGCACATATGATACACTTAGGTACACTACCTGTATTTTTACTAACTACCCTTTTCACTGATATATTTAAATACTTCTTGTTACCTAATTTTCTTACACTATGGTCAAAACACCGATCCTTGTATCCTATATACTGCATCAAATTAGAGTTTTTCCAGCCAGCTGTCCAAAACTGAAGCACAAAGCTACAGACTCCAGAAAAATATTCCTGTTAGACTTTAGTACATCCAAGAAGCCAGAAAAGACAAAATAAAAACCTAAAAACTCTTTACTCTGACTCTCTATCAGCCAGAACACAGTGCATTTCATTACAGTATTATAAGAATACTGTAGATTCACTATTTTAAAGCTCATCTACAATACAATTTTAATGGCATAGTTAGAAAATAACAGGATGTAACAGCTTTTTTTGCTTGCTTTTCTCTTTTTCCTCCTTTCCTTTCCTTTCCTTTCCTTTCCTTTCCTTTCCTTTCCTTTCCTTTCCTTTCCTTTCCTTTCCTTTCCTTTCCTTTCCTTTCCTTTCCTTTCCTTTCTTCATTTGATTTATAAAATCTAACAGAAACAGCAACAAAGGAAAGATTAATAGAACTGATCTGCCCTTGAAGGTTTCTCCCAAAGGTCCTGGCTTTCTTCAGTGTCATGGAAGCCTCAATGCTTCCTGCAGCAGATGGAAAGGCTACATGAAAGTTAGCCATTGGTGCTGACCAGAACTTAGAACCTCTGCTCTTCCTCGGCACCTGCAGCCCTTTGAAACACACCCTAAAATAAATGTTGTCAGGTATGGTCCTGACAAAGAGCGGACTGTTATGCAGGGTTCATCTTGTTGGCAATGACTACAATGTTGATAACAACAATGGAAGCCAAATAGATCAAAACACAAAGGAAGTAGCAGAATTAAATTTTCTTGTGGAAAATGCTCCCATCTCCCCTGAGCTCATGCGTCCTGTTCCTCAGCTGGTTTCTTTTGCTGCTGCTTCTTACATGGGAGCTGTTTGTAAGTCTGACTCTGGCAGCAGTAGCTATGGCTCCTTCATTTCACTTGAAGGTTTTCTAGATTGTACAGACTCCAAAAATGGCTATTACAAAGGGAATTGGGCAGAAAAGAGAACGAGTGCGAAGAAAAAAAATCCTTTATACAGTGTGTTTAGCTGCTTTCGCTGCCCCGGAAGTCACAAACCTCCTCCGAATATCCTTGTAAAGCGCACAAAGGAGTTAGAAACAAAATCCTTTTTAGAAACAAAATCCATCAAGAATGGGTAAAATGTGAATGCTGAAGAAGAAATAGATTTGGAGAGTGATGAAGGATGCAAATGAACATTGAATATGTCAGATGACCCTTTTTTCCCTTACTACAGTTGACATTGTACCCACCTCCTTTTTCCATCCTATACTTACATGTTTTGAAATGAGTGCTCACAGAATTAAAAACATGGGTTCTGCTTCAAGTAACATGCATGTAGTTAATTCAGTGATAAATTACACCTGATAATATATTCCCTGAAACAACTTTAATATGCTTTCTGTCTATACATGCCATTTTAATGGTATCTACATTTTATTGAAGATTTTCCATATGTTGAGTAATTGCATGAATGCATATATGCATGGTAATGCTTGAGGGATACTGCAAATATGTGTCTAATGATTCTTAGTTCAGTCAAAAAATGCTGTATTATTTGAGAAATAATTCAGGACCATATAATGAAACATCAAATCACAGCACATGGGAAGAAAATTAAGATTGTCATTAAGATTGCCATTGCCAAAATTGAGCTGCTCCTCAGTTCTGAAGGGCAGCTCAATTTTGAGGACTTCATTTTCAAGTAATTTTGTTCAAAGACAGATAAGTAAGCAGAAGGCAAGAAGCAGGTTCTGTCCCCAAAATATTTTGCCATTGAAATGGACTCAAGGAACACCATGCACAGAGAGGAACAAAACATACCAGAGGACTGAGTGGGCTGAGGACTGGCTTGGACTTGTCAGCCTTTCTAGAGTTTACTTTTAATAAATAAGCATCTCATCCATTGCAGTGGATGCTGCAAGCTAGATGAATTCCCTGGAGATCCTGAATAAGGAAAGAAGTGTGACCTTGAGGGTCATTTCATCAGACCTCCATTGTCCACAGTGGCAGGTAGAAGGTCAGCAGACACAGTGTCCCCACTGGAGCAGGGAATTCAGCACACTGGGGATGAGTGAAGGACAGGAGCAAGCTTCTCAGTGGCTTTGAGGGGGAAAAATGCAACTTTAATCTGGTAGATAAGAAATGGGCTGAGGTTGCTGGTGGTCTTTTTGAGGGGTGCTCGCAAGAGCAGAATGAAAATACCTTGCCATGAACCAGGAGATGAAACACACCAAGCCAAGAATCCAGTAGGGCTAGATGTGCTCTGTGAAGGCAGGGTCCTCATAAAGCATGAATCAAAGAGAACCAGCACCCTGGCTTGCTCTCAGGTACACAAGATGAGAGGAAGAGTCAGATGGGTGCTGCAATACCTCCAGCTGAAGCACATCAGAAACCTCATTTTTCTGGCTGATTTCCACTTACTGCCTGATTGCCCAGGTTTTTGCAAAGCAGTTACATTATTTAATAAAAAAGCATTGTTTTGCCACAGAGCCATTAGCAAACTGAGTCTCTAATATCTCCACCTCTGGTGAGCGACAGGTCATTCACCAGCAAAATCCATTTTCTCCCAGACATGACAGTGCACGTGGCAGAATCTTTGTAACATAACACTGATAAAAGCAGAGGCATTTCTAACTTTGGCTGCAACCCAGTCCTACAGTCATGCTCATATGTTCATGCATTTCATTAAAGGTGATGCATGAAATCACTTAGTGTACTTGACTCCTTTAAATGCCTTGACAGAGAGTCAAGTAAATTATGAGTTGTTTTTCTGTATAAGCAAGAGCCATATCTGAACATACACATTCATGTGGCATTAAATTCATATGTATGCAATTAAGAATGATTGTTTTTACAAATTTAATTACGTGACTCTTGTACTAAATATTTTTCATGAAAAACAGGCAAGAGAATAAACAAAATGGTATCAAATAGCCCATTGCCTGAAGGCTGTAAAAAACAATCTATACATAGACTTTTAAAAATACAGGCAGTATTTTTTATAAAATTATGTGCCAGTTCAAGGGCCACTTTTCTTCTTCAGCACACACAGTCAAGTCTTCTGGAATTCATGACCACTCAAAGCCTTTAATGAAACTTGAACACATTAGTCAGAATAACCTAATCGCTCTGTCTTTGAAGATAAACTCCACTTTTCTTGCTCGTTCCCACATACAAGGAAATGCAGAGACACTAGAAGTGTCATCATCATGTAAGACACTTGCTATGAAATCTATTCTCAATACAAGGCTGACCTGAGGTACGTTTCAGAAATCTTTTTCTTTGTCTGCTCTAATCCATCAGAATCCTTTCAGGTAAAACTACCACATTTATACATCAAAACTGTATTTTTTAAGTAAGGCTGTCACTTTTAAGGCATGCATCTTTTCAGGAAAATGTCAGGGATGTTATACTTGGGTGTCCTTCTGCCCAAGAGGCCAACAGAGCTGGAACAATGAAGCAAACAAGACAGCTAATCAATAGCAGTCACAGCACTATTTTTTATCCTCCAACATCTTCATTTTCGAGTTGGTACACATCATTACAATAGGAAAACAGGACAGTCAATCTCCATTAAGTTCAAGCACTGCATGAAAGAATTAATTTGGCTGCCTTAAAATGATGATACAACTGCATGCCCTTAAACCTTTTAAATTTATACTAAATTTAAAGAAAATACTTGGATAGGCAGATTGGCTAGATATGAAGGCAGGGGGATATTGACTTGTTTTTTCCCGTTGGCACCATGTATTTCTTACAGTGATGATTTCTCCGAGCACTGGAATATATCCTGTAAATTTTTTTTAAGGCTTTGGTATAAAGCAATTTCACAAGTACCTGTGTAACTAATCAGATTGAAGGTTCATGATGCCAATTTCTCAGAAGTATGTCAGTGGCACTGAGTCTTGTTGCTAGCTCTAAAAAATATCCTTTAGATTTGGGATTTTCAAGGAGCCCAGGGATTTAGTTGTCCATAAGCCATTCATATACGAGTGATGAGGTCAAAACTCCCTTTGGCTATTTTGACAAATCCATTTCAAGTAACTACTCATTTTCACATTTAATTTGAGTTCAAAGCAGTCAAAGTTATGATTCTCCCCCTCCTCCACACCGACTGCTTTCCATATCTGGCACTGAACACTGACCTTATGTCATTTGCACCTGTATGCATATATGCATATGAATACACATGCAAACACACACAGGCAGAACCACTGAAATGGGCTGGCATATGGCAGGAACCCTTGCTGGTGCTCCAAACACATATGCTGGCACTTGCCACAGAGGGAGTGCGGTAGAAATGAAAAGCATGCAGAGACTTCTAGGTCTCCCTCCCCATACATCTGCTAACATCCTTTTATTTCCTATGTTTAATGGAGAATTGCATATACAACAACTTGGTCTAGTACAGCCTTTCATCACCTGACATACTAAATTGCAAGGGGAACATCCTTCAGTCAGCCAGCTTCAAAACCCTTTTGTGTCCAGGGCTATTTTGAAGTAAAACCAAGTAGTGTTACAGTTACTAATTATGATGTGGTTCTGCTTGATCAGACATTGTGATTTTAATTGAAAGTGAGCTATCCATTCATTTATAAATAGCACTATGCTTCAAAATTTCAGCCAATTTTGAATCTATTGGTAAATAGATTTTTCTTTTGTTTTGGGGAATTAAGAAATCAATACTCAGTCTATAGGCATGAACCTTGTAAAACAAGACTTAAGAGAAACTGTGAGAAATGTTCCTGTCAGAAAATTTTCTCTAGATCTGCCAATGTATGCAGGAATTTCTGGTGGTACTTAATTCAAAAATTTCAAAATCTATTTGATTCTCAGCAGACTTATAACTATGATATTAGAGATATAAGACAGAAATAAGACAGAACTTATCAGTTCTTTGGAGGAGCAGCACAGCAGGAAAGGCCCCTGGGAAAGAGCATTGCAACGTTTGGAGAGAAAATCTCCATCACGTAACAGCCATCCTGAACATTTTTCAGTCTATTTTCTCTCTTTTGTCCTCTGGCAAGTTTTTTTCTCAATATTAGATTCAGCATAAAAATACTTGTAGAATGGCCTCATGTACTCTCTTGTTTCTAGCTCCAGGATATTACAATCACTGTCCCAATGTTTTAGAAACTTCCAGAAAGTTATCTGCTCCCAGATCTTTCTTAAGTAAGTCAGTTCTCTTTTAGCTTTATGGCTTGAAATAGGCTGGTGGTTTTGTTGGGGTATTTTTGTTTGTTTCAATATTATATATCCCTGACTATGCAAAGAAGTGAAAGTCATGATTAACCTGTCATCTACATGAAGTTTATGCAATGACTAAGTTTAAAACCACACAAGTATTTTAATTTTCATCTGAATCAGCACTTTACTTAAAACTTTTCTGTTTTTCATACAAATTCTGAAAATGTATTTTAATTACACTGTCTTTTGAAGGGAAGTGATTTTCTGGTTTACACAGATGGAATGAAGCTATGGAATTCTCTTTCTGTGGAGAAAATTAATCTTTTTGGCAGGTCTAAAGGAGGAGGAAGTGTTCAGTGAGATAGTTCTCTCTGGATGATTGCAAGATTGTCAGGGGATGGAGCTAGAAAAGAATGAAAAAAAACCATAGAAAATGTTGGGGTTTTTTTAATATTAGATGGGCTTGTTGAATACTTCAGTACTAGGAAACAGTGAAAAGCCCTTGGAGACAATTTTATTCACAAAAGACCTCTGCTTTATGGAGTCTCACCACGGTACCTACCAACCTATGGCCAGAGCTTGGGCTGAGTTTCCACTCATTTGGCCTACATCCCAAATATGTACAGGACCACTGAGCCTTTTCATTTTTGCTCCTAATAGGAGTGTTGGAGAGAACTACACTTCCATCAAGGAACCATAAACAGACACCATTAGCTCTCGCTGGTGGCAGATTGTGTTTCTGAGTGATGCCGATGGCAAGCAGGACAGACTTGTTTGAGGTAAGGATTGAACAGTGACAGCTGAAGGACTGACAAACCAAGTTAAAGCACTCGCTATCAGTTATTTTTTTGTTGAGTTTTGGTGAAGAATGTTCAAGATTTAAATCTAGATGTGCTTCAAGAACATCAAGGCAGTTCAGAAATGAGCACCTTTATCCCAACAAGAAAAGGAACTGGCAGGTAATAGTAACTTTTCAAACTTCAAACTATGGCTTGCTTTTCCACAAAATTTTTTTCCACAAAATTTTTTCAGGTCTCAAATATTCTGCTACTGGAAAGGTCATTCTTCTTCCAACATAACTTCCCTAAGGAGCCCTGCTCTTTTGTATAAACATGCAGGTGCAGGCACCCCTCTACATGCATTCAAATTTACATTCAATTTTTTCTGCCCAGGCAAGTAACATGGGCGATATTCACCATTTGGCCAGGACACAAACAGAGGGAAAGCTGATTTATACCTTGATTTTTCCACTTATCTACTTCATTCCACTTATCCTCCTTATGCTCCGAAGGGACAGCAGAGCCACATGGAATCTTCCCAAGCAATGTAGTGTCTGTTAGTCCAAATCTTGGGACAACTATGCCACAACTCAGGGCACATAAGCATGGTACGGCAAGGCTGCTATAGACCCCTGATGGCCTCCTCCTGTCCCCTTGTGTCCACCTAGGATGAACCTGCACTTCTTGGTGACTGCTAAATTTAGGCTTTCCCAACCATGTCTGCACCAAACTGGTTTAGTCAAACCTCTCTTCCAAATTCTGATACAGTGGGTTCCTCTCTGTTTAGCACAACTGAGAAAATGAGTTATTCTCTGCTACACTGCCCAAACACTGTTTCAGTGAGATTCCCCAGACTGGAAACTCCACATTGCCCTCAGGAACTCTCTCAAATCCTACCTTTTACATCCAGTTTTTATATTTTAAAAGCTTCCACGGTAAGAGAGTAAGTTTTTTTTCCATACATGTGCATAAATCCTGTTAATGCTCACAGGAATTAGATCAGTTTATTGGAAGAAATATGTAACCTGTTGTGTACTATTTTATTTTCTTTCAGGTCACTCATATCTTTCACCCTTGTATCAAAATAATTGGTAGCAATGCATGACTCAGAAACATCTCTGCTGTCACACAAAGTGGATGTCAACAGTATCAGTATTAAAAAAGTTACATGTTATGCTCTTTCAAATGCAGAGATGGCATGAAAAAGAACAAACAATGATGTGCTATGCATCATTTAAAACCAGATACACTCTTCTGCAAAAATTGTTGTCACTGACAGTGTTAGATGTGTGTGATTTTTTTTTCCCCTTTTGCTTTTTACAGCATTTAAACTTAAGGCTTTTTGGTTTTGCTTTGCAGGTTTTGAGGTTTTTTTGAAACAAAGGTCACTTACTTAGCAACAGATAAATAAAAATTCAAGCATCCCCAGAAAAATCAATAAAGGTACTAAAAATCTAAGTTGATAATAAATTTTTGTTCCCCTTTCACATAGCTCAGGAATGTCAGTATTTACTGGAACCACTGTAATATCAGATATTTCAGAAGAGTATTGATTTTGCCACTGAAGTGTGACTAAAGGGATAAATAAACTGCTCTTGGGGTCAATCGATTCATTTATCTTTGCTGTTATTTTATAAGAAGTCAAAGCAGCATAAACTTTGATAAATAAATGTTATCATGAAGAAATACTATCCATATGAAGATTTTGAGAACAATGGGAACATATTTAGACTGTTGGCACTGAGCTGAAAAATCAGGATTATATTTATGCTGCTTTTTTTTATTAAAAAAGGAGGACAAAATATGACTTTCCACCATTGATGCACAATGCCTCGTTTGCAATTCTGAATGTGGCTTGGTGAATTAGGATGAGCACTACCGTATATAAAGCAGAATATAACCACAAGATAGGAAATACATGATAGAGAAAAGGGAAAAGAGCCTTTATTTTTATATTTGCAATGAATCTGAATCACAGTTGTACTGATACATTCTGCTTTAAAAAATAAAACATGTGATAACAGCCAATATATTCAAGTTGATAAGTAATGAGAATGCTCTGAAGTGACTTTATGCAGCTTTAATTGCAAGCAGGATAATAGCTACTTCAAGAAGTCACAGGGATATTATAAAAATTACAGTGCAAAAGTCATGCAGAGCCCGCTACATTGTGATTATGATGTGAATTTAAGGTGGTAAGAGACAATTTGGACAAATACAAGGTTTGTCTAAGACACAAGGAACTGCTGTCTTTGTGAGAAACTATGAGTCTATTTTTGCAAAGCTATATAGGCAAAGAAAAAGAAAAGAAATGCAATGGCATTGAGTTAAAATGACAGAGAAGGTGTGTAGCACTTTTTTATATGATACCTAGGCAATAGGTGTATGCTATCCATCGAAATTAAACATTTTAGAAAACAGACATCTGTGGTCATGGCTAGTCACTCTCTGCTCTGCTCACAGTCCATGAAAGGAATCAGACACTTTCTGCAAGCGGTTCCTCTTCCAAGGTCTTTGCGTAAGAAAGACCAGATGAATCACCTTTTGGAGGCACCTGCTTTGGTCTTTTGACTATAAAAAGAGTCTGAACTGGTCTTGGACATGCAAATTTTAAACATTACAAGTGAAGGGAAATGAATCCTGTGCAGAGTCTCAGTGGTAAGAAAGACAGCCTAAATTCACCAAAGTGAAAGAGCAGTAGGTAGTTGTTCAACAAATGAAGTTGCCTTTCCTGTAGTCATCAAATTAAAAAAAAAAAGTCCCCAAAACCAAACCAAACAAAAAAACCCAAACAAAAACCCCAAAGCAAAACAAAAACAAGACCCCCCAACCAAACAAAAAAGTAACACAAGCCCAAACAACCAAAAAACCCAACACAACCCACCCCTCAAAAACCAAAACAACTCACCAAAATCCCAACAAAAGTCCCCAAAAAACCCAAACCCAACAAAAACCAGGAACACTGATGGTTTTAAACTTTTAGCAGTTTTAAATAGTTGCATGAGGCTAAATAAAATGATGACACTGGAAAAAAAAATCTCTTTGTGTCTCTTTTTTTCTTAAAATCCAGGTTTATGACTCCTCAGCGGGCTTGTAAGAAACCCATGGAAGAAGAGCTAAAGAGGCTACCACCTTTTAGGCAGTCAGAAAGCAAAGGGTTGGTCAGAAGAGTAAAGGTCTTGATTTCACCTCAGGCAGCATACTAATTCTATAAAATTTGCAAGGCAGTGCCCCACTCTCCCTTGAAGAGCAAGAATTCCGAGGACTCCTTATATAAGGTACTCAGCTACAGTGGAGACACTGGCAGACAGGAAGACACAGAAACAAGGAAAGGGAACCTTATGAAACTTCAGCATGAATGGCTGCAGAAGTCTGCAAGTGGCAGAGGTACTTTCTTATGAAAGGAAGAGGTTAGACACAGAGGCTTTTCAAAGTCTGAAGGACTACAAAAGCACAGCTAGCTAAATAAAAGCAAAAAGGATTGTTTTAGGTGGTTAATGCAAGGAAACTGAAGGGCATCAAGAAAAGAGAGCTGACAAAAGCTGACAGAACTCAAAAGCAAGTTTCCTTTTGGTTTAAGTATGTAAACTTCTATTGAAAGAAGTAAACTGACACAGTCCAGGGCCATGTTTTATAATCTGCGTGAAAAAAATTTTGATTTGACATATCAATTGTTATTTGAGAAGTACCACTGTACCTCAGTCTTGCAAGATAGCCCCTATGGCCTTCTTGAGTCCTTCCAGCCCTGCTGCCTAAGGTCAAAGTAAGGCATCCCTTACATATCCTACATCTTGCACAGGCATGCCATGGACAGGTCAGGGCAAGGAAAACTGATGTTCCTTCTGATGACATCAGGGCTCCACACCCCACACAGTTCCTTAGATGACCACCTAGAGCCATGGGACATGTACCACTCATCTCAGAGACCTAAGAGAAAATCCTGGGAGCTGTTCACCAGATAACTCTATGTTTTATTTCTGTCTTTGGTAAAAGAGGCTACAAATCCTAACTTGCTGTGTAGGCTTTTACACTGGCAGAGCCTTAATGAAAGCCAGTGAAAGCAGCTACTGCTTTTGGCTACCACATGGCAAACTTCACTGGTGCACAGGTGACCCTCCCTTGCCAAGCAGAGATGACTACCAGACAAGAAATTAATCCAGACAGAATTCAGGAGGGGAAGATGGTCCTTTACATTTCAATGACAAGGATCTGCCAGCTTCAGGGTCCATCCCAGGCACTCATCCAGACCCTTCTTGGTGAAACATGCTTCAAGAAAACTATTCACTTGTCTGAATCTGCAGGTGTACATGGCTTCAACTTGCTGACTGAACCAGAGCTGTGCACTAAAGAAAACCAGCTACAGCCAATCTTTATGTATTCATCCTATTTAACAGGATTAACAAAGAACAGCTTAATGCTGGTTGGAAACACCAGTACTTTATTTCATTCACATTCATAAGAAAGAAAAGGAGACAAATATTGTGCACAGCATATGTGTGTTTTACTCTTTGTCCTGCCAGTAACAGCTGCCAAGTGGTGATTTATTTGCTCCAGAAAACCATTAATTTTCCAACAGTAACCAAACAGTAGAGATACAATATTTCCCATGTTCCAGCAACAATATTCATGTATGATATACAAATATTATTCAGATATCAGAGTATATATTTGGTATAAATATATTTTAGTATAAATGTCTTTCTTTCCTCATTCTTTTTACTTCCCACTGGTTTGTATATGACACAGGGTATGCTTCCTCTGGCCTGGTATGCTGTTTTGGCTCAGGAACTGGACAGCAGTACAACTCTTCCCCTTCTGTATGCTGCTCTGTGAAGATCTTCCATATGTCTGGGGAAGACAGCAAATCAACCACACCTTGGAAAGGAAAAATCAGTTCCACAGCTACTATATGCGGTATTACTTCACTGCTGTGCTTTGATATAAACCTGGCTTAACACCAACAGATTGTCAAATTGTTGTTGTTGCAAAGCTTTGAAGAAGCAGAATGTTTCTGAGCCATAACACATAGGACAGGGAGGGTGACTGACTCAAAAGAGAACAGAAATCCTGCTAGCAAGGGGACGAAAGGGCCACTGCTGGGCAGAGCTCCACAGATGTGCCCTGGGACAGTGGCTGAGGGATGTGGGGTGAGGTAAGGGTGCAGGCAGCCTCCAGGGAATTGCCCTCTCCCAGCAATGGGAGGTAAACCTCCCTCCTCAGCAAGGCTGATAGCAAGTCCCTGCTGACTCCCGCAGAAGGAGCACGGGCAGTGAGGCTGCCTTGCCTGGCTTGTTTTGACATATGCTATACCCATCAGTTATTTTTAAATCATGTTGTTTGACAAATCTGCTGAATTCATTCACAATTTCTGATTTGCGAGCTGAGTTTCTCTGTAACTTCTAGGAATGTATGCAAATGGCAACATAACGCTTTCTGGTTTGCTCTGTATTTAGAAATCTCTACAGGTTGTGACTCTTCTTACCTATCTGTTCTACTTGCTGGCAACTGTTTTCGACAGGAAAAACAAGCTAAATAATTAACTCATCCACTTTCTTACACTTTAAGTGATGTATTATTTAAGAGTCCAGGCATTAAATTCTCAATCCTGAAAACATGCCCTTGGGACCAGTTGCTTTGAAGTCATCTGCAAAGTTAGGCAGGTATACAAATGCTTGAAGGATCAGATCCTAAAGAAGGTTACCTTTATTGTAATGGTGAGCAATAATCATAATGAATCTGTTTGGTATTTTATCATACATTACAATATAGCACCTGTTCAACAGCTATCAGAAAAGTAATTGTATTTCAGTGTTTGTATTCTTTTCATTTGATAAATGAGTTTGTTTTATACATTTGCTTTATGTACTGAAAGAATATTAAAGCAGATCTGTTTGACATCATGTTTGGAAGCATAAGGGAATTGTTCTTTGGGAGGCTTCACTCCTGCCAGTATTAAAGTATTATGAAGAGCTAAATGAACATATGGTTAAGCCAATTTAAATGCACTTCTAATGAACAAATGAACACACTTGGCTGCATCAGTTAAAAGCCAAAAATCCCTGAATCTTCCCTTCTAGCATTATCTGCCTGTGTTACATCATGAACACCATCTATGTTATCAGCTCGAATTCTTACATCCCAAACAGCAGAAAATCAATTAATTGGGAAGCCTGCTGAATAATATATATTGTTTTACCAAATAATAAAAAGTAGGTCATTAAGGATCTGGCCTTGCTTACCAGCAGGACAGCAAAAGGCCAAATTTTGCTCTTGTATACACAGACTGCAAAACCCATGGCAAGTTTCGGAGCTCTTTAGCAAGGATGAAATCTGTTCTTGGATCCACTCAACTGGATCCAAGAGGATCCAGAGGTAGGGCTTATTTTGACTCTTTCTTTGATATGGTTGGTGCTGGTTTTCTTTTAGTTAGCAGTTATGTAAAGGCTGCTTAACTTTTTCATAATACCTCCAGAAACTGAAGAGCTCTTCACTGCTCCTGGCTATTCAGATAAACTCTCCCCTTCTCATCCAAAGAATCACACTATCAGCACAAATTCAAGATAAAACTTAACTGTTACTGATCCAGTTTCCTGGAAAAAACAGCACATTACGGACGCAGCAGATGTTACTCCACTGAATGATATCTTGTGTTAAAACGTGAATATTCACAGCAATATTTCTGCCTGGTCCCAAGCTGATTCTAGGAATCTCCTAAAGGGTTTTTAAAAAGCAATGAAAGTCAGTGCCATGACTTCAAGGATTACCGTGCTTTGCAAATGAACATTTGTGCAACAGACACAAGAAACTGGCTGAACTAGCAACAGTTAAGCATTTCAAGAGAAGAACAAGGAGAAAAGCAGAACACCTCCCTCCTCAAAATCCAAACCAGTCCAAAAGAAGCCCAGCATGCAAGAATCATTCTGAAATGCATGCTTCTTCTGGAGACAAAGTTTTTCTAAGAAATATAGTGGGAAATTAATCATCAAAACCTGTTTTGTTCAGTAAGGTCCCTTATACCTGCAATCCTTGCTAAAGGGGGATCATTTCCCCCTGTAGATGTCACTGGCAGGTGGTAAAGACTCACTTACATTGCAACATCCACATTCACATCATCTTGATTCACAAGAATCACCAGCGAGAAACGTGCACTGAGAATGTGTCACTCATCTTGTCTGTCTTAAATGTCTGCCTTAAGTGAACTGAGACCAGTAAGGCCCCTTTTTCTGCTGTGACAGCAAGGACAGTCTAGACAATTAGCTCAGATGTCAGCAGTGAAATCTGATCAGTTGAATCCCATCTTTACAAATCACGGTGGAAAAGGGAGAATGAGTTGTCTCTTTGTGTGGAAAGATTTGGGCAATAACTTCAAAAAGTTAAGAACATCAATCCCTAGCACCATGTAGGACAAGCTGGCTTACCAGTTTAGTGGTCACAGTTAATGCAAACCCCAGGAAATTTATGTGACATTGCAAGGTACTCACATATTAAATAAATACTGTGAATAACCATAGTGAAAAAAAAAATTGGCTGCAGGTACACAAGATAATATTAAAATACCAGTTATAAATATATTTCTTAAGAATTTGATGGAAAAGGAAGTTTACTGGTATCCTTAGGGACTTAGTTTTCATGCAGAGGGAAGAGGCTATAAGCAGAAGTTTGCCTTGGCCCACAAACACAAAGCATCTCTATGTAAAAAAAGGCTCAAAATATTCCCTGAATATCACAGTCTACCTGTCTATTCTGAAGCAGCTGTGCCCAAAGTCTTTGTAAGCTGCAAGCTGTCCCCTTCACCAGCTATGCAGGTTCCTGACCCGACACTGGGTCTTTATGTCCCACTTGTAAATCTGCTGCCTTCCAGTGGCATATGTCTGCAGGTGCCAACATACAAACTGACACTGTATTGCTGTGGAGCAGAAGAATTCTGCCTCTCCTCTATGTGTTCTGGTCTGTTTAGAAGACGGGTGGAGAGGACAGGAAATTAACTCACTGATTAATCTAAGTTATCCACATAATTTACACAAATTGAGCAGAAGCCACTGAAATTAATGTATTTTGTTCAGGCATTTAAGCTGTACAAATCATACCTAGTTCTCCTCTCCATGAGAAGGAAAACTTTCAGTTCATTAACTATTCATTAACCAGGCCAGCTGAGCACCCTTTCCGCATGTGTTCAAGTAAATTTGAGTTAACTGGATAATAACTATACTTTAACCATGTTTGCTGGCCTCTGATTTCTTTCAGTCTGGTATTCATAGAATAACAGAATCACTAAGGCTGAAAAAGACCTGTAAGATCATTGACTCAAACCATTAAACTGGAACTGCGAAGTCCATCACTAAACCGTGTCCCCAGGCTCCACATCCACATGTCTTTACCTTCAGGAATGGTGACTCAACCACTTTCCTGAGCAGTCTGCTCCGCAGCTGGACAACCCTTCTGGTGAAGAAGTTTTTCCTAATATCACATCTAAACCTTGCCTGGTGCAATTTGAGGCCATTTCCTTTCATTCTGTCACTTGTTACCTCAGAGATGAGGCCAACCCCCGCCCAGATTTCAGGTGGCTGTAGAGTGGGATAAGGCCCATCCTGAGCCTCCGTTTCTCCAGGCTAAACAACCCCAGCTCCCTCAGCTGCTCCTTGTAAAACCTGTGCTCCAGACCCTTCCCCAGCTCTGTTACCCTTCTCTGGACACACTGCAGCACCTTGATGTCCTTCTTGTAGTGAGGGGCCCAAAAGTGGACACAAGACTCAAGGTGAGGCCTCACCAGTCCCAAGTACAAGGGAACAATCCCTGCCCTGCTCCTGCTGGCCACACTATTGCTGGTACAGGCCAGGTCACCAGTGACCTTGGCCACCTGGGCACTGCTGGCTCATGTTCAGCTGCTGTAGACCAGCACCACCAGGTCCTTTTCCACTGGGCAGCTTCCCAGCCTCTCTGCCCCAGCCTGTAGCACTGCCTGGGGTTGTTGTGGCCCACAGGCAGGACCCAGCACTTCACTTTACTGAACCTCAGACTTCTGGCCTCAGTCCATGGATCTAGCCCATCCAGATCCCTCTGCAGAGCCTTCCTGCCCTTCAGCAGATCACCACTCTCACCCAACTTGGTGTCATCTGCAAACTGACTGAGAGTGCCCTCAATCCCCTTCTCCACATCATGGATAAAAATATTAAACAGGACTGGCTGCAATACTGAGCCATGGAGAACCCTACTAGTGACTGGCTGCCAACTGGATGAAGCATCCTGAAGGTGCTCTTTCACCTCTCTAAAGTCTCTGGTCTCTTTCTTTGCCTTCTCCTCTTCTCTTTCATGCTCTCTTTTCACTTCCTTTTTTCTTTTTTTTTTCCTTTTCATATTTTAAACAGGCTTTCAGGTAGATACAACTTCTACTTATTGTAAAAATTGCTGAATCAGAAGTTGTCAGGAAATTTTAATTTAGCTTTTCCACATTCTATGGAACAAGCAGAACTATGTACTGACACCATAGCAGAAATGCCAAAATAATGGTATTTATGGCTCCAGAAGCCATGATTCCATAATTCAGGTAATATTACATTGTGTTTTTATAATATAGTTTGTCTTCAGCAATGACAGTTATAGAGTTTTGAATAATAATAGACATTTTTAAAGACTATACTAATCTCTTATCTTCCCATTTGTTATTTCCTTGTCCTGCCTGCTACTGTAATATAATGGTCATGCATTATGGACATAAAAGACTCTATTCCATCATGAGATGTGCACTTCAGACGGATTATCTGCACAAACTTTTGCCAAACAAATTGCACAAATACGTCCAGGCCCATAAAACTCCTACCACCCCCTTTCAAAAGCATGACTTCCCTTCTGAAGCATGTGGGACAGTGGTCCTGGGTGCTGTATTGCCTACTGGTGCATAACCCACCCAGACTGCAGAGGGCTGAGAGGCAGGAGGCAATGCCCTGGCACTACAGCATGGGTCACAGTTGACAGAGATGCCATGTACCATCTTTTCTTCTTTTATCAACTATGCTAGAATAGATAGAGTCTGGCACATTTTGGCACCCTGAGGCACATTTTATTTCCCAAGGGCCTTGAAATGGACATCTGTATGGGAGACACTCAGGCTCAGATGCTCAACAATTTACAAATTGGGACATCTGGGTCTTGGAGTCCATCATATAATGTACAACGAGACCCAGAAGTGAATCAGTGCCTGGTGAGATGGACAGCAAACCCTTTACCAAGAGAACTGGGTCCTGTCAGCTGCACAACCCATCCTGCCATCACCTCCAGGCATGGTCACCACTTGCACCATCTGTGGTGCAAGCACCTTCTCCCCTGACTACCCTGCACTCTGTAACCTCTGCCATGCCTACATCCCCCTGAATATCCTCCCTGCTACCTGACTGACATGCCTGAATGATTATATCATAGGCTACATGGTATGTTCCAAAGTCTTTGCAGCTGTTTCCAGTCCATCTTGTTTCTCCCCTGTATCATGGCTAATTAATTTTATATTACAAGCCAGCCACTTCTGAAGGATCTGCAGAGGTTCAGATTAAATACAAAATTTCAGCCTCCTTCATGTGCCCTTGATAAAGATGATTTCATAGCCTTTATGTCAGATGTTTTGGGCACTAGTCATGCCTTTATTTTAGACGGGTAAGTAAGTTTGTAACAATTTAGGCTGGGGTTTTTTCCCCCCTTTCTGTAAAGTAACAAGTAACTTGGATTTTATTTTTCTTTCTAACCTTTATTTGACTAGATACAGATTCATTACTGTGAAGTACACAAACAACAAAAAAAATTAAGTCCAATTACATAATGATTTTCTGAGCATACCATTAAGCCTACTAGCAGTAGGACAAAAACCCATAAAAATGCATAACTTAACAAAGTGTAATAGACCAAAACAAAGCACAATGACTGGACAAATTAGAATATACAAATGGAACAGACACAACTAAATGATCCAAGAAGGTCCCCATATTAAAAACAGAGAGAACCCAAAACATCAACAACCCACAAAGAGCAGTTTGTCACTTAGACCCAATCCAGTGTGCCAGAGGCACCTCAGTCTCTCTATCACATGGGAGCCCAGGATCTTTAGAGAGAATTTTCTGCACCTTGAAGTTACCTGTCCCTGCACACACTGCATCCTTTTTTACTACTGGATGTGCCAACATGAACAAAATTGGGCTGCTGTGTTCCCCACTTCCTCCCACCAGAGTCACAAGTATTTCCACGTTCCTTGGCTTGGGGAAAAGGGATGTTCCCCAGCTGGGAAAATACTGACTCAGTCTGTAATGGGACTTAGTTATCACCCAGTATGGGCACCAGGATTGCACTGAAGTGGCTCAGACACCTTTTTATTCAGGCTCTGGATTTATTCAGGCACATCCGATGCTTAAAGGTAAAGTCCTGCAATGAGCCTCCCAGCCTGCTGCTCTCACCACGAGGAGCCTTTTAATAACAAACTGTAGGGCTGGTGCCACAAAACACATGGCCTTTGGAAGAATAGTATTTCCTTTCAGCCAGGGCCTCCATGGCAAGGATGCTTTGCTAAAGTTAAGGAACACAGTGCCAGCAGTCTGAAGAGCCACTATTACAGAGGGAAAAAACAAACAGTGGGGACAGATGTAGAGCCCTCTGCCCTTAGGGAAGGAGTGGTAGCTGGCAGAAGCTGAGAGCACCTAGCAGACAGACAACATGGACTGAAAACCTGTCACACAAAGGAAAGACTGAAAAAGGGCTTTCTCTTTTCCAGGTGAGTGCTCTCACTGCTGACCTGTTGCTGAAGGAGTGAAGTGGAAAGATAGTAACGGGCAGCACCTCAGACAGCTTTGCCTTGGAGGAGTTTGCCAGGGTACCTAGTGGCTTAAGCAAGTGAAATTGGAGTAGCTGAGTGTTACAGGGACAATGATTTTGACTACCTGGAGTTCCACCCTTGATCAGCCTTTCAGGGCATCATTCTTATGGCCACTGATAGCAGCTTCCTGGTGAAGTACTTTACCTGCTTCACCAAAGGATTTTCCTCCCTGATCAGTTTCATCTTCATTTTATGATGCTTTCAAGAAAATGATCAAGCTTGCAGATCATGATCCCATCAACTCCCAGTTCAAGGTGGACTATATAATGAATTACTCTTGTACCTGTAAGCCACTAGGTAAGGGAGTGTTCATTATCTCTCCAGTTTGTAGGTAGGAAGAGGCCCCTGCTCTCCTTTTCCCTTGTGCTGCAGCCCAGATAACAGGTAGAGTATTCTTTCTTTATCTGAAGTTGCCTTCAGATACCCTATCTTAGTCTCAGGTGTTGCACCAGACCTTTCATTGGGGTAGAAATGAGCTAAGACACAGACTGTCATTTAACAACCTGAAAAGGGTCCCAGTCTATTCTTCTTTACAGCTTAGCCATCCTGTCTCTGACTACAGCAAGCTCCTACTGTTAGCTTCTCTGACAGACTCTGACTGCTGGAATATGGCTGCAAGTACCTCCTTGCTACCTCTGACCACAGCCTTTATGTAGCTCAACTATGACTGCAGGCTCCAACACTATCAGACTCAGACTGACCTCACAGCAGATCTTTTGCAGTAGCAACTCTCTTCCTTGGCTCATGCTTCTTTGTGTCTCTTTGGATCATTCCTTCTTCCACAAGGCTGATCCACCTCCTCCAAGCCCTCCCTGGCCAGCCAGCCCACCCCTTTTATCACACTTATCTTTATTAGTCACAGCTGCAACCCATTAAGGGCAAGGCTGTTCTTCTTTGGTAATTAGAACAACTGTGATTTATCAGGGGCGAGGTCACTTGTAATCCCTTCTTCTACACCTACAGCCAAGTGCACCAATCTGCAGTGCAGAGTTAGAGGCACAAGCCTTGGGGAGGAGAGCAGCCTGAAAATACAGCCCTGTTTGTAGGATTTCCACATGGACAGCTTTGATAGGACTTCTGGACACTGCTCCCCATAGGAGCCTCCATGCTTTGTGCTATCTAGATGTAATATATTGCTACTACCTTGACAAAACATGCTTTAAGTTATTAGAAATGGAAAGTGTGATGTATACAAAAATGCTCTGTTCTCCTTATTATAGAGTAGTGAATTTTGATAAGTGGAAGTGATTAGTCTATAAAATTTAACTTCCCATTTATTAACGTAACCCAACACTGTTGGGTGTTATTAAATTCTTAGGGTGGGAACCACTATGACCAATAAAAAAGTATTTGCTAGCCAGTATTTGCAAATCAGTAGTTCTACCTTTAGCTAAAATTTTATGTATTATGCCAAATACAGCTCATAAATGTCACTTCATAATCTGGATTACTACAAATTATTAGCAAATAGTCACAACCCTGTCTTACCACAGCAAAAAAAAAAAAAAAAAACCATTAAGGGTTTTTTCAGAAGATTTTCAGATTTTTATTTAACTTAATGATCCTGTTAAAAATATGATAATAACCTTTTGTTCTAATAGTATAGAGTTTATGTTCTTCAGGCACTATCTAATGAGGCAAAACTTTATAACAGACTGGAGTTTTAAACTCTTAGAAATTTTTATGTATATAGAATTATAGAACAATCAGGATCCATCAAGAAATCAAGGTTTTAGATATATAAGATAGAAGAATGAATCTAAAATGTGGTAGATTGAAAATATAAATTTGACTGATCTCTAAGAAATTAAAGGTCATTTTTTATAAATGCTTTTTAAAATTTATTGTTTGAAATAGTACTTTCTGAAAAAAGGAGCTCATAGTGATATATTGCTATGCCTTCCAGTGTCCTATTTTAACTCCTTTCCTTAATTATACTGAGGTTACGGACATTTTCAGTCTCTTACACATATATAGTATTCAGAGCAGTAGCATTTGCAAATTATGTATTGGAAATAGAACTGAACTTCAGGTTCCAGGGAGCACAGTGAACACACCTTAACAATTTTAATTGGCCATGATATCACCAAGAGGTCAGCAGTAAAATCTGTATTCCAAAGTTTATGGCTGTCATTTTATAGATTTTGATTTAGGGTTAGAGCCTGCACAGCAATTACTGATCAAACCGTGATATTTAAACTACTGGTCTCAAATGCAGGAGCTCCTCCTGAGCAGTCGGAGACCGTGACAAAACCAAGCAGAAGGTCACAACTTGCTGCTCCGTGCAGTCTCTGTCCTCTCCCTGTAGCTGGGGGCTGTAATCCTGAGGGTGTTTGCACTGGATGTGTGCAAACACAGATCTCCCGTGTCCTCCATCTGCCTGCAGTACTAAGGACCAGATGCACTGTGACCCAGGCCAGGTGTTAGAAAGTGGGGGGGAGAGAAGAGCTAACTAGGGAAACCTTCTAAAGGTTATGTTCATGATGACAAATGCTGTGCAAAGGGTCATAAATGCACTTTCACGGAAACCTGCAGATAGAAAGGATGTTAGTGAGAGCTTCTTAGGAGGGTGCATTCCCCATCATTTAACACCCGTAATGGAACAGCGTCCTCGTATTTCTCATGACACTGTTATTCTTCTTGATGGGGATTAACAGCCTTTCGTGTTATTTCCTGTCTAGATTTCTCATGAACTAACATCCCCACATCAGATACTATATTAGCCAGTAATAAGAATAAATGACAGACTGTGTAGTTTCTTGCCTGACAAGAGTGCTGCATTATCCCACCACACAAAGAGTACAAAGAAATTTCTGGGGTTTATTTATTGTTTTGGCTATTACATAAAAATATTACAGAAATAAAAACCCTGAAGAACTAGTATGGTGTGGTATTGCTCCAGTCATAATGTGCTAGTACACAATCAATTCTTATAAAAGCTTTTCTCTTTCAGAGTAGTTTAGTTGTCCAAAGGGAATAAATAATTTACTGCTTGTTCAATCTGGTACTTCTCTCCTATTATTTTAAAAAATTTATTCTACTTCGCATTTACCATATAAAGCATTCTTTGTTTACAATCTGACCACTTAAAATCCTTTGCCTCTTTTAGCACATAGAGGAGACCCTTGGTCAAGTAAGCTCACCAACAGGATGCTGTCAGCTTGAGAAGAGTTCAGGTGTGCATTTTATTTTTCTTATTTAAAAGAAACCAGTATGGACTGCATTGATTTATTTGGATGTAAATTTTCACGATTTCCACATTTTCAAATGAAAATCCTATACAGCTTATCAGACACAGGCACATATATATTCTTAATGCATAATAAGGTGAGGTTGGATGGGGCTTTGAGCAACCTGGCCTGGTGGAAAGTGTCCCAGCCCATGGCAGGAGGGTTGGCACTAGATGGTCTTAAAAAACCCTTCCAACTCAAACCATTCCATGATTCTGTGGTGCTGTAATTCTTAATATAACTGAACACAAGTCAGTGATGTCAAAATGGTTCACAGCTGTCTGGAAACTACCCCACAGAGTTGTCAGGAAACTCAGCAGAAACAGGTTAGAGCACCTTGCTGACACTAGAGGTGATCATATCTAAAAGAGGATCACATGGTGGGAGCCAGCAAAGCATCAACCCTGCTGACACTACCCACTGACAGATGCAGAAAGAAGTTTCTCCTTGCCCTGGACAGAGCACCCCCAGAATGTCCCCCAACCTAAGACTTACTGGAGAGGAACAACCACAAATACTAAGTACCTACATTTTTAGCAAATGAAATCGTGTTCTACGCATTTAGTTATTGCTTCCATCCAGCAGATTTTTTTCACATTTTCACAGATGAAGTCTCAGTATTTCTAAGAAAAAATACAATGTTTCTACTGGAGACAAGCCTTAATTTATCATTAAGAAAGAAAAAAAACCCTGCCTTCCCAAATGTTTGCATCTTTAAATTATTTGAGGAATAATTCTGAAAATATGAGAACAAAAATGAATGCATGAAATAGCTCAGCACTTGTCTCTATCAGTGATGTCTTCATCTAAGAAACACGCAATTTAATTTTTACTTTTCAATTGTCTTTTTCATGGCAGTTTACTGGCGGGGGAGAAGTCAGTATTTACTAGCAGAATGAACAGTACTTAGAGGATCAAATTTCCAGTTCAACTTTTCACTTTTACCTCTTCCCAAGCAGGTATCTAGCAGTGAGCCTAAAAACTCATGAGAACAACTGCATGACCCATATAGCTTACCCCTAAAATCTTTTAATGACAGTGTCTAAGTGACTCATTTACTGTCCTCAGTATCACACAGGCATTCTGAACTGCATTCAAATCTCAGATGTCACAATGTTTTAAAATATAATGGTTACTTGATTAGAAGAGGGATCTACTAGTGCATCACTTTCAAATGGGAAAAGATGCATCAAGCTCTCTTCTAAATATGTTCTCTATGTTGGCCTTGCTACTGGTGTGATTTCTTTCTAATTTCTGCTCCAGTGATCACTGGTGACTCTCATGGTCATGGTAAATGGTCTCCTGGTACATTTGCAGTATGTTCATTGATGTATTTTTCAACTAAAAGTGTTATGAATACACAGTGACCTGTGAATGATTTTAAGGGCTGACACTCAACTGTTGACCCTTAAAACTTTGAAATAACTACATAAAATATTTAAAGACAGAAATGAAAGATAGCTCTCTATAAAACAGAATTTAATGACTATCAGGAATTTAAAAATAACATGGGTGACCACCCAAAAACACAGTGTCATCACTCCAATTCCAGACTGAATATAGCAAAACCCTACTGCTAGTACTGGAGTGAATAGAATACAAGCTTTAGATAATGATTTCCCCATTATATTGCAAAATCCTGACAGTAGTGGTTGAAATTCCTGATCAGTTTTGTGGCGTGCCTATAAGACCATAGGTCAAGGTCACTGTGTTGGATAGAGCCCTTGAATTACTGCTTTGTTTAGATCTGAAGGTTGGTGAAGAGCAATGGAAATGGAGGAGTAATGAGTTTCACTGCCTAAAAACCACAATTCTCTCTCTAAGAATAAAAACCTGGACTTGCTTTCTGCAGGTTATTGGCAGGAACATCACGCTTGGACCATATTGCACAAGAGCTTATGGCTATTCATGCTGTTTCTGCATGAAAATTCAGCAATTTATCTGTGAAGTCCTAGGAGGCATGGATCACATTCTCAAGACAAGAGATTAAAAATTTTAGTGTAGAAATATTTTACTGAACTTCAAATTTCAATGCTGGCCTTCATAGAACTGTCTATGAACTTATTAAATTGTTTAAGGTGAAAAGAAAATCAGGTATACATTTACATTGACAGCAATCAGCTTACCATTAGCCCCGCTTTCAGAACACAGTATGGACGAGAACCAGCAAATATACTCAGCAACTTGATTGATTGCAAGCAGGGATTTGAGTCTGGGTCATCACACTTTCTCTCTCTGGTTCACTGCATGTTTAAGTAGGGTGCAAAAATGGAATATCTCCCACAGAAGTGACTGAGTGAGCCTGGCCCTGCTGAGCATGTCGCGTGCTCACTAGATGCTCCTTGGGAAGACCAGAGTGATACATTTAGATCCATCCTGGTCCCAGTAACAGCACAGCTGAACTCCCACTCAGCAATGTGAAGATGGGACACATGCAATTTCTTCCTGTTAAAGCTGTTCCACTATTTTTACACTGAATAAGAAAGGGAGCTAGTAAATAACTCCCTTGCTTTATGGGGAATTAATTCAGGACACAGAATGCCTGGGCTGTATTCTCCATGCCAGGAACCAGTTTGCAAGGAGAAATTAGAGCAGTGTCAAAGCAAAGGGTGGAAAATCCTTCTCAGTCCTCTCTGAAGTATCCTGCAGGCTTGCAGTCATACTGTCCTTCAAATGCTTTTACGTAGAGGTACCTGTGCCATCTCTTTCTTATCCCATTTTATCAGTCTAATTTGACAGTGGCTTTGCTTTCAGCACAGGTGTGTTCTATAGCAGCATTTTACCTTTGGGTTTGAATGGGATGCTTTGTTCCATTAGAAACAATTCCTCTAGTTTTTGATTTTAATGAAAAAAGCCACTTCGCTTTCAGCTAATTCTTATGCATTTTTAATGTACTTTTCTTTGGTTAGAAAGCTGAAAGAAAGCAAATATAACATACTCAAGGTCCTGTTTGCCCTTTTCTTTTTTCCTACTGCTGCTGACTGATGGTAGTGGAACTGAACCTTCTGAGTTTTAAGCAAAACAAATCAGTTAATAGTTATTTCCTGAATTGATTTCCTCCAATTCACTTCAGCAACTGGCTAAAAGTAGCCTGGGAGCATTGTAAATTGTATAGCAGTGGGAGGAGGGAAGGGATTGAGACACTCCAGAGAGGTCTGCTTATCACCAGCAGGAGTTAACACTGGTTCCTCTGACAATCAAAAGAACCGTTTTAAGTTCTTATGCATATTTAAAAATGCTTGAGATCATACTCACAGGCTCCCACATGCACAGGATTCTCTTGTATAAAGGAAAAGCGTGCCTTCCTGGAGGTTGATGCCATCTCAACATAAGCCTCCATGGATTTGATATTTATGTGCTCAGCTCTGAGTAGATCCCAGCACAGTCAGTGATGCTTGACCTCCCCCAGAAAAAGTGTCTCGCAGTGAGACACTTACAGTGCAGCTCCCTGAATGCTGGACTTTTCCTTCTGCTTTTTTTACTCTTTATTTTAGAAATTTCAGAAAAATCTCCTACCTAACTGTTGCCAAATCCAAAATTCAGCTCTGTGAACTGATGTTATGGGTATGGTAGAAGGGGAGCACTTGTTATTGGGACTGAGCAGAACATCAAAACATAGACTGAAAAGACTGACACAGAAATACTAATATTAACTATATCCTCAAAAATATTCAATATGTTTTCTCAGGTGATGGAAATTTCTTGTTATCACACAATGTCTGGTGTAAAAGTAGGTGCTTATTGAGCAAAGTTCTCATGACAACACATGCAGTACAACAAAGCCTGTATTTAATGACAAGAAAATAACTGTGTGGCGTGGTGGTCATGGCACTCATCCAGTGAAGAATTTCAGTTTCTGATTTTCCTTCCAACAAACAATTAATCAATGGATTACAGGAAAGGATCAAAAGAAGAGACTGTAACACATTTTCTTGCTTTTCCTGAGATATCCTATGCATACATAAACACATAGGGATTGAGAATGGATTGAGATCAGCCCAAGGAGAAAGACTTGGGCATAGTGAAGACAAAAAATTAGATATGAGCTGGCAACATGCACTTGCAGCACAGAAAGCCAACTGTGTATCCTGGCCTTCATCAAAAGCAGTGTGTCCAGCAGCTCCACTACACTCTGGTGAAACCCCAGCTGGAGCACTGCATCCAGCTCTGGGGTCTCGAGCACAGGAAGGAGATGGACCTGTTGGAGTCCATGGGGACTCCATGGACTCCAGAGGGCCATGAAGATGTTCAGAGGGCTGGAGCACCTCTTACACGAAGACAGGCTCAAAAAGTTGAGGCTGCTCAGTCAGGGAAGAGGCTCAGGAAGGCCTCACCATCTTTCAGTATTTAAAAGAGACTTTATGAACGATGGAGAAAGACTTTTTATCAGGTCCTGTAGTGACAGGACAAGGAGTAATGGTTTTCAACCGAATGATGGTAGGTTTTGATTGGATATAAGAAAGAAATTTTTTTCCTGTGAGGGTACTGAGATACTGGAACAGGTTGCCCAGACAGGCTGCAGATACTCCATTACTGGAAGTGTTCAAGGCCACGCTGGATAGGTGTTTAAAGAACCCAGTCTAGTGAAAGGTGTCTCTGTCCATTACAAGGGAAGACTGGACCAGATGATCTTTAATCGTCCCTTCTAATCCAAACCATTTTATGATTCCGTATATCTATTTATGCACATTTGAGAGATATATATTTACATACATATACATACACAAATATTTATGTATCCACTTACGTGATTTTTTGAAGTGAGATAAAATAATGCATCTTCTTTTTAATTATACATGGATATAGAACCCTCTGACGAAATTTGCAGCAGTGGAAATCAAACAGTTTTAATCAACCCTGCTCTTTCTGAAGCACCTAAGGAATATCCCAGCATTTCTCCCACAGACTTCTGCCTTACTGGTGGTCACTGATGTAGTTCCCAAGGATCACATATCACATTTGATGATCTCAGAGTTAGTACTTGATTTCTTTTTGATAGCACCCATATGGAAAGATTCACCTGAACTATCTCAGGAGACTGATGGCTCACTAGGGTTTCCCATGTAACACTACACGGATGCCACTTGATTACCATAATGATGTAGAGAGGTCCTAACCATCTTTTTTGTCCTCAAATACTGGCTGCAGCCTTACTGGATGTCCCTTCTGATACTCTATAAGCATTTCTGTGCTTCCACTACTGCCTTGCTGTTGCAGCTCTTTAATTCATCCTGTCACTTGCTCCACAATTTCGGCTTTGAGAGTTCATTTGCTGCAGGCAACGGAGAGCTTGCACAACAGTGTGACATGAAATGCAGTGCTAGGCTGCTCGTGCCTACTGTGAATGTGCTGCTGCAGCCCAGAAGCATGGTCTGCATGTGTTTATCTCTTCAGTTTGCTTTTTCAATGTATTTTCTTGGCAATCTTGACAGCTGCTTCTGCTTTGCTGCTAAACTGGGGGAGATGCTGAGAAGGCACAACATGACTGAAGCCTGATGACGCTGTACACTTCTGACATGCAAACTAAGGGCCACTATTCAGAGCAACTCTTTCTCCAGTCCTCCTTCTCCCAGTCAAACTCGGCCTTATTGCCATCAGTTGCTTTTTTATATAGGATCCATTTTGCAGCCGTCAACAAAAGCACTCTGCATTCATTAAGGCAGGAGGGGAAAAATGAAGACGAGACAAGCTGTGGGGTTTTGTTTAACCTTTCTCCTCAGGGACAACAGCCTCCTTATGGTCACCAACGAGTAGACCAAGTGCTAAGTAGCTCAAAGCAAGATGGCTCCCTCAGGGAACCAATGGAGTATTTACACAATGAGGCTGCTGACAGCCTGTCTGTACTAATACTGCTTAAAACAAAACTTGAGATGCTCACAAAGCACAGGTTGGCAATTTAGAGGAGAGAGCTGACAGTATTGAAAAATAAAGAGAAAACAGAAAAGAAGAGAGGCACTCTCAAAACAGTTTTTTTTGCTGAAACACTGCTTAATACCACTAGATTTCAGGGCCCTTGGCAGAGTGACAAAATGAACAGAAAAACTGCACTTGTTCAAAAATCAGCACAGGACTATTTCTTGCGCAAAAAGACATAAATCCCTAATGGAGACCTAATGATCCAGCAGCCATTGTGACTGCTCAAGGAAGAGTCTTTTGCACCTGTCAAGTGACATTAGCCATAATCCTCATAAATATCTTCACCAACAACAACTCTGTTTCGGGTGTGGGTGTGAAGGCCCTTCTCTAGCACCCTACCTGGCACTCAAGAATACTGTCCTTTTCAGTACTGTGGTCAGCATTACCCTCAGGGGAAGAGGACTACATGCTTGAAACGGCAGGCAGGGGCACTCTTAGAGAAGGTGCATAAAGGAGGCGTCATTTTAAACAGCTCTGCTGAGAATATAGCAAAAACTCCTTTATGCAACCACCCCATCCTCTGCAAAAGAGGAAGGTCTTTACACCAAGACACACCAATAGATGCCATTAGCTTAGGCAAAGACATTTTTTTCTGGGCTTCAGTTTAGTTACTGAGACTAGAAAAGCAATCTGCTTCAACTGGGTATTTTTATCTGTTGAGCTCCAAAAATGTTAAATTTATATTGAACATAGAAAAGACAGACACAGCTTTAAGAAGCTCTTGTTTCAAATAAATGAACAATGCTACCAGAAATACAAAGTGTAGCATTTTGAAGGACACATTTTGAATATTGCATTTCAGTTCCCCTGTCACTCAGGGATCCTTCATGACAAAAAGTTGTTTATAAATTTAAGGCAATACTAAAACATTATTTTTTCTTCTTTTATCAAAAAGAAGGAAATATTTACATTTATTCTCTTTTGCATGCCTACAAATAAATACAATATGTATAAGTACCATATGTACTAAGGGGCTATAATTCTGCCACACATTTATCTTTTATTTTGCATAGTGATTTGTGGTTTTTTCCACCAATGCTGCAAGTCGTTTTATGGTTTTTATGTTGCCTAGGCAATCTTACAGATTTTTAAATTTCCATCTTCTGTTCTGCTTTAAAACTGATCTCATCATAATGGCAGTATTTTTTGTCTCACATCTGGGTCATATGTGTCATATGGAATGTGCTGTATGATTAGCTTACTCACTCTAATCTCTGCATTGTTGAGTATTCTGTACTCTGGTAAATACACCCTGGACAAAGTCACCATGCTGTGAAGACAACAAGATGACAGCACAAATCTACAATCAGTTTTGCTCCATTTCAGGTAGGAGGACACATGTCATAAGGTACAGGTAAAAGGCCACATCTAGTGAGATCCTTTATCTCCTGTACCTCCCTAGTCAGAAGAGAGGAAGTTGGTTTGCTTGAAACTAATGACCTGCCTTGAAATGTGATGTTTAGTTCATGCTGTCTAACTCTGGGGTGGGTGAGAACTTCTCAGCTCTGAGATCCCAGCAGTTGTGTCTTAACTGGGGAAGAATGCCCAGCTGTGTAACACCTTTGCTTATATTTTTAAGCACCACCCAGTGCTTTGACTTCTTGTAGAAAAGTAGGTATGTAGGCAGAAAGGAGGCATCAATATGCTCCAGAAATCTCTCTGATCACTGGGGAATCAGGACTGCAAAGTCCTACAGTTAGGACAGAGACCAAAGGAGGACACAGGGAAAAGAGGAGTTGACATAACTGGTAAAAATGATAAAAGGCATGGGTGGACTTCCAGATGAACACAGATGGAAAAGACTTGAATTACTTAGCTGACAGAAGAATAGGTCACAGATTATTCCTGCAGAAGTCAACTGGATGCTGCCATTTGACTTTTCTTGCAATACCAACATAAGAGAACAGTTGATGACACTGAAGACAGATTTAATTTTTTTCAGGTGAAACATAATTAAACTGTGGCATTCACTGTCACAAAGTAATGAGAAAAGCCTGGAGCATAGCAGGATTAAAAAGGGACAGGATCTTTATACAGGTAATGAGAACACATTCTGTTACCTTAGTTGGCAAACATAGTTTTTTTAATGAGAAGCATAAAGCCTCACATTCCAGTGTATAAAGTACCCAGAAGCCTCAAGACTGTGGAAGCAGCGCTCCCCATCAGCAGGTTATTTTGAACCTCAGTGCCTTGCCTTAGCCCAGAAGCAGGATGCTGGACTGGAGGGATAGCTAGTCTTGCCCAGAATGGCAATTCCTGCATTTCAGTGTTTATATGTAAAAAGTAACAGCTCAGTTATAACCAAAACAAATTTAAGGGAGATAAGTTGATAAAGCAAATCCAATCATAAAGAAGAGAGAAAGTATTATGTGTATGCACTAAATTCTTGTACAGAAAGAAAATAAATAAACCCAGTTAAAGTAAATACAGGCCAGTAAAACTGAATAATGTCCAAAGTGCTCAGATATAATTCTCACAAATGAAGGTGTCTTTCTGTTCCAGCAGCCTGTGCCGATGCACACTGAGCACAATATTTTCTCCAACAGCAACAAGCAATTGTCACAAGACCATGAGGCATTCTTCTGTTTTTTTCTAAAATCCTTAAAGCAGCAGGTCTGGCCTGGGTAAAAACACTCTTAGCCACAGAAGACTGCTTCCCCAGCCAGTGCAGATTACTGCAGAGCCTTTGACGTCAATGGAGCCATACTGATTTATACCAGCTGAGAATATTTCTGCTCAGTGAAAGTCTTCAGTATGATGGTGTGTCCTCTAACTAATTTTATTAATTCTTATAATTATGTTTCTTCTCAAGCCTGATGCTACTGCTTGAATGTGAGACAGAATCATTGCTATTTAATTTTAGAGCTCTCAAAACCCATTTGTTCACATTTTCTGAGTTGTCAAATAGGTTTCACTCTGTTCCCTAATCAATTCAAACAAATCTGGAAAAGAGCAGAACCATGTACTGTTATCTATATTTGCTGGCTTACCTTGCTTCTTCTTCTTAACTTACAACTAAAAAATAGCTTTGTGTCCTCTCCCCACCCCCCGCTTTAAAGGCAAATTTGCAAGTCACTCATCCAGGATATAAGCTCAGTCCTTTGGGGATTCTAGTTATATTTTATCATTATGAATATTTATTATTTGCACTTTTAAAGCTAATTAATAGATTTAAATTAACTTAAATTTGTGCATAATTTTCACCGTCCAGTTCTTCATCTTGGGACTTCAGACATCATAGCCACATGAATCTTCAACAAGCTGCTGCTGTTCATGTCTGAAGAAAATGGCATAATTTAAACAACTAAATCTTGGAAAAGAACCTAAAACAAGGTGGTGAAATTATATAACTCTGTTTGTAACTAGTGAAAGGCAACCTTTTCAAGTTGAATTTATACTGTATTCCTTCATAGTTTCCTTCTGAAATCACTCTCCCGTGTAACACTGGATGTGTAAAATAAAATGGCTTTGTAAAAAGAATATTTAGAAGAGTGGTCTGTGTCTTCTGACAGCAATCTGCAACTTGCGTTTCTCAGCTCTCAAACTGAGTAAGTGTAGCCTTAGTTGTGAACAAATTACACTGCAGATCTGTACATCCTGAGATAAATAGAAAGCAAGCAGTACCAAAATTAAAAGAAAGGTATTGCTGTAGTTTCAATGCACAGTGCAGCACCACCAACAATTTAGTCCCATAAACCACATGTAAATAGAGCAACCAGCAACAGGACCAAAACCAGGCAGGGAAAGATCTAAGCCAAGCCCAACAGCTTCCACAGTCAGAACAAGAGGTCTGAGGTTTTCAAGGACCCCGTGCCTGCTGTCCGCCCAAACAGATCACAGTGGGAGAGCAACTCTTCCTGACTGTGCTTGCTTGTCTTCAAAATTGATAAAGGCCAGATTGACTGATACCCTTCCTGGAGTTTGAAAAATGCACAGAACACTCTATTTTAGCTCCTTACTCACATAAGAGATTGGGAAAAACAAATCCTTGAGTAACTACTGTCCCAAGAAGCATACTGTGCCCTTCAGTCAGCTGCCAGCCACTCCAAGGTGACTCACTTCACATCACTAGAGCTGTTTCTTTTCACAGTGACACAGCTCAAATTTTCCATGTTGCTGCAGTGTTAATTCACAGGAACTAGACACAGCCACTCATGACACACAAGGGGGCAAGCATGCCCCTGTGAGGAAGCTCTGGAAATGAGGGACTGCTTGTTCAATGTAATTATGCCATGTAAAAAATACAGAAACAGGGATAAACTGTTGAAACATACTTGCACCAAGTTCTGTGTGTTGGTCCTCTGAATGCTGCATAATACAGGTGTCAGCTAACTGCAAGGCTAAAACATTTGGTCCTTCAAGCCCAGATCTGAGCCAGGAGTACTGATGGATGCTCTTGGCAACACTGAGCCAGTCAAGAGGTGGTATGGTATCTGCTGGCACCATGTGCTTCATGTAGACCATCAGAATGGAAGGAAAAGGCACTCCTCTAGTGTGTCTGTGTCCACTGGACTGAGGAAAAAAAGAAAGGCCAGGAGAGGATTTTGTCTTATCTCCTTGCATGGAGCTGCTCTGGACAGCCAATACACTGCGAAACTGCCAGAGCCCTGTGTTCTGTTAGCAGGGGAGGGACAAGGAGAGGAAGTAAGAGAGGGACGTCCTCATGATCTCTATAGCTGCAAATACTCTAATCTCAGTGAGAGACCTTTTTTCATGTCTCAAGGGACCTTGGATGAAGACTGCATTGGAAGGGTAGAAGGAAGGCAAGGGAAGGGGAGAGGGAAGAAAGTCAAAGACACGTCCAGTACTGAGGGTCTTTGCTCACTGCAAAGGTGGGGGAGGATATGTGAGAGGAGGGGGGGAGAGGGACTTCTGTGGGGCTTCCTGAAGTCACCTCAAAGGAGCAGAAAAGCATGGACATCTATGCAAGACCAGGTCCCCAGCATCTAATGTCTAACATTGCTGCATGACCTGTTGAGCATGTCTCTTTTATTTGGGTACTTTTATTAAGTGGAGAATAAAGCTATTTTATACAAGACATCAGGCATTTTCAGGCAGGAGCAATTAGCCAAACCGTGTTAAAAGTTGGTCTAGATTCAGTTACAGATAATCAAGGACAATGTGCTACTTCACAAGTTCAAAGGCTTTAATATTCACAGCTACTATGCAGCTACAATGCAATACAAGTGTAGCCTTAGGGCTTTTGTGTTTCTTTAAAGCATTAGCCATTAATAGGCTAAGTTTACCACTGGGATACAGAGTACTGGCCCAGCAATGCAACTTGAATGTATTTATTTTCCAGTCTATGATTTTCAAGCGCAGCATATCACTTCTACAAGGATTTAATGAGAGCCAAGAGGTGTACTTTATAAGCAACAAATTTCTATTTCTAATGGAGCTCAGTTCAAATCAGAGAGTGATTTATTAGCCTTATCAGCTTTTACTTGTATTTTTAAATAGAGATCAGAAATTTAGATTTAGGGCTGAAATTCACTGGATAGCATCAAGAGCCTTGATTTTTTAAATCTTAAATTTATGAACATTCCATCCTGCTTAAGGTCAATCATACTGAAGAACAGTGAGTATCTGCCAGCTGCTTTGGACTGCTTCATTAAAATGAAAGCATTTAACTTCTTAAAAAAAAACACCACCAACTGAGTACATATTTAGTGAAAAAGGAGAAGGAAACACATTTGTCTAAATAAGTAACTCTTGATGAGACGTTTATTACTGTAATTATTGTCAGTAATAACAGCAATAACAAGAACAGTGCTATTTGTCACCAGCCAGTGGAACAGGTTCTGCTCTTTGCAGCAGAAGACACAGACAAGTGTCCACCTGTTTGTAACCCAGGAGCTGGATGTAAAGTTCAACTGACTGTAGGATCCACGAAGCTTCATGAGTAAGTCCAACATGCTGGGTAACAGTACAGTCAGCTGGCAACATCAGAAAAGACTGTCTGTGCAGATTAAGAAAAATGGCCTAACATGATCACTGGATCATTCTGAGATTAGCTCTCTTGTGTTGAGCTTGGCAAAGGATTGAAAGGCTGGAGGAAAACCAGAGTAAAGACAACACAACATAGAAAAAAACTGTTTACTATTTGGAAAATTTGCAAAGCAGATGTTTCCTGCAGGTGGAATTGTAGAAAGTTTGCCACAGATAACAATATTTGACAATTGGAAGCACTATAAAACAAGTTCCCACTGGAATAATTTTTTTAATAAAATGCCTAAAATAATATCAAAATTTGAGTATTAGAAATATAATTCCACAATGCGCTCTGAATATTAATTAAAACTGTGTTAAAAACCCCACACATCCTCCTTTCTTACAATCTAACTGAACTGAGTAAGAAAAAAAAAAGTAGAATACTAACAAATAGCATATATTGGTTGCGATAGAAATATTAATGTACTATTTACTAGTGTAAATAGTTATCAGTTATATCAGTTAACTGTAATAATATTGTATTATTACAGTTATTCTTACCCAATCTATTTATTTGTGGTTGTTACATAAGGCTACACTTAACTATGGGAAAAAAACCCTAAAAATGAGTGGGGCATTTTGAGCTTATGTCTCTTTCTACAACATCTCCTTGAGTTCATTTCTGCATATTCATGCCTCTCTTCTGTCACACACAGACCTGTTTCATTCTCACTGGAAAATCTCAGGACAGTTAGAACAGAGTGACTTGAGTTTACATGATCAGATTAATTTTTTCTTTATCTAATAGAAAAGACAGACATTAACTCATCCCTCTCTTTACATAGATTTATTATGTTCAATAATTGTCTGTTATTATTGCTGTACATTGTAATCTATTTCTAATGAATCCCTCTTGGTTATAGTGAAGAAGTCTTGCATAATAAATTCTAATCTGCTAGTCATTATCTTTGTTAATATTTTACAGTCTACATTTATTACTAAGATAAAAAAACAGTTTGCACAGTGCTTGGTATTTTCACTGTTTTTAAGTGCTATCTCTTTGAATTAATGATCTCTTTGAATTTACCTTTGCATACTTAGGTTAATACCAACAACACTGGAAACTACAAAGTTTTTAGTCTTTTTTTTTAAGTCCTCTGCTGGGAACCATCCGACAAAAAATTCCCACGAATTTTTTGGAATGGGTGTTTCTTCTTGCACTGTTTCAGCTCATCTGATTGATGCTGCTTGGGTCCAAGCCTGCAAGCAGATGCCTGGGACTGGAGCTGACAGGAGCAAAAGTGGCTGCACACAATCACATCTGGGCATTCTCCAGCAATTTGTCTTTCTCAGTTCTGGAAGACAGGGATTTCTTTGAGGGAAGTAGTAAATCTGCTTCACTTGTGAAGTTGTTTCCCATCTACTAGTCAGAGGCTTAGGAGTGCACCCTCCAGTCTCCTATTCATAATAACTTTTACAGCTACAAATGTCTTGGCACAGAGATAATAACTGGAGAGCTATTATCAGATCTTGTAATCTCATTACAAACCAGCCATCTCTGGCTCGATGCGAGTTAGCCACAAGACTCCACACCATGTTAAAACACCGAGGGACACAGGGCCTGAGCACTTAATTAGATGTGTGGTAAGAGTTTGTTTAATGTCACGCCCGTGAGCATTACTGCAGTCAAGTGAGGAACGGGGCCGCTTCAGTCGGCTGAATAATTCCTGAACAGTGTTGTGTGACTGAAGAACTCCCTGAGTACTTCACTGCACATCCTTATCAGGTGGTGGATATCTCTGAGCAGGCTGCCATCGGGGTTGTTTTTGGTAGAAAGGACAAGCAGTGCCTCTGCCAAAGCTGTTTGTACCTTCTGCAGTCTTTGTTCAGGCAAAGGGTTAAGGATGAATGAGCAATGCTCGCTTTTAGTCCCCCTACAAATGCTTATTGGCTTTTGGCACTTAGATTTGACAATTAGAGCCGGCTGGTAAACTTCTCATGATAAGCAATGGAAAATGCTGATTTGTTCAAGCTTTTAATAGGAACACATCGGGTTCAAACAAGTGGCTTTGGATGGGTTCCTTAGGGCAGAGTGGTAAAAGACTGCAATTCTTTCGAGTAGATGAATAGTTAGGTACTCACTCAAGGCCCCACTGATTTATTCGGGAAGAATCTGATTTTTTGTATATTGAGAAGATATCTGGTCTGATCTGATAATGAGTATTAGCAAAAGCATTCTGCGTGGAGGGAGGCAAGGACCACTCCAACTCAGAAATCTTTAAGAAGCCCCAAAGTAAACCTGTACCATAATTCTGCCACAGTATTTGTAGGACAGCAGGACCCCTCTCTGTCCACCTCTAGGAGCATTCCACAAGTCATGTAGTCCATACATTCTTTCTCCTGAATGTCTTTCTGAGGTGTGATCTCTTTTTGAGAACCTTGCCTTTTTGTGGCTTTTGTCAATGCTTTTTATACTGTGGGAAATAATTTTTATTTATCTTTTCCTTGTCTCTCAGAAGAGATAATTTCCCTCAGTTTCCATTGCTCTATCTAATATACTGTGTAAAGAAGTTTTTCTTTCAGCAGTTCTAAAATGCTCTTTAACATGTGATCAGTACACAACCATTCCTATTATTCCCAGTGTGTTCGTCATAACTCATACCCAGTGAGCATTATTAGACCTGTGTGAGAAGGATTATATTGAATAATGCACTGCATTGCAAGTACTCACAGCAAAGTGGATGGAAGCAGGAATGAGCAGCAGGCAGAGGCAGCTTCGAAACACTGGCTCTCCTTCAACATGCAAAATGTCTGTCCCCAAAACATGACATGTCAACACTAGTTTACCACAGTTATATCAATAAAGAAGAATTAATGAGTGAGACAACTCAGGCCCCTTCCCACACTTCACTGGTGACTCTGATCCCTGATTTATGTGCAAAATTCACCATGCTGAACTCAATCATCACTGAAGGGAACAGAAAACACCTGTCAGTGGAATGACAGCCTCAAGAAGTCATGAGCAGCTGCCTTTTACTGCACTGTCTTCTAGGCAAATATGCTAGAAAGGTTAGCTTTGAGAACTGCACACAGCAAAAGTCCCATTTCAGCCATTTAAGCAGCAGATCCTCCAGCTGAATGAATCTTCCTTTCTAGAAATGTAAGACTCAGGTTATGGAATGTAACTAGATGTAAGTAGATCCTCCAGCTGAATGAATCTTCCTTTCTAGGAATGTAACTCAGGTTATGGAGCTCCAGGATTGATTAAGGCCTTTGGATATTCCCATAACATAAACAGTACTCAGAACAAAACTAGTCACAGCTGCTGCACTGATGGAGAAAGGTCAAACATGGAACACAGAAAAAGCCAAACAAGAAAGACAGCAGATAGTAATGTGTGTGTAGCCAACAGATTTTCTGTGGATCCTTAAGGTCACAAGCTCCTAAACTTGCTGGGGAAAAAATGCTTGGTCACTGCAATTCAAATGGTGGTATATTCTTTCAAGAAGAAAAAGTTCCAGTAAATTATTATCAGTATTTTCATGCTATTGTCATTTCACAGGAAAACTGACAAACATATGAAATGCACAAAGATTCAATGAAAAGCCAAAATTAAAAAGTATGGATTTTTGAAAGAACAAATTAAACACAATTTGCTTACTGAGGAAGGAGGGGAGAGATGACAGAGTGACAAAATTGAGGAGAAAGAGAGAGAGGAAGAAAGAATCACCAACCCAAACAGAAAAAGTGAAACAAAATATAAAATGATAGAGCTGTTTTACTTCTGAGATAGGCTATACACCTGGTGTAACATGAGACTCAGGAAAAAGATTTCAGAGGAAGACAGAAGTTTTCTACTCCCTTTAAAGTGGAGAAGAAAGACAGTAAAGGAAAGGGGAAAACATTACAGGGAAAAAAAAAAGCACAAAGAGGATTCAGAAATAGTAGCAAAAGTCATTCCTAGGGAAAAGAGAAATAGAAGAGGAAAAAGGCAGAAAGCCAAACAAAGAAGAAAAAGTGAAAATAAGTGAAGAGGAAAAAAAGTCACTCATACATGTGCACAGTAAAAGCCATTGAAAATACAATTCTAAACCCATGAGAAACATCTATCAGGAGACATCTATCAGAAATATATCTGTGTAGGAGAAAACTGGGAGATTGTCTTGTGAGATGAGCATGAGGGATAACATCGATAGCCATGGGAAAGAGAAAAGCACATGTGTTTCTTTAGTCTTCTGAGATGAGTCTCCTACTTCCCCCTCTGTGAGAATAATGCACTCAGAGATTGCATTTATCAACATAAGAAGAGTATGCAGATGTGTGCACACATGCACACACAAAATATAGCATTTAGAAATGCTTGGATTGGTTCCAAGATAGTTGAACAAAACGAGACTAATAAAATATAATTAAACATTAATTACTGTAGCTATCAAAAATAATTGACTTGTACAAAGCACAGCACTCCTATTAAAAAGGGACCTGAGGGTAATAAAAAACATATACTATTCCATATAATAATTGCTATGAAGCAATTAAATTTATAGGCAACTGTTAAAATTCTTTTGTGACTATTCAAACATGTGTGCACTGGACAGATTTGGTCCAAAACTGTCTACTATGAGACAGTTGTTAATAGGGAATAAACATAACATTATCATTTAAAAATCAATCCAAAGGTGCAATGCTGCTTGAAGTAAAACTGGATGGATCTGTCACAAAAATGCTGCTATGTCCCAACAGGTCCTACTTCTTCCATCAGCTTTTTTTTCTATTCATCTTTTGAGCATGAGAGAGACAGAGCTGGCAGATGAAAGCAGGAGAGTTGAGATCTTCAGCTGGTATGAAGCTGTGTCACTTCACTCACTTCCTTAAGCTTTGCTACTTTTAACAGTGAAGGGAAGAACTAGCCTCAGTGCAGGCAGAGCTGGGGAGAGACAGACTGGTTACAGAACCAAGGTCACTGTCAGTGAATGAGAACCTGTATAAAGAAGAGTATTTCACTGACTAGTGGGGACAAAGTGGAGCAGTAGACTGAAACAGCTTGTGCTGAGGCCTCCTGCTTGAATTTCTGTGTGTCTTACTGCAGACTAGCACTTAGTCTGCTCCTTAGAGAGCCCATTAGTGTGTTAGGTGTGCTTCTGGGAAAAAATTTTGGGCTACTTCCCGCTGAAAAGAATCTAGTTTGGACACTCTGACTGCTCAGCAAGCTGAACCAAAATCTGGTAAGTGAGAATGACCAAGACTGACTTCAGCTGCAACTCCTGATCCAAACTAGGGCACTGATGAAGCTGCACTGGAAAAAACATTTTTAAGCTTTTTAGATTAACTTTTAAGGGGAAGGATTGGTATTTTACTCCCTTGTGGGCAGTGTGTTCTCTTAGTTTGCCTTCAAGAAAATAAAAGTTGAGCGTTTACATGGAATGCAGTCTTCTAGCGTAAGGAGCAGGGCTAATGGCAGGGCATAATCAGAAGGGGCAACGATAACAATGAAGATTGCATGAGTCTGCTTTGAAAAGAGAAATGACAACAGCATGCTGCAGACAGCACTTCTATGTGGTCTCACTCTGGGAGTCCTTATTCCGTCCTTCTGTGCTGCCTTCTCTCCTCTGATTTGGCTGTAGCCAAGATTTACTTGTTATTTGGCTGTTAATTTCTCACCGAATCTCACACATTCTATTAACTCAGAAAAGTTTTGTTGTAGTATGCACAGAGTTGTAACAGAAACAGACACAATGCAGAGCAAAAAAGTTCATTTTCATGAGCCTATCCTTAATGAAGGAAATGAGAAGTGTTGAACATTTTAGAAAAAGGAAAAAGAATACATTTCACATATTTCTTAGGCTCTGCTCCTTCTCTACTCCTAATGCATTGGCAACAGATTGGTAAGTCAGTGTCTTCGGCTGCTTTGAGAAAACCTTGGCAGTCTTACATAAAATGACAAAAATGGAGTCAAATCCTTAAGACAGATGTAATGTATTCATTGAGAGTTGGTGGAGATGCCATGACATGAAACATATTTGGCATATGGCACCTTCACTTGTTCTTCAAGAAAAATACTAAACATAGCAAGGTAAAGTCACTTGAAATTGTGAAGGAGAGAAACTGTCATTACTATGAGACATTAACATTGCTATGTTCAATTTACTACAATCCACCAATCAAACTTAAACCTACCAACCAGTTCTGCTTGCAGGAAATTCTTTCATTCATTCATTCATTCATAGAAAATCTGATACACCAAGAACCAAATAAAGGGGTTAAATCAATCCTCATTTTGTTTGTCTCTTGGCCCCAGTGCTAAATCATATCAAGTCATCAAATAAAATTATGTGTCATATATCATAACTTACTATTAGAACAAAAGGAAAGACAAGCCTTTTTTTTCAGCTATTCTTCCCAAATTTTGCATGTCATTCTATGCTTTCTGGGCATGCAGCAGGTTGAGCTGCTCCTATGCTATAAATATTCCTCTTACATAACCAATTAATCAGATAAAAAGCCAAAGAAAGCAACTATTTTTAGTATAATATTGCTAGTCATGCTTCTGCAGTGTTATTTTTTGCTTTTAAATAAAAGGACTTCTTCATTCTGCAGTCCTTTTCCATCAATGTGTGGGACTGTGCCAATTCAAGCAACATTTCTGTATAAAGAACCCTGATTAATGATCTAAAATTCCAAGCAAGCTTTATTGTCTCAGTGTTGCTGCTCAAGCTGCTTGAAAAGTTTCTTCTAAAACATTTAAGCAATTTCTATATAATACCTAAAGTGTTTTTCAGGCTTTGGGTCTTTCACCCTAAAAAGAATGAATTAATCAAAGAATTTGGAAGAAATAAACACAATGTTATGTAAAACCTGATGATTTTTCATTGAAAAATGTTTTAAAGCCATTTTTTTTCTTAGCTTTCTTTCCTACTGGATATGGACTTGGCTTTTTAAATGTCTTCTGCCAACTAACTGAACTCAAGAACAAACTGGTCTACGGAGCCAATCCTCAATTACTTCAATCTGGACTGACACAGTTTAATTCAAACTGAGGCTTTAGTTCTTAATTTCAAAATATTTTTTTACATCTCTATCTCCAAATCCTGTATTAAAATCAAACCAAGGCTGTGAATTATGAAGCTGCAGTAACTGAACTGCTCTTGTTGTTGATAGAGAGAAGACAGAGTGGTAAAGCAAAACAAGTAAAAATTCTGAAACCTAGAATGAAAGATTTAACGTTAGATGACTTGAGTTCACGTAGCTCACCTAGATGTAAAGCAGAACACTTCCCCTAAATGTATTACTTTTACCTTAAAAATTAACTGGTGGCAGCAGCAATTGTTGGGCCACTGGATGGCCGCTAGTGGTGGGGTCTTGTGGGGAGCTTCTGGCTCTTGTTCCAGACTAGCCTGGGTACCACAGCTCACACCTGTGTCACAGCTGACCATCCCCTGGGGGGCCTTGCTGTCTGACACTTCACATGACTTCAGGGGTACCTACAAGGGAGCACATTGTGCCCTTACTGGATGTGAACTGGGGGATGCTCATAGCATGGATCTGGGGATGGAGAGAAGAAATAAGCTCTGGGTGACACAACAAGCCCACTCTGCTCCCCAGAGTATGGGGCTCTGACTCCAGGATCTTTTTATTTCACACCAAAAATATAAGAGTGTTTCATGCCTCTGAGTGATGGACACTAACAGGAGAAATGAGACCACTCTCTCTAACCTAAAAAAATGCACCAGGGTTAGAACAGAGAACCCAATAAAACCAGCCCTACTCATGGGCATCATCTTCTTATTAATAATATCCACATGTACAAAGACACCACAAAATAATGCAATTTTTTTTTTCCAAATTGGTTTGTTTCTTCTCTGGGATACAGATAATTTTTGAGTAAAGGTCTGCTTTTACAGAATGCTGTGGTCAGGGAGGCATTGTAGCCTTTTTACATTCAATAAATGATTCTCAGATTAAATGTGCACCTGTGTCATTCCTAAATATTTATCTACCACATGACTTTTGTTTTTATTAAACATTATCATACACAACCAAGTGAAGAGAATTTTTCTGCTTTTATTTACATGCAAGACTGGATTTAGATACAGGAAATTAAGTACAACTGGGGAAAAAAGAACAGTGGATGATGACGGCGATGACAAGGGCAAAACAACTGTTTGAAGCTGCAGCACAGTATTTGAAAAGCAGGACCTCACCAAAGACAGCCTGCAGTTTGAAAAGGATCAAATGGCTCCCGTCAGGTTAAGGGTAACTTTCACACAAAGCAAGATGTGAATGGCAGCGGATTGTGCTGTCTGGCTGCCAAGATTTACTGATGATAAAGGCAGCAAGTGAAATAATTTTCAGGGGAAATCCACCTCAGGATCTAGGAAATTCTTGCCGTGTCTGATGTGTGTTGTACATCAGAAGCACAAGAGATGAGCCGGGGTTTGAAGAATAGAGCAGTCCCTACAATAGTGGGGAAGGCGAGCAGCGGGACACGACGATAGCCCTGTCAAAACCAGAATTTTCCTGATAATACAAATCCCATCTGGCAGACCAGGCATGTAGGCCCTCTCATCCTGCCATAACCAACTGAGGCCACAGCTCAAAGACTATCATGCCAGGCAATACGCAATTTTGTAATTAGTTCTGTGGAAAAACCCAACAATCAGAAATTCTCTGTCTTCTCAGCAGCAGTTGTTGTTCTTTTCCCAGAGAAACTGGAGACAAATATCACTTTCAGCTATGTTAAAATCTTAAAAGAAGTGGTGAGGCAACTCCACAGAGTGCAATGAAAATGTTTTAAAAATGCAAATAAAGACTGACATACAACAGAGAAGAAGGGAAAAGCTTTTTCCCAGGGGACATCAACTCCATTATTGTGTGTAATCCCAACACATTTACAATAAACCTATTTCCTCAAAAAATTTCTCTTCTTTTGGAAAGACCTGTTTTAAAAAAAGCTATAGATCACAGTAGTGCTATATTAGCAGTTGACTTCTCTATGTGATAAACCTAATTGTATTATTGAAATAATTTAAAAATGTATATACTTCCCAGAAAAACAGGGCAATAATAAAACCCCTGTGATATGAGAAAAGCTTTGCATATCTATCTTAATCTTGCCAAATTTAAACCTACTGAACCTAGGTCCTTCCCTTCAAAACACATACAACGAACAAGGGAGGTTTTTAAATCCATGATTAACAAGAAAATTATTTCTTCAAAACTAATTTATATGACATTACTGCTTATACTGAATCAAGATGACTGCATGTTAAATTTTGCCAGCATGCTAAAAGTGATGTCAAGAAATACGAAAAAATACCATCATCATGTTCATTTAATGGATAAAACATGAAGTGAGCAGCAGCAGAGATAAGCACCCTAGAGGCTGTTTGGTTTGTCAGGACATGCACATGCAGTAATCCCTGACAGTCCTTCTTGGTAAAGAGAGTGGGGTTTTTTTCCCTAATGTGGAGCAAAGCTGTGGTGATTGCTGCTTACTAATGCATTAGACTTTTAACAGTGTAAACATGAAGGCAGTAATTCAGAGAACACTAAACTTGAAAGATGTAACAGACATGTAAAGTTAATTTGATTTAAGCATAATCAGGAGCAGAATTCTCTTGCTTTCCCTTCCAATCTACATCTGAGCCCAGAAAAACCAGATTTTCTTCCCACAAATCCAAGCAGATTCCACTCTCTTGTCTTCCATGGATGTAAGAAGAGCCAAATTTGACCCAGACCTCCTTTGGGGAATAGAATTTTGCTTCACAAGTTGTCTACATTACACTGCCATCACTATTGTCTTCATTTGTTTACTTCAAGAGCATTTCCAATATGCCAGGAACTTTCCAAACAAAAAGCAGATGCTGCCTGGATTTGAGACTCCTGAAGACTGAAGGCAGGAAGACAAACGAGGGGTGAGGTGGCAGGTAATAAAAAATCAAGAATGGTTAAAGCTGGAAGGGACCACTGGATGCAATCTAGTCCAACATTCCTGTGGTATGAGCAAGCATTTGAAGAAAATAAAACAAAACAAGTAATTTCAGTCATGGTGCAGCCATAAGCAGTCAGATGATGCCATTTCAACAACTCTGATTGCGCTTCTCTCATTACTGTTGGCCAGCTCCAAGCTCAACAGCTCAGGACTCCTCCTCCTCTGCTACAAGAGGTGTAGCTACCTCTTGTAGCAAAAGAGGAGGGGGCTGCAGCTAGCCAGCTTGACTCTACTGGCTGCTGGGGGGCCAAGCACACAGAGGTGCAAGCTAGGGCCAAGACTGAAGCATTTTCAAGGAGAAAATATGAAAACCACTCATCCCTTCAACCATGAGCCTAAACTCTTCCCACCAGTGTGGAGAGAAGGGCACAGGTGGGATATATGGTGGTAGTGTGCATCCAGCAAGCAGCGCCTCAAGCCTGCTGCCCAGGAGGGGCTTCATCCTCTTAGATATGGATTGATCAGAAGAGCTTGTTCCACTGAGTGTGGACAACATGAAGACAATGTTGAGGGACACCTGAAGCTCCTGAAATACACAACTCACTGCCTTTCTGATCTGTGGTAGAGCACGTGCACCGTAGGAAGAAATTGCCTGGTGTTTCTGCTTTTCCCCTTTATTGACCCAACACACCTTTCCCACTAGTAAATAGTTTAACTGCATGAATGTAAGCTTTTATGAGGCAGATAGCATGTGCACATCCTTGCAAATATTGCTGAGATGGTTTACAGGGTCAGCTTTCAAAACTTCTATAGGCAATACCTTGTGATCATTCCCAGTTAAAAGGCTCACCCACCTCCTATTGCACCCGAGGTAAGAGGCACACATAAAGAGAAATAAAGAAAAGAAAAATGTACATCTGCATGTGTGCTGTGTGATTACACAGGTATTAAAAGAAAACAGGATTAAGCCTGGAGGATTTTACCACAGACATGCATACAATGTGGCATAGACTCTTGAAGAGAAAAACACCAGACAGTGAAGGCACTAAAATAGAAGACTGCAAAACAGAAAATGCAGATAGTTTTGTCTGATTCAGAAGCATCACCATTGAGGGCAATGACACTGCTCCAAGGGGGCTGTGATTAGGACAGTGCTGTCACCACTGCCCCAGAGAAACACAAGGGGTATGCGGGAGGAAGGGGTCTCCCGAGATGCAAAAATCAAACTGTTTCATACGCATGCTCTCCGTGTGAAACAGAGATGTGGACCTTGGAGAAAGCTGCCAGGCAAGGACTCAGCCTCTGAAACAAGCTGTTTATGGGTAGTTGAGAAGATGGCATGAGAAATAAGATCATCATGTAGAGAATCTGTGAGGAGTAGAGTCCCTGGCACAGTAATCAGAAGGAAGCATGAACTGCTGGCCATGCTGGCTAGATGAAGGAGAAGCATTTGCAAAAAAGGATCACATCCTTTGGCCAGAAAGGTTTAGTTTCTTACGTGGTGAGATGACATGACAGAATATTCAGGCAGCGCTTTTAAGACACCATGTGCCAAAGCTGGAGCCAGAGCCTTTCTAAATGAAAGGCAGAAGTGCTCTGCTCATTAAGCTGTGATAGTGCTATCAACCTCCCTGCCTCTCTGGGCCACCTACAAAACATCTCTCTGGCCCACCAGGCATGTAACACCCACACCAGAAAGGTGTTGAGAGAGCCAGGTCTCTACCTGGCTGGGGTGGGCAACCCTCTTGGCGTGATAAACCTCTTGGGTTTATCAAGAGGTTTTACCCTCTGCACCCCCTGCCTGCACTGCCTTGGAGTGCCATGGGATGTATTCCCACCAGGCAGCCACGTGCAGCTCAGGGGTCAGAATCAACCAGCGGTGGGATAGCACAAAGGAGGAATAGGAATTCAAATCCAAAAGTGGGTATAACCTTTCACCTGCATCACATCAGCTACAGAGAAACCGTACCTTTGCACTATCCAGGGCAGGTGGTGGCTGGCAAGGCCACAGGGAGTGCTCTGCCAGGGAATGATGCTGCTGGGGGTGGGCAGTGGTGAAGTGAGACTGCAGTGGGGGGAGGCGAGGCCAGGGAAGGGCATTCCCACTGCCTCCTTTCAGGAGTGCTAGCAGGCAGCCTGGGCAAAGGCCGAGCTGCACTCTCTCAGCATCGCTGCCAGGGGGGCACAGCCACCCCAGGCTGCAGTGGCTTGCACACACACACACAGACAGACACACAAGACACACACAGAGTTATGTGATTTCAGAGCAGTTCGTGTTTCCCAGCCTGAAGAGAAATGAGATCTCCTGCACTGCCGTACATGTGGTGTTTCATTCATCAGTTTTTCCGCACTGAAGGCTTGTCATATAAACAAAATGAGTGTGTGTGTGTCATTCTACTGCTTCTGGATGCCCTGCAAGAGAAACACAGCAGAGCACACGCTATTTATCAAAGTCCTGATGGGGAGGAAGGTATATTTGTAGCATCTTCTAAATATACTCCATTTCTGCTACTTTCTCTGCTCTCAGTGACAGCAAACATCATTTGACAGAGACCAGAACATGCTCATTGTTTTCCCATCTCCAAACTATCTTTTTTCTAAAAAAAAAAAACTCGAAACCACCATGGGTGAGATTTTCAAGAACATTCTTACCAAATTCAACCTCTCTCTGCTCACATTTGAGTCAGTGGGAATTGAGGCTAGTGCTGAACCTTTTAAAATTCTTACCATGTATTTACATTACTCTTTTACAGGCTTACTTTAAATAATAACCATGTATAACATACACTGTACATACACAAAGCATACTTTTCCTTTTCCTGGCACTGAACTGTACGGATAATGATCCTCCAAAACACTTGCCTTTGTAAGTCAAGCAAACGTCTGATACATGGGAATTGTCTGCATTTCATGAAGAAAGGAAGGGGGAAAAGGAACAGGACAGAAACCACACTGTACTGTGGAAAAGGTGATCAGGAAATGGAACAGATGGTTCTGAAGGGTATTGATGAATCTTTAGCTCTTCTATAAAATGCAACATTTTTGGAAAACACTTCTTGAAATAACATGCATTAGGACTTTCAGTGAAATTATCTATTTCAACCACAGGTATCTGACACAGACATAAGTATGTTTCAGATTACATTAGTTCACTTAAGAGGAAGCTGTTAGAAGTACATCCATATTTGATAATAACTATGGAGCCAGTTTTATACATACCAACTGGAACAAGGGAACTTGAATTAATAATGTACATTTCAAGCTTCAGCTACAGCTGTGGGACTGTCTGAAAAGAGACCCTTTTTTCAGAGTGCTGTAGTTTCAGTTTTGAAAAAAACTGGGAACCTTAGACACTCATCTCCCAAGTGGGGGTTCCCAGCCCACCTCAAGCTGGACTGGTTTCTTACTAGCCCATGTAATTCCCTGGAAGGTGTCCCAATGGGGAACGATGATGCTGGACAGATGAGTTGGGGGCAATCACTGGCCTCCAGATGAGCCAGAGACTTTCGGGAGCTGCCTCCATCTCAGCTGGAGGAGCCAGGATATGCCAAGATAATATGTAAATTGATGGGACCCTGAAGGAAAGAACAAAAAATTTTTGAAACGTCAAAACTTTCAGCAAACTGGAAATTTGTGTTTCCACCTAGTCCTGTCTTCAACCAGATACACTTTTGGTACTTTAACCAGGTAAAAAGAGTCTGCCTTCAGATGGGGATTTTTGTTGTGCTCTTGAAGAATGACTTGAGATTTCCAGATTTTCTTCTGCCTGTGGACTTTAGATATCATTTCTTATAAGGCCAAGCTAACCACATCAATTGCAATTAACAGAATATTTACTGCCACGTAAGAAGTCAAAAGCCACCTGCAATTGCTTTGTCACAACATATCAGTACACCTGCATCATTATTCAGAAATGATAATGACTGTCATGTCTGGCCATACTATCATTACCCAAATACACCCCTAAACATCCTGTGAAAAAAATCACATCAGCTACCTGTCTGCCCAGAAAATGACCAAAAGAAAGATGTACAGTTTGCAACCCCCTCATGTTTCTTGACACACCTCATATATTTTTGAACGCTCTCAAGTTCCTTTGACCTTCAGATGCCACATATTGATTGCTTGGTGAAGTTAAACCTGCTCCTCTCAGCATCCTGCGCCCGCGCTCATCCCTGGCAGAACTTCTATCATCTCTTGTCATCAGCGACATGAGCAACTCTCAAAAGTAAGCCCTCTCCGCTATTTTGCAGCTTATCTCTATATTAGTATTAACCAAGTGCTAACATAGATAAAGGAGGGATTTTTATAGATGCCCTAATAAGAGAAGCTACTTATTCACTGAGTTCAAGCTTTCCTAAAACAAGCTCTGAAAGGATCATTTCCAGCCTCTCTCTGCTGAAGTGCTGCTAATGCTGCTAATTCAGACTAGATGATTTACCCTTGCCTGAATCCAGCACAAGTCTCATGTACTTTTGCAGGGGGATTAAAACAGGTTTAAAATTATGTTTAAAAAACCTTCTCACAACTCTGTTCAAGGAAGGTTGAATTCTTTCAGCTTGTTTTTTAAGTCCTTGTTTCTGTGTATATTCACAGGTTTCAATCTTGTCAAGGTTGCTAGATAGCCTTTGACACTTTTGTATCATTCAGTATTTTTTGAGAACACGATATGAGGCAATATATATTGCAAAAACAGGCACTCTTTCAACCTTTTTCTCCAAAGGTGATTTTGATGAGGCTGGACTTACCTGTTATTAATTACAAATAAACACTGTTTCCTCCTCTGGAATTTTTCTTCTTTGCTTTTCTTTGATTTTCTATTTATGAAACCTTTAACAGAAAATGATTACTTCATGTATGGATCTTTGGTGGCACATAGAGTTTCAACAGATATTATTTTAATTAGGCTGCTTGGTTCCATTTTCTTTTTAAATGGTTATGGCAAGGACCTTGTGTTGTGATCAGCTGAACAGGAAGAAATGTCTGCTGAGGATTCTTCCCTTCTGGAAGTAGTGTATTAATGAGACACCTTCTTAATAAGAGCTTCATGTCAAGTCCTGTAATCAGAACATGAGAGACACCCAAACCAGCAGAAACATTAATTAATTCCAGAAGTCACTATTTCTGCATTATGTTTGAATATTATTTCAAAAGGAATAGAACCTTAGCAGTGATTTGGGATAAGAAGGTGTTTTTGTATTACAGTATTACAGAGAGGGACACAGTTAGTCAAACTTACTGCTTTATACCAGATGGGTTCCTATCTATAAGGCTAGTCTTTCTTCAGGAAAAAAAATCCAAACCTGTTAGGTATCAGAATGCAGTGCCTTGGAGTAAAGAAGCAATTTACTACAGGACTTCAAAATTGTTACCTGATTATTCTTCATTTTGCCCTAACCAATGCTGAGAAACTAATTGGTTATTAGAATTGGTTACAGAAACTTTATAAAATAATTCTAGTTTAACATCTGTGAACTCATTATTAAGTCTTTCCAAGCAGAGAAGTAAGTGTGTTATTTAACACTTCTGACACAGTGGTGCAATATGACCACACCATCTCCATCCACACTCTCTGAAATGAGAAGCCTAAAACATTAATTAAAACAAAACCCAGTCATACATCTCATCATACTACTGTAGCTAGAAGATAAAATCCTCCTGGGAGATCAAGAGACTGATCTACAAACTATTAACACAAGTTCCCCTTTCTATGTTCACCAAGCAATTGTATTAACACTCCTTATGGAATTGAAAGGAAGTGAAGATTAGACTCTCAAAAAGGCATGCCTGTCTTTCTGGACCTACATCCCATAATTTCCAAAGCAAGAAGAGCATGACAACGGAAATACGGCATATTCGTGTTATAATCAGCATTGGATTAGGTTACTGTATACATTTTATATTTTAATAGATGCTAACATACCTACAATAGGTAAAGTAAAAATTCCATTAATTTACCTCAGTATGTCATGAATGGGAGAAGAAAACGAAATTTTTATCACATGATTTCATAAGGGTAATCTACTTGCATCTAATCAAAACTGTCTCTACAATAATTTCTCCCTCTTGTCAGCTTACAGCTTTTCAAAATATTTAACATTTTGGCTAGTATGGTTCATATTTGGCCTTGTCTGATAAGTTGTTTCAGTTAAATCCCTTAAGCCATCTTTAAGCCATGAACAAAAGTGAGTAAATATAGTTTACTACTGTTTTCTGAACAGGGAGAAGATCCTAGAAACACTGGTAAATATGGTGAGCAATATTATTGGTGAGTGCTCCTAACTTGAGGAAACTACAGTGAAAGTGATTTAGAGAGCACACTGAGGAACAGGATACAGTATTTCCCAAAGTGTATGGATAGCCACATATACACAAATATTGAATGTCTCATACAGTAAAAAAACCTTACTTAAGTGTAGGGAATGGTGTTCACAAACCCACCTGAAAAATACATTTCTCATTTCTGTAGAAGAGGTGAGCAAGTCAATCAGCTGCAGAACAAAAACTTATTTTCTTCAAACCAAGTAGTGCCTGTCAGTCTCTCTTACACTTCCCTGCAGCCATCAAGGTTCATTTGAAAAATCTGATTTGTGCATGAGGCATTATAGATCAAATTTGCCAGTGGTACAGAGTCTCCTTTATTTATTCTTTACTGAATAAAATAACTACCGAAATGACCTAGAAGTTCCCCTTCTCTCACTCACGCAAACTGGATTTCTTGGGAATAATGGGCCTGATTCTCTTTATCACCACACCATGCCTCTCCTCCTTCATCCTGACAGTGAATTGCTTTACAGTGAGGGTAATGGGTTTTAAATTGCAATTTCTACACTAATTTTAGGGCTTCTTTATAATGGAGATAAAAAGCAAGATAAAGGGGCCTTATCATAAATAAAAATAAGGCCATATATAGTTTATTTTGATCCTACTTCTCACCTTTTTTTTTTTTTTCTGTGCATCGTGCTTAGGAAAATGTTTTCAAGAATCATTATTTTTAAAGTCTGAGTCAGGAAATTTAAAAATTAGACTGTCAAAGTATGTGGAGTCTGGTGGGCTTTGGTTTCAAGGCTTTAACAGAAGAACATCAGGTCAATGCCTAGAGATGAGTATTTAGTTTTCCATTTTGGAACAAATGGGCCTGACCTTCCAATGTTAATACTGTGCTGCCAGCATGGACGTGGACGCACCTCTCTGCACAGCCCTTTCTCCAGCCTCATGGAGAGCAGTGTACAGACCCAGGAGTGAAGCTGGCTCTCTCCAGCTTCCCCAAGCACTGCTACAGGAGCTGGCACTGACCTTCAACACCAGAACAGCGACACGGCACCAGTGCATCCCCTGTGCCTGCAGCCAGCCACCAGGGACGACAGGAATGACCACCTGAGTCAGGCTGGGGCCAGCCATGCAGTAACTGGCTTTTTGTTAGTTTCTTTTAATCTTCCCTGCTAGTCGGTCCTTGTTCTGTATCCAAAACACCTGTATTGTGGGTTTACTTCAACACTTTTTTAGCAAATTATCAATAAATTAGTCACTTTCTAACTTCTCTGTAAATTTTATTATTTTCATTGTCACTCTTTTTTTAGGAAAAAATTGATGCATTAAAGAAGAGAATGTGTCATGAAATATACACAATGCAAAATTTATCACACAGACTTTTGAATATGAGAACACATTGATGGGAAATAGTCAATTAAGGGTTTAACAATGATACAGAGTCTAATTCTGCAGGATATCATAGATTTCAGATGGGAATACTTCATAAATGAAAAAACTTTTCAATTTACATTAAATTAAATTTCCAATTAAGTCACAGAGAGCTGTACTTCAGCCGGAAAAGCTACTAAAAATCATATATTCTTGGTCATGAATTAAACATTTAGTATAGTTCTGTCAACAGTGACCCAAGACAGAAGGACAAAAAATACCTTCTGGGTTCCCCCACTTCTATTTTAAACCATGTGTTTTATAATTAGATGTTTCTTGCATCAGTTTAAACAAGACTTTCTTCATTATACAGAGTTATATCTGTAAAGTTTACTTCAGAAAACAAATCTGATAGTCAAGCTACTTGTGTCATAGAGTTTGATACACTCATAAATATTTCAGGTATTTTATGCAATACACCCATCAAGTGACAGGCCAAAATAGCTCCTAAGACTTTACCATGAATTAAAAATGTGAAAATAATGGATTTTATGGGTTGGTAGCTGAAGTGAAAATTGTAAGAAAAACTGTTCTCATTTGAGCTGAATATTTTTGGTTTGTTTTTTCCTTCAAAAAGGAAAGAAGGAATACTAAATTAATTACACTACATCCATCAAAACAACTTATTTTATTTGAATCCAGATGGTTTGATATTATGATAATTTCATCACTTGAAAGAGAAAGAAAATAAGGAAAAATTTTAAATGAGGGAGTTCTTTCACATTAAAAATCTGAAACACTTGACTTCGAAATTTTGGAACTAACTATTTCAACATTTCTGGTTGTTTATTTTTTTTTTCTCCAGCTAAAGCAGTTAGCTGTATCTACACCAACTGCTTTGAAGAATCAGAAACAGAAAATTAACCTTGCTCTAGCAATAATATGCCAAACTTTTTTTTTAAAAAACCCCATTGAAGCTCATGAGAAATTTACCTTTCCCTTCAATGGAGTCAGGGCTTCTCTCTTTGTCTTTATCTGCAGAATAAAGACATTGTGCTTTTCCTAGAAAGGGCTGTGAGCAAACCTGGTACTCTGAATTTTTATGTTACGGAGATACAGATTATGCATTGCCTATGAACTAGCATTATGCACTTGCCTATGAGCTATTACTTTTTGAACTGTAGTTCCAGAAGTCAGTTGTGTGAGTCATCTGGGAGGAAAAACATTCATGTTATCCAAGGAAAAATAATTCCCTACAAACATCTTGCAGAGGCAGTGATGCTTACAAGATAACTAACATCATAAGAACAAGCACACCCCACATGGAGAGGGATGCTGCAGCTGAGTCCTTGGGTATTTCTGTGTGGATCTCCATCAGGAAGCAGGACTGTCTCCTTCATCCTCAAATGTGTTGTAATTGCAGGAATGTGGGGTGGTAGGATGGAGAAGCAGAAAAGCATCAGATGTCCCACTTTTTCCTCCCCAGACCTGGGGAACTGTTGGAAAGGTGCTACTCAGATCAGCAAGGACTGGGCATGGTTTCCTCTCCTAATTCCTGACAGAACACATTTCTTAACCATTCAAGTTTTGAGGTGTTGAGTATAGGGCATCTTTTTCCCTTATCTTGGCTGATAGACCTTAAGTTACTCAACAGCAGGAGGTGACATCTAAAATGCATCTTTAAATCTTTTCTCTGCCTCAGTGGGAAGACCGTATCTCCTCTATTTTCACATCAAGTCATCCAGAAGGAGCAAAGATTTTGCTGCCCCAAGTGCTTTGAAATGCCATGCATGGATCCAAATGCAGCATCAGACCTTTGTTTTTACAGGGAATATATTTAAAATTATTTGCCAACACAAAAGTAAATTTCCTTACGTAATAAGGAACAGGCATAAGAAGTCATGGAAGAGGCAGCATTCCTGACAAGATGTCTTTTAAGAAAATTTTGTCACTTTGAAGTGTGATTACTTGAAGTATTATTATAGTGTGATTTCACAGGGTAATTAGTATCATACGCCTCTCTTCTATTAAAGTACCCTGTGCAACATATGCTGAAGTCATAAGCCATAAATCACTGTATCCCATTTGCGATTTACTGTGTCAGCAAATTTCAGTGACATAATGCTACAGAGCAACATTTCTGTGTATTTATTACTGTAATCATGACACTAAAGTGCGAAGACACCTTGCTAAAACCTATAACCTCTTGTAAATGGGGCTTTTTTGAGAAGAAAAAATCCACTAAGTGAATAATATGCAATTCACAGCTACAGACTCAGTGACTACTGTTCAAAACTACAGTAATTATTTAGGTATGCAACATGCTTGGCACAGCAGCAATAGAAAACAGACACAGAAAGTGAGGGATTTATTTGACTAACTGTAGACATCTATATGTAAGCTAACTGCTCCACATTCCCTTGCTGGTTGATGGAGAGGGTTACATGCTTTTAAGGATTGATCTTATTCTAAATGGATATTTGGGAAGGTCAGATTAATTGCAGCTAAAAATAGCCTATTTATTTCAACTGAGTGCAGCTAGAGCCTTGTGTCACTAGTTCACTTCTGCACTAGAAATATCTAATGGTAGATTAGACAGAAGACAAGAAATGGTCAGAGAAGAAAAATTTTAAATGTAACTTCAGTGAAAAATCCACACCTTCCTCACTTCTCCAGCAACTTCCTTTTGACTCATGCTGTCCCCATAACTATACTTCTCAAGAAAACAAGCACATGACATGGAAACATGCAAGTCATATAGACAAGAAGTCCAAAATATATCTTTTATATTGCAGCAGCGATAGCACCTGGACTTCTTTACAGGAGACGAAGTAACTTCCTGAAGAAAATCAAGCTTAAGGAAAAATATGGGCAACTGCAGAGGTCCAGGGCTGCATTCTAATACATGGGCTAATGGGAGCAATGTATGCAGCTCAAAAGAGTAAAATTTGCCATGCCCAGGCATCTTGGAAAGGTCAGAAAAATAAGGCAAACTAGGAGTTTGCAGAGATGCCATTTATTGCAGGGATGAGGCCCTGCTGTCATTCACCTCGCAGGGAGCTGCCGTGGCAGCAGAGAGGCAGCGGTACCCAAGGCAAGCCCTGCACGTGGGCAGTATGCTTTGCCCATCACTGGATAAAGTGCTGTGTCCTCCTGCCTACCTACTATGTGTTTAAACCATTCCAGTTCCTCACTGGAATCCACTGTATAACCCTCTTTCTCCTTTCATGTTTCTTTTAAAATAAACAACTACTTGTGGACAGGAATTCCTGATGACTCTCCCACCCTACCCATGCCCATATTCTTATTCTGAACATCAATTCTTATTATAACCATGTCCATCATATATAAGCATATTCTTCCACCGAGGAACATTCCACACTTACAGATTTACTACTTCAGATAGCTTAACTTTGAGATATCCTTTGTTTTTAAGTAAGCTATAGTTTACCTGCATTTTCTCATTTTCTCATGATATTATGTTTCTTCCAGTTAAATGCAACACTTAAAGGTCAAAAGTGAAAGAGGAAAAGTTGAATTGCAGAAAATAAAGTGAGAACCCTTATCTTAAGTGAAGAGTTACACAATCTGTTGAACCCTTTTCTGTTTGTGGAAGCAAAAGCAGATTGCTTCTCTCAATAAAGAACAGCAAATTTTGCATATTCTTTCAAGAACTATACAAGCTCTCACTATGTTCTGGGGCCAAGTTTTCACTGGTTTCAGTGATGCAGGATAAGGCATCAAAAAGTTAACTGAAAAAGAAACAGGGCTGAAATCTGTTTAAATTTAGTGTTGCCTAGATCAAAAGAAAAACAAGGCATAAAATATTGGTGTGGAAACAATCCAGTGTGAAACAGACGATTAGTCTATGATTGTAGGGAGACGATAAATGTTTCATTCAGTAGGCTTTTAGCACAGAAGTTTTAGTATCAATAACTTATGTCTTCTCTTTATTCTGTTTTCATTTGCGCTGCAATTTTTGGCCAATTTTTCATTATGCTATGAAGCATTCTTGGTCGTTTTCTGTCTTGATTTGCAACAGCATTGCCTCGTTAACAAATTACTGTAAGAGATCATGCATTCAGAAAGGAGGTTTTATCATCCTTTTATAATCTTCCCACTCTTTCTCGCCATTATCAAAATATTGAGGAAACAGAGTATTAAACTGTCTGGCATTTACAAACTTCATGTTCATATATGGAAATGAAATAATTGAGGAAGGAAAAATAAGCTTCCGAAGTGTTTATCAATTCATTACATTAATGCCATCTGTCCCACAGCTATGATGTCAGACTTCTTTCTTCCTTCTTCATTAAGGCATAGTTCGTTTACACGAACTGCTGCTTAAGATACTTGCTGGAACACTTAACTGCTCCCTCATTTGTTTGGTAGTTTTATAGGCCTCTTGTGCTGGAGCAGAGGTACAACAGCTTGCAATGCAGGAAAAGAAAAGATAAAACTACCCCGCTGCGCAGATTTAGTCAATTTTCACTGGCTCTCGCACAGAAAACAAATTGCAACCCCTCACAAAGAGTTCTCTCTCTGCACTGGCAGCCCTGATAAATGCAGACAAAAATGAGTAAATCAGGCAACTTCACATCAGGAGGAAAAAATGGCTACTGCTCCAACAGCTGCTATCATAATTAAGAACAGATTTCATCACTAAACTCTTGCTGGTTGTATCTGCAGCAAAACAAATACACAGATGTGGCACATTTGCATACTGAAAAATGTGTGCTGTGTAACTGAAACAAATTTGCTTTTTCAGCTCTTAAATATTCACTTTTTAATATGAAACAATGGGGGCAGTTTGCATAATAATCCTCTGTCTTTGCTCATCAAACTCATTCAATCAGTATATGAAATATAATGTAACGCTAATACCTCATAAGTCCACATTTCAGTCATGCAATCCAATACCAAAATTTTTTATTAGGTCCAATAAGATACAATTTTGAATTGCTTTCTGAACTGCCCTCAGGCACTTCTATTTGTAAATGACATGCTTTAAAAGCAAGATAAAAAAGAGGAAAAGATGACAATTACTTCCTTAAATCATGACAAGCACAAAATTTATTGCCCCTTCATTTATCCACACATTTTAAAAGGTCACCTAGGATCATTTAGTGGAGAAGAAATGCAACTCTCTCAAAGTAAAAATGGTATAGCATCATGCCCTGTGAAAGCAGGGTAGGATTATTAAAGCAACAGTGACTGGACCCTCAGAACTGCAGCATGTCCATCAGAAGCTGCAGCATCTTGAGACTCTTACAACACAATGACTCTCTAGATTGTCCTCTCCTCACTCCAAAGGCACATCTTTCATAGCTATGGCTATTTCATACCTTAATAATCTCACTGGTTTTAGGCAAACTGTCATAGCAGTTTTTTGGAATTGTTTCCTTTCTGTAAATCTGTGATAATTACAAAAAGAATGTGATTATCAAGGTCTACAGATTGTTTAAGGAGCCAATCTGCAGATCTGATAATGTGAAGAACTGTTTCGCCTCAGCTCCATTCAGTCGTGCCACTATGCTTTCCCTAGTGAATACATTTGTTGAATCTAAATCCCTCTGTAGAATTAATTTGTTTATTTTAAGTATTGTGCAGAACTAGATGAATAAGTTGCAGCATAGTTTTTTCAGATGGAGGCATGTCTGATAAAAGCCTGAATACAGCTCCTACTGTAGGTGCTCAAACTGATGTGTGTCCTCAGTCCTCCTCTTCTGGTACTCATTTCAGAAGCTGATTCACTGTGTACTGCAGGAGCTTGGATTTAAAATCTGCACATTTTAGTGACACTCACCTTTAAGTGGAGGGAATGGGACTTGTAAAGTGTTCCTGCAGATATCTGCACGCCCGTCTTTGCATGCTAACAAAAAAGGTTATTGCTTGAGAATCAGTTCCTAGACAGTGGACACCATTATAAGGCAAATAATTAAACCAAAGCATCATGAATGCTATTTCACAGAAGTACATAACTATCTGCAAATGGTAAATGGCAATATTTTAACAGCAAATCAGTGCATAAAGAATTCAAATGAAATCTCCATTGAAAATGAGGGGGGCTACACAGCCAGGAAAGCAAAGTGCTGCAAATATGTATATGCTTTTTTCCCATGCACAGCTTGTCTGTGTTTTGCAGGAAGGGCCTCCAGATAATACAAGAAACTCCATTTAACCTTCCAGCTGCTGCTACCACTCTCAGCCAGTGTGGCAGCACGGATGAGATGATTTGTGCAGCCCCAACGACATAAGATGAGCACTTTCCATTGCTGTTTTTGGAAATACAGAGAGCCGGCCATGCTTTACACAGGCAGTGGGAGATAACCACGAGAAGGTATCAGCACCAGAAAACGAGGTCTCTTGAACCTGACAGGCACTGCAACTGTCTCCTCTGGCACAGGACTACATGATCCTGCACCAGCCAATCCTTTTTTTTTTCCTTGTCTTACTTGTCCCTTCAGCAAGGGAGATGAGAGGCGCCACACTGCACACGTAGTGTTCTGTTTGAAGACATCTGTAATGCCAATACTAGACCTCACACATTGATAAATTGTCACTTAAAGTAAGATGGACAAGCAGGTGATTCTGTACGTGCAACTTTGCATGAGGAGAAAAAAGTGGCCAAATTAGGACTTCTGCAACTAAGGTTGCATCTGTTCCATTAAGAAAATTCTTAGCCATATTAGAGTAAGCCCTGAGTTTGAACCATGAAATACGTTTGCAATGAAATTTGTTGGCCTGATGTCTTGAAAAACACAGTTTTCCAGATCTGTGCATAACTTTATTATTTGTTCTTTCATAACAATATTTTCATCTTGAAGAATAGCTCTTAAAAGCAGGTTCTTAAAAGGAAAAGGGTAAAGAAAAATTTAGATAAGGTTAAGGATATTTTCCATTGTAATGGCAAACAAAATATAGAAATATTCAGGAAAAGAGAAAATAATGTTTTGGGGAGAAAACAATATCAGAAGGACCTGCTATATGAATCACCTCTGTCTTTGTGTATCTCAGCTCTAGATGTGCAGTGCCAGTGACAAAAGAGTATCAGCAAGAAGCCTATTTTTGTGCACATCTGGATTCTGTTGTGGTTATCAAGTCCTTATTCCTGTTTGTCTGACAGATGTTGTGTGTACATTTTTAATATGAGTTCGCAGAGGTTTCCAAGGGAACTCGGGGCCATGGTTTCTTTTTTTTTTAGTCTTGTCTGTGGTTCACTTTATCATAAAGGTAGCATCAGTCAGCTCTTCAAGAATTTTTCAGTTTCTTTTCTTTATTGTTTTCCTTTTTTAGGCAGTTATAAAAAGGATAAAAGAAGTAGCAAGCAAGTGTAGCAAAGACTATATTTAGTGAATTTGTTTTCCTTTATGTATTTAAAATAATTAATTTCTTAGGAACCAATAGACTAATCTCTGCAAAGCTATCTCCCCCTTGCACTCAAGTACAGTATTTTTTGTTGCAGTAGAGCAAACAGGACTCAGAAAAAAAATGGTGGGTTGGTTTTAATATCAGACAACTGAGATTAGCTCCAGGACACTTGTATAACTATTCCCTAATGCATGCTGCATCAATAGCAGTCTGGGAATTGCTTTGTTTTTGAAGGACACAAGCTTTGGGATTTGGGATATGTACAGTATAGATATATAATTTCATGCTGTTTGCATGAAAGTCAGTGAAAGCTTAGTTCAAATGTAGTTTTACTAAACTTACTTACAAACTAAAATCCTCATGTTCTTAAAAATACAAGAGTGTTACACTGTTCATCAGTGCCAAGCTTGCTTTGTCTGCGTGCAAAGAATTAAAGACCAGGCTGGAGGTATGGGCTAGTCTAATCTGAGCATTTTCATCAAGCCTCATAATTTATATGCATTTTGAAATCTGAAACAAATATTTGATTGCAAGTTATTGGGTCGGAGGTAGCCTTCAGTCATCAGGTATTGTTGTTATAATGGAAAAATGGTAGCATTAGTTTAATGTATTATAATAGCACAGGGTAATGATCCTTAGCTCAGTACTACTGAAATACCTTGACAACAGCAGTTGAAGTCAATGGGAGCATTGCAAGTGCATATAAAAGTGCAGTCTGCAGACCATTAGGCATAATTTCATCACATCTTTATTGGAATAAAAATTGCACTTAAGCTTCTGGTGTTGTGTTGGCAATTTAGAAACACTCTATTTGCGTACATGAATTTTACAAAGACCCTCTGTTAAAGCAGCGATTAAACTACTGTTAGGGTGCATGGACACTGGGAACTTACTTGCATCTACTAAGAGTAAATGTTGGTGTTGTGGCATGAGACCAATTTATACCTGCAGAGGCCTTGGTTCCTGTTACCTGCAAATGAAACATGCCTATCTTTTGCGCTGATCTCGATACTGCATTTTCAGTATCAGCCCTGACACCCTGACAGAGCAGAGACTTTTGCAGAGATCTGCTTCCCCTTGAACAATACCACAGGTCACTATAAGTCTTCCCTACTTATTAGCAAAGAAATGAGATCTACACACAAACAGTCCCCTTGCAAACCAGATCTCTAAGGGTACACCGTGTGCTAGCTTAGGTACCCATGTTTTTGCACAAGGTTTAAAAACAGATACAGCTCTGCTAAGAAAGTCACCAAGTCTCCAAGCTAGTCACATAATAGTTTATCACTGCCTCAACTGCATAGGGAACATGCCACCTGCTTGCTAACAGCAGAGGTTGCAGACATCCCAGGGAATTCCCAGCTGGGCACTGAGATGCATCCTGTCTCATCTCTGAGGGCAGGCTGTGGCTGGCACCAGACAGCCCTGTGCTGCCTTCCTCTCCCCAGAAACCAGTGCACGTGTTTGTGGGCTGCTGCAGCCCTTCACCCAGCTCTTGGCCTCCAAAACCAACATGAGTTCTGACGCTTGTCATCCCTTTGCTGATGTTTCATTGAAAATACTTGTTTTACCAGAAATAAAACAAGTCAGAGAAAAACTTTAAGTAATTTACCATTTTTCTGAAGCCTAGGGGGAAATAATGGCTGCTAATTTACTAGATGACTTCTGTGAGAGGCAGCAAATAGAACACCATCCTGAAAGGCCTTAACAAAAAATGTGGCTTCAAAGAAAAAAATATTAACAAAATGCTTTGCATTACCAAATGCCAAGAAGGCAGAAAAACAGAAAACATCCTCATGCCAATGTCAAAAGTCATGACAAGCCAAAATAAAAGACAATTATGTGAAAGTAAAAGAAAAAGCCTTAGCTTTGTGTGGTCTCTGGAGGAAGGAGAAGATAATTGTCAACATCTCTATCATCTGGACACCAGCTATTTCAACTATGCAAAAAGACAGGGCCCAGTGACCCCAGACTGAAGTACAGCAGAAGGCCATTATGCTTATCCCCACGACTCAGTGGAACTATTTCCCATTTTTATCTTTCAGTACCACAGCTGGGATGTTTAACACCTTCTGCCTCGAGTCTCAGCCAAATGATGCCAGCGGCTTGGAGTCACTGGAGCCTGGGCAACAATGCCACCTGTAGCACTGCCAGCCTTGCTGACTTGTTGTGAAAAGTAACCTACCTCCCGTGAGACATTTGCAAGTCTGGCATCAGCTCAGGCACAATTACATGCTGTGTGCAACAGGTCAACTTTATTTAGGGGAAAAAACACCTGACAAAATCACACCTCAGCTCTTTCTGCCTGATTTGTAAGAGTCAAAATAAATCCATCAGGAGAGGGTTGCCCAAGATCCTGAGCTTAATGCTACTTAGTGCTACTGCAATTCTCTCATCCATGTATGAGAACAAAATCAACAAAACACTATCAGAGGGTTGCCAGCACAGAAAATCAAAAGTAGACTTGGTTACATAGGGAGGCATCAGTTTCTTTTCACATGCATAATATGTCATACCAGTGAAGAAAAAATTGTAATTAGCATGAGCTCCACATAATTTGGTTTAGCACAGCCTACTTAATGCAAACGTCTTCATTTACTTCCTCCCCATGTAAGGCCTCGGGCTCACACTGGTGGTTCCCCTCCTGTCTTATTCTGCACAGCTGCTCTACTCCTTGCCACTGATCTCACACGTGTGCCTGAGCCATCCAGCTCAATTCCTTCAATGTCCTGCACTTTTCTGGGACAGAAGTGTCCTTTCAGCTCCAAAGAGTGTCCTTCGTTATCATTAAAGGAAATGCAGTGAATTCTGCATAGATAGTTATCTTCTGCCCCTCTGGAGCCCTTTTGTCAGTCTGCATTCTCCAGCAAGAGGAGTACCAGACAAATGCCTCCTGTAACAGCCGGGCTGTGCTTTCAGCTTCACCTTCTCCATCCCCTCCTCCTCACCTCACTCTTCCTCCCAAGTGTGGTCTTTGTTCACCCTATTAAGACTTCCTCCTCGCAAACACCATCCATGTTTTTCTATTTGGGTACTTCTCTCAGCCTCGTCGCTATCTCCTTTCTTCAGGTGCGATAGGTTAATTTACTTTCCAGGCTTCTGTTAACCTTTCCTCTGCCTTTCCAGGGCTGATAGGCTCTATCACAGGATACTTCTCACTGTGTGCTTGTACAGCACCTTGCATAATGAATCCCAACCTCAGGCTTTTCAAACATTATCAAGAACTCAAGCTTCTTGTCAAACCCAACAGAAAACCACCCTGCTGTACTTTTGCTGAAGAACAAGCAGGAAAGAAGAATATACAGAGCTGACCTCCTCTCACAGCTCTTTGTACCATCCTGCAGTGTCCCTCTATTCTGTGCATTTAACCCTCACTTGTAATCATGCACCTCAAAAGCCTATGTGAATCAGGACAGTCTAATTTTTAATCTGAGCATATCACAGTTTAATCAGAAAAATTTTGTGTGTGCCTATTACTTGTTATTTAATCTGTGAAATCCAGCCTATAAAACCTGTTGGTGTAAAGATAAGCACTTTATTTAATATCCAATTAAACGTGGTCACCAGAGAAATCACAGCTTATGCAACTTTATCAGAAAAAGATTAATCTATTTCAAGCTTAGCCCAAAATGTCATAAAAGAACTCATGAATTTAGATAGGAATCCACTTATTAGCCAAAGACATTTTCCTATTGAGTAAGAACAGTCTAAATTGCTGCCTATATTTATACTTGGTTCAATCAAATTTCTGTACTCAGTAGCTGTCATTGATTTTCAGGACAATTATCAAACAAAAATGATGAACAAACTGCAGGAACATTATAGAGCCTTTTTCAACTCCACAGTAATCATTAGAAAACGCACAGCCTGCTCATTGATAATGCTTTAATGGCTCACAGGGTGACATCATCAAATTAAAAAGATAGTCACACCCGGAAGGCAGAAGATTTTCTTTTTAGCATTGCAATTTACCATTTTAAAGTTAATTGTATTTTGCTTGGTGTTTCAAAACACACAAGGCTGCATTGAAAGTTACTTTTTTCATATTGTGTGATCATGCCCAAACTCATGATTTTAGAATAAGGAGGCAAATAGTTGAACTTATTTCTTTAAATTAAGCAGACTTTCTTTCCTGTCTAGAAACTGATAACCCTCAGTTCATTAGCTGAGTTTCCCACAGGGCCTACAAAGGCACATTCCATTTCCATACTGTTTGATTTGTCTAGCTGATTTATTTTAAAAGTAGTCTATATTAAGATTATTAAATAATAGTTATGATGTGGTATAATATTTCCATATTAATTATAATCTTCAGTAAGATATGTATTTCACAGTACAGAAAACTTCTTTACAAAACAGAGAAGGGTGTATAGGTGTATCAGTAGAAGTAGCAGAGCTGCAGTTAGTTGCTGGGGCACAGCAATTTTGGTTTTTGTCTACTGGGTCAACCTGAGGCAAAAAGTTCAAATGAAATGGCTAAAAGTCAGTATTAAACAATGATGCTTAATGGCCTACTTAAAATTAGTTCAGTGATCCAGCCCCACTCTGCTGAGTGCAAAAATACCTATCTGTAATCAATGCATAAAACGTATCATACAGAAAAGCTACAGGAGAGTAACTCACACCTGGCTACAGAGGATTTGCTGAACTGTATCTTCTCCTCCATGCTGTAAATTCTTTTGTGGCACTCAACAGATAAGGAGTTCATTTGCAAAGTTTGGCACGGCTATCAATTTTGTATAAATTTAAAAAAAAATAGGGAAATCGTTTACATGGACACCATCTTCCTGTCACTGAATGGCAAACCTAAGCTTCTCAGAAGAGGCAGTGGATGTCCATTAGTTAGTTAGTTTATCCCTTGCTCTGAATACACAAAAATTCAATATGAAGAAAACAGCAACTTTATTCTGAGAGCCATCTCATGGAGGAGAAGATGGGAGTGGGAAATGTGATCCAATCCATTTCAAGAGAAATTAATTAGGCCTGCATTTGGGTGTAATTTAGAACAGACGAGAACGTCACCTGGGTCCCACACCCAAGAATCCAAGAAGGTGGGGAATGCTTCCTATACTGGTACTGTGCCAACCCCACAGGCCCCCAGATGCTGGCAGCAGCTCCCAGAGGGGCAGATCCCTGTCCCAGCTCCTGCCTGGCCTCTGCTCTGGGCTGCAGGGAGCCACCAGCCCTCCCTGCCCAAGCTCACTCAGCTACAAGGCCTTTGCTCAGCAGAGCTATGCCAAGAACAGACAGCAGAAGGATTTGCTTCTCTGTGAACCTTCAAAGATTTGTGGCGGGCACTTTTTAGCTGAACTTCCTCTGTGGCAGCTCTTCATCCCGTGCTCTTTATATAGCAGCAATTAGCATATCTGAGAAATCCCCATTCGGCATGTTTTATGGGCTCTTCTCTGTACTGAGATAGTTCTGTAAGTTATGAGCAGAGATATGCCATAATTCCTAATGTACAACTGTCAGGAAATCACTCACGTAGATTTATTCACTGAACAGTTGGTGAGGAAACCAATTCTGAAAAGGGAGCTAGAAACTTTAATTACATGAGAGAGAAAAATTACTCAAGCACCTCAGACTGGTCAAGAAGCCCCTTTGATGTGCTGAAGACATGACCTGAAATTAATAGATTAATGCACCGTAGTGTTTTGAGTTCAAATGCTGGCTTCTGCCCCTATTTTTATTCTGCATTACTATTGCTGACTTTCTTCAAGGTAATAATAATGTCAAAAAATAACCACAGGTGTTACATCTGCACTCTGGAACAAAACAAAGGAAGATTGAAGACAAAAGACCATCTTCCCTCCAGCAATATCTTATTGACCAAAGGAAGTTCATGCAATGTAGAGCAGAAATATTCCTCCCTGTCAAACCCTGAATGCAATACCACTGAATGCAATGGCAAAACCCCTATTAATTTCTAGTGGAGGATGTGCAGTGAATAACTCAGATGGAAGTGGTAAACCATTAAGTGACATAATCACTCAGGAACTGTCTGTGCCTCAAGTGACCTAAATGACAGGAAGAAATAGATTGAGAAACACTAATTTGAGTTTAGTAAGGATCCTTTAGTTATGTTTCTGTATTTACTTCCATCTCCAGCACCAAGTTATGGAAGAACTTCATGTGTCACTCTGTATGGGGTCAGCTGTGGCACAGACATCAGGACACAGAACTGGTTCAGCCTCTGCACTTTTGCACTCAGCTTTGACACCAAAACACCCTGGGCTCTGCTTACTCTGGGCCTGTGGCCAGCCACGATTCTGCCCAGCCTTGCTCTGGGAATGGAGTAAGGTGCATGATCCAGGTGTGCCATCCTGTCCTCTAGCAGCCACTCACATAATTTTCCATCTGATCCCTCTGCTGGGACCACCAGCAAGTGGGCCAAGGGAAGCAGGCCTGTTCTGGCAGCATCACAGAAGGTGTCCCCATCTGCCTTCACCTCAGCTAATCCCTTTTGCAACCAGATTCAAAATATTATTTTCAGAGGTGTCATTAATGCTTATGAAGAGCTTTGAAACTCCTGAATGCAATAGATTACAGTAGTAAAAAACACAGAATTTTTTTGTTTATTGATAAGAATGCAGCTGGGTATGATGAAAAGCTATATTCCCTATGCGTAGGGGTGGTGGGAAAAAAAGGACCTGCTGTGTTTCAGATGTCAACCTCTTTGTAGAGGTTGTTCACAGCTATTTAGACACCTTGTTTAAGCATGAGGTTTTGCCTCTTCCAGCTCCCACAGAAGCTATGTGTACCCACAAGCCCGGATTTGTGCCTTCTACAGTACTGCTTATGGGAGCAAAACAGGTAATGCATTTTCCTCCTGAGACGGTGATTGCACCTCTGTGAAGGCAGTGATGCCCCACTGTCTAAATTTGTCTTCTCATGGGAGAGGACAAGCTTCTTTAGAAACAACCACAACCATGAAGTTTGATTCTTTTTCAGGAGTGTAGTCTGGACATAGGTACATTCCTGCCTGAGAGCAGAAACAGCACAGGAAGGAAGGCTGTCCTAAGGCTTCCTCATGGGAACAAACACACTACAGAAAAAGTATAATGTTTTGGGCCCTGCTCAGCCATCTCTAAGCTACTGAAACATTTTGCATGCAGACCTTATCATAAATTATGATTGCTGCTTATGGTATTTTTCAAACTGTCTCACATTGCACTTGATCCTCCCATGAGGACAAAAATTTAGACCGTGACTAACTCCTTTTCGGTGAGTTTCCCAAAGCATAATTTCATTCCTTTCTCTTCAGTTTCCCACACAATTCTTTTCTCAGATTCCTTCACTGTTATAGAGCCCAGTTCATTTTTATGTCCTTTCTATCTACGTATTTTTAACTCTTCCTGCATGCTAAACATTAATGATTTGGTGCAAGGAAGACAATTCTTCATCTGCTAATGGCATTTTCCCAACTGTTCCTCTCACACTGCACTTGGTCCTTCATCCCATGCCTTTTTTCTAGACAGCATACTTCTGCTCTTCATGGACTACTACTTCCATGAAATCAGAAATTAACCAGCTAATATATTTTATTGTATCAGATGTCTCTGATAATGTGCTTTCTTATATCAGATGTCCCTGAGATAGTCATTAAAATCAGAGAAGGCCTCTTGGAAAATATTTCAGAACTGCCAAATCATGGTCATTTTATACACTTTGTATTAATACTCTGTTTGATTGTATCTGTGATCAATAACCTCGCAGCTGTCTTCCCCTTTTCTACTTCAGATCTCAAAGTTTCAGCAGTCACAAGCTGTACCTACCTCTGTATTTGACTGTGGTTGTACAACTACCTTTAAATAAATGCAAGATTCGATTAGCAATAGATTATGCTACTGGTATTTGAATACTAATAATCGTTAGCATGTGCAAGAAAAAAAGAAATCACCTTCAATATCTCATTTCAAAGAAGTAACGAAGCAAAGAGTCTTCCATCCCATCTCTCCTTAAACATCTGTTAGTGATAAGAGCTAACAAGAAATGCTCTTGGTTTTCCTTTCTTTCTAGTTACATAAGCTTCCCTTACAGCCATTTGCAGTAAATGCAGAGAAGTATGAATAGCAATTTTTGGTTCTGAGAGAAGATGCTGGTTCTCAATATGCATACCTGGTGGCTCACTGGCTTGAATTATTTCTGTATATTTATCTTCCAATAAAATGTGGCAAAAAGCAACTTCACATCATGCCTTCATTTCTCAGAGAAACATGCTGGTGGGCAGGGAAGAAAATGGGAAATGTATGAGGGAATTTTGGAAAGGAAATACTTGTCCTAAACCATGTAAGGAGCAGCCTCAGCCTTCCTAGCATGCTGGTTTTGACCCATGAAATAAAAAAGGTACCATATTTCAGAACATGCAACTGTTATATATGAAACACAATTAAGAGATTTGGAGCAACATGAATATGTAATGTACATATTTCTTTACAGATGCATTTTTCTCCAGACAGTCCGGTGCCTGCTTTAATTTGGAAGCTATCCATTTTCATACAGAGTTAACCAAGAGTGACAGGAAATCAGATGCTTATGTTATATATCTTTTCTGAACTTGAAAAAAAAACCCACCCTCCTGTTAATTACTTTTCTAGGAAGCTATTTTGTGATACCACAGGGATAGATCTTCCATATTCAGAAGTGGTACAGAAAAGAAAAACTTTACAACACACAGTGTGAATAAAGTATGTAACATGCAGATATTTAAACATATATTGTCTTAATTTATTGTTATGTGAACATGTGATCAATAATAAAGAATTTAACTGCTTCTGGCCTGGTTGGATGAATTGACAGTTCCTGGAGATCTCTTTAACCTTGTACATCAAACGGCACATATACATTATTTATTTAGCTGGAATTAACAGTGATCTGTGAAGCTCACTGTATTTTCCTTTAGTTCTCTTTCTCATCAGTCATACCTGACCCCTGCAAGCATGTTCAGTGGTACCACTTTCATGTCGTTCTGATACATGGAAGACTGGGAAACTACAGAACAAAGAAGCTAAATAATTTTTACAGATTTTTTTTTTAATTTAAAGTATCCTAAACCACCTTTACATCCCACATGATCCCTTTCAGATTGTGAAGAGTAGACAGAAATGCCCTGCCTTGCTGTAATTATTGGAAAGGAGGATGTGAGCTGGTATTAACATAAGTACTCTGCAGAAGCAGCAAGGGCTTGGACTCCTCACCTTAACTGCACGCTGACACAATGCCCCAGTGCTGTGCAGTGGGAGTCTGGGAAATAGAGTCCACCTAAGCATCTCACTGGTAATCTGAACTCATAGCAAGCCCACTCTTGCTCTCCCTCTGTACCTCTACCCTCTCTTTTGTTTAAGAAGCCATGAAACAGATGGGGAGAAGATGCTCAGCCAAAACTTCACATGGAGGACAGTTCCTTGTGTTGGTCGGAGCGCCGTGCTCCAGCACGCAGCTCCTGCAACCACATCCAGAAGGGTTGCTTTCTCCAGCTGCTGAATACCTTACAGGCCTGGGAGCAATCCATGCTAATGGGGCCAAAGGTGGAAAAGTGATAGCAATACCATGTATCTTTTCAGGCACATTTTACAAAGAACATCTATTAGACTACTTTGTTTCTGGTCAGGACGACTTTTATTACATGCAGTTATCATCATAAGCACTACAATGGATTAAAAAAAAATCAGACAAAATGTGCAATTAAAATCTGGGGTTTGTAATTCCAGAAATCTTATTTCCTTCATCAATAACTTTAGTGCTTACCACAGGGAACTAAAGAAGCAATTAAACATGGTTGTGGACATTTTTATGCATGCACTTTTGTATCAGCTCCAGAGCTGATTCATAAACCAAGCCATCCACTCAAGGGGGAGGGCAGGGAGGGGTGGTTAAAAACTAAAAGGCAAGACAAGTTTCTCACAATTAATCATATTCTTACATCCACTGAGCTTTCCTTACTCCAGAAGTGGCTACTTTTCCAACTTCAGAAAAGATGGAAAGACCAGTTTTATCTGGCTTATGAGAGACCTGAATTAACTGCTCAAGTATGTTTTCAATAATTAGAAAACAACGACCTCAGGGAAAACTTGCAAAAAAAACAGGTGCAAACATTAAGGGATATCCTTGAAAATTGTAAATTTGCATCTAATTTCGAGATATTTTTCCCTGATCATAGTCATCCTACCAATGAAAAACAATGAGGAACATATGAATTCACCATAGCAGCAAACACATAGCACATACCATAGGGTAATCAATCCATATAGAAAACTTTAGACATTATTATTCTATTAAATTCTTTCTTTTCAAAAACCTATAGATAAGTTTAGCTAGTGCTGTCCCAGAAAAAAAAAATATATTGACAATTAATTCAAAAGAGAAAGAAACTTGTTTCACTGAGGGTAGAAACAGTAAATGTAGGGAGCTCTGAAAGTAAAGTAAAGGTGTCTGAAAAGCATTTCCATTCTACAAGAGCTGTCATGGAAGAATAACCAGAGAGATTAGGCCCACTGTGTTCACTGAAGCTGCCCTCACACGCAGTTGTTTTGTGCCTTGGAGACTCCAGAACGTGAGAAAGGCAAAGGCTTGTGTCACAATTTGAAAACTATACAAATAAAAAAAAACCTTTCACATTGTTGTCTCCACTGCGTTTGTTAAGAGCATTTCCAATACCATTCTATTTAACACTCTCTTTCTTCACAGTGCCACTCTGTTAACTCTGCTACATAAATACAGGCAGTAACACACAGCCCTCCCACACTTGAAGGTCCTGAGTAACTCACCACTAGCAGGGATCTCTGCACCACACTGCTCTTGTTGTGCAGTTCTTCCTGTTTAACGTGGGAAAACATTCTTTATTTGTGGGGAAGGTCAGTGCTACCATTACAGGGATGAATTGATCTGTGTCTCCTTGTAAATGCAGCATGAACATCTGGGAAAGAAAACATCTACAACTGCCTCATACTTACAAGTACTCAAGTGCTGTGATTGCTAACTGGCTTCTCAAGCACTGCAATTCTACAATGAAGTCAATAAATGGCAGAGGAGTATCAACACACTTAATTCTGTGCTTATGTCTCCAGCCTCTTTGGGCGCATCCTGAAACAGTGCCGGAAGAAGTCTGGACCCTTTTGCTAATGCATTCAATCTCTCTCTCCCTTTTCATGTAAAAGCATCTTTGACTGTGCTTTTATTTTCATTCCTGCTTTTCTCGGCCAGAATTAAACACCCTGGGATGTAGAGAAGAAAAACCTGAATTCTCATCTTAGTCCTGCAACACTTCAACAGGCTCCACTGCAGCCAGGGAGATGTGGTGTTGTGCCTCTGAGGAAAAGCACTTATCCAGATCTCCTCTAAACCTAATCCTTCCTCATGAGATACTGTTTTCCCTCTACCGTCCTACAGATCCAGATATGTGGAATTTCCAGATGAAGCATGAACTGATAATGACTATATTCCTTATTTAGTTTTCACTGGACCTTCTGTTCTCAAATGAAATGTAGCAGCATAGGAACTTGCATCTTCAGTTTTTAACTGGAATGGAACTGCTTATTATACATGCATCTTCTTCAAAGAGACCAATTTTGATCAAATTATCAACATTGAGGCCAAATTGTAAAGTTTTTTTCAGACGGAGGAAAGAGTTGTGGGGTGTTTTTGCTTTCCATTAATATGTGGGGATAGAGCTGATAGGCAAAAAAGAGATTGCAGATTCAAAGGACACTTGCTAGAGTGTGTGCCAGATGCTGATAGCTATATATAGCCATTCAAAGGAGAGTGACTGCAGAGAGTATCTTACCAAGGCAAATAGGAATTTGCCTGAGTAAGATCAGGGCAAAAATAAAAAAAAATAAAAAAAAAACAAAAAAAAAACAAAAAAAAAAAAAAAAAAAAAAAAAACAAAAACCAACCAAACAAACAAAAAACCAACAAAAAACCAAAAAAAAAACCAACCCCAAACTCAACCTTTAATCTACAGTGCATTATTTCTGCTGCAGAGGTTGTGTAAGTACTCCGTGAAGTGAATAAGAAAATGTCCTCATGATGACCGTACCTACATTTCACATAAATAGGTTTCCAAATTTAACAAAACCAAATCTTCCTTTTTACCATTAGACTCACAGTCATTCTTGAATACAACCTCTATTTCTTTGCTCCATAACCCTTAAGAGACGTAAGCAAAGGACAATAGATAAGGCTTCTTCAATGTAATAAAAAAGCAGCATGCAGCCTACGAGATGAAATTCAAAAACAGAACTTGGATATAAAGAACATGATTTTCCACCCTATGTTTTTCTTATTGTTTCACTCAAGAACATTTTAGAAAAGAAAGGCGCTCGATTTCCCTACCTTTTTTCCTCTATACACTGGTATCAAATTTTTCTTCCCTTTTATCCAATACAGTGCTTTTACTTACAGCAATGTAATTTCTAAGTAGTTCAAAATGTGAAATACCAGTACTTGAGATGACTTGAGCTACCATTTCTTCAGAGCAGTATGATAATTTTGGAATGACCAGGAGGTTGGGTATGGATTCTAGTTAACACTGATGAACCTGGCTACTAAAGATTAAATTCCCAAATGAGTAAATGCTACCTTTCTATACACAGGTCTATCCAAATTATTCTCATTAAAACAATTTAAAAAATTTATAAGCTTCAGCCTGTGTCAAGGTATTGAAGACTTTCCAAAACTGATTAAAAATATAAAATGAGTTATTGAACTGCATTAAAAATCAACCTTTTTCATGTGTTGAAAAGTAATGGTCTATAATTCGTATTCAAGAGATCTTATTTCAAGTGAATAATAATTGTACTGCAGCCAACTCTGTGCCCTGTTTCTCTGAAAACCTCATGGAATGTACAGAAGAGGATTTTGTATCCTGCTGATCACACACACACACACACACACTTTGTGTGACACTGTTTCTTATTCTCCAGTCCTTACAGGGAAGCTTAACTTAGTTTCATTATGTGTTTATTTTTCCACTGCTGGTTCTTTCAAACTGGTGAACACAAATGGAAGTGCACAGGTATCACAGAATGGTTTGGATTTGAATGGACGTTAAAGATAATCTAACTTCAACTCCAGTACCATGGCAGGGACACCTTCCACTAGACCACACTGCTCAAAGCCCCATCCAACCTGGCCTTGAACACTTCCAGAGATAGGGCATCCCCAGCTTCTCTGGGCAACCCTTTCTAGTGTTTGAGCACCCTCAGAGTAAACAATTTCTTCCTAATATCTAATCTAAACCTACCCCCTTTCAGCTTCAATCCATTACCCCTAGTCCCATAACTACATGCCCTTGTAAAAAGTCCCTCCCCAGGTTTCTTGCAGGCTCCCTGTAGGTCCTGGTGCCATAAGATCTCACTGGAGTCTTTCCTTCTCCAGGCTCAACAACCCCAACTCTCCCAGCCTGTATTCATAGCAGAGGTGCTCCAGCCCTCTGATCAGCTCAGCGTCCCTCCTCTGGACTTGCTCCAGCAGCTCCACATCCTTCTGGGGCTGGGGGCCCCAGAACTGCTGTCAGATAAACTGATAAGACAAGGGGAAATACTGAGTAAGGGGAGGGATAACCTCAGCAACAATCCAGGCTGGGTGCTGACTGGCTGGACATGAGCTCTTCAGTGAAGGGCCTGGGGGTTCTGGTGGACAGCAAGCTGAGCAGGAGCCAGGAATGCCTCCCAGGGCTGCCCACACCAACCCCAGAGCACAGCGACTGCCCTGGCGAGCCCTTCTCAGCCACACACCTTTTGTTTTAGCAGACACAGAGCTTCATTTCACTACCAGCACTTCAGATACCCTACCCCAAGCCCTCTGCCCCTCTCCTTCTTTCCTGGCTGCTATTAAGCAGCTTTCTGCCACTCTCATTTCTGTTTCCATGTGGCTTCCAGGTTGCTGTAGCCTACTTGTCTGCCTGCTTTCCCTCACAGTCATCCCATATGACATCTCTTCTCTTCCCACAGCCACTGGGGATACTAGGTCCGTCCTGGCCAACACCTTTAGCCTCACTGAACAACAGAGGCCTCATTTTGCCTGCAAACACTCACAGGACCATGGCAGCTTTTGCGCTGCAAGCAGCTTACAACTTCTGGCGGGATGGCAAACATTTGATGTAAAGGAGAAAATTTATGAGTTTAATAGCAGAAATTTTAAAAAAGGATGGGAATTCTTACACAATTCTACTGGAGGATTTATGATACAAATAATAGGAATGGAAAAACATTTTGAAATTAAAAGAAGTCCAACTGAAAATCAAAGAGCGGGTGGATTAGGCAACACTCAATAAAAAACTTTCAGTCTTGGTTAACATTTCTCCCTGTAGCAATAGCAGTGGGTTACCAGTTTCAGCTTGTGCCACTTGGGACTGAAAAAGTCAGAACAAAGAAAATATCAGGATAAATGAAAAATAGCTGGTCCATTGTCTTGCATTGATTTTTCAGATCTGAACATTGTCTTTTATTAGCTCCAGTTTCAAGCCCCAACACCAATAGTACCTACTATTTTTCTTCTTAGAAATTTGTCCATAAATTTTCATAAAAATCTTTTTGCTTTTGGTCCACTTCCTTCAACTTCAGTTGAATGTTTATATTCTGTTATCAAATACTGTTTTATTAACACTGCATCACATAAAATCTGTGAGAAATTAGTGAATATTTTAGTAGGTAACCTGCAGTCCACTCTCTCATACTATAGTCTACATTGCCATCAGTATCTAAACAAATTTAAAGTGATCTCAACTATGTCTCCTCATCTAGAAACTGCAGTATAAACTTATGCTTATGCAGCAGCATGGATTACATACAACAAATTAAATCTTTCTTTCCGGAGGTAGACGAATTTGGAATGCAAATGGTAAATCCTGAGCTTCAGACAAACAAATGACTGCCTATCAGAACTCCTTGCCATACTAATCCTTAGAGTATTGCATACATGCAAAGGGGGGAAATTTGAAAGAGTCAGATAATTGCCACAGGCATCTTTAATTCTAACAGCGCTTCCCACTTGCAGATAGAAGCACAAGTCTGAAAGAGGTAATAAAAGCTAAATGGATATTACTATCTGCCGTTACCTGATCTATCTGCACAATTACAGCACTTTGTGAATGCTAAATTTGCTTATAAGATCTAGTTTAAGAGCCTAAAACAACCCCTTTTCAGGAGCAACATATCACCTACATGTTGTTTGGAACTGATGGAACTTTCACTTAGAGAAAAATCACAGAAATAATTGCTTCCAGAGAGATTTCTTTCCCAAACCAAACCCAAGGGGAATACAAGAGTCAACTCCATTTCTGAAAAACAGACATTAAGAGGCCAGAGAACTCCACCAAAAATTAGATTTTTCCTCTCCCTTAACAATGCCAGAAACAAAATTTTAAGACTTAAAACATCTCAAGACACACCACAGCTGTCAAAAAAGAGTAAACAATCATTGCCTCTTCTCTGAGAAAGTCACAGTGATTCAGTCAAATAGAGTCCTATAGTCCTATAAATACTATAAATTGTCGAATTCATTCCTCTATCAATTTGCAAAAGAGAATGATGTGGCCATCTTTTTACTGGCATACAGGCCTTTGAACACACCCTTGAATAAAAAAATCACCCTTTATTCTGCCAAAATGAATCACTTCTTTCCCATCAAAGAAGACCAGATAGTCAAAAAACAGACAATCACAGTCAAAGTGGTAAAGCAAAGTGTCCTCCTGGCATAAAAGGAATGTGAAATAAATGAATGTACCGTAAGTCCAAGCAGACATATTTTATATCTATTGCTGATAAACAAATGTTGTCTAAAAGCTCTTTCAGACACATTCTCCTACTTGTAGCATGGCCAGGTTTATTGGGTCGACCCACTACACCAGGTTTCTACAGATGGAAATTCTTTAAGAAGGAGACCTCAGTCTTCTCAGAAATTGGCTTGAAACACAAACAGATAATATTAACTAAAAAGAGAGTCTCATTTCTCTATTCTCATCTATTCCACAGATTTCATATAGTGTAAGTAATTTATTTAGATTGTGAAACTACTTTGACATTGAGAATGGCAGAACTGTTTCTGGTCACATTCACTTCATTTAATCTTTACCAAAGAGAAAGAAATCAATGAAATATGAACAGCAAGAAGCAATGCACCTGCCAGGAAAAAAAATCAGGTTTTATAAATGAGCACTCTGGAAAGAGACAATGAAATAACACATACTACTAGAAAATGTGCCATTGTGGGAAGTGTTTTGGTCCTGAAGACAATGAGCATTTTGCTGTTAAGATATTTTTAATTACTGTGAGGCTGCTATTTGCAATATACTATACCAATGTCACCAAAAATATCAACATGCAGATCAATATGTTAAAAATATGTAAAGAGACACGTGCAATAAGGCATCATCCATCCATCCATCCATCCATCCATCCATCCATCCATCCATCCATCCGTGGGGGTATGTCATAAGAAATATAAAAACACTTACTTCTTCTTGCTTAGGAATGCTGAACTTGGTGATCTTTGACTTGGTCCTGGCTGAATCAGGCTTGCTGGAAGGCACTCCCCGATATGACTTGGTGCTCTCTGCTGGTAACTTCAGCTTTGGAGACTCATCCGGAGCCTGGTCTTGACCGTCCATTGGCCTTACATAAGCTGTTGGCTTCTGCTGACCCAGACTGGGCTTTGAAGCTAGAGAGGGTGGGAAGTTTTGGACACAGTGTCCCCCACCATGCTTTGCTGGCCTCTCTTGGACTTTGGTTCCTCCTTCTGAGCTACAACTGATCTTGGCTGGCTGCTGGACTCTGTTGGTGTTTTCTCCTAATGTGGCCCTCAGCGAGCTCTGCTGGGCAGAATTGGAGGAGGAGGAGGAGGAGGAAGAGGAAGAGGAGGCAGAGGAGGAAGAGGAGCAGGAAGAGGAAGAAGAGGAGGAGGTGGGACTTGATGCATAGTGTTTTAATTTCTCCAAATTGGATTTTTGGCTCGCCAGTTTGAAGTCACCCTTGTGCGACTCCAGTGACCGGTGTCCGTGTTTGCTTGCTCTCTGCTGGCCATCTGAAGTGGCATTATGCCCAGCCTTCTGCCAGCCCATTGTGGTACTTTTGCTCTGCTGAGCAGCTAGGGATGCTGGTGTGGAAGAAGTAGTGCTGGAAATAGGAGGAGGAGGTGGTGGTCTCGAGTCTGCCAGAAGGTGTTCATCAGTCTTGGGGAGAGATGTCTGAGGAACCCCAGGTTTTGGAACCCCAACGAGATGGCTCTGGTTTGACCGGTCAGTTAACAAGTCTTTCATTTCATCATAGTTGCCCAAAGTATTCTGGATGCGATTGGAAAGCTCATCCCCCTTGTTAGTCTGCAAAACAAAAATCAAGTGTTCTGCTACAGTCAACATAAGAAAAACAAAATTCCCTGCATGCTTCTGCTGAAATCCTTACTGAAGTAAGACTGCCTTATTCAGCAGCAGCGCTGAGGGATGAAATAGAAAATCCTTATTGTCTCTGAAGACACTTGTCAACATCTTAAATCTACCCTGAACTGGAAAAGCTATAAAGGGCCTTAGAGTATATAAAAAAAGAAATCTATCACAGATATCATGCTGTAGTTAAAGTATATTACCTGGAAACTGGAAAATTTATTATTGCAACTGCACAGAATGGTTTGGATTAAATCTGACCATGATAAAACTTTTCCTGTAGCCCAGTGCAAGCTCTCCTTCAGTCATGAATGAAAACACTGCATTCCCAATTTCTTCCTCTGCCTGCCTAAGTTTTCATAACCATCTGGGAAGCCACACAACATCCCATGCAAGTGCTGAATGAATTTGTCAGTCTAAGCCAGCCAAATGCTCTGAGGTGACTTGAAAACAGCTTGTGGGAAATGAGAAAAGTACAGATTATGTCCCTTCTTTAAAAATGCTCTGACAGGGTGCTCATTCCAGGGCACTCTCCTCTTGTAAAAAAAAAAAAAAAAAGAAGGTGAACAGAACCCTTGCCAAATTCTTCACATTTCTCAGTGCTTGCTGTGCATAGCAGGGGAATACAGCCACCCTTCCTCCCCTTCAAGATTAATTATTGTCTTAAAAATGATCCATTTACTTCCTGACTGAAAAGGCAGAAGCTTCACAAAGAAATAAAACAAGCAAACAAAACATACTGGAAAAATTGAAAAATCGTGCTTAAAAAGCCACTGTAAGCAATAGGGTGTATCATTAGCATTTTTACAGCAGAGGTTTTTTGAACCCTGCCAAGATTCAGGAGTGTGATATCCTTTGCTTTATGTTTTCAGAGGAAGACAGTAAAGAGGCAGTGGAGGTCTCCTTTCTCTCTTCCAGACATGGAGTCTGCATGGGAAAACCCCTACTGGTTTCAGAAGGCCAAGCTTTTATCTCAAGACCTCAAGACTCTGTTTTAGAGGAAAACAGAAAGAAGGAGAAAGAAGGGAGTAAAGAAGTGGAGAAGATCATCTTAAAGCTACATTTAAAAACACTAAAGATGTAGCAACCACATCAGTTACTCTGGAAAACTGGGGGTATGGAAGGGAAGGTATTCAAGGCAAACTCCCCAGTTTTGAATCTTTTATTTTTAGGGTGTCCTAGTAGAAAACTTGAACCCAGGCAAAACTGCAAAGTACATGAGTGCTGTGCTTGCCACATGCAAACTTTTAGAGGTCTACAGTGGAAGCATTCTTATGTCTAACAGTAGAAGCAGTCCTGTTTTGCTTCAAACTTTTCCCCTCAAATTTCAAGGGCACTACCTTGTACCTGTAAAATGCATTACACCTAGCTCTCTGATATGTTTTTGTTACTATGCTAACAGAGCTAAATATATATATCAGTAATATATACTGAAGGGGGGATAGGAAGGGAAGAACATGAAAGTCTTGCACCTGAAACACTGCATTGGAAACTCGGAGTAACATGGCTAAAGACTCAACCACTACAGCCTGATCTTCTCTCTGCACATGAGGCTGTTACTGTTACAAAGATAATAACCTGGTATGGAAAAAAATTTGAAGGACTGACTCACAGATAGCAAGTCACTTTAAAAAAGGGTGTTCTTTCACTTAACAGGAATCACATCAATGTCCTAAAGAAGAGGAAACTATTAATGAGGCTAAAGATGTGGGAAGCATCACATACATCTGAAAAGAAAGAAGGTTGGAGATACCATCACGTGTCTCCTGAAGTCAATGAAATAACTTCTACACTTGGGCATCTCCTTGACCAGCAGAATTGTGTTCCAGGATGCATAGAAAACTTTCCTGTTACCCAGCGCATCTCATTATGCTTCACTGGATCTTCCATCTTGTGTAGATACCATGTAGATAAGTATTTTTTCAGCTTCCTTCTATGGTGGGAAATCTGCTGTTGGGCCTGTACTCATTATTATTCAGCCAAAGTATATGTGAGGTTTCTTTCCCTGCCAGGAGCATGGCAACAATGACCACCAAATGGAACGGGGCTCCTGGCACCCACAAGTCTCCCACAGCGTGGACATCTTGTGAGGATAGCTCTCCACCCATCTGCCTCTAGCTACGTGAATGTAAACAAATTTGTGCTCAGGTTTTGCCCCTAAGAAGTCCAACTTCCCTAGGTCTGTTTTTTATGATGGCTGCTCTGGGGATGGAAAGGAAACAAAAGCCTAATGGCAGATTTTCTGTAGACTACTGATGGCTCGGAGAAGTCATTGTGTTGTCTTCCACATGGATGTGATGTGAAGGTCGCACATAGACATCTCGTACTGAGAGATCCCAGATAACCACAAGAATAACTGCAGCGAACTGGTGTCATGGCTTACACTGACAACTGGTCTGTGCTGTTTATTCCTTCAATATGCACTGGGGACAGCTTCAGGTGAGATTTTGTGTTGAGCTGATCTCATACAGGACAGTTCACCTACATCCTCTTGGGAACATGATGGGATCTGAGGTAACTTGTTATGAGCATTAGTTTGTCCTATTATCTTTTCTGAAATATTGCTGGCCTTATTTAAGCATTCCCACAGGGAAAACATGGTCACAAAATGGGTAAGTAGGAAAAGCATTCTGTGCAAACATGTCTAATTTACAGTGCTCTGATATTCTTCTGCAATGCAAGACAAATCCAAGCACTTGAAGATGACAACATATAACACTTCTAAAAATAAACCTGATGGCTGCATGGAAGGCCAGCAGAATTTTTTTTCTTCACTAAAAATACTTACACAGTTAATGGGGCAAGGTATTCTGTCCAGAAAATACCCAGAACTAATTTCCTACTTTTTCACTCCCCTATAAAACAGATTTTATGTAAAAGATACTGGATTTCCTGTCATCCTTCATAGAGGGTTGCTATGGATACTTTGAACAGGATAAGGGGCAACCTGAAGAGTCAGGATTTTTGAGAAAATTCAATGTTACAGTAGGAGTGATACATGTCAAGGTGAGAGAGGACGTAAGATTTAAGAGATTTCCAGTCTGCCTTTGATTTTCAGATATGGTCCTCTGAATAGCATATCCTTTGACTTTAGATTGTGTTTTTCAAGCTGAGCAGTGGAATACTGAATTTAATAAGAGCTTGCAGTGAATGTCTGCTATAAAATGTCTGCTCTTCGTTCCCCTCTGGAAACCCCTAAAAGGTGAATATGTTCTTTAAAAGGAATACAAGAGGGTTTCAGTTTTGCTTTGCAGAAAGGTTTCCTCTTTTGCAGTTAGGCTCTCTCCACAGTAAGATCAAAAAGCCACAGCTCTTTTCCCCTGCACTGAAGGTTGTTCACAAATGCTTGGCTTAGTTCAGAGAGCCCAACGGTCCATTGCCAGTGCATACATGACACTCAGAGTATGCCACTGATAAAAGTTTTGATATCCAATACTATCAGAATGACTGATCACCCCAAGCAACTCTGCCACACCAACATAGCTGTGAGTTATATTACTGTCCTGGGCTTTGCCTTTCCCCAAGTCTCCTTGACAAAGTTAGCTGTAGGATGTATTTCTGCAGCACCCTCTTTACACATTTGTTCAAAACAAGGACACAGTGTTTAAAGGTAAGAAGCAGGAATGGAGCCATTATCCTGGCTGCCTCATAGGATTATCCACTCAGTATCCTCTCTGCTTCTAGAGACGCCAATGATTTTTCATCCACTCCTATTACAGCTGATGGAATTATACGTGGTTGCACAGAGGTGCCTTCTGACAACCTTACTCAGAAACTGCTGGTGTGTCCATGGCACATGACTGTGTCATGACAGTCGGTACTCTGGCACAGAAGTAATAATCAAAGTGATACCACTTTTATAACTGATTTGAGCTTCAGGACCACCAACTTGTGGCACCACAGACAAAACAGTACTGGGGACACAGCAAAAGACCAGGTCCTTTTTGTGTGTGGTCTATTTGACTGGACCAAATGGAAAATTATTAAGTCATCACTGCAGCACAACCCTCAAGAAATGCCAAGACACAGCTGACTTATGCTTTCCAGGCTTTCTTCTATGGATTAGCCCTTGACTGGTCTCACGGTAGACATTTTCAAGTAGGTCATTGAGGAGTTCAAGACATCTGACATGGCTTCTAAATGCCTTTGTAATGAATCTGAAATCCGGGCAGCTGGAGGTCAACCTCAAGGCAGACAGAGCTGTGTTCCTTCAAGGGACGTGGTTTGAAAGCGGTAGATCTTTCTTTTTTATTAGGGACTAAATACAAGCAACAATCTGGAAGAAGCGCAAGCTGAAAGCTGACCCTAGAGCACAAGAATTAAAACACAAGCATGGAAGTCAAAGAAGAAGCCAGGTGCCAGGTTCCAAATAGGTCTCCTGGAAATAGACACTAAAGTACTCTAAGCATCAAGGGCAAGTGATGCTGTATGGAGGGAAAGGCTTCACAATGTGGCAGCTGTTACAGTGACTTGGACATTTCTGGAAAGGCACAGCAGAAAATACGTGATGATGGTTTGATACAGACAGGCAAGCATTGGGTAAATTGAGGGAGAGAAGCAGCCCCCATGGGACACTGCTCTCTGGTCCTGTTCACCATTTTCAAGCTTGTGCAGAGTGTAAAAGGCCCTGCTTGACCTTCCAACAGGGAGTGATGAAAGACAGTTGTGCCTCAACGAACTGCTGTTACCATGAGGAACAACACAAGGAGTTGACACTCCCAAGCTACTTCTGCCTTTGATGGAGGAAAAACATGTATAGGAGACAATTTTTTGTCTGGTAATTCTTATAGGGAAAAAAAGGATATTTCAGTACAATAACCTTGGCCAGGGCACAATGTTTACAGTACTGCTTAACCTTCACACACTAGTCTTACACAATTGTTTTCTTCTAAGTATTGCAAAACCACGATACCTTCAGCTTCACTTCCTAGTTTTAATTCCATCTCAAATATTGCTGAGATATTTCTAGTTTATTTCACTCTTGTGTGCTGCTGAACACTAGAAGACGCTTTTACACATACATAAATATAAATAGATATAAAAATCTGACTTGCAGGGAATCATGCATGCTCTCCTTGAATTTTGGGAAGCTAGCACTTGTGGGAGGGTGCTGAAACCTGGACAGTGCCTTCTGCAGGCTACATTTTTGTACTGTGGAATAAATAAATAAACAAAGATTCGCCCAGCTGGGAAGCATCTACCTTGTACGGTTCACTGAAGAGGGAATAGCTCGCGTTAAACGCGCCATTGTCCTGCTGGGCCTCCTGGTTTCTCCTTTCCCATTCCTTCCTTCGCAGCACGTTTCTATCTGGCTCATAGACACTGGAGTTAGAGAAAAAAAGAAAAAAGAGAAATAGTTTTTTAAGAGTTAAAAATTAGAGGGCAACATATAAACCAGTGTGCATTTAAAAGTTAAGAACTCTGTTTTGCAGACAGATGGCAAAAATAAGCACAAACATGAATCAGATGAACACCAGTTCAAGTAGGCTGGGGAGGTTCAGGTCTCTGGGAATGCTGGTGCTTCCTTCACACAGAGAATAGATAATTAAATTCTTACAGAAAAATAAAAAAGAAATCACATGGCAGGATCTAGTCTGTACAGAACTTCTCTGCTTGAAACGTGACAAAGGAAATATCTAAGCAACTTTGACAAAGACTAGAAGTTCTCTTAAGGCAGATGGTAATTACAGCTGTGAGTAAATAGAAATTATGAACATGTTCCCACTTATGACATATCCTCTGAGTGTTGTATGAAAATGCTCCTTTTTTTCACATGGCTGTGTTTCTGTAGTGATTCTTTCATTAACTAGCTCCCTAAAGAGCTGTTAAAACTATATGCTGTAGTGGTTTCCACAGTTAGGTTGCTTCTTCTGATCTCTGCTAATCAGCCAAGTCGTGAAACTACTACTGAAACAATTCCTCTTTCTGATGGATTTGACACTATCACAACCACAGAACATGCATAAATGAATAGTGGCACAACAGTGTATGTATGGCTAGTAGAGTGTATCTGGAGAGAGAATAAAATCACTGCATTACACAACAGCATTAATTTTTAGAAATTAACAACTTTAGCTCCAATATAAACATTCAGAATAATAACTGACTTTTTTTATTTTCAGAATTCTAGTTAAATACATGACAACATAAACCAGAGAATTCTTATTCTGAATTTCTACAGAACAACACCTTTCAGGTTTACACATTTCAGTTTATTATGTTTTATTCTCCTCACAAAGGAAGCCAACATGTCTAACAAAGTTAACATGCTATTTCAGGACAATGTGACAAGTATGTTGATTCCTATTTTGCTTAGCTCAGCTAAAGTTTTTCCTCTGGCACAGTAAATCTGTAAAGTAGGAATATGTATTAATGTCATGTAAGTGCACCATGTGTTAATAAGATAAACGTTGTCTTGCTAACCAGCTTCCCAGTTAGCAAAACATATGTTGCATTGGCTACCCACGTGATGCTACCTAGTATGCCTCAGGCAAGGCAGTCAAAAGGCCAACAGCTATCTGATTCTAATTCGGGACTTGAGAGAGCTGAAAATACACAGGATATGTTAGATGCTATTAATACTTAAGAACAATGCCTCAACAGTCACTAAATGAACAGAAAACCTTTTGTTCTCTTGTTGATGCTGCTAACTCGAACAGGACTGCAGAGTAGCCTTCTGATGGGTCTGGGGGCAGATGCCAGGGGCCGAGCACAGCTCTCAAACACAGGGGTTGGTTGTGAAAAACAGGGTTTCAGCACAGCAGGTTGGAGACAGCATCCAAACACCACCTTGTTTACAACCACTTACAGGTGGTTGAGAGTTTTTGGGTTTTTATCCCATACCTTTCATGAGCAATGCACGTTATTCACTCCAACACCCTCTACTTGAAAAGCAGCGTAATGAGGAGGCCATCATAGGGATGGAGTTTTGGGCATGGAAAATGCCTTCTTCCAGTAAGAAGGGGATGGTGAAGGCCTCCCCATGGGCTCCTGGGAGTGAGAACACCTCTTGCACATGCTGCTGAGACCAGAGGCAGAGCAGTTGTCATTGACTGCTGTGAGAGCAGAGGTCTTCAGTTACTACCTTGTGCCATCGAGCCTACTCCCATCAGCTGAGTCAGCTAACAACCACCTGTGTCTAAACTAGACTTTCTGCCACGCTTAATAACTGTTGTTAGGCTGGGTTTTCCTGGAGTTTTAAGAGATCAGGTTATAACTTCATCCTCAGCTATGTGTTCCCATCCAGAATTTCTTGACTCTTTGAGATGCTTTGCATTTGTACTCTAGTCTGCAGCCAAATAGAGAAGGGCAGCTTCCCTGAGATTAATTACAATACTGGTCTCTACCCAATTTCTAGGAAGTAAACAAGTGCAACATTCTTCACTAGTCCTCATACAAATTTAAAAATTCACTGGTGTGGTAGTTCTAAACTGAAACAACATTTTTATCCCTTTATTGGACAGAGATATATTTGATGAAGCCATACAAGTCATCAGGTCTCTGAACCCCCTTCTCAAATGAATTCACTGCTGGCAATGCAATGCACAACCTGCAGTAATTCAGAATGATTATGCAAATGTCAGAACCGTGTGACAATGCCTAATATGCCATCTACAAGCAGTAAGTTAGGAAGAGCTACAAGTTGAGAGTTGTGTTCCTTTGGTAATACCAGATGGCAAAATGTCTAGCATTTGTGAAGCTGCTCCTTATTTGCATGAACATTGCAGCAATCACATTTCCTTGAACGTATGTCACCAAATGTATTTATTTGTTTTGGTTCAAGGAGAATACTGCCAACTGCTATAATAGTCTTTATTGCAAACACTTCAGTTAATGGAAAATGATTCTTTTTAATAGATTTCTTCTTTATTTTTTTTAAATTTGCAATTTAAAACAATCCCAGAGGTACCTTTTAATGGTTTAACGTGTGTCTTGTTTCAATAGCTAAGCCACGAAGAACATGCTCATGAAAACCTCATGACTTTTTCCTCATCGGGGCATGTGTACATATGTGAGTGATATATGCATATATATGTGCAGCATGCATGCTCAGTTTTGTAAGACTTGGAGCCAAAGAACATGCAAACACTCACCACTCAAAAGTCAGTGTCATTATATTTGTTTCATACAGGTCAAATTCCAAAAGGTGAATTCAAACAGTTTTTAAATGGTATACTGTTATTTTTAAAATGTTGCATCTGTTTCTAATTCATGTTTAAAGGACATGAACCAGAACGTGAGCAACAAGTCAAACTCTTGCAAAAGTATAGATGAATAAAGGTTGTATTATAGAAATTAAATTATCTCAAATTTGGCTCATTGCTTTTTTGATTTATCTCAGCCCTAAGATCTGCCAAGACACATACTGGATACACCAATGAATTGTGCCTAAATGCCAGTGTCTCAGGCTCAAAGAGCTTTCAGCACACGGCCACCACCCCGGTCACAGCACCCCTACCTCCTCTGCTTCTTCCAGGACACACGGAACAATTTCCGTGTGTCCTGGATTTTTGCCAGATCAGATTTCCAAAGGATTGCTAAACATCTCAGAGTAGGTGTGTTTAATGAATTTTGATCTGCTGCGATACATTTTGGCAGATCACCTGGATGGTCCCCAGTCTTTGGCCATGCCCACGGTGAGCGTGGCTCCCTGTGGGACCAGCCCGCAGAGGAGAGCCCAGGAGTGCTGGTTCCTGGTGGGAGGGTGTAGTGGCACCAGCCTCCCCACAGAAACACTCACAGCTTTCTTCATGCTACTCCTGCCATCAGAAGGAGCAGTTTCCTTTAGTCCTTAATTAGAAATAGACAGAGATGGCTCAGGGGACAGCCTAGGAGCAGAGCAATAATTTTACCTGAAAAACCTGGGGCTGGGATTTAATCTCCTACAAAGTCCAAAGAGTTATGTTGTCTCAGGCTAGGCTGAAAAAAATCATATAAAAAGCTTAAGTTTTAGGTGTTGAAAAATCTCCTTTTCTTTCCTTTCCTCTTTTTGTTTTTCTTTTTTTTTTAAGCACTCTATTCCTGACTTGCTCAGATATCATTTTTTGGAGCAACTCAAATAAAAAGGTCTCATCTCCATGATGAATGAGGTGGTGACAGGGCACCAACATATCCTCCTGTCCTTCAGTTTGGGAACACCCAAATTTGCATTCAGAGGAAGATGTCCTTTTCCACAAACGAAGCACTGCACCTTCAAGAGGAATTACATGGTGTGCATTAACGATGCTGCTTGACCTTTTCAGAAACCACAAAATTGCTGCATCACGAAGGGGAGATTCTGGAAGGGTACTGTTATTCTCTTACAAGATCCTCCTAACAGCTGGCATCTTTGAGGCTGTTAAAGGCACAGGTAGGTAAATTGAGGGTGAGATTGCTGGTGCTCCCCTTTCTCGGTATCATTTTATTTTCTTGAAAAGGAAGGGGGCTGGCCACAGTTTCTGAACTCATCATTGGCAGCACCCTGCAATCTTGCCTTTGCCTTTCCAGACCTTCCAATATAATTTTCCAGTCCAAAGACTTAGTTAATTATTCTCTGAATTGTGAGGGCTTTGCCACACCCATATAAACTCACATCTTCCTTCTACCTCCCCATGCACATAAATACTGCTATATATATTTAGCAGGAGTAGCTTGTTTGTTTCCAGTTAATGTTTACCCAGGAGGCTGATCTCCTTCACCTTGGCAGCTACCTGTGGCACTTAGCACAAAACATTCAGAACCTGAAGTCTAGACATATTAATTACAAAAGCAGAGCTGATGCTTCATGCTAACAGACAGCTATTTCTTAAACGGGCAAACCCACAGTTCCTGTGGGCTCCTGGCAGTCCTCTGCTAGGGAAGACCTACTTCCCAGGGCTGAGCTTCTTTCCCAGATTTTGTCAACCTCCCCACTTGTTCTTAAACTGACCCTTCTTCTTCCATCAGGAAATGAAAAAGCTCCATCAAAACGTCATCAGACTACAACTCCCACTCCTGGCGTCACGGGAGTGACACCGTCCCCAAGCTGCTGGGTGCAGCCCACATCAGCACTGTGCTGATCATCTTCCCAACAAACAGAAAAACCCCCACCTCAAAAACATAACCCATACAGTAAGTGACTAAAAGATATGTGCATTTCAAGAATAAACCTAGACCCGTGAACAAGTTTTCTGCAAGGACATATATATCTTTGAAATTAAATTTTAGCACACGGTCATTTTTGAATTATGAACAAAGCTAGGACTGCTTCAAAGCCGTGGAAAACAGGCAATATTTCAAGAAAATAAATTTTAAAATGGTTTACTGATTATTCTCAACATTTCCCCACAAATTTTAATCTGGCACACAAATCAATATACTAAATTTCAGGCTGAAGTGAGGACATTTTCTTAAATATTTAATAGTCTAATTCTCCCCTGAATTACTACATTTATGCCAAAGTAGCTAAATAGAGTAAGTCAAAGGAAAAACTTACACAACACCATAAAAAAGCAGCCCAGCCCTGATGCAGGACAGTGATTATGAAACTCAATTCAAAATAGAAACTGGATTCTGAATTTTAATGTACCCTCATTCCTGTATTTCTGCCATATTTTAAAACTCAAAAGGACGAGTCAGACTGAGCTCCTGTAAAGGCAAAAGCCTCAAACACTTTTAGAAAATAGGCCTAACTCTAATGATTTAATTACAACAATTGAGGTTGTCTGGTTTGCTGAATCGCCATGCTTAACATAGTTCTATTTCACTGTTCATGTCCATGGTATTTGCTGACCAATTTCTGGATACCAGTTTCATTTCCAGATAAGCATAAATGGTATCTGTTTGGAAACTCATTGCTGACAGGGTATAGAGAACTCCAAGTTATGGCAAGATCTGGCAACCTTTCATTTTTGAGCATTAAATATTTTCCCTAATGATATTTGAACTATCAGTTAAATTACAACAAAGGAGCTGCCTTTGATGAACAAGTGTCATAGTCAATAAAATACCTTCCTAGGCAACAACTGGCTTTTTTTAGACCTTTTATCTATCCTAAACAGCAGAAGTTAATTTGAGGATTTTTACAGTATTTTTTCCCATTTACAAACAGGAATGCCGTGGGGTAAAGCAATTACTCTGATTTACTGTTTTCACTTTGATTGAACATAAAGATGTAGCAGGGTCTCAAAAAAGCAGTAACTTAACAAACTGTGCTCCTATCCACAGATAGATAAAGTACCTATTTTGCTATTTCAAAGAGTTTACCTCCAGGCAGCAGCACAGAGCAAACATCAATCAATGACATGTGTCTAAGATGAGATTGATGTTTACTCTCACAGCTTTTCATCTTACATCCAATAAATTATTTTTCCTTCACCAAAGTGCCTGGTTAAATTTCATTTTTCACTTTGCAGTATCAGTTTTAAAACTTTAGCTTCCAGCAATTTTAAAGCTAGGCTTCATTGACGCTTCAGCTTTTACAGCCTGTTTATGATTTGTATTAGCCATGAAACACTACCGACCAAACATGAATACGATCAGGGCAAGCTGAGCTGGGGCAGCCTCTCGCACGGTGGCAGGTGCAGGCTGGAAGGTGTGAGATTACTTTAATTATCTGCCTGGAAATTCCAAGTCCAAAACAGGGAGCTGTATTTTCAGGGGCAGATATATTGCATCCACCAAACAAATGAATATATACATATCATATCTGCAAAATCAGCATCGCAGCGTTCGGGTCAGGTCTTCTGAGGGTTAATACTGGGCAAGTGGAAGGCACCAAGGAAAGGCTAATTGTGGGTGCAGTTATTACCTTACAGGCACTCATACCTGACATTCACAAAATATAAGTGCTTCACATGCAACCTGATTGAATTTTAAATATGTATCAAGGTGCTGAGAAGACCTGGGGCTGCAGTTAAGACTGGGACCTAAGCTGTTGAGTCAGAGTATCACAACAGAGGAACATTAAAAAATCATATTTAGTTCAACACCTGCTTTTATAAGAGTATCTCTTCCAGCCTCGCTACAGATAAAACAAGCACATTTTCTTCCCTCTGTGAAGGTTTGCTCAATGACAGAAATTGAGACATAATTCTAATTTATTTTTTGTTTCAGGAAAAATAACTTCATCATATGGTAAAAATTTACCAGTCCATACTTACATTACAAATGGATATTAAAAAATTCACCACTCTGTATTAATAGATAATCCTATTTTCAATGCCTTATTTTCTTTTATAACCTAAATCTGCTAGCAAAAGTGCCTAAAATGGTTGAAGATCTTAAAACAACACTGAGCCAAGCTAGAAACAGAACATTACAACAGCTTTAATTTTGCACTGATCTAACAATATATTCTTTGAAGGTATATTCACAAGTGTAAAATTCACCACTGCTAATAATCTTACACCTGGAAAGAGTTTCTTTTTCTTCATAAATCAAAATTAAATTTAAAACCTCTAGAAACCAAGTGAAAATCTTGGCTGCCAAGAAACAGATATTGTAGAAGTGACGAAGTATTCCTCTTGTATCCTCATCCACATCTCCCATGTATAGATTAAAAAAAAAAATTAAGACTGAACAGCACAAACCTGACAGATCACAATAATATCCTTTAATTTAATTTTGTAAATGTCACTTTTATGTTGTATTTTAAAAATAAAACAGCCCACAGAACCACAGAATCACAGAAAGGTGTGGGTTGAAAGGGACCTTTAAGATCACCTAGATCCAAGCCTGTGTCATGGGCAGGGACACCATCCACTACAGCAGGTGGGTTGAAATGGACCTTTAAGACCATCTAGTTCCAAGTCTGTGTCCTGGGCAGGGACACCATCCACTAGAGCAGGTTGCTCAAAACCCTGTTCAACCTGGCCTTGAAGACTTCCAGGGACAGGGCATCCACAACTCTGTTCCACTGTCTTGCCATCCTCATAGTGAAGAATTTCTACATTTCTAAGCTAAACCCACCCTCTTTCATTTTGAAGCCATTCCTCCTTGCAAGCCATTCCTCCTACATGCCCTTGTAAGAAGAGGCTCCCCAGCTCTGTTGCTGGCTCCCTTTAGGTCCTGGATGGTGCCATAAGGTCTCCCAGGAGCCCTCTCTTCTCCAGGCTGAACAACCCCAACTCTCCCAGCCTGTCTTCCCAGCAGAGGTGCTCCAGCCCTCCGATCATCTTCATGGCCTGCTCTGGACTCCATCCAGCAAGTCCACATCCCACCCGTGCTGAGGACCCAGCTGGTGCAGTATCCTGGGTGGGCTCTCACCAGGGAGGAGCAGAGGCGCGGAGTCCCCTCCCTTGCCCCGCTGCCCACGCTGCTGTTGGTGCAGCCCAGGGGACAGCTGGCCTTGGGGACTGCGAGTGCCACTGCCAGCCCACACTGAGCTTCCTGTCAATCAGCACCCCCGAGTCCTTCTCCTCAGGGCTGCTCTCAACTGAGAGAACAATTTTTTTTCTGCCTAACCTAACAGTGAATTCCCTGGGCTGCTGCTACACAAGGCCTTACCTAACTTGGAGATTCCGCTATCCGATCACTTTCCTCTCACACTGCTTCCCTGCCAAAGATGTCAGACAACACCCTTGTGCCTGTTTCCCTGCACAATGATTTCTGCTTTCCACTATACCCTTATGCATGTCAAACTGTTCCAGTTACAAACTGCCAAGCCTGTGACCTTTCTGCTTCTCCTTTGCATTTCTTCTTTAGGCTTCTTATAGTCATAATTAGTCAAAAATTATAGCTTTTTAAAAAAATTTTTTCATCTCTGTAGAGAATGTGCACACATAGGTAAATTATACATAAATTATACATTATCCAGTCTTGGTCAGACTGAATGGTGCCATAAACTGAATTTACACTTATCAATGCCTGATTTCTAGGGATGCTCTGAACTTTTAAAATGTAATGAAAAAATTCTGGCCTTTTAAAAATCTATTTGACATTTTGCAGTAAGTGTTTAATACTTTATTTAAAATGTTTGTTGAACTTCCTTTTGATATGTTTGCTGAAAACTAGATTTCAGTCGATAAAGATTTTCAGTGTTAGTTTCAGTAATAAAAAAAAAATAAAACTCATTAAAATTAACCTAATGAAAGTTTAAGACTTTCCTGAAACTTTATAAAATCTAAATAAATTTAAAAGTGCCCTGAAAAATGTGAAAAAATATGTTCTGCCTCTAGGTCTTTTAGAGTAAAAAAATCCCTCCTTGCTCCCATTTTTTTTTAAGATACTTAAGTAGCCTGTTCCTTCCAGGGGGCTCTGTACAGTGATCCATCTACCCACAGCTATTTGCAGGACTGCTAAATACTCCAAGGTATACTTCACATGGCACACACAAATTGAAAGCTCTGCAACTGGTAGAAAACTTTTACCATACAATTCACCCTGGTATGACCTGACTTAAAGTAGCAAAAGCAAAGATCAGAATCATAGAATTAGAGAGCCATGGAATCACTGAGGTTGGAAAAGACCTTCTAGATCAAGTCCAAGCTTTGACCAAATACCACCGTGCCAACCAAATCACAGCCCTAAGTGTCACATCCAATCATTTCCTGAACATTTGACTGCAGCTCCTCCCTGGACACCTTTCCAACCACCCTTAACCACCCTTTCAATGAAAAAATTCTTCCTGATGATCCAACCTGAACCTCCCCTGACACAGCTTGAGGGAGGTTCCTTTTGTTCTGATCTGGTTCTCTGGGAGAAGAGCTCGATCCCCACCTGGACACAGCCTCTTTTCTGGTGGTTGTGGAGAGTGATAAGGTCACTTCTGACCCTCCTTTTCTGCAGGCTAAACAACCTCAGCTCACTTCTTCACAGGACTTCTGCTCCACTGCCTGTCTCTGGAGCTGCTGCAGCACCTCAATGTTCTTCTTATAGTAAGTGACCCAGACCTGGACCCAGCATTCAAGGGATGGCCTCACCAGTGCTGAGCACAGGGGGACAATCCCTGCCCTGCTCCTGCTGGCCACACTATTGCTGATCCAGGCCAGGATGCCATGGCCTTCCTGGTCACCTGGGCACACACTGGCTCACATTCAGCCACTGTCAACCAGCACTCTCAGGTCCTTTTCCACTGGGCAGTTTTCCAGGCACTCTGCCCCAGCCTCTAGCACTGCCTGGGGTTGCTGTGACCCAAGGGCAGGACCTGGCACTTTGCTTTACTGAACCTCATACAACTGGCCTCAGCCTATTGATCCATCATGTCCAGATCTCTCTGCACAGACTTCCTGCTCTCCCTCAACACTCCTTCCCAACTTGGTGTCATCTGCAACTGACTGAGGGTGCATTCAATTCTCTTGTCCAAATTATTAGCTAAGATATTAAACTGGGCTGGCCACAAGACTGAGCCCTGGGGAACAGTACCTCAGGCTTTTCCTCATCCTTGGTTACAATGTTCCCCTCCACATCCAGTAAAGGATGGAGATTTTTCTCAGTCCTCTTTTTTTCTTTTTTTTTTTTGTTAATGTGTTTATAAAAACATGTTTTATTATCTTTCACAGTGGTGGCCAGATTGAATTCTAGCTGAGCTTTTGCCTTTCTAATTTTCTCTCTACATGACCTAAAGACATCCTTGTACTCTTTCTGAGTTGCCTGCCCCTTCTTCCAAAGGTCATACTCTCATTCTTTTCCTGAGCTCCAGCAGAAGTTCCCTATTCAGCCAGGCCATTCTTCTTCCCTGCCAGTTTGTCTTTCAGCACATTGGGATGGTCTGCTTCTGTGCCTTGAAGATTTTTGTCTTAATGTATGCCCAGCCTTCCTTTGTTTTTAAGGGCTGTTTCCCAAGGGGCTCTCTGAACAGTGTCCTGAACAGGCTGAAGTCTGTTCTCAGAAAGTCCAGGGAGGAGGTTTTGTTGACCACCTTCCTTACTTCACCAAGAAATGAAAACAATATAATTCTGTGATTACTATGCAAAAGATGGCCTCTGATCAGCACATCTCCCACCAGCCCTTCTCTGCTCATGAACAGCACATTAGCAGCGCACAGAGGGGCACTTACCAGCTGGGTCAGGAAGGTAACTTCCACACACTCCAGGAACCTCCTCGACTGCCTCCTCTCTGCTGTGCTGTTTCCACCAGACATCCCGAAAGTTAAAGTCTCCCACAAGAACAGGGGGGCAGAGATCATGACATGCCAGCCAGTCACTCACAGAACCTTTCATCTGCCTCTTCATCCTGGTGGGGTGGTCTGTAACACACTCCCAGCCAGGATGTCTCCCTTGTTAGCCTTCCCTCCTTTTCTCACCCACAGCCACCCAACCTTATCATCACTATTCCTCAGTTCCCTACAGGCAAAACACTCCCTAATGCACAGAGCCACCCCTCCTTCCTTGTCTGTCCCTTCTGAGGTGCTTGCAGCCATCCACTGCAGCACTCCAGCTGTGACAGTCATCCCCGTGGCAGTGACCTCGTTGCAGTTTTCCCGATGCCAGCTCCTCGGGTTTGTCCCCATCCCGCTGCTCTGGTGCAGCTGCACTTCAGCTGGGCCACTGATTTCACACCAACACCGGCATGTGACCCCTAGGCTCATCTCTATTGAGACTGACTTTATCCCCTTCCTACTTCAAACCTAGCTTAAATCGTTAAGCCAGATCTAAGAGCACTTTACCAGTAGAGAGGTAACAGAGTGTTTATTAAAAAACATTCTTGACATAGAAGCAAAAGTAGCAAAACTTCACAGGATGACAAAGATGAGTAGCTCTAAGTTGTTAAACAATTCTGGTCCTATGAAACAGGAGTGAAAAATACACAAATTCAGCATCTCAATGTACAGATTCGGAAAACTTTTTCCTGTATTTATGTTCTGGTTTTAGATCAACATTCAAAATTATCTGATGTCCAAAGTGTACCAAAATACAGACCTGAAGTACAGGACACAGGACTGCAGCCTTACACAGTATTATACTTTCACAGAAAGCCAAAGCACAGTATTTCATTATGAATGTGTCAGCTGTTAATAACCATCAAATCTATGACTCATGAAAACGTCTATACATGTTTTATTAACAAAGCAACATTTCCAATTTACTTTTACCACAATGGATAATGACTGAAGGTTCATCAGGGTTAATCAAGAAAATGATGTAAATTTTATACTGCATTATGTTTCACTTGGCTTAAAATGGATCTTGAGCGACAATCGTTTTTATGTGTTTAATCATGATTTACAGCATTATGGAAACCACACAACAGCCCCTTTGTGGAAAAAAAAAAAAGTTATTAGCAAGTCAGTGCATAAGTCATCAGATTTTATGTATTCACAGAAAATCACTTCTTAGGATCTTCAGCAGGCAGGCACTGAGTTTGCTTTCTGTAAAAATAGGATTAGTATGTTTTGAGATGCCTTGTTTTAATTCATCTTTCCTTCAGATCTTATAGATAGATGGAGATCTTTTTTTTAATTATTATTTTTTATTCTTTTATTTTATATATTGCAGAGAAACCATCACTCCATACAGGTTGAACTAAATTTTAAATAGATCTGTGCTAGCATATCTGCATGTTAAAAATAAATTTGGATGATGTTTTTGGATGATTTTAGTAACTGCACATGCAGATAAAACAACCAGAGAAGTTAAACCCTATGCTAATCATAGAGATTAAAAAAAAAATCAACCTCTGTAAACGCCCAAATAATAAATCCACTAAAATCCCTACTTTTGCTTACATGAACACACAAATGTAGCTCACTATAACAAGAAACTGTGACTGTTTTTAGCTATCATTTGCTTGTATCAGTGTCTGTAAGCATAAAATCTAATTACGGGGAATTATGAAATTCCATCTTCATTCTGCTCAACTGAAAGCATTTCAACAGAAAATAGAATAAGATACCTATATTTATTCATAAAGATGGCTACATATATAAATTTATACTTAAATCTATCTCTGTAGAACCTGTGTAGGCAGCTTGCTTTCACAGAACTAAAAGGACCACTGTAATAAATCTGGGTTCAAGAACCTAAGAAAATTGTGGCTTATACATAACTTCAAGATACAAACAGAAAAAAATTTCTTATATAGAGGGTATTTCACTCTCCTTCCACAAGACACTAGCAGCAGCCAAACACTGCACTGTGTCATAAAGCTAACCAACTTCTCAAAAAGACATTGTATACATTTAAACTAAGAAAAATACAAATTCCTTCCCAGTTCTTTCTTGTGTAAATGGACAATGTAAACTGTACCTGAGGTTTATCTTTACCGAATAATAGTATCACCACATATCCTCGGAACCTGCCTAAGAAAACTGCCTGCCACACAAAACATATAACTTTTTTAGTATCTTACTCATGATATCCTGCTTGTTCTATCATATTTTGGCACATTAGCCCCAAGGGTTATGAAATCAAAATTAGGAAGAGAAGTTAGTCAAGACCAGCATACCCATGAATAAAAGAATAATTTATGTCCACACATGAATAAAGATGCATACATGTTAAAATGATGAGAAAGTTAACACTTTTATGCCCTGTGACTGGTGTAATTCATGTAAGCTTCTTACACATGCCAGTCCCAATTCATTCTGACTACAAAGATGACTGTATCACATAACTCATGCTCACCTTCAGAGCTGCACAGAGAAGCATCTTTCCTCCCCTAAGTCACATGCAATGGGAAGGGAGGTATTTTATATCTCATTATAACAAACCCCCACCCCAGTATTTGAATCACAATTTCAGTTTGTGCCTCCCTTAACACTCTGCTTCTGCTTAAGAAGAATGGCTATGCCACAAATCCAACCCAAAACTTAAATATGTCAGAAATACAAACAGCTAAATGAAATTTAAGTGCAAAAAAATCTTCTCTATTTTAACTTGCAGAAACAGTGTGACTGTTCAAGTGCCTCATTTTCAAGTAGGTTGAAATGCATTTAGATATTTCAAAATTTGAACGAAATTACATAAAAAATGACAAAAAAAATCACCCAGAAGCCCCAATGGTTGTGACAGATGCAGAAGCCAGAGATGCCCATGCAGGGATAGTGCCAGAGGCAGATGCTGTCACTTGGGGGAATCAGCCTGGTTCCACGCCAAAGCAGGGAAGCCAGTGACCTGATGAAGTTGGATACATTGCTCCCTGACTCTCTAACAGCTGCCTTGCCCTGACTACTTTTTCTCAGCAAATTTTATCTTTAGCAAGAACAACAAAAGATTATAAGAGAGAAATGGTTTCTTTTTACTGCATACTCTACTTGAAGTCTGAGTTCATAAATGTATATTTGTGTCACAGTAAATTATAAGCATTTTATTTACCTGTATAGTATAAGGTGTAAAATTATTCAGTGTTTCATTTTGAAAGTGTTAAGAGGCATCTAAATTCTATGCATAGTTGCAAAAACATGAGGAAGGATCTGAATCTTATGTATTATTCTAAAACCATGTATTTGGGAGATGTCTATAACATTTCTATTTGAATCTTCCATAGCAAAGATCCCTTTTTGTTGTAGTTAGGAAGCTTAGAAATCTTTGGGTAATTTTTTTCTACAAATTTTTTAAATGTTTCGAAACATTTGACTTCAGTTTGACCTTCTCTCACTACAGTGCTCAAGAATATCAAATTTGTGTGACCTGTCAGTAAGCCCACTGAAACTGATTTCATGGCAACAACTTAGAAGGACTGGAATAATTCTCTGACAGGTGGTGCATTAATAAAAGGGCCAGAATTTAATCATTGTTCTGTTTCACTAGAATAATACAATATAATTGAAAGGAGTTAAAGAAAACCAGGAAACAAGACTGAAGGAAATTCTCCTGATTTTTCCACTTCAGGAAAGCCAACAAAATGCTGATGCCCAAGATAGGAGATCTGCAATGTTAAAAAAAACCATACAGGAGGAACTCATCCTCCTTCTTTGTATTGGCAGATTATCAACCCACGATCCCACAGTTCTCTGGGGATGGGACAGGACTGAAATAGAAAGGACTCTGAAAACAAGACAAGCTCTGCCCTGATCCCTAACCAGTTTCAGTTCGCTCAAACTCACAATCACCATGATAAAAATCCAGCACATAGAAGAAGACTAATCATGCAGCTTGGATTTAGCTGCTCACAAGCTCTCAGGCTCTCTAGTCTTAAAAGTGATGACATTCAAAAGCTCCACAGTAGATACCAAAATTCTTGTCAAGAGATAACATTTGAACCTCATGAAAGGTGCTTAACATTTTAAAGACACTAAAGTAGAGTGACTCTGGTAGATGTAGTAGAACAATTTTTTCCCCACTAAAAGCTGGTTCCTGGGGTGGGCTGTAAGACAAGTGAACAGTGGCAGTATTCCACAGTGCTGCTTACTTGCAGAAACCCAGAGCAGCACTCAACAGACAGATGAGGGACCTGCTTGCTGTTCCTTCCTCACCCTGATGGACGGGCCCACAGCGAGGAAAAAATGACAGAGGTGAGGGTGAGAGAGAGCACAAAAATACACCAATCACCAGTGAACTTGATTTTTATTGCAAACCAAACAAACCAAGGTAAAATTCACACTTGGTAACTGGAATATCCCAGTGCAAAAAATAAACAGAAGCTGTTATTAACAAGAGAATATTTTGTTGCTAACATGCCATGTTAAGCAGGAAACTGCTACTACATTTAGCTTTCCTTAAAATTTCCTAAGCAGCAATTCTAACACAGTTTCTCAGTGACAAAGGGAATGGCAGAAAATTACTTCCTGCTAGGTTATGGAAAGCAAAAACTTAAGATAATCCATTTGGGTATTTTTTTAATACAAGTAAAAGAAAATAAGCTCAGTGAATTTGTTCAAGTTTCTATTTGGGGTTGTTTCTTGAAAAAGCTGTGAAATAATTGTAATATGCATGGATCTATTTTGCTGTGAACCAAGACAGTATCTTAGTAACTCAGTAAAGATTTCTGAATTTTGTACATGGTTCTAGAGAACATTTTGCTGTTCCTGATGTGTTCCATTAAGTTAAAAAGAATTTAATAGTTGGGAAGACCCAAGTATCAAGCTGAAAGTAATATTTAAAGCTAAGCTAACAAACTTCATGTGCAATGTGCCCTGGGGTGACCCTGCTTGAGCAGGGAGGCCAGACCAGATGACCCACTGTGGTCCCTTCCAACCTCACCCATTCTGTGATTCTGTGATTCACCCAAAACTGACCCACAGCTGGGCTCTGAGGAAATCACACCCTGGCCTGAGGACCTCTGCTGCAGGAAAGACATGATGTAGCCCAGAAAAGAGACAGATGGATAAAGGAGTGAGGTACGAAAAAGGACAAATGGAGCTTGTCTGGTTTAGAAAAGGGAAGACTGGAAGACACATGATAATGATCTACCCACCTATAAAAACTTGTTGCAGAGCAGACAATGATGAATTGTGTTCTCTGTCTGTTAAGTCATGCAACTTAATTTGCCAAAGAGGAGATTTAGATATGATTTCAGAAATGCTATCTAACTTTAAAAGGAAGGACTGGAAGAGGCTGGCTATCAACTCCACAGACTCCTTGGCTTCTTTATCTCAGTTCTCCTCACAACCCTGTCCTCACCAGCAGACAGTTATTGTTAAGATTGTTCCTTCTTAGACAGGTTTAATACATAAAATAAACAAGAATGGGGAATCTTTATCCACTGAACAACACAACATCCTATCTTCCTTCCAGATGAGCAAAACTGTCCCCTGACATTATTACAGGGATGCTCCTTCATAAATACCTGCCTGTTATCATTTACCAAAGTAAGACTTGCTCTCCTCAACAATGAAGACACTTTTCTGCGAGGAACATACATCAAAAAGATTATTTCTGGAGTAGGGACCTATAGAAGCCCCTATGTGGCTACTCCACAATCCTGAGGGACTCTCAGGCACTATAAAGATTAGATTCTCATCTGTCAGGCTGGCCTAGGTGCATTTCTCCTGACCTAGAGCCAGGGGGTGGAATAAAGGCTCTATGCAGCCCAGTATTTGCAATAATTTTTATTTTTAATAATTTGTGCTTTTCTTTTAATATATGGGTTAAAGGACAGAAAAAATTTCCTTTTTTCAGTAACTGAATTCAGAAACTGATCTGTAAGATGTGAGAGTAGGAACATCTTTTCCACGATCTCCAAATCAACCCTGTATAGGTGCTACAGAGACATGCAAGGCATACAAGAGGTGACATGCGAAAACAAGAGGTTTTCTAAAATATCTTGGTTGCGAACAACTTAAAATTATCTCTGACACTAAAAATTCCAGAAGGGGTTCTACTCAGGGCAGTTCTACTTATATTTGCTATTAGAAATGTACTTTTAATTCCTAAAACTCTCTGGCGCACGAAAGATCTGAATCCCATTTTACAACAGGAAAGGTAAGGGACAAGCAAGATGATTTCATGACCAAACTCAAACACCTGACATGTTAAATACGCCCAACAGTACACATGTAAAGCCAAACACTAAGCACCAGCCATTCAGAACCAACTCAGGAAGATTCTTATCAGTGTGGGCTTTGGGAACATCCACAAAATGTGGCAGAAAATCATGGCCAGCAAGAAGCTAACTGCCTCAAAAGCTGAGTCCCAGAGCTTAAGTTCACTGTACACAGTACACTACAAGGACTCCTTTTTCACTTCATCTCAGGATTTGCAACTGTGAGGTAAATACAGTCTAACAAACTCACTTCGGAATAAGAATTCATTATATTTGATTTAGCCTACCTTGTGTTGTAATTTATGACAAACAAAGAAGACATGGTAAAAAAAAAAAAGTAAATGAAACAATGATGATTTTTAATTGATAGGCAAGCTGAAAAAAAAATTACAATTTCCCCTAATCCCACCAGAAAACTATTTTTCTACTCTTATAAGTTTAACAAAAAAAAATCAAGAAAGAAGAGAATAATTTGTCTGTACGGTGCAGATATATTATACTCTCTTTTGGGATCTGATTAGACATTTTCTATAATGTGAAAATATGGCATGTTTTGTCACAAATTGAAGTAAAGCCTTCTTTTTTTAACTAGTTTGGATATTTTTGCTTACCTATTCATGGCATTACATCCATCATAAAACGTCATAAAACAAAAATACTGTTGGTGATATTTTCTTGCAGAGACAGACATCAATGCTAAGCACTTAGCAGTATGCTGTGTTTTTCTGAAGATGCACTTGGGGGAATCAAAGTATTTTATTGCACAGTAGATACTATTCTGTTTGTACTTGCATTTCTCCCAACTTAAACCATTTGCAACATTTTATTTCAGAGCATACATAACCAAGAACACTGACTGGGTCATATTGTTAAGTATTCAAACAATTCCTGCACATCACTTACCAAAAAATGCCTTTGGGTAAATATATTTTCTTTTTCTTTTTCTTTGCCTTTCCTTTGACAGTGCCCTTATATGACATGTTCTCAGAAAAAATGAACCACATTTGCTCCATTTACTGCTTAACAAAAATAAAATGAAAAAATGTTATAAGCTATAAATAAAATCATCTAGTATTTGTATTGCACTAATTTGTCAGGGGTTGAACAAATGTTAATTATACAGCTTTTTAAAAATCGGGCTTGTTAATGTCATTTTTAATTTAGAATGTTACACTGTAAATGTTTTCCATTGTGTTAATTTACACCTGTTATTACAGCCTTCATTATTAGGTTTGTACTGGAACAGCTACTTTGTGCCATTGAAATTTGCTTAAAACAGCAGAAACAATTACTAATTAGAAGGGCATGTTTACTTTAATTATATTTATTTCCTAGTCTACTTTTATATGTAGCACACTATGAAAGTGTATGATTCAATTAGCCAAACCCATTTATCTGAGGCAATTCCTCAAATGACTACTGCTTAGAAAGAAAGCAAATTCTTTCAGCACTACTTTGCCTCATAAATTCATACGTGACACTAATAAATACATATGGTGACTGGGTATCACTTTCTATGTGACCTCACTGCTTTCTCTGATTTTTGTTAATGTGTATTCAGTAATTGCAGATTACCAGAATGATACTCTGGTTTAAACAACAAGCACAACTGTTTTAATCAAAGATCTTAAACCACTGACACGGTGAACCATCTTTAGCATTCATAAACTCGGGATCAAAGGCAGATAAGCCCCCAGCTCATTCAGATATGCTCACACTGTGAAACTACTGCTGATACTCATCCACTGATATCTAGAGTCAGCCTTACGTATTACAAAGTGCTTTATAAATTTGCAAATCGAGTGCAATTTAAACTTCTTGGGAGCCAAAAGGTAATGTCTTTATCCTTTACAAATATGACTCTTTGAGCTTTTCCAGTGGAAGCAGCATTATCTATCCACTCACACAGATAAAAAAGGAAGACAGTCATAAAAATTCTTTACAAATTACTTCCCTGAAGCTCATTCCTCGTGTTATGTTTTAAACCTTAAGTGAGGATTAAAAAAAGAGTTATGCTTCTAATTGATAGCTGCTGCTCCTATTCTATGCAAATGATATTGGCAGGTAGTACAACATACTGTTGCTTTCAAATAACATTATTTCAGTACCTACAACAAAATTCAGCACTCTGAAAAATGAAACTGCAGATTAAATTGTACAAGCCAGGGGGGAAGCCTCAGTGAGTTCCATGTCCTGAGGTGCTCTGTTTCATTCAGCCACCAAGGTTAACATTTTTACTATTCCAGTGCCACTCCATGGGCACAGCAGCTGCACGGCACCCAAAGGATGCAGCCCATGAGCTGATGCTGCCCAAGCGGCTTCCACAGGGCTACAGCTCCCCAGACAGGGGCAATGGTTGCCTGTGGAACAATGTGCAACAACTGTGCCTACCAGCAGTGCTACCCATAACAATACATGAATCTAGAGCATCACCCTTTGGACTGCTTGGGCTTCATTTGATACCTCCCTCACAAAGGGAATTTGTTCCTAGTTAAATTTCTCTTTAACATACAATGCGTAAAAAAATAATGAAAATCTGAACCTCTAGTAAGAATTAAGGCATTATCTTATGTGACCAAAGATCACATACCTCCCTTCTCCTAACCCACAGCAACACAGAAGAGAAAACAGTGTATAAATAGAAAGCCTGATGTAATTCAGAAAAAAAAAATCTGCTATTAAAAAAGTCAGCATTTTAAAAAAGCTAACAGAGACATATCTCAGCTGAGGCAATTATTTTGTAGGTTAAGAGGAGAGAGATACTGCTGCAATTGAAGATTCATCTTCACAGGGGTTCTCAGGAAAGTCAACGCAAATCAACTGAGGGAATGAAGTCAGTTCCCAGTCAGATGAACATATATTATGGCAGCTTATCCTTCCGCCAAGAGGAAAAGGGATCAACTGCACTGATGTAAGATCCCTTTGAGGACAGGCCAAGCATGTTCATGCAGGGCTTTAACACACACTTTAATGTACACAAGCTTACTTCAAGTATTTAGTGCCTCCTCTGCTCTGGTGTCACCTTTATCCACCCTGTGTGGTCACTGGTAGCAAAAGCTGACTTAATGGGCCCCATCTCTGACCTCACACTAATAGCACCTTCTCTTTTATTTACATAAGGGGCACGGGGACAGGAGGTTATACAAAGTGCACTGGAAATTTCTAATAGCTAACTATTTTTAATAATGAAGTGTAGGATAACAAATCTAGTCTGAGTCACAACTACTTAAAATAAATGGTAATTGAAAATAAATGTAATTAATAAAAATTTCTGGTTGGTGTTTTTATTTTAAATTTTGCAATTAAAATGGAGAAATCCATGTTTTGTAACAAAATCAAGCCAGTACACAAGCAACTTCTGGCACAAGCAATTAAAACTTAAATGAAGGTGGTAGTGCTATTTTGTTGAAGTAAGAAATAGATGTACTTGCATGGTACAAGCAGTTGTAATGAATTTGAGTTCTAAAGGTTTAGGATATATACATGCAAAGCAGGTATGTGCATTTTAAAAAGAGGGCTGTAGTTGTTATATTAAGCAGACTTCAGAGGAATATGAGTTTATAGGAAAAATATATTGATTTACTCTAACATTTTCCCACTGACGTCTGTCTTCTTATAGCCGTGGCCTGGTGCTTTCTAGGATTTTTCAATATGTATTCTCCAACCTCCAAAAGGGTTTTTTTGTCTGCAACAATTGACTAAAAGCAATGATATATGGTTTTCCGACCAACTATTTACCTTGATCTGATTCTTTTGGCACCCTACAGCCTGTTGTGACACAAAAAAACCCCATAGAGAAGCCTGGTATTTTCTTCAATGCTTGCAAAGCTGACCCACCTCAGAGTTTTTTGATTACTTTTAGCCCACTTTTAGCTTATCTACCAGGTAAAAGCTCACTGAGTGTGAAGGAGCACATCGGGCCAGCCAGGGGGACACTCTGCCTTGCTGGTGCAGCTGGGAACCAGCTGGGTATGGAACACGGCATTTGCACTCCTCTGTCCTTCTCCTCTTGCCTGTCAAACAAAGATTGAGGCATGACAGCCTTTTCCAAAAGCATAAGATCCTGATCCAAAGATTCAAAAGATACTGCATCCAGTGGAAACCTACCAGGGCAGACAGATAACACTCGACACAAGTCATATGCTCTTTATTACTCCTAGTAGAAAGCAACACTACTTTAACCCAACATCCCAGACACAGAGAGCACAGGGAAAATGCATCCATCCTCAGTCCAGGGCCGATGGATAAGCAACAACTCCATTAAGCCATGCCTGTGATCTGACACTATCTAAAAGGCAAGGCTGCTTCCTGGGGAGCCTGTCTGGTGCCCGCTCCTGCGGCTGCTGTGCAAAAGGCTTCAATTAGTACTGACCTCAGCATGGAATATTTCTCCCTGGGCGACAAAGAAGTGTCACAGACTCAGTGCCCTTCTCTCTGAGGCTGGGGTGAAACTGTGCCATGGAGGATTCAGCTCCCCCAGACCCACTTGGGGTATCGTGGAGCAACACTGTAATACCAGCTAAAACAAAGGAACCAATTTATTGACTATTTGCAACGCAGGGAAGTGCACGGCAGCGTGTGTGCCCAGGCACGCTCCCCTCTGCAGGCTTGCCAGCCACCTTGAGGCAACGCTGCTTCCTACTCATGCTCACACACCAACACCTACTCACACATAGGCAGCTGCACGTTATGTACAACATGGGGAGAAAAATACAGCAAACTAGAAGTTACAAGAGACTGGAGATATACTCAGGTTTTATGTGGACCCTGAAAACCAAAGGAAATTGCAAGGAAGAAAAAGGGGGGAGAGGCAGGGGGAGAATATCTGAAAAGTGGCTGTATTCAAATATTCCCTCTTTTTTTACTAAAGCTGTTAAATTACTTTCTAAAGAGCTTCAGCAACATGGACCTGAGGGCTACGGTAGCAATAAAGAAGCTGCTTAAACACAGCATTGAGGCTATCAGCCCAGTATAGTTAAGATTACCTTTATTCCTGATTCACTCAACCTGCCGCTCCACCCAAAAAACCAAAACCAGACTCTTGCACACAGTTGGAGGTCACTTGAAAACAGATATATGTACCCATCTTAAAACCATTAAAAAAAAATCTCTTTTTACTATGAGATTGTGGCTAGATGGAAAACTGGGCAAGCGTGGTAGAATCAAATGATTAATAAAGCAAGAATTCATCCGAATCAAAGGTAAAGCAAGCAAAAATGACAAGCAGAAAGAGAAAGCATCTTAAAAAAATTACAAGAGAGCTAGTTTTGGATTTAAAGGCAACACCAAGCCTGCCAACTTCTCAAAGAGACTGCCAAGAAGCCAGATGCCATAACTGGAAGGATATTATCCAGAGTTTTACATCTGAGTCTCATGAGTGCCTTTGAAAAAGGACAAAAAAGGGATGCTGGCAAGAGTTCAACTGTTTAATTTCTATCCCCACCCTAAATATTTATTTAAAAGTCAAATTGAAACCATTGCAAAAATTAAAGACAGGATGAGTAAATACAATGTTAAGTATTTACAATGACCCACAAGGGCAAACTAGCCCTACTCAAGTACTGGAAAAACCTCTGGGAACACAAATTTAAAAGGTCATCCCAAACTCCCTGTTTGAGCTGGGCTTCAGAGAACACTTGGAGTCCTTGAGGAAAGGCTTGTGACGACTGAGTTTATAGCAGTGGTGCCTGCCCTGCAGCCAGGGTGGGAACAGGAGGACTCTCCCCAGCTTCTCTCCCACCAGGCAGAGCAGGCACAGGGCTGACCCCATCACACCGGGATGTGCACCCATTGGTGCCCCGGAGCAAGAAAGCCGAGCTGCACAGGAGCTGGCACGGGTGCCCAGCAAGAACAATGCCTTTGTTTTGGCCATGCTGGAGGCGTGTTTGATCAGATCGTATCGGGGAGGAGATGCTGACCACCCCTGAGACAGACCACCAGAACAGTTTAGATGGGCTACAGCTTTCCCAGTTCTCATATCCAAAGAAGCCAATGCAATGAGGCAGGCAAGCAGCCTGCCAGTAACGAGGTGCAAAAAAAAGCCCCGAAAGCAACTGAAGAGTATCTAATCAGTGAGCAGATGAATGGTTGGCCACATCTGCTCTGCAGCAATGTCCCCAAAAGTGTCAGGTAGCACTGACAAATTGGATCCAGTCCCTCTAATAAGAAATAAAGTGATCCTATTTGGAATTTTAGAGTGAGTGAAAGAACATTTACACAGGGCTGTACACAACCTGAAAGCTCAAAGTCTGATTTTACTTCATGTAGCTCCCATTTTGTGAGCACATAAGCACACACATTTAAAATACTTGAATAATTCCATTTAAATCACTGCAACTCGTCCTGTGCATCAAGTTAAACATTTGCACAGGGTCCATTTAGGTCACAGCCTTGTGCTGTTTATGCAGAAAAAAAATTTGGTACCAGGTTGATTTGTATATCCTGCCATCGCTTGGCACTGAGCATTTGTATCCCTTGACGTTAACTGGCATCTGTCAAGTGCTCTCCTATAAAAAAGTTATTCAGTTGCACACATTTGTAATATGCAACTGCATATATTTCTCGGGTAAAGAAAAGGCAGTTATTTTGAATTCTGCCATAAAATACAGCATAAGTGTAAACTATGAACTGCAGAACACAAAAAAATGTAATGACTTTTTCAAATACTGGCCAAGTAAGCAGTATTTTATGAGACAAGAAACAAATGTTCAAGTCTAAACTGCAAATGGAAGTGACCATGCCTGCGCCGGACTTGAAGGAGCACAAGATCCACCCCCAATACTCTGACAGGTTAACATCTCATCCTTTTAAACATGCTGTCTGTGTCTCTCCTTCTGGACTTTTTACAAGCTCGTTAGGACTCAATATGGCTTTTGAGGTTTATTTTTTTAAGAAAACACCAGGTAGTATGGGGAAAAAAAATTAAATCCTGAATTAACCTAAATTCTCCTTTCAGCTAGTTCAAGTCTTGTTTATAGTGTGCACGCACCACTTTGCATTTACCATGAGGCTCCTCAATTAGTTCATAGCCAAGTTAACCTTCTATCTCCCAGCAAATATAACTCATGCTCATTTTATACAACACAGCATTCTGCTGGCTATTATCCATCATTTACAAGTGTTATTTGTCTATAAAAATGACACTAAAAAGTTGAAAAATGATTCTGCTCTGCCTGCTTCTGGATATGTTTTAACAAATGATACCAATGCAAAAGGCTCTAAGTCATGTAAGAAGCAATTAGTCAAGGAAGCCATAAATATTTTTTAAAAAGGATATAAATGATTGCTTGCCAGATAGTAAAAGCTCTAAAGGTTGCTACATAATAAAAGACTGAACCTACACATACATATCTGAGTAACTTTACCCTTGTGTGCAATCCCATTAGGACGAAGAAGGTTACTCAAGCAAGCAACATTATCCAGGTGACTGTTTGTCCTAAAATAGTTAAAATAGTGTTCTTCATTATTTATCGTTAATGAAGTTAATCAAATTTGGTGGTACTTACTCATGCATGCATTGAATGGAAACCTGAACATGACATGCATATTTATGGAACAGAGATTGAAAGATCATTATCTGTAGGGAAGAAAATCCAGCAAAGAAAAGGATGCACAAAATATGTCTGCTATCTTATTAGAACATGAACTGTTTTGCTTTAAACATAAATATTTATTTTAACTAATTCAATTAACCTAAATAATAGCTTCCACACATGACAGCTATAGCTAATATATGAATTTCATGATTTCTGATGGCCACATCCACAGCTACCATCAGCCAACTGGTCCAATTCCGTGGAAGTCAATGTAGCTCTACCAATTTACACCATTGTGTGTCTGGCCTGTAACTCCCCACTAAGCGAACTGAAATACAATATACTGCACATCACCAGAAACACGAAAAGGAAAAACAAAAAAAACCCTGTTTTATTTATTTTGCAGTTCACAAATAAGGTGAGTATTCCCCACTTTCATCGCAAAATTCTGAAATTGCAACTAAGGGGGTTTTTTTATTTTTAAATTTAGATACCTGTAAACAGGTTTAGAGGCCAGACAGATAGGTTTGGCAATCCCAGAGAGAGAAAGGATGAAAAAACTTTAAAAGTGCAATTATTAAATATTCATGCTACTGGCATTCTGTATCTTCAGTGAAGTTCTTGCTCTGTATATGGAATGAAACCTATGGTTAAGCACATGAATCTACCAGCTATCAGTTTTGAAAGAGTTCATTATAATGTGGAGGGGAAAAAACTCTAGGTCACTAAATATGCATTAAAATATATGGAGAAAATAGGGAAAGAAGACATTTGTGCGTGTTCCTTGGCCTTTAAAAAATGACAGATCAATTTTCTTTTAAAAACATTCTTATTGTTCACACACCTGAAGAAAAAACAGCACATTACCTTCCATCATATTTTCAACTTCTAAGGTGATTTTATCAACTCCTTTTTATTGCACAGTTTAAATACTCTAATTGGCACACCGCACACTTTCTGTCACTAGATATCCATTAGTCTTTAATGGGTTTGAAATGGTCTACAGTATCATGGGGCTGGCAGAGCTACTGCAGTCCCATTGACAACCATGCAAGGTAAGTGGGGTATAAAAACACAATGGTTAATGCCACTGCAAGCATAAAAACACCCCACTTCCTCCAGTTCCTCCAGCATGTATCCTCAGGATGGTTTTGGCAGTCTCCAGAAATGCTGATGGCCAAAACAAGGTTTGCCACTACATAAATAATTCCTCTGCCTCCACTACTAGGTAAGGCCATATGAAGATTCATTCCCTCTTTCCCTCTCCCTCTACCCAGCTTTTCAAGACAATTCAATGCGTTCCTCAGCAGCCTTCTTTACCGAGTCAAAATAACTGATGCCGCACATTTAGTCACAGAATCCTTCTTTTATCCTTTAATTTTGAAGTGGTGCCTGTTCAAATTAAAGCAGCATTGCTTGCAAATATTTTCAGGCACAAAGGAAGAAGCAAAGTCAACTAAGCAATTTGGTAAGAAGGAAGGTGAAAATATTGTGAACCTAAGGAACATCCTGTATTTCTGAGTTACAAGTGATGAGACAGTTTTTATTTGGGTGGTTTTACACAATAAATTTTAAAGAGCAGTTGTTTAAGTACATCTAAAGGTTAAACCTTCAAGCAGCTAATCTGTATGTAAGAAAAAGTAACTGTCAAATACTTAACCTTTTACAGATTAAAACTGTCTGCCTAACAGATGTGAAATCATCATTGTTGTAATTGTCATAAGTAGGTATCTGAGCATTTTCTGGAGATAAGATCTCTTTTTTTTGAGCAGTAATTTTATGCCTTGGGTCACTTGTGTGTTCATGGCTGTGATAAAACCACTGCTTTCCATAAGAAGTCATATGCCAGGACTTTATAACTGCTGCACTCGTTTCCAGCACCACAGTTATTGGTTGTAACGGGCAGTTTTAAATTACTATAAAATGAACTCGCAGGGTGACTGGAAATGTTTTATTGTTCAGTTGCTGGAAGTGGTTGTATGAGTGAACTTTCACAACAGTATGGCCAGGGCATAGGAGAAGAAAATGCTTCAATTTCTGATATGCTTCAAATGTTAATATACAATATTGCTCTTTGACAACACTTGATAGAAACACACGCTGTCACTAGAATTTGCCTAGAATGCCATTACATTATGTCAATCAGTTATAAGTATTATGGATTTAAGAGAAAAAAGTTTCTAGTATAAGTGAGCATGGAAATGGAATTCTTCCCGTATGTTGCTTATATATAGCAGGGAAAACTAGCTTGACACCCTTCAGCTACTCCGTGTGAACATATGCTCTTACACGGGTCTATGTTCAGGCCCACATCCTGCAACTAGACCGGGCATTTTCATTTTCAGTCACAGCAAAAGGTAATCATTAGTCTGCCCAGCAACCCTGTCATCTTACAAGCGCAGGACGTGACACTCAGACAGGCAGGGTTTGAGGGAATAGACTTTGCTGGGCTCTCACTGTGCTGCTCAATACGCGTTGGCAAAGGTGGCCTGCGTCAGACAGGTCCAGGTTTCACCCTTCTTTTCCCTTCAGCCTTCTGTAGCTTTTTTATAATTTTGACTGTAAATACCAGAGATCAGGACTCTTCTGGTTCAAGATGCTGCGCTGGGTCCAGCACAGGGACAGTGACTGCCCTTCACAGACTCCAGCTGCCTCCCACACCATCTTTCCTGAAAGACCTAAATTACCCCACAAGGAAATTTCCTGCAAGTTCGTCTTTTGGCCTCTGTGCCAGATATTCAACCTGCACTTTTTCCTCCATCTAATGATAAATATGGTTTTGAAACAAGAAAGATTTTTTTTTTTTTTTCCAAACCCATGTTTGTTTCACAAATTGACATGTACTGCATGGTCAACAAGGTTTCCTTGGAAAGCAAAGCATCTAGACTGTGGTGTCCACCTGCCATCTAGTCCCTCTTCCACAGCTGTTATTATGAACCTGCTAACTGATTTCAGCCAAATCTGACAGAAGTTTCCAAGAAGTCCTACTGAAATCAGCAGCAGCTGAGTTTTTAGCAGTGCTAGTAACTTGGTCCTTATCCATACCAGCTGATGGCAGCCAGTTGTCCATCAGCCCACGAGCCCTGCTGAGTCCAAGCACAGCTCTGAAACTGCCCCAGACCTGCTCCCTCCCCACGTCACCAGAGAGGAGCACGAGGGAAGATGCCATCACTGGCAAAGAGTTTATGCAGTGGGGCTCCTGCTTTACAGGACACAAAACTATGGTGTTGTTTTGGTAATTCCAGTCCTCAGGAAAGCTTTTTTCTTTTCCTATCTAGACTAATAATAAATAAATAAATAAATAAATAAATAATTTTTTATTTTTATTTTATTATTATTATAGTTGACTTCTAGCAACTGTCAGTCAATACCCTTTTGGTATTCAAAGCCCAGTCACTAAAAACAAAAATAAGGTTTCTAAGAGCAACAAAAATGCCAACAAAAGCAGACAACCTCTTGCAAAGCACAGTGCAAATGAGCCCTTGCACCCCAATTTGTCTGAAAGAGAGATGCAAAACTTGGTGTGTCACCACCATGCCTATGAGGGGTCATTTCCAGGACAGAGTGAGGCAATAGGCACTGCACTGCACTCTGCATCAACGCAGTTCCCCTACAAGTTTATTTGTAAGCAGAACCTGAGCAGGGAATGCCAGCTGTGCCATACTGGAAAGTGGATTTGTCATGTGGATTTATCTATACTTTGTCCATTAAGTCACCCTTGGGAACAAGCACTAGTTAGAGCTCTCTGACTGATGCAAAGGGTTTTATACAGATGAGAGCTAAAAAAAAAGGAATGCAGTGATTTCAAGAGACTGAAGGAAAAAAAGATAGGTATTATTAGCACATCGATAGGCATCTGAAATATAAATTATTTGAAAGCACATCACTTTATATATCCTGTTAATTACATGGTTAATGTTATGGAATCTGACAACTCCCCACAGACACCAGGACTATTGATGAGTTCCATTTTATGTTAGAAATTTCTCTCTTCTTTCCAGAATTACCTCTTTAACCTCTTTCAGTCTAATAAATTCACATTAAAATGTGACCAGGAGTGACAACCTTGGGAGAGGACTAACCTCTCCCTCTATCATGTCATTTTAGCCTCAGTCTCAAATTGGTACAGCACTCCCATAGCTATTAGCTCAGCTCTTCTCCTGCCTCCTGAGTAGATGAAGCAGTATGTCTAATTAATTTACAATCCTTAAGTACAAAGGTAGCTATCAGCAAAACTATATTAAAATCAAACTACCAATAAGGTAATTGTAAAAATCCTAATTTTCTGGGATGTTTTCCACTAAATACCATCTTAGCTTGGAGGCTGAATGTTTTTGGAAGTTTAGCCTTACAGCTACATGAAAGTCAAATACTTCATACATTATAGTATATCTCACTCCATAAAAAAAAAAAAAAAAAAAAAAAAAAAAAAAAAAAAAAAAAAAAAAAAAAAAAAGACAGATGCTCTTTAATACAATGAAATGCAATTTAAAGCCAAGTCAATAAGATAGTAACCACTTATCCTCAAATGGGGGCTATGCTATACATCATGGGTTAGAAGTTAAAAATGAAGAGAATGGTTCTTGCCACTCATAATTCAAAGGTTGTTGTCAAAAGCTTTCTGTTCATAGAAATGCTATTGCTTTTATTCAGCTGGCAGAAGCTGTGCAGTATTCTAAGCAGCTCAGACAGATAGCTTTTTTAGCTATTCAGTTCAGAGCCAAATTTTCCTGAACAGCATAAGGACTTGATTTTGCTAATGTATACATGTTGCACTGTACCCAGTTCCAGAAATAACCTGCATCCCTGAGTGCAGGCTGGGGTCTAGGGAGGATACATGCTAACAGCCAGATTCCCTATTTTTCTTTGTACTCAGAGAGGCCAGACACAACCAGCAAAAAAGATTGCTCCAACTAAGAAGCCCTCTGACACAAAGCTGTGCTGCTGCCCAGCTCCAGACCTGCTTCTCACTGATGAGAAAATACCAGATACTGGGGGTGGGAGGCAAGGGCCCCACTGCAGTACAGCAGCAATGGGCAAGATCCTCCACTGAGCTCCCACTGTCCTCATGAGACTTGTTTTTGCTGGAACCAAATAGAGGAGGGACATGAGAAGCAACCTACCTTCTGCAGACAGCCATCCTCTCTTCCCCTCTCGAGCCTGCAGGGAGCAGAGATGAGGTGCAAAATCTGGAGTCCCCTTAACTCCCCTGTTTTCTCTGGTTGTCAGATGAGGGATGCTTGCCAGCATCCTGAAGGGCGTTGGGAGCCTTTTCTCTTTCTCATTCCCCTGAATAAACCCCTTTCTGCTGCCACGGCCAGGGACAGCAGGAGAGGAGCTGAGTTCATTTGCTCTGAGAAGCTGTCAGCATCTCCCTTAAGGAGGGCAGGCTGCCAGCCTCTCAGAGCCAGCTATGTGGTGGCCTCGCCTCAAGCAACCCTCATTTCCCACTGTCCCATTCCTGTACACCACATCATCCTTTCTCCTATGGCCATACCTGACCAGCACAACCCAGCCCCAGACTTGCTCCTAGTCCTTTGTGGTCAGTGCAGCTCCTGTAAAAGACAGAGACAGGAAGAATGCTGGAGCAGCCAGTGACTTCTCTGAGACAGCCCAGAAGTGTTGCAAAGGCACAGCTGAAGCCTTAGGTGTGAAATCTCATACTGTTTGCTCGGTGTTGTTTGGTGTCAGTGGCCCTAAGGAGTGAGCAACTGCAGCAGGAACAGACAGAAATGTTCCTGATGACAGGAACAGAACAGGATGCTTATTTGTCCCATTTTCTTTCTGGAGGGAAATGATCTGCTACTGCTAATGCTGAAATCTGTGCCTTTTGTTTGTGTCTGCACCAGGCTGAGCATGAGAGAAGTTGCCAATTACAGGTAGAGGCTATCTTCAAAATTTGGATAGAAGCTGCCCATTTTGACTGTTCTACCTCATAGTAGTACTTCCTACTCTTAAACTCCCAGAATTTGGTACAGGCATTACATTAACTATATTTTAAATCTATACAAGCAAATTCAGTTAAATAACTGCTTGTATGTGTGCAATTTTCCACATATCAATGCCAGCATCCCGAGACAGTAGAGCAGGCTGCTCAGTTTAAATCCTCATGTATTTTGCTTGCTCACATACAGGTATGGCCATAGTTACTGATATTCTTTTAGGAATCTGACCTACTATCTACTGGGAATTATTATACATCTCACAAGAAAATGCTGGCTAGAGGACAAATCCTGCATGAGAGCATGAGGACACACATGCCTTTGCCCTTATGTACTGCACATGCCTTTTCCCCAGGCACGTACCTGGCAGGTGCAATCTAGACCTTCATTTGTCACTCAGACACCAGTAATGGGCTCTCCAGAAATACTCTAAATAGATTAGATTAAAATTATCTTCTGTCTTTTTAGACCATCTTGTCATTAACAAAAAAAACCTGGATATATTTTCCAGGCAAACATGCTTCCTCTGAAAACTGAAAGATAGGACAAATGTTCCCATCTCCTCTGAAATAACATTTACCACCTCTTGCTAGAGAGAAGCAGCTGGCTTCAGTTAATCTGGTGGGATAACAATAAACTTAATAAATGTAATGACATTAAAATCTAAACCTTCTTCTAAAATACTTGGGTACAGGGACAAGCTGCACAGATGCGTGCAGAGTTTGGCACCCAACTCTCAAAATGGATCTCAGTGTGCTGCACTGGGTGCCAAAGTTCCCCATAGGGAAAATGGGGAGAAGCCAGCATCAAAGAGCCAGTTCTTAACATCCAGAGGCTACACTGGGAAGCAAACTTTATGCTGGCCAAAGGAAAATGTCAAAGAGAACTTTCAGGTTTTGCTGTGATTAGACTTCCCAGTGGAAGCAGAACTCACAGCTTGAGTGTCACCTATGTGCCCTCTTGGCTATTTAGGTCAGACAAGGGAAGCATACCTCTCTTCGGAAAGAAAACCAAAGGACACAGCTAAACACTGTTTTGCTAACACTCCAGTGGTTAAAGCAGCAGCATAAGAAGATGGGAAGCCCAGATCCAAGCATCTCTCTAGTATGAGTTTCACATCCAGAGATTCAGTCTCAAGGAACACTAGCTCAAAGGCTACTTCTGGATGACCTTCAAAGCCCTTCACCACACTCTCTGGAGTCTGATCTGGGAAGGGAGGGATCATGGGGCCAGGAGTGAAGTGGATGAAACATTCAGCTGGAAAAGGGGAGTCCTGATTTCCCAGGGTGGTATCATCCCAAAGACGCAATAACGTGTGACATGCAAGCAGCACAGACAGCGTGTGGCCACAGCGTATCCTGGACTTCTCCAGGCCCTCATGCACTGGGCTAATGAGTCTGCTAACTCCCAAACTGCTTCTAGGTATGCGTAATAACAAAGCTGAAGCTAAGTCTAAATGTTCTTCTGCCAGAAAACATCATCTTGGGTGCCCAGTTCAGTTGTGTGGGGTTTCTGGGTCATGGGGTTTGCTATGTTAATTCTGATAAAACTGTGCACATTAACCACTGTGTAGCACCTTCCCTAAAAGTGGTAAAACTCAAGTAAGGATCTGCTTCAGTGGCACATCATCAGCTAAATTAATCTCCTGGCATAAACTTGCACTGCCTGGTTCAGTGAACAAAATCAAAATCCAGTCTCCAAATAAGCCAGAGGAATTTCTGGCTGGTGTTGCAATTGCTAGGCACATTAAATGACAGATAAAATCAAAGTGATTTTCAGTGATTTGGATAGGGCACTAGTACGTCTTGCATTCAGCATCCAACACAGGTATGTCTCCAGCCTGCTAACAAGCACCCTTTGTGGATAACTCCTGTACTCTGACCTTCCAGAACAGCCTAGTTTTGATTTCACTGAAGACCTAAGGTCCTTCTGTTCTCCTTTAGCCTGTACTCCTCATAAGCAATGTCTCTTGCCTGAACTGACTGAATTTCTCAGTAATCACACACCTTAGATTACAGACTGCAGGTTTAGATGCATCACTGTATGAAATACTGTACAAAGAGCAATCTGCTGACATTCTATCATGCTTAGGAAACACAGTCCCACAAATAAGCCTGGCTCACCTCTCTCTTTCTAAGCCTATAAGGTGCCCATGCCCACAAAGACAGGATTCATCTGGCTCACATCCCCTGGGAAGCTTTGGGCACATGTAACACAGCACAGCAGGGCAGAGATCCTCAAGCACACAGAGACCAGAGGAGGGCTTTCACACAGAGCACCATGCAGCCCTACAGCTTTGTTCTAGAAGCAGCATAGATGTACTCACATGATGCGGAGCCCAAAATAGTTACTCTTTTCTCCTGAAGAAAAACAACCATGGACAAAGCTGATTAACTCAGATGTTTTTCTCTATGAACACAGTGGAACTCTTACAGATCTGCAGATTTGATGTTCAGTGCAAATGGTGGCAAGCATCATACAGCATTACCTCAGGTAAATACAAGCCCACTGTTAATAATAATAGTGCAATTTGGTCTTATCATCACCCAGTATACTTTTGCACTATCTTTCAATTTGTATGGTCCATATCAGCTGTCTGATAATTGAGTGTTAGTTTTTACACCCTTTCCCTGAAGTACCTTTTCTGCTCTTCTGTGTTCTTGCAATGAATTTTTTTACACCAGAGATTTTCTTCAGATTTTCTTTTTCAAGCTCCTGCTCCTACCTCTCTATCTAAAGTATTGCTGAATGTGTCATATCCAGGCTCTACCTCATCCTCTGCTTAACTAGTCCAGTTATTTTCAAAGATCTTCTTCTATGTCTTGTCATTATTATAGGAAGGTCAGTTTCTGTTCACTTGAGTAAAAATATAACTGATGCTATTTTTCTGGTGTTAAAACTATGTATCACAGTCTAAGAAAAGCATCAAGTGTACTCTTTTCCTATCCATAAAAAAATGATATTACAGGTACCAAAAACTTGACCTGAACATGTCCCATATTTGGTTGCATTACTTTTGCCTGATTGCTGAGCAAACCTTTGCAAACCTAAATCTTTTCAATTACATCATATTCATGAATGTGTCACACCTCACTGTGTCGTTGTGCCAGAGACTCATTAAAGATCTCCTCAGAGCTTCCTTCCTAATTTATATTTCTTCCAGGAGTTGCTTTGATTTGATAAATCTCTTTTGCAAAAGGAAAGACGTCCATTGTTTGGAGTCTAAAAGGAAATGTAGGTGTTTAATTGGTGGATGTGGTTTTCATTATACTTTCTCTCTCCACCAGAAACCCTCTTCATTGCTGTGACAGGTCTGTTGGCAGCCTGCTGTATCAGACTGGGGGTAGCTGACTTGATAAGCATGTCACCCAGATGGAGAAAAACACAAATTCTCTCCAACTTCGCTCAGAATTTCTAATCAGCTTAAAGGCAGTGTCCTAAACTGGCACAGGAAACCACCATGAGAAAGTCTGAAGGAGATGCAACACTGTAACTCAGTAGGGTCTAGCAGTATTTTACACACCTTCTGGTTTATTGAAATCAAGTCAGCATCTTTGCCCTGAATATACTCCTTATTTAAACACAAGTGCAGTGACATACAGTCCAGTAAAGTCCCCTGCTTCATTTCTATGCAGCCCATGTCATGATGTTAAAGAAGGCTCATTTACTAGAGAAATAGATAAAGAAGATGCTTTTATTTTTACAAAATCAGTCACCTACTCTCATAGCACTGAGGTCCTTTCCTTCATATCCCAAATGAATGCAGAAGTGGGGATAAAGGAAGTACCAATCTGGTCACTGTTACAATTCTCTGCTGCCATTTCTCAATGGGGATCATTACCTCTACCACTCAGACCAAAATAAAATCAAACCCTAGTGTACACACTTGGGGTTTCCAATAACCAAGTGGTAAGGAAGCATTTTCAATAAATAAGTTGCATGTGGCTACCTCTTTTTACCTTACTAATGCAAAACGTAGTTGCTCCTATTTACAAAGGGCAAATCATGCCTGTCCAGTCTGATGGCCTTCTATGAGGGAGTTATGGCAATGGCTGACATGAGAAGATGACAGATTTAATCTATCTAGATTTCTGTAAAATCTTTGATATGGTCCCACATAACAGCCTTCTCTTCACATTGAAGAGCCACGGATTTGATGGATGGACTCTTCAGTGGATAAGGAATTGGCTGGATGGACGCAGACAGAGAATTGTGGTCCATGTCTCTATGTCCAGGGGGAGGTGGGTGATGAGTGGTGTCCCCCAGGGCCCTGCCTTTGGACTGGTGCTCTTCAGTGTCTTCACCAAAGACACCGTCAGTGGAATCGAGTGCACTGCAGCAGGTTTCCGATGACACAAAGCTGAGTGGCGCAGGTGACGCAGCAGAAGGACAGGATGCCATGTAGAGAGAGCTGGAAAAGCTTGAGAAGTGCTCAGAACCTCATGATGTTCAACAAATCCAAGGGCAAGATGCTGCACCTGGGTTAGGGCATCATATCCCAGATATGAGTGGATTGGGAGAAAAAGTCATTGAGAGCAGCCCTGCAGAGGACTTGGGGGTTATGGGGGATGAAAAGCTGGACATGAGACAGGGGCATTCACAGCCCAGAAGGCCAATGACATCCTCAGCTGCATCAAAAGATGAGTAGCCAGCATGTCAGGGCAGGCAATCCTCCACCTCTACTCTGCTGCCATGAGACCCCACTCAGAACACTGCATGCAGCTCTGGAGTCCTCCACATATGACATGAACCTCTTAGAGAAGGCCTGAAGGAGGGCCACAGAGATGATCAGAGATCCTCTCCTAAGAAGACAAGTTGAGAGAGCTGGAGTTGTGTACCATGGAGAAGAGAAGGCTTCAGGGAGATCTCACCAAGCCTTCTAGTACCTAAAGGGGGCTTATAAAAAGGAGGGAGTGGGACTTTTCAAAGGGGCAGATAGTGACAGGACAAGGGACAATGGTTTTAAACTGAAAGACGGTGCGTTTAAATTAGATGCTAGGAAGAAATCCTTTAGGCAGAGGGTAGTGAAGCAGTGGAACAGGTTGCCCAGAGAAGCGGTGGATGCTCTGTCCTTGCAAGCATTCAAGGCCGGGTTGGATGGGGTCCTGGTCTTGTGAATGGCATCCCTGCCCTGGCAGGGAGGTTGGAACTAGATGATCCTTGAAGTCACTTCTGACCCAAACCACTCTAGGATTCTATAACTCTATGATTTTCCAGCATGTGAATGTATTTTGTACCAAGTCAGCTGGCCTACAGGACAGGGAGCAACCCATGACCCATCTGTGGCTTGAAGCTGACCTCTTTTGAACATCCTCTGAGGTGGCAGAACACACGATCATAGTGTATGACTACAGGCTCCAACCTCTCCCTGCTTGGGATGCTCTGACCTCCATGACCCTCAGGAAGGTCCTCACATACTGACAGCTCTTAAACTAAAGTTCTCCTACAAAAATAAATATTTTTGATGGATACTGAGAGGGTACTCAGGATGCTAGATGCCTTGAAGCTGTAAGAACATTCACCTGATACACACAAAATCTAAATGTAAAGAAATTGGAGAACAGAATTGAACTTGTAAGAAATTGGAGTATTATTTTCAAAAAATGCTTAAGTTGACAGAAAGAATACCTTTACACGTATGGGGTAGTTTATATTTTCAGGCTTGTATCATGGCTTGAATGAGTACAGGCACACTGAAAAATGATGCTCAAGCTTTAGCAACCCCCATATGTCCCCCTCCCCCTGGACGTGCCCTGGAAACACTGAAATAAAAAGAGAATGTCAGCAGTTTTGCCAGAACTCCCAGGCAAGCCAGTCACAGTGGAAACCTGACATCCAGAAGACCTGGAAAACAGCCAGTTTGTGCACAGCATGTCCATCCTGTATGCCTGCATTCAGGTGCATCGGATTTATTATGCATGTGCAGAGCACCTGATTTATTGCCAGGGTTTATTACCAGGTGCAGCAAGGCTAGCAGCATGTTCAGAAAATGCTGGATTTACTGCACGTACCCAGGACATCTGTGAGCACACACAATCACCTATTCTCCTGAGACTTCTAGGAGGAAATACAGGAACCATTCCCAAACTTCTGCATTCGCTTTGGTTCCATGCTTGTCTGCAGACAGAGACAGACTTCTGGGATGAAGTAAATGCAGCTACTTCAGCATACTCTGCGGGTGTATTGCTAGAAAACTTGTTTATACTTCCCAATCCTCCAGGGACAACTGTGAGCGGATGAGGGCAAACTAGCAGCATTTCAACAGAGCTGGCCTGCTTCTCTACCACACAGCAGATACATTAGCACCTAATGAGTTTTGATGACTTCAGCTTTAACAGATGACTTTTGTTCCGCCAACCAAATTACAATATAAGCAAGTCTGAAATTTTATTAGTTGTTTTGGCATGTGAATGCGAGCTGAGCAAAGGAAAACACTTGAGCTACGTATTTGTTTAAAAAATCAGAATTCCATTTTCTTTAAGGCTTTCAATAAGAGGTGCGTTTCCAAGTAATTCCAGAAAGTGGGAATCAGGTATATCTGACTGGCATCCAGGTCAATGTTCCAAGACTCAGTCTGTTCCAAAGCAGCAGTACTGTGGTAGTACTCCGTAGCAGTACTGTAATAGGTATATTTCATTAGTTTCCATTGGTGCCACATGTGGTCTGATGAGGTGCTGAAGTGCCTTACAGAACACCTGATAGTTATCAGCATTTCAGTATCAGAACTTAAACACACTGGGATTATGGGAGCTCTACACAATAATGTGTTACTGAGACCCATCCACTGACTTCTTTGGGCAAGGGCATTTTTCTGCTGCTATAAATGCCTTAGTTTGCACAACTGGATTTCACAGATGAGAGCCAGCTCCAGCTGAGATGCCACAGCCAACAGCATTTCCCAGGCAGGGTGCTTTGACTAGGAGACTCTTTTCTTCACAGCTCTTCACTGGTTCCCACTTTCCTCACCATGAAGGCCCTTTGTGGCCTGTCGCCATCGTTATGAAAAGTCATTACCAAAAGTTATTACAATAAGGCTTTCTAGTCTTCTCTTGACCCATTAAGGCTCTCCAAGTTTCTAACTAATTCCCCTCAGGTTATTCTTGTGCTGTCACTCATACTTGGGAGGAGTCCTCATAAACATGCCCAAAATCATTTCATTGTTCCTTTTTACGTTCTTAAAAAGAAAGTTCTCAGTTTTCCCATCATGGTCACACTCATGGATTTGGCAGCACTGTCAGGTTGGTGGTTTGCTGCAAGTGCTGTTTATTCAGATTATTAAAATACTCCAGTCTCTTCTTTCTGACCAGTTTTGCCTTTTATCCATAATTTTTCTCCCGTTTTCACTTTGTCTACAAAGTTTTTGGTACTGTGACTGGCTTTTTGTCCCAAGTCTCAACAGCTCTTATTACAGCAAATCTGGGTCCCTATGCAGACGCGAAGTGCAGTGGCAATGCTGAACAACAACAGCAACAGGCAGAAGGGTAAAATAACACAGCAGCCACCCTACTCCAGAGCCAGAGCAGAGCACTGAGTGTTCCAGCCCCTCAGTGAAGTATGGCTATAATGGGAACATGAGGAGTTTCTCTATTATTTCTATTGGGGTAAATAGGATGTTGACTCTTCTCAGAAACTTTAGTTGTAGTATAATTTCAAATCATCAATGCTCCAGAATTAACTGCAACTTTCATTATTCAACTATTTTTCTTCCTCTTTTTAACCCTTATGATAATTTATTCCTTTTCTTTTTTTAGCTATACATTACTTTGCTCTGTGTGTGTCACAGAACTAATTTTTCTAGTTACTTTGACAAACCTGACATCTTGCAGCTGTTACACATCTTGTGTCAATTACATCTCTAGATAAAAAGAATTCTTAAACCCTGAAGGCTGCAGATGGCTTCCTGGAGAGGGGTTAATGGGTTAACTCCAGCTTCGTAATAAAGCCTTTTGGGGGTCCCTTTTCTTGGGCTGTTCTCTTCAGTCTGCTTCTCTTATGCCCTTCTAATTTTGCTGTTTCACTTACTATAACTCACATTCCTCCCTGGTCACAAAAGAGGAACTGAAACACCAGTGTCCATCCACCCCTGCCTCCGTCCCACCCAAAGGTGCCTGGGGGGCAAGACGAAATATCTGTCACCTGAACCTCATCTCCACATATCATGCAGGCTGCTTATGGCAGGGCACAGCTGAATGGCCACAAATCAGTGGAGTGACAACTCGAACCAGCACTAATCCCTAATAAATTCTGGACTGTCCCACAGATTTGGGGATCTCCTGACAACTGGTGATGCTCTCAGCATCTGGCAAACCACTTGTGTCTAATTGGGTACCTTGAGATATTTACAATGTGCTTAATGGTTACTGAAGAGATTGATCACCCTATTCTTGATATCTACCCAAAAAGGGTATATAAAATCCTTTGATCTTGCTAAGGCAGCAAAACATGTCGAACCATCAGTTATGTAAAGGTGGTTGTTATTAATTTGAATACTGCACAGAGAGGAAAGAACAGAAGTACCATATAATGAGATATATTAAGACTACAAAAGAATTAAGTGAAGCCGTTACGTTATGAATCATGATTTTATTGTTTAGCAGTCAGCTCTTGATGTAATTCAGATAATAATGAATGGGCTAATTTCTTCCATCTTATTCAGGCAAAACTTCCATTGACTTCCAAGAGAAAGTTGTCCAAGTGAGGACGAGAGATTGCTGCATCTATCCCATTATTTGCAAATGCTTTTCTGAATACGAAGTTTTCCTTTATAATGGGCTATTGCCAATAACACTAACATTTACATAATGTAAACCTCTTACATAAGAGTCTTTCATGTTCAAAAAAGATTTTTTATTCCTATTGCAAACTGCCACATTAAAAGTTCTTCCATTAACCCTAGCATATATTAAAGTATAAAAACATACTGACTTTGTCAGCGCATCATTTCAGCTATTTTTCCTTCTGCTCTTATTTTTTTATTTCATTTTACCATGAATTTTTAATCAGGAGAATGTGTTATTTATTGATTATTAGCAAAGAGATTATTTATCATTGCAAATATTTCTCTTTATCACAGAAAAGTGCCAAAAAGGGGGAAAAGTGCTAAGCCTTGTTACTTGTTACATTTTAACAGATGCCAGGAGTATTTTAGGAAACAAATTAATATATAGTCATACATCTTCATCCACAGTCATACATACTATTCCTCTTAGTCTATAGTTCTGTTTGTAAGTTATTACCCCATAAAACTTTTCAAAGTGGGACTTTGAAGTAATTCCTAATGCAATGGCTCAAAACCTGGAAAATGTGCATAAGCATAATACTTTCTGTTTAGATCAGGGCAGGACTCCTCAGGTTTTTGACAAAAACAGATTTTTTTTCTCAGATTATAAAGTATGCACTTGCATCTGGAACTTATTTTGACATTGTGAATCTTAATGCCTCAGAAAAGCACACAGAACAATAGATGGGCACTACTTGATTATTTTAAATTGAAATTAATTAATTATGAAACAGCTGCAATCATCTAAATTACTTATTTCCCCTTTCAGTGAAAATTAATTTATAGGCATTTGCAAAGCATACAAAAATAACAAGAGAGTCAAGAAAGTCTGTAGGAAGGGAAGTCATGTAAAATTGCCTATGATCTGTATTTCAAGAAAGTAAATAATTAATAACTCCTAGGAAGCATATTAGGGATTGCTCATTCTATTATACAGACACATTGAGCAGCAAAATGCTTTAAATCTCAACAACAAAAACAGGACAGAACTCCATAGAATTCACCTTTCCAGGTAACAATTTTTTCAGCAGAAAACAGCAAATTTTTCACATTAAAACCACACTGTGACTTGAAAGAAGCTTCTCAGTCATTGAATAAAGACAGATGAGCAATGAGTGCTCGAAAAGCTACCAAGGCATCAAAAGATCTACAGTCAAGGCCTTTAAAGAATAGCTAATCTGCTCTAGTTTTAATTCTTTGCTAATGGGTTTCCTTAAATGTGCTTTACATCAGCTGTAATTAGTTCAAGATACTGCTACTTATATACTTCTAGGAACAACAAAAAAAAGGGGTTGCATTTATACCACTTGCTATGTAATCATGTGCACGCAGCCACGCACCCAAGTTGGCAAGGTCTTGTGGAGTGTGAAGCCTTGAAGAGTGCCATAAAGAGAAAGCTTCCTTGGATCCACTAAAGCTGGTTCAGCTCCAGCAGTAAAAGCATTTATCTGTGCTTTCCTTTGTTGGGGTTATCTCAACACCATTTCACCTCAGATGTTGCAGAATCATCAGTACTAAATGGCCAGGGATACATTACCAGGTACACATTACCACAGATATTGGTAATATATACATTTCTGCTACCAGTGCTATGGGTTTGGAACAGACTTTCAAAGACACTGGCAGTTATCAAAAACCAGACCCAAACCCAGCTATAATTCTTGACCCTTTTACATTAGAGAGTGACTGGGTTCTGAATGGAATTCACTGCTTAGAAAAGGGAAACGAGAAGTCTCGGGTAAGACTTTTCAGCACCTTCCAGGACCTAAAGCAGGCTGACAGAAAAGCTGGAGAGAGTCTTATTACAAAGGCATGTAGTGATAGGACAAGCAGGAACAGCTTCAAACTGAAAGATGGTGGGTTTGGATTAGATATTAGGAAGAAATTCTTTACCGTGAGGTTAAAGACACTGCTGAGACACTGAAACAGGCTGCCCAGAGAAGCTATGGATGCCCTGTCCTGGAAATGTTCAAGGCCAGGATGGATGGGGCTCTGAGCAACCTGGTCTAGTGGAAAGTGTCCCTGTCCAGGACAGTGGGGTTGGCACTACGCGATCTCTAAGGTCCCTCTCATCACAAGCCGTTCTGTGATTCTGTGATACACTTTGAAAGGCTGAGCTCCACAAGCTGCAAACACGCTGGTGTACACAAACATGCAAGGCCATGTGGTGACACAAATTCAGATCAGTCAGGATCATGGTGGTTTTCTTGTGGGGAGCCTTGGTAAATGGGCTAGCACACAAACACCTTTTGTATTAAGAAATTCCTGAGTCTTCAGGCCTAACCACAAATAAAGCACATTGTGGTATTAATTTACTCTTTAAACTGGTGACATTTAGTTAATTCAAGGTCATCATCCTGGAGAAAATGTTACACTCTCTTTGCCAAACACAAATGAAGAAATGCATGCTTAGCTTTTATTGTTACTTTGTCCTTTAAAAACAGTTGATGACATGACAAGTTCCCTCCCTATGTCAGAAACAAAAAATATTAAAAAGTGCCTTCTATTGGATGCATATCAACGTAATTATCTTCTGAGAGTCTCTGTCAACTCAGTCTGTTAATTTTTTCTAGGCTAAGGCACGACCATCTACTGAACTTGCTGTTCTAAAGCCAAGGAGCACAAAAAGATTAAAGTTACATCACTCTGAAAATTGACAGACCTGAGAGATGAACCCTTCTGGTCAATCACAAGTGGTCAATGACAGAAGGAATCAATTTTCTCTTGGTGCATCACTAGGATGTAGACACCATTTAGCATCAGCAGAACAAAAGCTAACATCCCCCCAGAGGAGGTTTAGGACACTTGCTAACTTCAATGCATGAGAACAGGCTCCCCAAAACCTTCACAGTGACCAAAACAAAGAAGGCAAGGATAGAAACAGGGAGATGCATGGTTGGAGAGACCACTGCTGGGATGGTTTTTGAATCTGAACTCTGCAAATGCATACTTCACCAAACCTTTTTCCTTCTGATCCACCTGTCTGTCATATTTGCATTTTTCTTACCACCACAGGTCATCATAATACCTGGCACCTAGACTGCACCATCATGGCAATGCATGAGCCAGGGAAGCCATGAGTTTCTCCCTAACATATTCCAAAAGTGATACGTGCAGAAAGAAGTGATCACAGCTCAAAGCAATCAAAACATACTCAGTGTAAGAAGACACCACCTTCATCCTCTATTTGTGCACTCCTGCCATGTAGTCAAACCAGGCTGAGCCACAAAGAACTCTTTCTCTGCTTCAAAACATGTGCAAACAACCACACAGAAAGACTGGGTTACATTAAGAAGTTGTGCAGCTTTGTCAGATACAACCCTCTTGTTTTTAGTTTTAAGTACTTACAGTTGTGGATCATCCTTATTGAGAAACAAAACATAGCAACAAAAAGCTTCTTAGCAAAGATTTCTGGTCCCTTCAGCATAATTTTAAGTGCTTCCTGCCTGCTGAGACCACCACTGCTGCATTGGAACTAATTTATTTTTTAAGAAATACATAAAGGGTCTCCGAGGCTAAGTTTAAATTGCATTCCTACTGTCATATTTCCCAAGATACATTTGTATCCAGGTCCTTGGTACATGCATTCAGGTTTAAATCTTCCTAAGAGGATAAAATGCAGTCCTCCTAAGTCACTAACACTACTTCTTGTTTGCTTAAGGTATGAGGAAAGTTGAGCTACCAAGTTGTAAGAGAGGAACACAAGTTATGCATTTTTACCTTTGAAAACATTTAGCACAGAATATTAATAATTGTCATTATGTTCATCTAACTGTTACTACAGTTAATTCACTCTTTCTCCTAAGTATAAATTTGTAGTTACCCACAAAGTATTCAGAAATTATGTAGAAATTATGTAGAGTATTACCTGAGTATTCAGCTATAAGTATCCATTATTTGCTCTCCTGGGGTCTTAGACAGAACCAACAAGTATAACCACTGTCTTAATACTGATTTTTAGGAGACAGAAGAGTAGCCTTACTGGTAATTATGTGAATCCAATAGATTTGGCCAGAGCAGGGACCAGCGGCTCCCCGGGAGCAGTCAGAATCCAATCCCCAGCAGCAGCACCAAAATGGGAATTCCCACTCCCCAGCAGAGCAGGGTTTATTAAGAGCCAAGGAAGTTTTGATTACAGCTTTCCCTTTTCCTACTTCCAGTTCTTCCCTAAGAACTTGTGGTTTCACCCAGGAATTAGCCTTACAGCCAACCAACCATATACAAAGAAAGTTTCCATGGGTTTCCTAATGTCCTGGGTTGACTATCTAATGCTTTTATCTCCAATCATCTTATTCTGTTTATACTGAATAGTAAGTTTTACCAGGACACCTATAAAATGCCAACCCTTTGAAATCTCATTTTTTGACAGGGTCACTTCACACATACAACCTGATCAGTCTGTCAGATGGGACAACGTATCACACAGAACTTAACCTCCCTGACTTCTACCTGTATGTGATGCCAACTTCATTTCTACAGCCTTTACTCTATTACACCTATTATTAAAAAAAGTAATAACCTGGCTGTAAGGTATCTTTTTATTCATGCTTTGTCATTTCCTAATCATAAATATGAAGCAAATGGATTATTTTGTTTTATGAAGTTAGAATCCCCTGTAATTAAACAGCTGCTTCCTTTAATGACAGTGTCATGGAGTTGAGTATGAAATTATTGCTAATATATGGAAGACAAGATGTTCCCATAGCCAGTATTTTTTGGAATACTGCTTTTTAATGGCCTGTATTTCTCGTCCACGAGTTTTAAGAAACCTGGTATTTTCCTCAAAATATTCACAAAGAATGGGAAATGCTGCATGTATCTCATGCCCTCTTCTGAACCCTTCTCCAATAACCCAGAGTAAGGGTTTTGCCTCAACTTCTGATGAATACATCCCCAGAGGAGGACAAATCTACAGGTCTGAGTGTCAGAATGAAAGCCTAAAGGGCTGTTTATCTCTTGCATTACACAATTGGGCATGGGTACTCAAACAGTCCTCAGGGAGACAGATGAAAGCACATCCATTGTCCTACTGGTGTAACAGAATTTTATTTATTAGACAAAAACAAATCACAAGCTTAAAAAACTAATTATTCTAAAAAAAAAAAAAAAAAAAAAAAAAAAAAAAAAAAGTACTAAGTACTGTGAATTAGAGATAATAGTCCAGATCCTCATCTGATGTAAACTGGCAAAGCCTCTGGACTCAGTGGAGACTCAGATGAGGAGGATGTGGTATCCAGCAAATGAGCACTCACACGGCACAGCAGACATGTTTGTAAAATATTATTATTCAGCTGATGTTTATAAAGTATTTTGACCATGAAAAGCTTGCTCTTCTTATTATTTATAATGTTTTAGTGCATACAATTTGTTCAGTGCTGTAAGGAAAAAAAGCTCAAACAATAAAAGCAGTTCCTGACCCAAAGGGCTTCCAGCCTAAAAAACAGGCATCAAGAAGAGAGAACATGCTGTGAAAGCAGGAGAAAGGAACAGTCTATAGTTATTACTTGCCTATTGTTTGCTCACAACTTATAATCATCACAGAAAGAGAAAATTTTTAGATGGGATCCCAATGAGGGACAGGTGGTAACTGTGAGTTGACACTGGGAGGAAGGGAGAATAGGAAACACCACATAGAGAGAAATAAAGAGACAAAGATGATTTCAAGCATTATTGGTTGAAAAGGGGAAAGAGGTAAAAAGAAAAAGGAGTGAAGTCCAAGACACATGCTGGAGTGGAGTCGTAAAGGAGATGTGAGATAAAAGAGAACACTAACTTTTTTTTTTTTTTTTTTAAGAGGGAGGTATTATTGCTGAGCATTTTCTGTGAAAAGGTCAAGCTGGTCCAGCAGCCTGTTACCACACTGAGACAGTGACCCCTCTCACCCCAAAATAGCTGTTTACTGTTATCTGAAAATAAACATTGTGATCTTCTACTTTGACTGAAGAAGTATGTGTAGAATTAGCTTTCTAAAACTGTCTCCAGTAAACACCATGCAACATAAGAAAAAAAAAATCTTGCCTTACGCAAATATAAAATGTAGAGACTAAAAGCCAGGCAACCTGGAATCAAGAAGTTACAAAAGGTTCATTTATAAGACTGTTGGATGTCTGACCACTTTTTGTTAATAGCAACTTCCAAACAAAACTCTCATTGACTTCGAATGGAGCAGGAACAGACCCAAAGATAGCAAATGAACTAATAATTCAGTACAAGGTCTGTAAAACACACTGGGCCATCTTATACTGTGGCATTTGATATTGATCTTAGCTTGGAAGCTATACAGCTATACATTTTTTACAGGACTATCCAACCCCTACAAAACTGATGTTAACTCAAAACGCACAGGAGTATCAGGTAACTACCAAATAAACCAATTACATACTTGGCTTCTTTTACCTAAACAAACACTGTTTTGTTTGTGGCTAACAAACATCTTACATTCAAAATTATTTTCTTGTTTGGTACAACACAGTAAGTGCTTTAATAAATCTGCTAATTGCTTTTAATGAATAGGGAACAACTCTGCCTACGCATGTATCTGACATCAGCACTTGAGAGCCTTTACAGACTGGTCTTCTTCACTATTGCTGTGCCTAAAACTAAGCATGGAGTTAAGGACCTGGCTGAATTTTGATCTTGATTTGTCAAATAAAGCAAATAACAGAAGAAATGCCTGTAATGCAGAACTAGTCCAGGCACTGTGATTAGGTCCTTTGGTCTGTTCATCTGCTGCTTTCCATCATATATAGGATGTTTACTGATATACAGCAGGCATATAAAACACCTCCATCTGAGATTTTCCATCTCTTTTTGTCCAGTGTAAACAAATGCAAACCTGTAACACACTGGAGAATCCACATCCTTGAGTCTGGACAAGTAAAACTACACATGTAGCACACAAATAAATGCATGGAGAAAGAAAAACAGGAGACAGGGCTGTGGTTTGAAGTCGTCAGTAGCCTGTGTTCAGGATAACTCTGTTGGTCAGCATTAACAACACCTTAAGTTGGGTTGCCCACCCTAAAATGTTCCAAAAAAAGTTTTCCAAATGGGCACAAGTTTTGTTTATGCCACAGATTGATATGTTTTCTTAAAATTCCTTTTGAGTTTGTGCTCAGCTTTCACTATTTGAATTATAGTAGTTTTCTGGAAAGCAGAAGTGTTATTGGCATCCATACAATGTGGAAAAACTACTGTTTAGTAGAAAATAGCTTACAATATTCTACCATTACAGTTTACTAGCTAAATACTGTCATATAGTCACTACATGATATATCACTACATTTTCTGTGTAACAGCAAAGCAAAAGACACAGCATGTATTAATTGGAAAGAAAATTCATTAATAGTGTAATATCAACAACTGATGAAAATTGATTAGCATGCCCTTGTTCATTTGGAAACACCTTTACATTTTCCAAGAACATCTCAAATAAATAAAGAAAACAAAAAAAACCAAAAAACAAACAAGCAAAAAAACCCACTTTAGAACAGCACATTAATATTTAATTACTGCACTTCTAAGCAAAATGTTCACCAAATACATCAAAAAGTGGATTTTCAGTCATAAATTAAGTGCGCAAATTGCCATTATGGCCACATTCAAAAGAATAAAGGACAACATTCATCCTTGCTGCAGAGAAAATTAAGTCTCTTTAAGTGTTGCTCTTTGCCATGAAGTACTTCCTATCCATGTAGTGTATTTTATTTCCCTTTTTGGCAACAATTGCACAACTTTGAAGGCATTCTCGTAAGTCTTCACAGCTGAACATCACCATGTTCAAAAGCTTTGTTTTGGTCAGTTTAGTACGGAATTCACACCCGGTTTCTTGAGAATGTCCATAACTTGCCTGTGGTGAGGAGGCAGGATGGCAGGAGGGCAGCATGCAACAGCCACCCTGCCAGCAAACGGGAGAATGACCCAGGGCCCCAGGGCACCGCTGACCTTCACAACAGACCTTGGAAGCTTTCACTAAGCCAAGGTAAGCTTTTATTTACTACTGTCCGTATGACTTTTCAAAACTTACTATTCTGAACCACTTGTCAAACAGCTGCTTTGTGATAAACTTTCAGCCCATGATCTGATACTCCAAGCTAAAGCTGGTGGCAAAACCTAGTGCTCCAAAAAGGACTCGGAAACACAACAGCAACCCCCTTGCTCCCCTCACTAGGCACTGCTCTGGGTATTTGCACGGTTCAGCCCCTACAAAGGGGTGAAAGTTTAGCAGTGAATGCAGGCCTGCCACTACGCAATGACTTCTAATGTGATTCTTGGAGCCCTGCTGATAACAAACCTTCTAAATAGCAACAGCTATAGAGGAAAACAAGTAACAAGAGCTATGAAACCACAAGATTGCAAGTAACGCAAATACAGATATTTTTAAGAAGGTAATTTAGCTGGAAAACAGTTGATGTCTTTTTGGACCCGTACCGGAGCCTTATGGCAACCACAGTGATTTGAAAGTGGCTCCACAACAGCCAAGAAGCGTGCTAAAAAGGTTTGAGAAGAAGCAATGGCCAGACACAGCCTAGATGCCTAATGTCCCAGAGTTAAGTTGTTAGTTTTTCAAATCATTTAAATTCAAATAGCCGGCTCAGAGAACAGAGTAATGGACAGCCCACTTTTGGTGAAAAAGAAAATTTGTCCAAAGTTTGTCTTCATTCAAGGAGAAAGGGAAAAGCATTCAAATATGTAAAAGTATTATTTCTCCCATTCTTGTTTAATAGAAAAAAACCATGTAATTTAATTGTAAAACCATGCATATGGACTGTAAACTTAAAATCAGGCCAGAGACAAATGTTATGGTTTGGATATAAACTGAATATTGGTATTTATAATTGAAACGAGGACATAACCTTAACTTGTGTCACAGGCAGAAACACTGTAATTAAAAACTTTTATGGGGTAATAACTAATTTTGTATTATACGTGCTCTTTAAAGTTTCCCACAGCAGTGTAAAAGTTTTACTGGGCTCGATGTTATCAGTGTATGCATTTATAAGCACCCACATTATGCAGCGCAAGCTGTTCTCATCATCCTGAGGTCTTTTGTGAGAAGCGGCTCAACTAACGGGACTCGCTGGTCCAGCTCCTTTTGCTACACCTGCCACCGAGGAAATAAGCCGGCGCTGTCGAACGCGCACCCTACTGACAGAAGCCATAGATCACCTAACAGGGTGTACGACAAAATGCACACCGGTATCTGGTTCCCGGCAGAAGAAACCCCAGCTCCCCGCGCTCCAGAGCCGGCGGGCGGGCGCGCAGTGCCGCCGCTGCCCGGCGGAGCGCACCCGCGCACGGCGCACCCCGGGCCCGCTGGGGAAGGCAGCACGGCCTTGGCGCCGGGGCTGCGAGCGGGGCTCCGCGCACCGGGCTCCGCACATCGGGATCCGCACACCGGGATCCGCGCACAGGGCTCGCGTCCCACCGCGACATCGCCCCGCGGGTCCCGGGGCGCTTCCCCGCACACCGGGGGATTCTAGCGGGAGCGGAGCGCTTCCTCCCCACCCCGCGGAGCCCAGCTGGACCCGACGGGGGCCCGGCGGCCGCCCGGGGGCAGCGTGACTCCCGCAGCAAACTCCAGGACTTGGCAGAAGCAGCAGCTTGGGGAGGGTGGTGCAGGGGGGAGGGCAGCGCTTCCCACCTCCAGCCGCTAATGACATTTCTAGAAATTGTTTCCCCTCCTCCCTGGCAGCCCCGCACCCGCCGCCGGGGCGGGCAGGGACGGGGGTGCGCAGGGGGAGGTCAAGGGCATTCGACGGGGGGGGCGCAATAAAGGTGGCCCGGGAGGGACTTGCGGAGCGAAGGTGGGGGTGGGGGGTGAAAGGGGCGTGCAGGAAGGATGGGGGATGAGTCCGACTCGAGGTACCAGAGGTGGGTGGGCACAAGGTATTATTAGAGGGGAAGCGGGTGAGCGCGGGGGGGCGGAGGGACGAGTGCAGGTGACCCCTCCAGCCAAACACCACGCTCACCTCCCGGATCCACCCTGGCAGTCAGGGGAGGGGGGCACCCGTCCCTCTGCCCCTGCCGAGCCAACAATGCTGGGAGAGCAAGTGGCAGAGAAGACACCTCTCTGGGCTGCACCCTCTGCTAATGCACCCGCTGCCCCAGTTATTGTACCCTCGGGCAAATGCACCCCCCCTTACTGCACGCCCACCATTGCTGTACCCCAAATTTACTGCACCTCTCCAGGTAAGTGCACACCCACTCCAAATTATTGCACATGGCCCAGTTATCGCACCCCCTCCAGTTACCGCACATCCCCCGCAGCCCCTGTGTCCCCGCGCCTGGGGGAAGCAGAGGCACCACTCACCACAGAGAGTCCAGGTCCCACTCCTGAAGGAGAGCTAAGTCGAAGCTGTCCATGGTGAGCGATGTCAGCGCCGCCGCGCTGCAAGCACACGGCGTCCGGGGCGCATCGTAACTGCACCGCGGGCAGGGCGAGGGCGCGGAGCACCCCCGGCGCCGCCGCCGGCCGCTCTCCGCACACGCGCGGGAGGGGACGGACCCCCTCGGCCACCTTCCTCCCGCTTCCCCCTAGGAAAGAAGCAAGCACCCTGCCCCCAAAAGAAAGCACACGGTGCCACCGCTCGTGTGCGAGCGGCGCGGCTGGGCTCGGCTGGGCTCGGCTCGGCCGCCGCCGCCGCCGCGCTCCGCTCCCGCCCCGCTCCCCCGCGCCTCCTCCCTCCCTCCCGCCC